>NC_139555.1:36355302-36955302 GCF_965112155.1 Podarcis liolepis | reverse complement strand
TTCAGCATGCGTCGGCCTCCGAGAGAACATGGAGAAGATGATGTATCGCTGGCATATCACCCCAACAAAATTAGCTAAAATGTATAAAACCGGAGATAAGACCTGTTGGAGGTGTAAAAAGAAAGAGGGAGACTTCTTCCATATGTGGTGGTCTTGTGATGTAGTAAAGAAGTTCTGGGGCTCCGTCTATGATGAACTAAAAAAGATGCTAAAGTATACCTTTCCAAAAAAGCCCGAAGCATTCCTTTTAGGAATGGCGGGTAGTGAGATCAGCAAGGACGACCAAACCCTATTCCAGTATGCGACAGTAGCCGCTAGGGTACTGTTAGCGCAGAAATGGAAAAACCCCAGTATTCCAACAATCACGGATTGGCGAACTAAGCTAATTGAATACATTGACTTAGCAATAATGACGCAGAAAATTAGGCATCAGGAAAATACTAAATTTATTAAGGACTGGAATAAATTTTTTTCATACATGGAGACGATATTAGGAAGCACCAAAGTCACAGTAGGTATAATTTAAAAATTGCGAGGTAAAACATGATAGTTAGTAAAGGATACTGCTGTAAATACTGTTGAGATAGAGGTCTCGTCGTGGTGGTGGGAAGTCAAAGAACGGAAACATTGTATACTGATTCTTGAATTATTTTATTATCTCTTTTTTTGTGTGTGTGTTTTGCTTTATTATTAATAATGTATATGTCTTTTAGATGTTGGATTACAATAAAAACTTTTTAAATCTCAAAAAAAAAAAAAAAAAAAAGAAAGCAGGTGCATTGCAATAAATAGCAAGGGCACTACAGTGCCTTTGTGTAACGAAGTACAATGGTACCTCAGGTTAAGTACTTAATTCATTCTGGAGGTCCGTTCTTAACCTAAAACTGTTCTTAACCTGAGACACCACTTTAGCTAATGGGGCCTCCTGCTGCCACCGCGTGATTTCTGTTCACATCCTGAAGCAATAGTACCCAAGGTACTATTTCTGGGTTAGTGGAGTCTGTAACTTGAAGCGTCTGTAACCTGAAGCATCTGTAACCCGAGGTATCACTGTAATTGGACTTTTGCAGTAAGAAAAGTGATGAGAGAGCGTCCTGGAAAAATGACCATCTGACAACACCATGCACAATCGCCACACAAATTTTGTGCAGACAAATGAATGCACAATATAATACAGGTCTTCTGGAAGAAACCAAAGGAAAACCTTCCAATTGTTAGATTAGCCATGAAGCAGAAGGAATGATGAAAAAAGAAGATTCTTGTCATTTGAGCCAAGAAGACTCAAAAGGGAAGCTTTGTCAAACCACACACAATGGGTTTCTTTTGCTGTCATTGCTACACATTTCATTTGCTTTGAAAACAACGACGACAGGCTCCTCTCACATTCATGAGGCACTAGACTTTGTTTAGGCTGAAATCCTTTTCAAATAAGAGCACACCAAAACATACTTGATGAATGAAAAAGACTTTGGCAGGAGCATCTTGAAAAGGAATATCCACAGAAGATCATATCCATTGAACAGAGAAGATTTCCTTGGCTCTGGTCCAAAAATGAAGCACTCTCATTTTGCAAACTTCATATACATGGTGCTCATCAAAATTTATTGAGCGATACGATTGAACAAGCTGGCTAAACAACCCAAGGGAAAAACTGAACAAACCAAGTGGCTCATTTCAGTTGACCAATAGGATGAAGAGCTGGCGCACCAATGTGGTGCACCATGTGCCAGTTGGAAGAAGCTAGAAAATTGGGCCCATAAGAGAGGTTTACTGTTGCATTCATGCCCACGAAGATTCCTAGATCCTGATTACAGTACACTATTACTCAGGTTCCTCTATGAACTGGTTATGTGATCCTACCTTATAAGTGAGTATGGTATGTTTTGCGCACAACTGTTTGCTAAACTGGCAATAATGATCTCAAGTAGGGTGGGGAACCCACCCCCCACCTATTTTTTTGTCTCTGGAGGACTGATCATTAACTGTCCCCATCCCGGAGGCAAGTGGGATGGACATGATTGACATCTTTCAATCATGTCATTATTGCATACATGCGTGGGGTTCTCTTCCCACTTCAGAAAAGATTGCTGGAATTTCTCTTCGTAGGGCTAAGCCCTTGTTGGCCTAAGGGACCAGTCTCCACTGACTTCCATCAGAGAAATGAAGAAAGGAAACAGCACAACAGACTAAAAGACTAGAATTCAACAATGACAATTCATTGTAGTCACATTTCAAAGGTACCCTCTCAGTTAGCAATGTATACCAAGATCTTGCCCCCAGACTCATGTGGTCCTGATTCTGCGCACACTCTCCATACCCATATCTCTGCTGCTGGAATTAGTCAACAGGGAAAGAAGAAGAAGAGGAGGAGGAGTTTGGACTTGATATCCTCCCTTTCACTCCCCTTAAGGAGTCTTGAAGTGGCTAACAATCTCCTTTCCCTTCCTCCCCCACAACAAACACTCTGTGAGGTGAGTGAGGCTGAGAGACTTCAGAGAAAGTCTTGTGCAGCTGCTTGTGGAGGAGCAGGGAAGTGAACCCGGTTCACCAGATTACGAGTCCACCGCTCTTAACCACTACACCAAGCTGGAAAGTAGGGAAGGTGAAACAGCTTTTTGATTGGTTGACTTAAAGTAAAAACCCATCAAGAAGCTGGGCTATGATCTCTTGAAGAGTGGAGCCAGTGGTGAAGTCTTTAATGCATTCCTAGATCCCAATACCGGTCTCCGTTGGCTTGATATACCAGCCAATACCGGCTAGCACTTCCCATTCTTCCAAATCTAACATCACATTTTCAGCAGAGAAGATTGTTCTCCATGTGAAAGAGGGGAAAAAAAAATTAGCGTGTGGAAGATGAAAGCCGACATGGAGAGAAATGCCTGTAATAAGGTTTGTTAATGAAGGCTTGGACAGGCAAATGCCCATAATCTCCCCCAAATTGCACTTTTGTTCCAGAAGCTTTTAGTTATTTCAAAGCAGTCCAAGGGAAAGAAGCCAAAGAGTCTTCTGAAGCCTTTTCATACTTTCTGATGCCATAACATCACCTCCATATTGTCTGACATAGAATCTCCAGCAGGAGATTTAGTGGGATGCAAGGGAAGTAAACATGGCAATTATAATCAGATACTGGGCCTGCGGTTGCATTTATTCATCTTTCCCCAAAAGGAACTGCCATTTATTTAAGATATCAGTATTCCATCTTCCCTATGAGCAACTTTAGTTCAACAACAACCCTATTAGGTAGACCAGGCTTTTGGATGACAGCTTTCCAGACCCAGGAATGAGGATCCCCCTCCACCCCCTGCTTGGGAACCAAGGGGATAACTAACAAACCTAGGATGTAGGTTCCATCTTGTGTCTATGAAACTGAAAGCTAACAGCCTTCATTAGCCACCATTAAGCCCAGTTCAGTATAAACACCACATATTTCACAATGTACACCATGCTTAGATGGCTCCTTTGGAGGGGTATAAATGCAGTGAATCTTTCCCTTTGCCTACGGGGCATGATCATTTCACCCAGGCCTCAGCCAAACAATGCAGTTGGAGGGGTGAAGGTCAGGATGACCAATGGAGAGCCAGGCTAAGGACCTCTAAAGCCATTTAAGAACCTCTGACACCATTTTGAGAGCAAACTAGAAGCTAAAAGCATAAAGTCATTTTAGCAAGCTAAAGACTATTTCTCTTTCTCCTGTTTACCACTTTGCACCTTCTGTAGAGGCAGCTAGCTTGCAAGGATGCGGTTAGGGTAGCTTGCACCTGAGGTTAAGCCATTTCTGAGAAACGACCCCTGACAAAGGCAAGTAGCAGGATGTTTGCTGACCGCCAGGCTCCAGGTGCTAAACCACACGACTCGCTTCGGCACATTTCTAGGAAGCATGTGGTCAGGGGTACTTCCTGGAAGTAGTACAGAGGTTAAGTAGATTATAAGCCAGTAGCGCCACCTAGTGGAATAGGCAACTTGGAACCGAAAAGGACACACCAATTTATTCATTGGTTGAGCTTTAATGAATATGCATCAATGACCATAGGAAATTGTCAATCATTGGCTAAAGGGATGCCAAGGGGCTGAACTATGCTTTGCAAGAAGGTATATGAGTTAGCTACCCCCAAGGAGGGGTGGGCATTCTTCATTTTCCTGAATGCACCCTATTTGCTTTTTGTCGGACAAAAAATCCAAATAAAAAAAACTTTTTCTTTAAGAAACTTTGCTGCCTGATTTTTACATTCCTGGTCGGTATTTCTGAAGTCCCTTTCATTTCTGGTGCCAAAAGTGACTCGGATCAGAAGGACTTTAAGTGTCCTCAGAGACCAGGAGGCAGCTCCCTTGCCCTCTGGGCAGTGACAGCGGAGGGCCAACGGACTTCCTGGCTTCCAGGTGCACACCGAACCTTTTCTTCGGAGGGGGACAGAAGGCAACTTGACCCTCTTGCTGTATCCTGGGACAGAGGACAACGGATTTGAAGACCCGAGGTTGGGAGGACAGGGCAGAGAACAGCCGGCTGGGGTGAGTACATGGCAACAAGCCCTGAGGACATAGTAAATCCTCCTTTTAATTAAGGAGAAGGGAGATCCTGATCACATCTCCAGCGTGGATAGTGGCATTAAGGAGAAGGGTTGACCCCTGACAACCACCCACGTTTTGGTATTAGGAAGGAGAGAAAGGGGGGCACAGGGTGGTTAGTGTATGGTACAACGTCTGGCGAGAGAGGCATTTTGTGCATGTATGTGTGTTAACCCAGGGCATTCCCCTGGGGTCGTAGTAATAAGTATTCCTTGCGAAATGAATGTGTGAGTGTTTGGTGTGGGGACGCTGTACAGGGTCATACTGAAAATGGGAGGGGGAGGCTCGAAAGGCTTGAAAGGTCCAGTAATCCCCCTTCAATGCATGTTAAACAACTTCAAGAAAGGATTCAGTGGAGACTATGGCATAGACCAGGGGGGACATTCTGACCAGATTCCCTATATAGACTACTGGCTGAATGTGGTAATAGAGACCCCCCCCCCTGGTTGAAGAAATGCAGGACTGAACATTGCAAAGTCACTCCCTCATGTCAGGTTTTGGAGAGGGAAGATGTCCAGAAGAAGTGCAGTGTTTATGGAGAAGAGTGTACAGAACAGTAAGCAGTTATTACTGCATTAACAGAGGAAAAAATAAATAAACTTTTGAGAAAAGACCATGAAATAGGATGCTATTATAGAATTAATGTAACAGGATCTTGAACAGACAAATGAAGGACTTAATAGATTAAACACAAGTCATTTAGAAGAGAGGTCTCAACTAATTCAAGACCTCCAGAGGCATGGAAGAGAATTTGACAACCTCAGAGAGGTTTTAGCTGAGAAAGACAAAGAAATTTCTGCTATTATTTCAAATACAAATGTGTATTCTGAGCAGATTAATATTCTGAAATGTCAGATCAAGTGCAAAGAGGATGAAATGCAAGACAGGGAAATAGTGTTGTCTAAGGCTGAAAGGGAAGTCCAGTTGCTGAAAGATGTACAAACCAAAGGTGTGAACAGTGGAGGCAGAAAGCTTTCAGAACTTTCTGAGCAGTTAAATGCAATAAAATCAGAACTGGCTGAGGAAAAAAAAAATTGAAAACGCTAGTAAAACAAAAGAGAATGAAGAATTTGTTAGGCAAATCAAAGAGACTAGCCAAACAGTTAAAGATCTTCATTCTGCAATCAATACTTGTGATGTTACTTACAACAACAAACTCATGGAGTGTGACTCACAAATTAAATTGCTTAAAGAACAAATAAGTATATCAACTAAAAAATTGCAAGAAACAGAAATAGAATGTAAGGAGGAACAGACCATCTTAAATCCCAGGTCGATGAACATATCTCTGCAAAGGAGAAATTGAACAAGTTACTAAAATTAAAAGAAAAACAGAGAACAAAGTTTTGTGAACGAGCTGAAATCAGTGAAAGATTCACACAACCAGCTCACTTTACAAAATGCAAAAGAAGGGATGAAGATTTAGCTAATTTATCCAGACAACTTGCTGAACATACTGACCATCTATAAATTGTCAAAAGGTCACTGCAATAAAAGGCAGAGATTGTGATATCCCTAAAAGACAAGCTTAAAGTTGTGGAGCAGCAGCCTTTGCAGAATCCTGATCCCGGGCCTCAGTATTTTAGCAAAACCTCTAAATGAGAGTACCAGAGGAAGGGAAAGAGACCCCTTTGAGTGGGGACCGGCCCAACAAGAAGCCTTTGAGACTATCAAACAATTAGATTCCACAGTGAAAGGCTGGCCACCCTGTCTGTGGCCTGTCACTGCCACCGCCACACTAGTGGAAGAAGCAGACAAGTTCATGTTTGGCCAGGAGATGCATGTGAATGTGCCCCATTCGGTTCTCACCCTTATGGAATATAAGGGGTACACAGACTGAAACAGGCTTTGCCCAACCCATTGAGAAGTCTGCAGGCGCAGTGGAAGCTTGTGAAGCAGACGTGCCTGATGGTCTAGAGAGACCAAAGGGTCCTAGCCATTTTAAGGACCAGCCTTGATTCTTGGCTGTTGCCAATACTCCAAGGGAGGAAGCCCTGGGTAGCGTGGCAGCCACTGAAGACAGCATGTCAGGCCACAGTGGCAGCCAGACCAGAGGGGGCTGGAAGCCCAGAAGGGGCTGTGGGACGCCCAGAAAGCCCAGAGGGGGCTAGAGGATGCCCAGAAAAAGTACCAAGCCCAGAGGGGGCTGAGGCTGTTTTGGGAAGCTGTTTCTACGCTTCAATAAATCTGTGTGATGGACTGTGGGCTGAAGAGGAAGGCAGTTACAAGTTGTTCCTCAGGCAGCAGAGCACCCAGAAGTGGGGGTGCAAGCCAGGCAAGCCGTTCCAAGAGGTCTAAGAAAGCCAAAGTCTCCAAGAGTTGTTTGTGCTCTGAGGCGAAGTCCAACAGCAAAAGGCATTGCCCTGCAATTGGCAACTGGATGCAAGGCTAATGTCCAGAAGTTGAGACGTTACTGGAAGCAGTATGGGGTCCCGAAGAGATTGCCGTGATGCACTGCAAAGGCCATCGGAGAGGCCGGGACATGGTCACTAGGGGCAACCGGAAGGCAGACAACGCAGCTCGTGAAGCAGCTTTGAAACCTCCACCAGCACTCAACGCAGCCCTCATCCCACAACTCACTCCAGACGATGTGGAACCACACTACACACCGGAGGAGCAACAGTGGGCACGCCAGGAAGGTGCAACACTCCAGGAGGGATGGTTCCATCTACCAGACAACCGTGTTTTTGTGCCCCAGCATCTAGCCAGCGTGATTGTAAAGAACTACCACGAGTCTACTCACATAGGAAGCCCAGCTGCTAAAGCACACCTTGGGAGAATACTCTACATCCCCAACCTATCCCAACTAATTGCTGCTATCTCACAAAAGTGTGTCCTGTGCGCCAAGAACACCCCCAGACAAGGCCACCTCCCTCCACCGGGCGTACAACACGTGGGCTTCACCCCTATGGAAAGCCTGATTGTGGACTTCACTGAACTACCTCCAGTTAGGGGCATCAAATACCTGCTTGTGTTTGTCTGCACCCTGACGGGTTGGACAGTGGCCTCCCCAGAAGTATTGGCAGTGACAGTGGCCCTGCCTTCATTGATAAAGTTGTGCAAGAAGTGTGCAAGGCGGTGCAGATAAACTGAAGGCTACACGCAGCCTACAGACCCCAGAGTTCGGGAAAACCTGAGTGTATGAATCGCACCTTGAAGACCCACTTGGCCAAGCTGACCCAGGAGTCGGGACTACACTGGATAGATGTCCTGCCCATTGCCTTGTTTCGGATTCGGAGCGCTCCAACCAAGAGACTGAGACTATCACCCTTTGAACTTTTGTATGGCAGGCCACCCCTTTCGTCCGAGACATCCCCGCCAGTTTGGGGCGGGTGGGAGATCACATCACTCAGGAACAAGTGCAATTCCTGTCCCCGTGTGTGTTTGCTTCCCTTTCCAGGTACTACCTCGAGCCTACACCGTGCAGTCTCGCTGAGCCGGTCCACCAGTTCCAGCCGGGTGACAGCGTGGAAGCGCAACCCCCTCATCCCTAAGTGGCGAGGCCCGTATACCGTCCTCCTCTCCATCCCAACTGCGGTGAGAGTAGCCGACGTGATTCCCTGGGTGCATCACACGCGTCTGATCATCACCCCTGCGTCCGACGCCACCGGGAGTGCGTTGGGGCCACGGGCAACGAGATCCTGCGACTGATCATCACAAGGACTTTCACAAGGACTTTCCCCTTTTCTCTATTATGTTCTGTATTGATTTGCTCTATGTCCTATTGCCCTGACCCCACCGAGCCATACCGACCCTATTGGCCTGCGGACCTCTGCTACGACTGGTTCGTCTTGCCAGTGGTAAGAAACGGCGTTCTCATTGGTTATTGGGAACAGGGCTTTGATGAGGTTGCCGTATTGAAACATCCCACTACCCCACTGTGGCTTCTCTTCCACACCACTGTCCAGCGCACATGGGTACTGCTCCTACGGGAAGTTGCAGAGACGGTTGAAATCTATCGAGTTCTGGACCGCTCTTGCTGTTGTGGGGGGGTAACCAACTGTCACTCAGGGGGTAGAGCACTGTACCAACCCCATCTGGTAGACCAGGTCCTAATCTTAATCCAGGTGTTGCATGGGACGGAGCCTATCTTAATGCAAATATTGCAGGGGAGGGAGCCTGAACCAGGTGCGCATTGAAATTGCTGAACAAGTGCCAGTAAATCCTGCAGCCCCACCTGTGGTTGTCGTGGTGGCTCGAGCCTCCCAAAAAATCCCAGAATACTGCCTGAACTACTGGGCCTGGTAACTCCACACATAATACCCTTGAATGTGGTAGGGTATTCTTGTGGCTGCATAAGGGTTGCCACCCCAGGCTTCAGCCTCCATAGACCCTGGTCAGAGACCACGTAGGTGACCGCTACCCAGTAGGACCAGCCTTTGAACTTTACAGAGTCTATTGTCATCCCTATAGCTCCCGAGGCCTAACAGTGTATCAGTCCCAGAAGGCCACTTTTCCCTGTGTAGAGTGGGAACGTTTTGTGTGTAGACGCTGTTCACGCCTCAGTAGGGCCAGGAGTTAGAGGCCCACATGACCTGGCCTTCGTGGGCCACCATCCCTTTGGCCTGTGGTAGTACCCTTTTTGTGGTATTTCTGTGTTGGTGGTACAGTTCTTTGTTCTGGGGCACCGAACATCCCTCGAATCAGGATGTGGATCATACCCTGCCTCCTGATGGTTCTCACCTCTCAGATGGCCACCGGGTGGAGGGAGAACACCTTCCTGAACATGACCACGGCTGTGGCCAAGAGCCTGAACAGGTCTGAGTGCTGGGTATGCGTGCGAGGTCAAGATTCTGAATACCACCTACGTGGTTCCCCAGCACCATATTTGAAGACTTGACAGGGTCATAGAGGAAGGCCAGTGTATCCACAGGAGTGTACATTTCCTGGCTCTCTATGATATTGTACCTATAGGTCCATCAAGCGAAAATGGAGAACCGTGCCGGTCAGCATTTTCGTGATGGAAAGGGGGGAATGGAGGGGTGAAGGTCAGGATGACCAATGGAGAGCCAGGCTAAGGACCTCTAAAGCCATTTAAGAACCTCTGACACCATTTTGAGAGCAAACTAGAAGCTAAAAGCATAAAGTCATTTTAGCAAGCTAAAGACTATTTCTCTTTCTCCTGTTTACCACTTTGCACCTTCTGTAGAGGCAGCTAGCTTGCAAGGATGCGGTTAGGGTAGCTTGCACCTGAGGTTAAGCCATTTCTGAGAAACGACCCCTGACAAAGGCAAGTAGCAGGATGTTTGCTGACCGCCAGGCTCCAGGTGCTAAACCACACGACTCGCTTCGGCACATTTCTAGGAAGCATGTGGTCAGGGGTACTTCCTGGAAGTAGTACAGAGGTTAAGTAGATTATAAGCCAGTAGCGCCACCTAGTGGAATAGGCAACTTGGAACCGAAAAGGACACACCAATTTATTCATTGGTTGAGCTTTAATGAATATGCATCAATGACCATAGGAAATTGTCAATCATTGGCTAAAGGGATGCCAAGGGGCTGAACTATGCTTTGCAAGAAGGTATATGAGTTAGCTACCCCCAAGGAGGGGTGGGCATTCTTCATTTTCCTGAATGCACCCTATTTGCTTTTTGTCGGACAAAAAATCCAAATAAAAAAAACTTTTTCTTTAAGAAACTTTGCTGCCTGATTTTTACATTCCTGGTCGGTATTTCTGAAGTCCCTTTCACAGTGAATAGGACTTCAAATTGGTTTTGTGCCTCCTTTTCATTTCTGGTTTCAACAGGTGCCCAAGAGTGGCCTACAGAGACAAGGGAGAAGAGTGGTCTCGAATGCGAATCAAACAGGCCACACAAAGCAGAGCCAAGCAGAAACAAAACCTAAATCCTCCCTTCTCTTATCCTCCTGATTGAAGAAAACATTAAAGGCATCGCTGCAAATCCCGTGTCGGGCTTTCTTCTTCTTCTTCTTCTTCTTTTCTTTTTTTAAATACAGCTTTTTATATCCCTTGCACAGCGCTTGCCTCAAACTACACAAACTGAAGGGGGAAGATTAGAGTAATCAAATCCATTTCTGTAAGGAAACATTTAACTGGACAGGTTTTGTTTTAAACCTAAATATCCTGCTGGGGATTCATTGCCCAAACCCATCCGTTTCCCATTTGCTTTTAATGGGAGGAAAGATGAGTTCTGAATAATTAAAAGTGAATCTCTTTCTGTCTGGATGCAAGCCAACAAAACGATGCTGAGCGTTGGAGCTTTGCAAAGCTGCAGCCTCGTCCCCAGAGCTGGGTTGCAAGTGGACCCCAGGATGGGATGATTTGATGCCTTGTCAGCATGTCAAGGTCAATCAAGGTGGGAACAAACCTCTTCCTAGGCAATGCTATATCCCCAAAGACAGAGTGATTGGAGCCCAAGCATCATTTTCTGCAGACCCGTGCAAACTTGCAACAAAGGCCCGCAACCCACATAGTACCACATTCCCATCCCAAACACAATCTAATAAGCCTTCATTTTTATATTTATATTGAAATGGCGATTTCTGCATTTCTGAAATTGCACCGTGGCCCCTACTGGGGATTTTCTATCCTGCCCCAAATGCACTTATCCCACACTGGCTATTTCTGTTTATTATATCATCCAGCCTGAATAACGATTCTACAAAGTTTGCTGAATATTTTGTAACATTTTCTGTATCCCAATAAAATTATTACTCTGCAAATGTATTGATTTTTTATTTATTTTAAAAAATCTAATGTACCAATGCAGCTGTATATATTTAAAAACTTTATAAGCTTTGTTTTTCTGGCCTTTTCCATTAAATCTCCCTCTCTCTGTCTCCTCCATGAATTATTATTTTTTGCAAGGTCACACATTACAGGCAAAATATCTAGGCAGTTTAAGAGTTTTGGCCTTATGACAGAACACCTGCCGTTTCTGAGGAGTGCTAGTTTGCTCAGACTACTTTCTGATGCTACCAGGTAAACGCAGACACATTTCATGGAAAATTAGTTGCAAATGTTTTGTTTTGCAAATCTCATTTAATAAAGTAAGTGGTTTAAACATCATTTTCATATCCCTCCCCCAATAAGACCCTGAAGTCCTCCTCCTCCAACATTTAATAAGGAAAATCCTCAGAAAGATCTGTGAAATATTCGTGAGACATTTCTTCCAGTTCCCAATACTTTAGTTTCATATATTTTAGAACAGAGATGTGTATAAAAGCAATGGTTAAAAGAGCAGCTCCATGGACTGTGTGTTTTGGGTTCTTTGCACCTGGCATAAGTACTGTTGGGCAGCCATGCAAAAAATATTACCGTGTGCCTACTGAATAGCTGGTTATGTACATGTCAGTGATTTAAATGCAGCAAGGTCCTTTCTCCCGCACTGTGCTTCAACTCACAATTGCACATTGCTGTACACACCAGAGAAGGAGTGGTGGATGTCTTCATCTAATGTGCCTTACCTGTTGGGTTTCCCCACACCTGCACTCCCAAACCCCTATTCAAGAATAGGCACATGCAGCAGTTGTCTCCAATGTACACAGCTCAGCTTAACTGTGAGGTGAATGTGGCTCAAATTGGACTGCAGCTGGTTTGACGGAAAATGCATCCGGCAGCAGTATTTCTCCAGAAACTACAGGATAGATATAGATTGTGGCTAACATCAGGCACACTTGGCTTCAAACACCAGCGGTGGGAACAGACTGAAGCCAGAGTAAACAGTAATGTGCGCACAACCTATATTTTAAGGGCAGTTATTTCCATGTCACACTCTTCACCCTCCCCTGCATTCAAATGCAGTTAATTTCTCCCCTGCCTAATAAATTATTATTATGATTGATTTATTAATCACCCTTTAAAAATACAATTTCTGGGCGATTTACGCATAAGATTATTAAAACCAGTTAAAATTATTTTGCATAATGCCACACTGCCATAGACCACCGTGAATATTCCCCCACTCCCAATCTTTGGGTGTTTGACAAATAGGAGGATGCTCCCTAGGGCAATGGATTAAAATGCAGCCGGCTGTCAAAGTGATGGCATTTCACCTCGACCCTCCCCCCAGCCTAATAATGAACAATAGTTTTCTGGCAGAATTGATAATGAAGCAGCTCTTGTATCGATCACTTCTCTGCTTTTATTTAATCATTGCAAATTATGAGACAAGATAGTTTCTCTCACTGGAAGAAAAAAAGTCATTTGAGAGGGATGGGAAAGTATGGAGTGTCTGTATCTCCCCTTGTTATCCAATACTGCAGCCAGCGATGCATTTTCTGACTTGCAGGTTCTGGAGACCCCTGGAAAATGAGGCCACGCGTTTGTATCTAGATTTGAATTGGCAATTCATTGTGTGTAAAAGGTGTCTGTGCCTTGCAAGATTTATAGTTTTGCAGCAGAATACCACCCAAAATGCTACTCAGAAGTGAGTTCCATTCAGTTCAACGGGGCTAACTCCTAGTGGCTATTGGATTGCACTATGCATTCAGCAACTAAATAAAAGAGAACTAAAAGGGGATTGGGTGATAGTGCGTTCTATGTCGGTATAAACCTGGGAAATCCCATTGTGTCTATGGGGCTCACTACTCACAAAGTGTGCTCATGACTGCAGCAATAAGTCATGTGAAGAAATAACGGAGAAGGGGATATAAAAGAGGATTGGGTGATTGCTTCAGGGTTTTCTAATTACTTTAATTCTAGTTTGACATGCCTCAAATACTTGGGTAGGTAGCAAGGGAATGGAAAGCCTTCATCAAATATCATAAAAACAGTTATGCTAAAACATCCTTAATGTCTATAATGGCTTTTTAAAAACACACACACACACACACACACACACACACACACACACACACACACACAATGTTGAGACCTCTTGTCTTTTTCAGAAATGGGCAGTGCTTTTATTCTAAAAAAATGTTTAGGGGTACTCTCATTTTCCTACTTATACTGAAATACTGCCCCTCAATGAGGCCAAACTTAGATTCACAAAATGTTTAGGGGTATGCGTACCCCTGCATCCCCCCAGAAAAAAAAGCAACGGAAATGGGGAATCTGTTGCCCTCCAGTCACTGTTGGGCAACCTGATGGTTGGCTGTGCTGGCTGTGGCAGGTGGGAGTTAAAGTCCAGCAAAAGCAAAAACAGATACCTGGAGAGTCTCAGGTTCCCCATTCCTGATATTTGCCTTCAATAGCAACTGAACACCAGTGGCAGGTTTCGGTGTCTCAAATTTCAGTAGTGTCCTGTGCAATGTCAAAATCCAGCACCTCCCTGCCTCTCACCTTTTGGTGGACCTCAAAGTTGTGGCACCTGCTACAGCACCCCAGGAGCTGTGCAACTGAACCCGCTGCACTCCCCTAGATTGGCCTTTGCTAACACAGACATTTAGCAGGATAACTAGTGGGATAATCTTTACCAGGATAATTTCTCTGTCTCAGGCACAAAAACACAGCTAGGATGATTCCAGACATGGGAGGGTGGGACCAATATAAACAAGTGAGAAATTATAACACAAGAAAGAAATCTCTATGGAAAACTGTGTTTTAAAATTTCCTGCTCTCTGGCGCCATCTGATGTTGCATGATTATAGCACATTCAAACCCCTGTTACCTTTACAGTGGTACCTTGGGTTACATACGCTTCAGGTTACAGATGCTTCAGGTTACAGACTTCGCTAACCCAGAAATATTACCTCGGGTTAAGAACTTTGCTTCAGGATGAGAACAGAAATCGTGCTCCGGTGGCATGGCGGCAGCAGGAGGCCCCATTAGCTAAAGTGGTGCTTCAGGTTAAGAACAGTTTCAGGTTAAGAAAGGACCTCCAGAACGAATTTAAGTTCTTAACCCGAGGTACCACTGTACTCATGTTGCGGAGTCCCTAGTAAAACACTGAGAGAAGCCCACCTATTTAATTTCCTTTAGTTAGCACTTGTGCTACGTAAAGAAAAGCGAGTGTTTCAGAGCTCAGAGCTCATCATTTCCAGCATCTCATCGTGGTCTGATAGGGACATGAAATCCTAAGGAAAAGCAAATGAAAAAATAATAATATTCAAATTGTAAGTTTTGAAATTTGAAGAAAATATCATGATATCAGATAACAATACAAAGGGTGGGAACCAACTAAACAGTTTATTTGTTTCATTTACATCCCACCTTTTCCTCCAAGTCGGCGTACATGCTTTTTGCTATTCATATTATCCTCACAACAGCCCTGTGAAGTAGGTTAGGCTGAGAAGCAGTGCTTGGCCCAAGGTCTCCCAGCGAGCTTCAAGATTAAATGGGGATTGAAACCCTGGTCTCCCAGGTCCTAGTCTAACATTCTAACCACTACACCAGGGGTCAGCAAGCTTTTTCAGCAGGGAGCCAGTCCACTGTCCCTCAGACCTTGTGGGGGGCTGGACTCTCTCTCTCTCTCTCTCTCTCTCTCTCTCTCTCTCTCTCTCTCTCTCTATATATATATATATATATATGGGGGGGGGGAATGAACCAATTCCTATGCCCCACAAATAACCCAGAGACACATTCTACTCATATAAAAAACATGCTGATTGCCGGACCGTCCGCGGGCCGGATTGAGAAGGTAATTGGGCTGGATCCGGCCCCCAGGCCTTAGTTTGCCTACCCGTGCACTACACCATACAAGCACTTTCAGGTATCCAATGCAACATCCTCTCTCTGTTCTCCTACCATATAACCCCCATGCATGTCTAAATACGTTCTGGGGTTTTCCCCACCATCCCTCAGCAGATTTGGGGTTTGTGGGGGAAGTTGAGTGGGAGAGGACAGGAGGGGAATTTCAGCTGCCCAGCCAAAAGCACTTGCACTAGTGGAACTGCTGAGCTGGATACTGTCCAGAAATAGTTACTCATGCCAACCTGGAGCAACTGGGATGTGGGGTGGGGGGGTGCAATTGAGAGTGGTGGGTGTGGGTGAGACACCTTCAATAGCTGTGCAGAAGAGGGAAATTCAGCAGGGGGTGCTAGCACTGCAAAAAATTGAAAAGGTGCAAGAGCCTTGTCTTCTTTTGTACCTGGCCAGCCTAGCTTGGCAGCAAGGAAGCCACTTTCAAATTCTCCCTTGGCTATATGAGCATCACAAAAGGCCCCAGACAATTCATCGTGTCCTGGCATAGCCTGCCTTACAAGACTGTTGTCAAAATACTGCTCTAAGCTCTTCAGAGGAAGGGTGCCGTATAAATATTAATGGGTAATTAAACAAAACTTAAGTGTAAATGCTGCCAACCAATTACAGAATGTTAGGTGATTAAATCATCTGCTTTTTAACCCAGTTAATCAATTACAGGCACTTGCAGGCAATTATTTCCTCCAAGTAATTATAACTGCTGCATAGTAAGGTATTAAAGCCAGTGTGCTGGGTTTTCTAGGCGTCTGACCCCATCTTCATGCCTGTGCAGGAAGTGGTTATGGGAAAATCAGGTGAAAGGGCTGCCAGTGGAGGGATGAGGTCTCTTTTATCCATCTCTTTCTTTTTGCTCCGCTTCTGCCCGTTGCTCCGCTTCTGTAGTTTGAGCTACATTTGAATGCCCCTGGTTGTGCTGAAGCAGGTGTACCATGGTGTTTCTTCTCTCTGTGCTCCTCCCCAGCGGTAATTCCTCCTTCAGTTATTGCTGTGGATGCATGACTTGTCTTCAGGCACTGCGGTAGTCTGCAAGGAATTCCCACATGGTGTGGTTGATATCACCAGCCTTTGTGTGTCATTTGCAGGCACCTTTGCAATGCAGATGGGATGCGGGTGGTGCTGTGGGTTAAACCACAGAGCCTAGGACTTGCTGATCAGAAGGTCGGTGGTTCGAATCCCTGCGACGGGGTAAGCTCCCGCTGTTCAGTCCCTGCTCCTGCCAACCTAGCAGTTCAAAAGCATGTCAAAGTGCAAGTAGATAAATAGGTACCACTCCGGCGGGAAGGTAAACGGCGTTTCCATGCGCTGCTCTGGTTCGCCAGAAGCAGCTTAGTCATGCTGGCCACATGACCCGGAAGCTGTACGCTGGCTCCCTTGGCCAATAAAGCGAGATGAGCGCCGCAACCCCAGAGTCGGCCACGACTGGACCTAATGGTCAGGGGTCCCTTTACCTTTACCTTGCAATGCAGAGTTGGTCTGCGAATGGGCCTGGTGCCTGAAGCCAGCTCCCCATAGAACACGTCCTTGGGGATCCTGCCATCTTCCATTCTGTGGGCATGATCAAGCCAGCGTATGGGTTGCTGAGACAGGAGTGTGTGCATGCTGGGAATGTGGGTTTGGGAGAGTGCATCTTTGCCTGAGACTCTGTTATGCCATGTGTTGCTCAAAATATTCCTGAAGCTGTGCATGTGGAAGACATTGAGGCATTGCTGGTGGTGATTGTAAGTTACCCACAACTCACTTCCATAAAGAGGTGTGCTCAACATGCAGGACTGGTAAACCTTCATCTTGGTCTTGGTATTCATCTTGGCTAGCATCACATTCTCCCATACCCTTTTGGAGAGGTGAGCCATTGCTGTAGCTGTCTTGCCAATATGCTTGTCCAGCTCAGCATTGGTGGAAAGGTTGCTGGCTATGGTGGAGCCCAGGTAAACAAAATCATCTACCGCTTCAAGCATGTGACTGTTAGAATTCCTGCTCCATAATTGCAGTCATGGGATTTTTGTCTATCACATGACGGTATATGTTTTGACTCCACAAAGTGGGAAGTGACGGAGACAGGATGTTTGTGTTACTGTGTTCCGTGAAGTGGGACTATTGTCCTTTGTTTGTTCTCTTTGCTGTCTGATGCTAGAGAGAGAGGGAGCCATGTTGCTGTGCTCTCTCTGTGTTTATATGCAAATAAAGTAGATTAGCCAAAATGCTGAGTTGCTGAGGTCTGTCACGCGAACTGCGCAGACTCTGAGGATCCCTAAGTGTGCCAGTGTTGGTTGGCATCAGTTGCTGTGATGTTCCGGCTGAAGAAAATTTTTGAAGCTCCCGAACGATCGACCAGGAGGGAGAGAACATGCCAGTCGGTCATGTGTCTCTGCCAGGGTCCTACTCGAGTGTAAGATGAGCTCCTGACCACCAGTGCTGATACATGGAGTGTTGGCAATGTCCTAACCCAGGATATTAATCTCTGTCAGGCTGATGGTTAAGCTAAATTCCCCTCAGACTTGAGCAAAACAGTTGAGTCTCTGTAGAGCTTCCTCAGAGTGCACAGTCAAGGCTGAGGACAGGATGTTGGAGTAGATGGTTCTTTGACCAGACACAGCAGGGCTCTTCTTATGAACTGGGATTTCAATGAAACCCAAATTGTATGCTTGACTCGTGTCACCGGATAAGCATCCTTGCTTGACACCTGCCCCTTGCTCCTGCCCATTGTCATGATCCCACCAGCACTCAGAGCTGCCATGCTGTTAGATGCAATAGTGGCGGTTTTGCCTTGGAGTCATCTATGCTGTGACCATACATGACTGCCTATATTTGATGCTCCCAGCTCCTATTTCAAGACACGTTTCTTTGGTTGCTTCCTACAAAGGCAAACCAGCTGCAGGCATGCTATAGAAGAAGATGGAGCCCCAGAAGATCTGGCCTCCTTTGTGCATGCTGCAGAGTGTGTGCCACCTGCTGAGCTCCTCATAATAAGTGTGAAATATTTATCTGTCAATATTTCCCAATACCCCTCTAAGGTGTATCTTTCAGAAGATTTCTGCATGAGAGGCTCTTAAGTGCCTTCAAATGAAAAAGGAGAAGAAAGAGGGGGAAAACAGCAACAACCTTGGCTATTCAGCAACACACATTTCCCCAGAGAAGCCCCTGGAGTTACTTATCATTTCCCCCAGTTATGATAGGATTTATCTTTTGTCTTCCTGGCTCGGCATTCGCTCTGCAAATTCTTTCTGCCTTCTTGGATACAAGGCGGCCTGACAATGGGTCCTCAAAGGCATTGGCAGAGGGGATCGGTCTGCATGTTCCTTTTGTAAAGGCAACTGTTTACTTCAGCACAGCCGGTCCATTAAACTGCAGGCGGCTCTGCATTTGCTTTCTAGCCAGAGGACCCCGAGAGGGTGGTGGTGGGAGAGGGAGAGAGGGAGTCAAGAAGCTGCTAAATAGCTCCTGGCAAGAAAAGGCAACAATGCTGACTTTGCTTGGGTTGTTTAATTAAATGGTCAAGTCAGCTTTTTGAAAGGTGAGTGCGTTGTTTTCATGTGCTTTAGCAATCCCTCGGGAATTGCCCGTCCCGTACTCCATAACACCATCCACAAGTTACATTTCCCCCACTATCAATGTCACCACAATCTCTACTAGGAGAAGACTTCCTCTCCTGCTCTCCTTCTCCAGATGGTGCTCTCTGCTACTCTGGAGCTAGACTAAAAATCTGTCCCTTCATCATGATGTGGGTGATGTTGTAGCTCAGGGGCAGAAGGTCTGCTTCGTATGCAGAAGATTCCAGGATCAACTAGGGATGTAGGAATTTGTCAATCGTGGTGTCTCTCGGTATCTTACTTGGCCTGCCTCAACTTTAGTGTTCTGCATTTCCACATCGGTTAGCAATTTAAAAAAGAAAAAGTCCCTGTGAAAATTCATCAGCATTTTTGTGCGAATTTCCCCAAACATACACATGTTTCCTAATGCAATGCATTTGTATGTGGGTTGTTGTTTTTTTAAACCAAATATATGCATTTTTATGCACACTTTATACCCTGGTTTAGGCATTTTTGGACACATTACTGACATTAACTGCATATTTATGGATATTGTTTATGTATTTTGCTATGCAAATCATTTGATTTTTTTGGGGGGGGGATGGACACATATTGCCTATGTAAACTGCTTTAAGATCTTTTAGCTAGTAAAGTGGCCTATGAATGGAAATAATAGATAAAAATAAATAAAGGAATAGTGCCGGAGCCTGTCAACAATGACTAACATATCCTCAGAAGCGGTGGTTAAAGTCTGAAAAAAGTGATTCTCAAATGCCTTCCACTCTATGGGGAAAAATGGTGAGTGGAGGATTAAAAAACATGCTTCTGCTAGCTGGTATTTATTCCACAGATAGCAAAAAGGGGAAAAAAGCAGGAAGGTCATAAATTCAGCTTCCTGCTTGCCAAGCAAGCATTTAAAAAAACCTGACACAAGAATCTTTCTCTCTTTTATGCGTGTATACTAATGGTGGGAAAGATGCTAAAAAAATACCTCAAGTGACATGTGTGACGTCAGTCTAAAAAATTAAGGGGAATGGAACACACTTTCCTGCTTGTCATTATGCAGTGCATCAATCCTTTGCCCAAAGACGAGAAGCGTGTTTGCATTGAATGCTTGTTTGCATTGAAGTTGTGGATTTTATATATAAAGAAATATGAATTGCATCAGCAAGAGAGTGCTCAGAATTAATAGCATCAGAGTTGGTGGCCAGGTGAGGAAGGGGAATTTAACCCTTTCACGGGAGCTTAACTAAGAGCCTTGCCGCATCACACTCAGAGGCATCATCTAGTCCAGCACCCTTTTGCTACAGTAACCAGACTAGTGTATGTGGGGAGCTCACAGGTAGGACCCGAGGGCACCCCCCACTCTCCCTCTACTCCTGCCCTTTCCTGATGAGGTGGCACTGCTGGCTGAGTTGCCGGCAATGGCAGGGGAGATGTGGGGTCTTGAGGGTCCTCCCCTCTCATTTGCTTCTCTGGTATTCCATTTGGAGGAGGGGATTTCCTGCCAACAGAGTTGAGAGCCGAAGCTGATAATTGCTCTCAGAGGAAATCCGTTATTGGTGCCTGCAATGGGACACATCCAGAAATATACTCAGAGTCCTGTAGTGATTTCATGCTCTTTATTGCAGCTTGTAAAACAGTGATTGAATTGCCCCCCAAATCTCAGGCTTTTATGTACATTATTTACACAATGAGTCCCGTCTGATTGGCTGATTCTACTTCCCTCCTGGAGCCTGATTGGTCTTTTCCTGCAGGCCAATCAGTTGTTGCAGTCTACCATCCTACCAGCCTAATAGGCTGATTAACGTCCTCTGGAGCCTGATTGGTCTTTTCCTGCAGACCAATCAGTTGTTGCATTCTACGATTCTACCAGCCTAATAGGCTGATTAACTTCCTCCTGGAGTCTGATTGGTCTTTTCCTGCAAGCCAATCAGTCGTTGCATTCTAGGATCCCACTTGCCTATTGTTCTAGGATCCAAGCTTAGTACATAACACATCCCAACCCTGTGGGTCCTGTGCCACCTGAGGAAGGAGAGACCCATACATTTTCTCTGATGAGGAAAAACACAGTGTTCTAACAGTGCAAGTCTGTGGGTGGTATCCAGCTAAATAATTGCACTCAGGCAAGAATCGCTGCTGGTGCAATGGGACTTTCTTTGCTCTCCACCCCTATGCACACCACCACCTTATCTGCTCCAGAAAGTTGGGGGAACCCCCAGAACAGATTTAGGGGGCAGGTAGTGGGAGGAGAAGGGGAGAACATCCCACTGCACATGGAGAAATCCTTGTGCTGATGGCACCCTAGCCTTCATTAAATAGAAACCTGTGGTGTAGTGGTTAGAGTGTCAGACCAAGACTTGGGAGATCAGGGTTTAAATCAACCATGAAGCTCACCGGCTAGTCATGGTCTCTCAGCTTAACCTACCTCACAGAGTTGTTGTGAGGATAAAATAGGGGGAACCACATACACCACCTTGAGTTCCATAAAGGAAAAGGTGTGATGGAAAGACTGACTGACTGAAATGTCCCCAAACCCTGAGGTTTAACTCAAACCCCTTCTGTAGCCCCTATACCTGACTCCTCCACAAAACCCTTTCTCAATCTCCTTTCTCCATGTACTCTGCTTGTGTTTTGTAGCAGCCCAGCCTTTCCCAGCCTGGTGCCCTCCAGATATTTTGGACCACACCATCCATCAGCTCCAGCAAACCATGCTGGTTGGGATTGATAGGCGCTGTAGTCCAAAATATCTATCTGGAGGGCACCAGGTTGAGGAGGTCTGCATTGGCATGAAGCAAGGCTGGGAGATAAGAATAACAGAATGCTTAATATCTGTTTTGCCCTGATGCTTTCATTGGTACCCAATGAGGTCATTTTGTGAGGCTTTACAAAATAGATCACCTTGCCCTTTGCAGGGCAAAATCATCTTGAGGTCGTCTCCCCACCCTACATTATTCAGCAACCTAAGCCATCATCAGTAACCTTCTAAATAGAGCAGTGACAAACTGCTTTGACAGAATGACATTTCCGACAGATGGCAACATCATGCTAATTCTACTTGGAACATCTTTCCTCCTCTGAGAGCATTCCAAAATTTAGGTGCATATTAAAAGACCACAGTTTGCAAAGTGTTGCTGAACATTCCAATAATACACAGTTTAAGCCTTTTCAAAAAAGAGAAAAGAACACAGCCTCCAGGGAACTTGCCGTCATCTGTCAAAATGCAAAGGGAGGTGGGGGAGGGAGGAGCTTTGTTGACTTGTTTGTGATTTGATTTCTTAGATGGAGTCTCCTGGGTAAAGGCACTCATCAGCTGCACCAAACAGTGATTCTCAGCTGAATGCAATGTGTTGGCGATCTGTGTTTACAGTGAATAATGCAGTCCACCAGTTACCATGAGCACAATTAAAAATATGCATGCACACATAAACAAACAGGTACGAGGGCCCTGTATCTGATACATCAGATGAGTCATAGTCGTCAGTTTGCTCATGATGGTATAAATTATGCAGAAAGGGTGTACCTGCATACATTTGCTTATTTACCCAATTTGTTCTGCTTCTGCTGGCAACAGGGGAGGGCAAGTGAGCTGAAAAAGGCTTTTGGTAAAGCTGTGCATCTTCCAACAACCCTCTGCTCTGCCAGTTTCATTTCTCAGCATGTTCTAGGAGACCAGGGGGGAGGGGAGCTGGTCACAGCAGGAGGGGGAGACTCCTTGGATTCTTCAGCAGCCTATCTCCACTCTGCCTCTTGGCCACCCTCTCCTCCAGCCTCCGCTTCAGCCTCAGAGTCTGAGCTGCTCTCTGTCACAGCCTCTTCCTGTTCACTAAACCCTGCCACCTCTTCTGCTTCTGACACTTCATTCTCCCAGTCTGCTCCTTCTCCCTCTGACCATTCATCATCATCATCATCATCCCACCAACTATCCCCTAGCTCTGAGACTTCCTCCCCTGGGAGTTCCCTAAGGAGTTCTCCAGCTGGTCCCCCCCCTCCTCTGCACCCAGCCAGTCCATGACATGTGGACGCTGAAAAAAGAAAATGAGCGCCATCCCATAATAAATACCCCTCTGGATGCATCCTCAGGAGTCGTCACACAAATCCTTCCAGCTTCTCCCTATTCCCAGGCGAACTCTGCTATAAAAACAGCCTTTACATTTTCCGTTTTAGTTAATGAAGGACTATTATCTGATAGGATCATCAAGAGCTATTTTCCTCACTTTGGCTTTGCAGTGCAGCATAGACTCAGGTAGCTTCTCTTTTGCAGCTGTAAAATTCTCTGAAGAACTCAGGTAATATTAGATACAGCAAATGTGTTATGTAGAAGGATCAGGTACCCTCCCAAAAAGTAGGGGTGGGAAGGAGTGTTGATTAAAAGAGGCTAAATAAGTACAATGGTACCTCGGGCTAAGTACTTAATTCGTTCCAGAGGTCTGTTCTTAACCTGAAACTGTTCTTAACCTGAAGCACCACTTTAGGTAATGGGGCCTCCTGCTGCTGCCGTGCCACCGGAGCATGATTTCTGTTCTTATCCTGAAGCAAAGTTCTTAACCTGAAGCACTATTTCTGGGTTAGCGGAGTCTGTAACCTGAAGCATATGTAACCTGAAGTGTATGTAACCCGAGGTACCACTGTAGTGTTGTGCATAATCTCAGTGTAAGAGATTATGGCTTGGAGGGACAGCACACAGAAATGAAATATTGCTTCTGGGATCTTTAGAGAAATCTGCAGTCTCTCCTGTGCGTGTCTATGTGCATGCAGAAAAGGGCAATTCTAAAGGGACAGTTAGGTGCAGAACATGTTCATTCAATGGGCCACTGGGCAGCTGAGAGGACACAGGGGTGGCTATGTTGCAGGGAGTTTGCATACCCTTCATGCACTTCTGAATTTCCTCAACCTGACAGCTGTGCCAGCTCGCTGCCTTTTGATCTAGAGCCTGCCTGAGCTTCTGCAGGCAAGGTGGCACGCAATGCCGGACCTGTCAAACTTCTCCCTTCCACTTGAGGGAACTGATCTTTTGCACTGAGACCTCACAGAGCATTGCAGGCTGCACTTGTCAGACGCAAGGTAGGATGCAAAGAAGGTCATGGTTCATACTTCTGTACAGACTGCCATTTGTGCAGGTGAAGCTCAGCATGTGATAAAAAAATGCAGAAACTCTCTCTCTCTCTCTCTCTCTCTCTCTCTCTCTCTCTCTGGCTGTTAAAAGCTCAGGAGCACCACTCTCTTTTTTATTTCATCACCCTATCAGAAGATAACGTAAGAAGAGCTCTGATGGATCAGCCAATGGCTCATCTTCTAACAGTGGTCAATCAAATGCCCATAGAAAGCCCACAAGCAAGACTTGAGCACAACAGCACTCTCCCCTCCTGCGGTTTCCAGCAGCAGGTATTCAGAAGCATAGCACCTCTGACAGTGGAGATACAACATAGTCCTCATGGCTAGTAGCCATTGG
Organism: Podarcis liolepis; assembly: GCF_965112155.1. Classification (NCBI taxonomy): domain Eukaryota; kingdom Metazoa; phylum Chordata; class Lepidosauria; order Squamata; family Lacertidae; genus Podarcis; species Podarcis liolepis. The sequence goes on along the minus strand of NC_139555.1, from coordinate 36,931,157 downwards.
TAATGCCAGATCTCTAGCCCGATTGGCTGATAAGCCAATGAAGAGGAGTCCACCACCTTTCGAGGTAGTCCATTCCACTGTTGAACAGCTCTTACCTTCAGAAAGTTCTAGTTGGAATCTCTTTTCTTGTATTTGAATCCAATGGTTCCAGTCCAACCTCATGAAGCAGGAGGAAACAAGCTTCCTTGACCTTCCATGTGACAGCTCTTCAGATATTTGAAGAGAGGTGTCACATCACTTCTCAGTCTTCTCTTATCCAAGGGCAATCAAGGACAGTTTGAGCCCACTTAAGGCTCAAACAAACACCAGCTTTTCAAGCACACATGAATTTCCCTTTTTTTTTTGTCTTTTCCAGTGCAATCCCATACATGTTTACTCAGTTCTATGGGACCTAGTCTGAGGGAACTGTGCACAGGTTTGTAGTCTTATTTGATTTCATGTAAAAACGATGACAACACAAATATTTTGCCTTTGTTACTTGCTTGGATGGTAATTCATTTTAAATCAATGTTTGACTACTTCACCTGATAAATATTTTGGAAACGTATTTCCTAAATACTTACCTTCAATAAATATTGTCCATAACAGAGCATCAGTAAGTATTTTTTTTTTAAGAGGCATATGTCTTCATTGTCTGAGTGGTGGTGCTTAGGAAACAATTAGGCAGCTGAAGCTCATCAGTTCCCATTAAGTCATGGCATAAGGCAGGTGTGGGGAATTTTTGGCCCTTCAGATGTTCCTAAGCAACAACTCTTATCAGCCCCACGGAGCATGACCAATGGCTAGGGATGATGGGAGCTGTAGTCTTCCAACATCTGGAGAGACAAAGGTTCCCCATACCTGGCATAGGGGTTGGCGGGATCCAGATCCTGTGTAATTATAAAACATTGCAAGATAGTCATGAGTAGACAGGCAGCCTATGCAATATCTACCACAATCCAGTGCAGTTACACATCCCAAAATCAAGTCTCGTTGATTATAAATGGAACTGAAATGCCTTCTAAACTCCATGGGATTGCTCCATCAACATTTGTGGACCTGACAAGCTTCTTCATTTCAGTCTTTTGCCATTTCCCACTAAGCCCAGAAACGAGAACAACAACAACGAAACCATCGCCATCAGAGGCAAAATTTATACTCATTTCAAGGACCAGGCACCACAAAATAAGGCAGCAAACGGTCATTTTTATGGCCTTACATCCCACTTTAGCTGCAGACGGATTTGTCATTATTGCCATGAAATTTAGCAGAGGATGTGCTCTCCTTGGTTGCTATAGCAGCCGGCACCGACTCTTTCTGTGATACAGTAACTAATTTTGTTTAATTGCATTTCTATACACTCCATTTAGACAAATGAGCACAAGTCGCAATTAGCCAGATAGGGAGGCTAAATCTGAGCGTGTGAGTAATGATTGTGGATGGCACAGATTTGGGGAGGAGGCACTTGGCTTGAGGTGCCTTCCAAGGACTTGATGTGCAAGGAATGTCAAAAAGGAGACTTGTCTGAAATGATGCATGCTGGATGCACAGAATTTACATTGATTATAGGCTCTGATATTTCGTCAATGTTTTTTTTCTAAAAAAAGAAAAAGGTCAAGGGTGTGTGTGTGTTTGTGTGTGTGTGTGTGTAAATGCAGAAGCAAGAAGGAAGCAACAACTCACACAGGACTATCACACAGTGGATTAAAAACTGTATGACATCATGTCACAACACTCAGGCAGCTTCCAGGCAGATGAGAATTTGCCCTAGTTTAGTTAAATAATTGTTAACAATTTTCGTAGCAATTTAGCTGCCCAAAGGGCTTTGTAAAGCTTAGGTTTTCTGTTCCAGCAGTCATATGAAGTAAAGTCTTAATACTTTTGAAGTACTTTTACAATATGGGGTAACAACAATAAAATAGTGACATACCCAAAATAGGGACATTCTATTTAATAATAGTAATAGTAATAGTAATAGTAATAGTAATAGTAATAGTAATAGTAATAATAATACACCACTCATTAAACATTTAAAAAATCCCTATACAGCATTGCCTTCAGATGTCTTCTAAACATTGTCTAGTTACTTATCTCCTTGGCTCAGGGGGTCACATAATTCTTTACCCTCCAACATTTCTCTGATGAAAATAGGGACATCCTAAGGAAAAGTGGGACATTCCGGGATCAAACCAGAAACTGGGATGGCTTCTGTAAAAGCAGGACTGTCCCTGGAAAATGGGGACACTTGGGGAGTCTGGGAATGGCTGGCCTGGTAAGGCATTGGTGGCAAAGGTGCCTGTCAGACAGTGGCAGCACTCCTGCCTACTTGGGCAGTGACAGGACAGAGGGGTGGTGAGATCAAGGCATCACGGCCACACCAGATGGAGAACTGGATTGGCTCTACTTTGAGCCGGGGCGTCTTACCCATAGATGCTAGTGGCGCAGGGCGCCAAGTTCTGGAGGGTGCCAGGGAAGAGGCAGTGGCTGGATGCGGCGCTTCCTTGCATCAGCTCGCCTCCCTCACCCGCCTCCGCCATGGCGCCCGTGCCAAAGCAGCACCACACCCAGAGCCTCCGTCTGCTGTGGCCACCATGGAACGAATCGGCCAGCCTCTGCCTCTTCCCCGCCAGAGGAGCCACTCTCCAGCTGCTGCCCGCCACCTCCAGCCCCGCTGGCAGTGCCATCAACAACTCTGGGAAACGGGGGAGAGGCGTGCTGGAGGGAGCTTTGCACCATGGCGCTGGACATGCTTAAGACGGGCCTGCTTTGAGCCTACACAGACCCAGACTCACTGGTGCTGGCATCTCCTAGTAAGTGGTGGGGATGCCAGTGTGGTGTAGTGGTTACGTAATCTGGGTAACCAGGTTCGCGTCTCCGCTCCTCCACATGCAGCTGCTGGGTGACCTTGGGCCAGTCACACTTCTTTGAAGTCTCTCAGCCCCACTCACCTCACAGAGTGTTTGTTGTTGGGGGAGGAAGGGAAAGGAGATTGTTAGCCGCTTTGAGACTCCTGAAGGGGAGTGAAAGGCGGGATATCAAATCCAAACTCTTCTTCTTCTTCTTCTGTTGGCAGGCTGCATCATGCCAGCTGCTAGTGGCCACCCCTGCTCCCATGACTGCGTTACCCCAGTCGTTGAGTGTTGAGAACCAGAGTCTGAAAAGGGAATCCTTTGCACAAGCAGCTGCAGAAGCATTGCCCCACTCGAGCTGCTGTGGGTGAGTATATGCATGAATAGGACTTAGGAGGCTCAGCATAGCTATACCTAGCAATGATAGCTCTGAATCTCCAGCACATGGAAAAAACTCCTTACTGAGGCATTGCTTGCTCTGCTTCCTGGTCCAGCACTGTCATAGTAGCCAGGGGTGGTTTCTGAAAGCACCTTCAATGAATCTTGGGTAGAGCAGAGATCCAGACTAATCTAGGGTTGTGCGTCCTGAGTAATGTGATCCACTATCCAGTTGCAATTATAATGAGTGTTGGGTTAATGCATGCAATACCTCAAGAGTGCCTGGGGCTTTTTGCATTTTAATTAGTGCTCTCAACCAATTAAAGAAACTGTAGTTGATTATCATCTGCCCTTTAACCGATTAAATTTGCATATTTCAAAATCCTCAATTTAAGTGCTTTTCTGATAATCTTGAAGATAGTATGGGATAACTTAGAATTAAATAAGCAAAAGCCACTCATTGTTAGAAGGAAATGTCATCCTTAATATCCCTATTACAGTAACTCACCGGATCCGAAATAGCACAAGAAAGTTAGCGTGCCCTTAGATTTCAGCTGCACAAATTAAAATTGGCCCCTATTTACAATCAGTCATATTTTGCAATCAATATCCATCACATTCTTAGTGCAGATTTATCCATGTTTACTTGGAAGCATGTGTCACTGTCTCGAATGGGGGCTTATTCCTAGGCAAGTGGATTAGAGTTATGCACAAGTAGCATACTGGAATTCTCCACTATATTAATTGGCAGAAAAACTGGAGGGAACATTTTACCCAATTGCTCCAGAGGGAAGAGAAATCTTCCAACAGTTTCTCAGGGTGGGGTTTACCAATAGCAGAGGCACTATTCCCAGCTCTCTCCCTGCCCAAGTCTTGGTATTGTTGCTGCTGCCACTGCAAATGTCACCATTTTGCATCTTCTGCAATGTTCTGGACCTAGTGTCATTGTAGGGCAGGGTGTGTGGGGGTAGGGTGTGTGGAATGTTGGCTGCCACCTGAAAACGACGGAGAATATTCTGAGAAAATTCTGTAAAGTGCCCTTCCTCAGAGAAATGGCTCAGCTCAATATAGGTTCAAGCAATGCCACTCTAATCAGTATCGATTGTCAGGGGTTCAAGCCCCATGTTGTGCAGAATGTTCCTGCACTGTAGGGAGTTGAACTAGAAAGCTAACTGTGTGGTTCCTTCCAACTCTGCCGTTCTATGATTGCTCTGAATCCCCACAATGTGAAGTGGCTCCTTATGGAGGCACTTCCTGGTTCAGCCCCACTGTAGCTGCTGGGAGTTCCCTACTGATTAACGTTACAAAAGTTAAGATGATTTGAATGACCGGCCATGTCTGTGTTGTGCAGGTTGTTCACAAGGTAGGTGTCCCCTATACTTACATTATTGGTGTCTCTGCTGCTCCTCCCCTCCTCCCCATGTCGGACAGGGCAGATATAATCTATTATATTGATTTTGTTCTAAGGATAATTTTGTCTGCTCTAGGAAGATGGAGGGAAGCACACAGGATCAGGGCTTGCCTTTGAGATGACCTTGATTTTTCCTGATAAGACATATGCCCCCTGACTCTTTTCCCTTCCATTTTTCAGTTTATTACTAATTTTGCGCTTCGCTTTCCTGCTGTGGCTGCAGAGAGTAATGAACCTGGTGCTGATTTGCTGTCAGATAAATGGTGCACCATAGAGACTATATTTCTCCTTTGTGATGAGTGCTCAATATCCTCCCAATGAGTTATTACTCTCAGCTCTTTAAAACTTGGACTTTAAGCACCAACCAATTACTCTGCCGTCATTCCAAGGCTGTCTGCCTTCTCTGCCAGAGGGACGACCTTTTAAGTCTTGACATCATCTGGCTGACGGGAGAGCAAAACAAACTTGTTTAAAATACTGGATTGATTTTGTTTGTTTCATGACACTCCCCCTACCATTTTCGCCCCATTCTTTGTACCCCTTATTGCTGTCTGGCTTCCATTCCCCCCTTTTTACTAGAGGAAAGTAATCACTAACCAGATGTTTGCAATCCAATCCAATCAGCTGTCGCCACAGGTAGAACCGAGTGTTACCAAGCCGGCTGCAGCTCTGATTGCAAACTTAAATTTCTGGTTGTGGATTGTAAACAATGAGAAGGAATCCTGGGGAACCCAAAATAAAAATAGCTGGGATGGGACGGGAGGCAGAGATGCAGCTTATAGGTATAGGTAGGTATAGATACAGTTTATATGGGGAGGCTGTCCACCACATCTCTGTATGAATCGCTCTTCTGCCCTTGCCTTCTTTCAGTCAGGAGGCCTGCCCAGATCAGAGACTCATGCAGATATATACAAGGTATGGTTTCCCCTGAGGGCTTCCAGGTTAATCTTGCATGCTGTAAAAGTAAAACTTTTTTAACTGTAAAAATGGAATTTATCTTTCATTTCTATTAAGAAAAAAAGTGCCTCTGCTTGTCAGAGGAATGTTTCTGTGAGCTCTGTATTCAACACCCAGAGGAACTGAGATGGATATATTCTGTTAAATTTTAGCCAGCAGCTACCTGCAAACAAAATGCTGAAATTGACCAGATCACCTTTACAGTACAGTCCTACGCATGTTTACTCAGTGACTATACTACTTGCCTGCTACTGTCAAAATCTGAAAGCTCCATCATGTTCGTTGTTGAATATGGTCAAGTACTGACTGCTATATGTCACATGCTGTCACATTCTTTTTCTCTCTCATATGCCAGCTGTCAGTCACTGCCAAACGTTTACATGTCAAAGTGTGGTGTCAAACAACAGAGAATATTCACCACCAAACTTTGCAGAGCATCCTGATGTTTTGGGGGGAGGGGGCAGAGAGTTGTGTTTCAGCTCCTGATGGGACTGCTCATTTTTCCTCTATTGAAATGTACTGTGGACCTTGTATTTTCTGTCTTCTGAAGGAGTTATCCCACATATCAGGAACACAATATGAATTATAACCCAGTTCCACTAGCAAACTTGTTAGGATCCAGGGAGTTTCCCTGGCTTTTTTAGCATCTCCAGCCATGTCCCAGACACATTAGCCATGGTGCACACACACAAAAGCCTCCTGGTGTGATCTGATGGTGTCAGCCTCTGTGCATGCAGGCCAGAACCTACAATATCAGCGAAGAAGCCCCCCTGACCTACAATGGAATCCACTGGACTCCTGGCCTGCTACCCATATCATCTAGAGCAGCCTTTCTCAACCTGTGGGTCCCCAGATGTTGTTGTACTACAACTCCCATCACCCCTAGCTTGGAAGGCCAGAGCTCAGGGATGATGGGAGTTCTAGTCCAACAACATCTGGGGACCCACAGGTTGAAAACCGCTGATCTAGAGGCATGGGAGCTGCTGCTCTGCCACTCTTCCCGAAGCCACTAGTTGTGTGATAAGTCTTGGGCCACGTATCAAGAGCTCATGCTGTGGCTGCATGCCACAACTCCATTACGGCAGCTTCCAGATGTTTCCCAAGCAATGAAGTGAGCAGTGGCACTAAAGTGGCTCCTGCTGGAGTATTGCGAGTCCTGGGTCCTTGGGTGGTGGATGCCCATTCAGACTGTTAAGGAAGAAAGCACACAGGCCAACAATAGAACCAGAGCCAACGACAGGTAGAACCAACTAGTTCTTGTTTTGCCCCCACCTTCCTCCTTCCTGAGTTCTACAAGGGCAACAGTGAGACTAAAGAGGAGGAAGCGGTCACAACCAGTGCCACCTCCTGGGCTGGATGTACGTAAGAAGGCAGGCAGGTAGATGCTGGCTAAAGTCCGACTGAGCCTGAATAAACCAACTTCCACTGCCTGTGCCTTTATTTCCCAGTCTGCTTCAGTTCCACAGTGGGCAGATCTCCAAACCATCTGTCCAATTCAACATTGGGGTGAAATTCAGCAGCAACCTCACTGAAAACCATTCTAGACAGATTAGCAAGATGCAGACAAGGCATACCCAGTTCATATCATTGCTTTGCCTTTTGGTTTTCTGGCTTATATTAAAATTGCTTTAAAGGTACACAGACGCATATTTGCACTCAGAAGCGGTGACAACTAGAAGGTCAGAAACAACAACAGGCAGGCTCAAGACTCAGCTGTGTGAATAGGAGCTGGTTAACTATTCTGCACACCCTGCCTGGAATTGCTGAAAGGGTTCTTTGTGTAACTTTAATTGTCCACGGAGGAATTACAAAGCAAACAGCAATTATGTTTTTAAAGGATCCACCCTCCCACTCCAGCCCCCTGCCTTGCGTGTTGTAGGAGCTCGCAAAGCCGCTTTAGCAATATATACCAGAGACTAAATGGCTTTAAAACTCAGGAGGTTTGAAAGCACACAAGTGTGGGTTGGAAGGAGTTTTCTGGCTGTACTTAATTCAGCCATTTAATCCCAGGTGGAGCTGAGATCCTTGCAGCAATATGAGAACTCCTGTGGCTTCTGCTGTAACAGATCCATTGCAAGACGCCTATTAGTTATGGAGGTGCAATTGTGAGCATTTTTCCCCCGATAAAAGAGCGAGCTTTTCCTGATCTTGGAAAGAAAGCTCAGGGCTCTATCCTTGGTTCCAGCACCCGCACCAAACATTCCTTTTGAGCTTCCCTAGAGATTTTCAGTGGGAAAATCTATGGTAATTTCAGTGCCAGGTAAAGACATTTTTATTCACCTAGGCTGTGCACACAACATACATTGAAATCAACCCTTCCCCACAACATCCTGGTAATGGTAGTTTACCCTTCATAGAGCTACAATTCCCAGCACCCTGAACAAACTACAGTTCCCAATAATTTTTTTGTGGTGTGTGAGCTTTAATTATATAGTGTATATGCAGCCCCAGATGTTATAATTGTGATTTAAGTACAGGCTGTTCTGTTGTTACAAAGAAAAAACCTCTTTACTATCTTTTATAGGTAATAATAATAATAATAATAATAATAATAATAATAATAATAATAATAATAATAATAATTTCATATGTGAACCAGCCTGTAGGTTTTGTGGACTATCTTTTATAAAACTTTGTGTGATGCACATGTAATAACTAAGGGCCAAATTTGACATGATTAGGCTCTCCCATTGTTTTGTTTTTTTGTAGTAATAGAAGTCGCACTCTAAATCAGCCTCTTCCTGAAGGTGCCATTAGTTTCAGAGTCGAAGATACAAGTGTCTTTACTATATTGGTATGTTGCTTTTGCTTTGTGGATTCCTAATTTGTGTAAAAGCAGTGCATAATAAAGAAATCCATACCATACTTATTTGCTTTCCTCCATAATAGCAGGTGCAGGAGAGAGGGGTGATAATTACACATTATTTGATCTCCAAAGTAGCCATGTAAGTTGAAGCTGCTAATGCGTAAAAACAAACTAACAAGCTGGATTGCTCACTTGGTTTAGAGTGTGGTGCTGACAACACCAAGGTTTGAGCTGCATTGCAGACGGTTGGACATTAATAACAACAACAACAACAACAACAACAACAACAACAACAACAACAATTTATTATTTATACCCCGCCCATCTGGCTGTTTCCCCAGCCACTCTGAGCGGCTCCCAATCAAGTGTTAAAAACAATACAGCATGATTCTCAGGGTCTCTTCCAACTCTATGATTCTAGGAAAAACAGAAAACCAAAGGGAGATTGTGTTCACCGTTTTCCTACTTCATGTCTAATTTGGCCCTGCAACAACATAAGTCTTCAGTACACTGCTGTTGCATTTTGCTAATACACATGTTGCTGGTTATAACGTATTGTGCAACAATACTCCATGCAAATGTAATTTCTGCTTTGCATGGATGGATCTCCCTGACCCAGATTTCCTGCTTTGCGCTCTAAACCCAACATAAGATCTGAGTTGATTTATATATTATCCATCCAGATCTTTCCATCCATCTGTCTCTCTACCTCCACCCCGCCATGCTTATCTTTCTTTTCATCTGGGAGGGGGAGGGAAGCAACTGGTAGTGCTGGAGGAAAGGGTTAAGAAGCCTCTCCTCACTGCCTTGGCTTGTCTTGCAGTGCAGAAGGAGATGACAATAGAGATCTGACCTGAGAAGACAAAATGCCAATGTTAGTTCTTCTAGACCTGGAGAGACTCACCATGGAACTGACTGAGAAATCCTGTTGTAGAACTCCATGTTTCCCACAGCTGTCTGGTTGGTCACTGTGAGAACAGGATGCTGGACTAGATGGGCCCCATTGGCCTGATCCAGCAGGCTATTCAAAAGAACATGAGATAATAATAATAATAATAATAATAATAATAATAATAATAATAATAATAATAATATATTATTTATACCCTGCCCATCTGGCTGGGTTTCCCTAGGCACTCTGGACGGCTTCCAACAAATATTAAAATGCAGTGGTCTGTTAAACATTAAAAGCTTCCCTAAACAGGGCTGCCTTCAGATGTCTGGTAGTTATTTTTCTCTTTGACATCTGGTGGGAGGGCGTTCCACAGGGCGGGTGCCACTATCGAGAAGGCCCTCTGCCTGGTTCCCTGTAACTTGGCTTCTCGCAGTGAGGGAACCGCCAGAAGGCCCTCGGCGCTGGACCTCAGTGTCCGGGCAGAACAATGGAGGTGGAGACGCTCCTTCAGGTATACTGGACTGAGGCCGTTTAGGGCTTTAAAGGTCAGCACCAACACTTTGAATTGTGCTCATAAACGTACTGGGAGCCAATGTAGATCTTTCAAGACCGGTGTTATGTGGTCTTGGCAGCTGCTTCCAGTCATCACTCTAGCTGGATTAGTTGTAGTTCTGGTTCACCTTCAAAGGTAGCCCCACATAGAGCACATTGCAGTAATCCAAGCGAGACATAACTAGAGCATGCACCACTCTGGCGAGACAGTTCGTGGGCAGGTAGGGTCTCAGCCTGCGTACCAGATGGAGCTGGTAGACTGCTGCCCTAGATACAGAATTGACCTGCGCTTCCATGGACAGCTGTGAGTCCAAAATGACTCCCAGGCTGCGCACCTGGTCCTTCAGGGGCACAGTTACCCCATTCAGGACCAAGGAGTCCTCCACACCCGCCCACTTCCTGTCCCCCCAAAACAGTACTTCTGTCTTGTCAGGATTCAGCCTGCTGGATCAGGCCAGTGGCCCATGTAGTCCAGCATCCTTTTCTCACAATGACCAACCAGATGCCTATAGGAAGCCTGCAAACAGGATCCAAGCAGAGGAGCGTTCACCCCAACCGCCATGGTTTCCAGCAACTGTCATTCATAAGCATTGCTGCCTTCAACTGTAGTGCCAGAGCATAGTCATCATGGCTAGTTGCCTTCGATAGTCCTCTCCCCCATGAATTTGTCTAATCCCCTTTTCAAGGTTCTTACGCTCCTAATATTTCTGCTATGTTTCTTGTGGCTCAGCTTTGCGATGGGAAGGCGTTTCAGAGGCATATTTCCCCCAAGGATAAAACTCACTGCACTGTTACCCTATTGGAGGGGCAGGCGAAAAAGAAAGCTCTAACACGATTGATTAAACGAATAGCTGAATCTTTGTGTCTAGAGAAAGTTCATCAATGGTATTTTTTTTGAAAGGCAGGGAGCGAATACCATGCGACGTTTTCGTGTGGTTGTGAGACTGACAAGATCTATTATATCAGTAGCTGGAGAAGTGGAGGAAACAATGGCGGTGGAGGGGGAAGAATGGCAGAGATAATGTACAGAAACACAAAGCAATACCAACGGCTGAAATGAGAGGAGAAAATTAAGGTGACTTCCTTCCTTTCAGCAACTGCTGCAATCAGTTCAGAGAACAGGAGGGAATTGAATTTTTTTTTTTAAGGGCTGACAGATGGTAAAGCCACAGCTTTCTCATTTTATGTACCTATCCCCATTCTTCATTCTGTTGTTGATCGTAAAATAATGCTAAGAGGCATATTGGCAAGGAGAGGAAAACACTGCAGTTGTCACCTCATCATATTTTCGTGCCATCGCAAGCTTCAACTTGTGGATTTGCAACCCCCTTTTAAAAAATCCCAAAACACTTCCTAAGCAATTGTCCAGCTCACAAAACCATTGTTTCAGCAACCTCTGGGTTCTTTCATGTTGAATAGCACGTACTGTTACAGGCCCTGTTCCAAACTTCAGTACAAAGTGCTATCTGTGGTCAAGTTTTTTTATACAGCTTCAAGTGAGTAAAGGACCACCATTGATCAAAAGGTGGACCTCCTCCCTCAAGTCCTGTGATGGCAATGGAAGTACCACAGGTAGGTATCAGCAGATACTTTCCCCCCAGGTTTGCCTGAGGTCAAGTGTCTGAAATCTACATGGCTTTCCTGTTCCCACCGACTATGTCTAGCTTCCAAACATTAGGCTGGGCTTCTGCTTTCCACCATTAGGAAAAAAATTATATTCTCTCTATGGGAGACATCCTGCATATCAGGATCAGTGAACCTGGGACCATCCATAAATGGCTGGACTACAACTCCCATCATCCCTGACCATGCAAGTTGGGGTTGATGGGAGTTGGAGTCCCACAACACCACCACCAACAACAACAACTTATTTATGTGCCACTACCCATCTGACTGGGTTGCCGCAGCCACTCTGGGTGGCTCCCAACAAATTAAAACATCAAACACAGTAAAAACCAAACATTAAAAACTTCCCTATACAGGGCTGCTTTCAGGCGTCTTCCAAAAGTCAGATAGTTGATTCTTCCTTGACATCTGATGGGATGTGACCTAGAGGGTCAGAAGTTCCCCATCCCTGTTGCATATGGAATCTCCCTTCCCAGAATTTCCCCATTGCAATATTTCCAGCAGGTAGGAGGAAATTTCAAGGAGTTCCAGAAATGTTCAATTTCATTAATTTCACTGCCACTTAAAACACTCACTCCAGGGGTGATGTTTATTCCTCAGAGACGTTGTTCAGATTTCTAAAGGCCCCTGACACCTTTTGCAAGGTTGTGTTCAAAACTTGAGTGTCAACCTAAGTCCATCCCATTAAATCAGGAGCCCAACTTAGCACTGGACGAGACACTAAGTGCTCCTTGAATAGACTATTTACACTGGAGGGTTAAACTCTGTCCCAGAGGAGGATGGCAATAAGCTCTTACACATGAAGAGTTCTCAAGTGTACTCTGTTCTAATTTCTTGTTTTAATGATTCAGTTTCAACCAATGGGCTATCTCCAGATTTGCCAGAGTTTGCACGTGAAATTGCTGTCAGATTCTACCACTCTTGCCCCAATTACAAGTAATATAGCATCTGATTAGCATGCAGAAGGTCCCAGGTTCAAACTTTGGCGTCTCCAGGTAGGCATCTGGGAGTGTCCCCAGTCTGAAATCCTGGAGAGCTGCTGCCAGTCAGTGTAGACAATATTGAGCTAGATGGACTGATGGTCTGGCTTAGCATAAGGCAGCTTCCTATGTCTGTGTGTTTTGTGCTGTCTTTAGGAGTTAACAATGGTTTTGCATGTATCAGATGGTTGCCTCCACGTGCTTTTGGCCCCAGCACTGCATGCCATTCTTTAAGCAACTGCGATTCCCTAATCTGCAAAAAACAACAACAACAAAAAACCACAGCAGTGGGATTGGCATTAGCTCAGTTGGTCAGAGCGTGGTGCTGATAACACCAAGGTTGTAGGTTTGACCCCCATATGGGACAGCTGCATATCCCTGCATTGGACTCCATGATCCTTGGGGTCCCTTGCAACTCTACAGTTCTATGATTCTATATTTTGCACACAGGCACAGTGGTTAGTCAGGACTCCCTACTGTGAACCATGTGCAGCTATCATAAGCTTTGCAGCCTTTGCTGCCACTTGACAGGTGGTGGTTGTTAATCAGCCAACCACACTACCTCATATTTTCTGTACTTGGAAATGAAGAGCTGCCCGTATGAATGTGTGTGTGTGTATCAATCTACCCCTGGCCTAAGGCGGCCCCATTCAGCACATCACCTGGACAAGTGCTCCTGTCCATGTTCCATGGATAGCCCTGGTGCCGCTTAGAAAGCAGGGCCTCTGAGTGACTCTGATCTGCTTCTGGTGTTCCAGTTTGTTGACATGCATGATAATACTGATGTCATTTCCGGCGAGATGGAATTAGAAGTGTCATATCAGTTTCACTCTTCCTCCCATAGCTTTCTCCAGGATATGAATTGGAATGACACCTTTTCAGAAACATGTGGGTGGATGTAACCTACTTTGGGAAGCACCAACTCAAGGTTTATTTATATATGCTTTGCCAGCCAGCTTTGGATGACTTGGAATTAGAAGGCTAGATGAATATTTATCATTTTGCACCATGCAGAAAAGAGTAAAAATGGCACTGTTGGAAGAGAGGATGAATGTGTTTTTTTGGAATATCCTGCAGCTGGTTGGATGATATCATCATCATCATCATCATCATGTAATTTAAATTAGAGAAAATCTCCCACGACCCCTTTCAAAAATACTGTATATTTTCACCACTTTTCACTTGCGCAGCCCAGACACTGCTTAGCTGGAGCTTTTGTAATCCACCCAGAACAAAGCACAGGCTTCTTGTGAGTCTGTGTGGCATGTAAAGGGCTAATTACCTTTGAAGACAAAAGTGTGTTTATGTTTTTAAAAAAGCAGTAGGAACGAGAGGCAATAAGTAACCAAGGGAGTGATAAATGGCAAAGGGGGACCAGAACGGCAAAAGGCAGAATGAAAATGTGCATTAGCAAGATTGCTTGTTGCAGTCACAAAAACACGACCGGCAGACATCAACAAAATAATTCAATTTAAAAATGGCACATGTTGTTAACAGGGATTTCATTTGCATTCCAGAGGGTTATCTTCTGCTTTCACTTACTCCTCAGCACATTCCCAGGTGCAGACTACTGAGTCAATGTTCTTGGGGTGGGGGGGGTGGGGAATGGGTCAATTGTCACTGAATGCCATATGTGAGGGTGCCCTAAGAAAAACTGGAGAGCCGACAGCTGTTGCTTTGATGCCCACCCACTCCTCCTGACCCTCCCCCAATTTCTCACCCAACTCCAAAATCCTCCTTTGTCCTTCGATCTGAAATTCAAGTAACTGAACTTGCACATCCAGATTCCATAAGCCTATTTAATGCGTGAAGCCAGGAAGGCACTCCCGAAGGGACTGGAAATTAGCTGAAGATTTACCATCGACTGCTCTCTCCTCCTATTTTTAACTGCACCGGGTGCCACAAGTGGGTCACTGAGAAGGATGGGGTGAAGAAGGCAGCTGAAGGAGCAGGTCTCATTATTTTAGCTTTTGGTATTCTGAGAAATGCCTTGCTGTCGAACAAGGAAGGGTGGGGGGAGGGGGGAGGAGGAAGCAGAAAACGGATTCATACTGGACTCAGTTCTCCTTTTCACTGGGAGTTCAGCTCGCCATTTCTAAGAAGCCTTAATCCTGAACCCACTATTCAGGAGTCATTGTCCTGAAAGTGGGAGAAGCGGAGGCAAACCAGGAATCTGGGCACAGCTTCCAGGGAAAGCACAGCTTCTTGTTTTGCCACCCCCTTAGCTCAAGGCTTGTGGGCTGAGGAGACAGAGCTGCCCCACCCCAGTACCAGATGCTGTGCAAAATTAGCAGGCCATGAGGAGAAGCTCAGTTTTAAAGGGTGGGGGTTGCTCCTTGAGGGCATCTTTCCTCCATTGTGGCAGTTCTGTCCCTTCCCCAAAGATGCAGCATTATAGGTCAGCCACTGATATACAGTGGTACCTCGGGTTACATACGCTTCGGGTTACATACGCTTCAGGTTACATACGCTTCAGGTTACAGACTCCACTAACCCAGAAATATTACCTCGGGTTAAGAACTTTGCTTCAGGATGAGAACAGAAATCATGCGACGGCAGGAGGAGTCCCCATTAGCTAAGAAATATTACCTCAGGTTAAGAACAGTTTCAGGTTAAGAACGGACCTCCGGAACGAATTAAATACTTAACCTGAGGTACCACTGTATTAGAGTTTTGTTGGAATTTCAGGCATAATTCTCACAGCTGGTCTTTTCCCTATTCCACACTGTTTTAAAAACCTACTGGGATGAGGTTTTGTGCAATTCAGTCTGATTTGGTCTACCCTAGTGAGGTTGCTGAGGCATCTTAGTGGTGAAAGCTTTTTTTACCTGAAGAAGAGAGCCAGGAGAAATCCTTAGGGGCCTCCTCATTGCTTCACGGAGAGCTGCAGTTTGGTTGTTTTAGGCTCAGGGCTAAATGGTCTCATTCACCACTTTCAATGGCAATGTGCACTACTTCGCATTTTTCAAAATGTGGCAAGCCAGACCTGCTGCATTTGGGAGCCCTTGTCCTCATTTGTCCTGCAATGACCCTCCTTGTCCTGAGCAGGGTCCTGGTGTGCTGCCCTGACAGCACCACTGGTTTCACGGCAGGTTCTCCAGCTGCGATTTGTCGAGGCAATCAGTTGCCTTCTTGGCACATCCTTGAGGTAAACAAGCAACAAAAAATACGACTCAGCTGACTAACCGATCGGATGCTTGGAGCCAAGATGGAGGCACCCAACTAAGATTATTTAAAGCACACAAAGCTCTCAGTTTTGGGAACTGTGGCTATGTAAGGGGGAAACTCGTCTACTTTAAATGCGCAGTATGGCTCTGAGAAAGCAGGAGGTCCTCCCAGCTCTCACCTTAAGTATTAAGAAATCTGTGTTAGCTGGTGGAATGAGATGTTGCAAATTAGTTTCTGCTAATTTTCAGGTGCCTGTTAAATTGTGCAAAATATTGGTCATTATTAATCTCATATGCTGCCTGAATTCTTCAGTCTGGGGGTGTGGGAGCAAATGTCACTTCTCTGCGGAGGATTTTTCTTATTTTGAAATTTAACACCCACATGAATGTTAATCCTTCTGAAAAGAAACCATCTATTCCAAAACCTCATGTTGGACAAAAATATAATTAGGAAGCAAATATATTAGATTTTATGGAAATGGAATGAAAATCAAATAAAACACCTAGAAACCTGATAGCAATCTTGCATATAGGTAGTGTCCAATTCAAGGCAATCTTTCTTGAGCAGACTCTTCTCTAGACCAGGCATAGGCAAACTTGGCCCTCCAGATGTTTTGGGACTACAATTCCAATCATCCCTGAGCACTGGTCCTGTTAGCTAGGGATGATGGAAGTTGTAGCCCCAAAATTTCTGGAGGACTGAGTTTGTCTATGCCTGCTCTAGAACCTGATTGGATTCGGCCACTGTCTGGAAAAGTCCACCTGCATTTTAGGCCATGCATACCCACAGATATGACATAATAACACCAGCATAAGGATGCTTTATGCGTGCAGCATGTGGTCGGTGATATTCCAAAACCTCCAGAACTTCCAGTATCATTCAGCAAACAGGGTTACTAGCATCCAAAAAGGGTAATACATCCAATTGCTGGGCTTCGGGGAATCTGATCCCTCCGACTGTAGCAGCCAAGAAGCAGAGAAACAATAAAAGTTCTTACCACATAATTTATTCACACAGAGAGATGAAGGAATGCAGTCTTCCCTAAATAATGGTGTTGCTCCAAATAAAGTCCCATCCCCCCATTTCTCTCCTATTCTACGGCACCCCTGCACTGGCTAACTTGAGCTTTCTGCCTCTGAGCTCTGTTTCTACTACCTTCAATGCTTGCCTGGTCCTGGGCAGGGGCAGGAGAGTTCAGGAATGCTTTCCAAAGACACTGAGTCTGCCAGATGTCTCTCCCCTGGTGCTGCTTCTTCCTTCTGTTCCTCTTCCAATATTTCCCAGAGTCTCCCATCTGCAGCCTCTGAACGATGCCCTTCTGCAAACCACTGTTCTAAATCTATAATGTCCTCCTGTTCTCAGGAAGGTTCAGGAGAAGGGGGGGGGCCTCCACCATTCTTCCTCAGTCCAGTCCCTGACAACAACTCTACAAGTATATTATTCCATGTTTTGAAAATCTGAACTGAAAAATCTAGATCTGCTCCCCACCACTGCCCCCAGACTACAGACTAGTACTCTAGCTATACTTCATGCAGTAGTTAGAACCTGCAATGTATCTACAACAAACACTGCTATTTACCACACCCACTTCCACGGGTTACATAACTGCTACCACCCACGGTGGTTGTTAAATCAGAATTGGGAGGCATTTCAAAAGAAAAGTGTGGCCAGGAGCAAGCTTTCTTTGCAGGTCCTTCTGCAATGACCCTCCACGAAGCAGGTGGAGATGTCTTGTATGGGAGGCCACTCTGATAAATGGGCGTTAGAGCTTAGCAAGGGACCTTCCATGCTACCAAGGCATGTAAATTGGCACCTATTAGTGCTGAGAGAAATAACAGCAACTTGTTTGACATAATGAGGTGATTAAATCGGTATGAGGAATCCTGCTTGTCGAAGCCAGGAGGATGTTGAGATGTAAATTACATCTCAAACCGCAGCACAATTAGGGAAAGGACAGCTAGCAAAGGAAAACGGGAGTGGGGAAGGAGGGAGGAGGAGGGAGAGATGAACCACAAGGCTCACATTTAAATATATCTGCAAATCAGGGCAAACTAGAGAGCTGCTGCTTGGGGAAATGACCTGGCTGCAGCTAAAAGAAAAGTAAAAGTCAGCAACGCCAATAAATTATCCTGGTTATTCTAACAGTGCCGGCCCGGGACATTTTGCCGCTTGAGGCAAAAAACAACAACAGCCTTACTGATGCTTGCCACCACCTTCTCTTCAGCCATGTTCACCATCGCTGGCATGTCCCGACTGCTGCAGGGGGCACCCACAGAGGAGGAGGTGGCAGTGGGGTGTGGTTGCAGCAGAGGTGGTGGCACCACTGCACAGAAGGAAGTGGCGAGCTTCTTGAGTCCCAGTCCACTGCCTCAGGCAACTTCTCACCTTGCCTCATGGATGGGCCGGCCCTAAGTGCCAGATAAGGAAAGGTGCTGAAGTCCAAAAGATCTTCAGGTAGGCACAATCTGTCCTCATACTGGCGTGTGTGCATAGCAATCAATGTTTCATAAAGGTCTGAAAGCGATGCAGTGGTTCTGGTTATGAGGATTTAGAACCTGCATAAAGAAAAGAAAAAGTATCCACATTTAGAGCTTGAAATCATGACTTCATTTCTGTTCCAATCGGTATGCTTCTTTCCTTCCCCTAGATACTGTTGGCAGAAATAATATTATCAGTTTTGGAAAGAATCAATGTCTTATTTCCCTTCAATTATAGAAGATGGCATATTTTATTCAAGAACAAAGGCAGGCTTTCTTCTTGAATACACTGGAGAGTTATCTTTGTTCTATGAGCGTTTCCATATTTTTACATTTTTTTGCTCTTCCGTTGATATTTTAAGCCTGTGGTTCTTAATGTGAAATGAAATCTCCCACCCTCTCCTCTCCTCCCACCCTCTCCTCTCCCAGCTAGTTTTACAGATCTAATCACCTTGGAATGATTGGCCTAGGAAGATAATGTTTGAGATCCAGCAGCCCCTGGAGACAGTCAATGCAACTGGCTTCATAGTCCTATCCTCATTCTTTAGGGACCCATCATTCCAGTTAATTCTCTAGTATTTCTCTGCCTTGCTTGAACCCTAAAGCAAGAACTAATAGTTCAGTTGCTTTTTATTTTCATTTCCGACCTCGTTATACCTTCTCACGGTGCTTGTTTTATTATTTTCCCCTCCCCCATTCCTGTCAAATTCCCAATTCCCTGAGTTTATTATCACTCTAGAATAGTGGCCCACTCTATTGTATGACCGACACATTCCCCTTGTGCAATGTTTTAAAGGCCTTTGCCTGTTTCTATGGCAACAGAGAACAGAAGATGCACTTTGGCTGGCTAGCATTAGGATCCCTGGAGCAGACAAGGTTTTGACAACTTCCTTTTCTCTGATGGAGGATGCTGTGGCTGCTTGTCTGGGCACACATCCTTGGGTGTAAGTTCTATTGAAACCAATGGGACTTGAGTACAGATAGAAAGACTAGGCCTCCTTGGGCAATTCTAGTTCCTGGGACTATACCAATGCAATGCCCCAAATATCTTATCTATGAGAAGAATTCTAACCCCAAATTCTTCTTAACGTGAGTAGTTTTCTATGGCTCTTATGGCAGATGAGGTGGTAAATCTGTTTTTAGACTGTACCATTTGAGATTGCTTCCCATAAAACACCCCATCCCAGCAAATACAAAAATATTGGGATAGAATTCTTTCGCTTGACATCTATTCTACAATGTATAAATATTTTAATGTTTGTTGTTGTTTTTAAATATGGAAGAACATTCAGCCATGCACTTCCCCAACTGTGGTATTTATCTATTTCAATTCCTACCTGCATTCCGAAGTGGTACATTCCCAGGAGTATTACACCCTCCTCCCACCCTCAGTGTAGGTCTGCCCTGAGAGACAAAGTGGCAGCAAAGTTGGCATGGTACAAACACACCAGCTGAAGCAATCTGATGCTCCTGCTGATGGGTTTGCACCACGCCAACCTTGCTACTGCTGTGCCCCTCTGCTTTCCTCAGCCTAACCACCCCCAACTCATAATTATATATGTGTGTGCGTGCACACCTGTGCACTGATCTTGTCTCTTTCTGTACATAATTTCCCACTTTACAGCTCCATCTTCCTCCTTTCCTGGAATAATAACATTTCACTTCAACCTTCATAGCCTCTATGGGTCAATTTAGGTGAAGATAACAAAACGTCTGCTCCCATCTGCTTTGTGCACTGTTAGAAAGATGCGCTGAGAAAACAGATTGTGACCCGGTAAGAAAAGTGTGAAGTGGCAGCTACATTTTGTAAGTTACAGGGTCCTGGTAAGGTCAGAAGGGGCTACAGCAAGCATCTGTCAAGCAGAAACCATGAGAGGCTATGCTCCATTGAGCTGAAGAGATGGGATGCCCAACAGGTCAAATTGCAAGCACCTTGTGCTGCTCGGTGGCACAGAGGAGAAAGGAAAGGTCATTCAGGGCTTCTTTAATGCATCTTCAGCATCAAAAGCAGGAGGGATCTTTGTACTAGCTTGGAGATACAATATGCTGAAAGAAACAAAGGGTACTGACTAGATATTAACATATATTAGCTGGTTTGGGTAAAAGCACTTGGAAAGCATTATACATTTTAAATTTAAAAAATATATAAAATATAGAATCAATAAATACTGCAATTAAAGCAGGTAATAGGTGTGTGCATGTTTGCATGAGAGACTAAAATAACAGTGGCATCAACTGAGTTAGAAGATTCCCTCCTCCCTCCATGAACCAATCTTGAACCAAAGATGATCATCCTTGCAGGAGAAGGAGAGTTTTTTGTTTGTTTTTGTTTTGATACAAAAATGGATTTGCGTGTTAGTGGAAGGTTTGCCTGCAGGATCTGCCCAGGTGAAGAGTTCCAGAATAGAAGCCACCATGGAGAAGGTCTGACTCAGTGCTCTGCTTGATTTCTCTCCAGCAAATGGAGGAACATGGAGAAGAAATGTTAAAGTTTGGTGATAGAACACATACTTTTCATGGAAGAGGTAGCAGGTTCAGTCCTTGATACATCCAAGGAAGACAGAGGAAATCTGTCTGACACCCAGAGAGCCATTGCCAGTCAGTGTGGATAATAGTCTGAGGAGCTGGGTAAAGTCATGCTCTGACTTGATAAGGTGGATTCCTGTGGTCTGAATGGTCAGGGAGAAACATTTGGCCAGGAGAAAGTCTCCCTAAGCTATGCTGGTGTTATGTATTCAGTGGTCTGTGTTTGCCTGAGCTTGAGTCTGGACTAAGGATTCTGAGCTCCTGTGTTCTGATTCAATACAAGTTGTCCAATCACAGAACATTTCAGGATTTGGGCCTCTGCCATTGGCCCTTGAGCTCTGAGTCACAATTCACAGTTTGGAAGTTTTAGACAGCCAGTCACATTGGGAGTGGGAGTGGCCCAGGCTTTCAGAAATGTATATAAGCAGTTGCTTTGCCTCTGTTTCCCGGTTATGTAGTTCAGTAAAGGTTCTTGCTGTTATCACTGTGTCTTGCCTCGTGGGAACCCACCTACACTTCACTGGTGATGAAGGTGGGATGCTAGGCTAGTTATGCAGCCCTCACTAGCTTCCACAAGCTGAAATCACTGCTGGGGAGCTGTTGCCTCAGCTGAGCTGAAATCACTGACTGCAGCCACAAGGCAGATCACAGAGTGGACGTCATGGCCACCCAGGGCCACATCGAGGAATTTGACACCATGATTCCAGGGAAATGGGACTCCTATGCCACCCGGCTTGAGTTCTTCTTCACAGCCAATAAGGTGACAGACCCTGAACTGAAGCTGGCTATGCTGTTCAGTGTGTGTCAGCTGGGTTCTCATCCAGTTTATTAACTCAGTTCTGTCTCTGGTAGGTCGGTGCTGCAAGCCAGCCCTGGACTTCTGTGCTTCCTCTTTAGAGCTTTCAGTCAAGGGAATTGTGGCTCAAGGGCAACATGTACTATTACATGCTTAGTTCTTTACCAAAGTCACCACACTGGTCTTTCCCATCACTAATAGCAACTTTGGGAACAGGGGATTTAGGTCAGGGAAATGAAATACAGGTTTTGCCTCTGCTCCAGTGTTTCTTCTCCACTCAAATTAGCAGCATCACTGCAGTTGTTTCTGAGTAAAAACCGTGGGAGACTCTGATCACGGAACATCAACATTGCATGCAGTTGAGCCCACACACTTTTGGTGTATGGCCATGTAAACATCTTTTCTGAGTCAGAAAATTATACCACATTTCAAACAGGTGCAGCTCACCTCCACACAGCTGACTGGATGAAATGAAGCTTCTTCCCACATAATAGGGTCCTGGGATCTCTGGTGCAAGCAGGGGGGAGGAGAAGACCTTTCCACTCAGACTGCTAATGGCAGGCAGCACATCCAACACACCCTGTGGCCATTTCCCAGGGTCTAAGGCAGGAGTGTGGAAAACTTGGCCCTCCAGATGTTCCTGAACTACAACTCCCACAATCCCTATGGCCACTGGCTATATGGCTGATAGGAATTTGTAGTTCAGCAACATCTGGACAGTCAGAGGTTTTCCACACAAGGTCTGAGGAACATCCTAACCTTTCGTTTGAGGCAAGAGAGTGGGGACTTCACAGCACTTGTATGAAACTGAGTTGCGTTCAATTATACCAGTAAAATATCTCCCCAGACTTCAACATAGTTGCTTCCTAAGAGAAGGAAATCTGCCCCCGCCCCCGAATCCTCAGCTTACAGCCCAAGACTTTTGGTGCTCCATCTGTTGGATGTTTCAGACATCTCCTTTAAAACTCCTGCTGTTTCCTGAGGCCTCTTCAGAGTATGGTCCTGTTCAGTTGCCGACTTGCTGTTTTAAAGCAACAGTTTTTTTTAAACAAGATTTTTATTGTATTCTGATCTTTATTTGTATTTCTGGGCACAATTCTGGTTATGTTTCCGGGCACAATTCAAAGTGTTGGTGCTGACTTTTAAAGCCCTAAACGGCCTCGGTCCAGTATACCTGAAGGAGCATCTCCATGCCCATTGTTCTGCCCGGACACTGAGGTCCAGCGCTGAGGGCCTTCTGGTGGTTCCCTTGCTGCGAGAAGCCAAATTACAGGGAACCAAGCAGAAGGCCTTCTCGGTAGTGGCACCTGCCCTGTGGAACACCCTTACATCAGATGTCAAAGAGAAAAACAACTACCAGACTTTTAGAAGACATCTGAAGGCAACTCTGTTTAGGGAAGCTTTTAATGTTTGACAGACTATTGTATTTTAATATTTTGTTGGAAGCCGCCCAGAGTGGCTGGGGAAACCCAGCCAGATAGACAGGATATAAATAATAAATGTTGTTGTTGTCTTTCTTATTAGAATTTGACTTTGTTTTCTGCAAATCGCTTAGGGACTTTTGCCAAATATGCTTAGTGTTATATGTATTTTCCTTAAAAAGAATAATAATGGGGGGCGGGGGCGGGGGCGGGGCAGACAACTAGCCAAACAAACAAACAAACAAACAAACCACTAACACCATTGAGTTCCAACATTTTAATAATTTCTCTATAGCACTTGTCAATCACAGCTTGGAATGATGCTGGTGCTTTTTTCTTTCTTTTTTTAATCCAAATAATTTTTATTGGTTTTCATGTAAATACAAGAACAACATATAACTACAGTAATTTGTCCAGTGGTACATTCTTATTAAGTTTCATATACAGTACACAGTACACAAGCAATACGTTTATTTATGTATTGTCAGTTCAAGTATCCTCTTCACGGAGATTCTTGTGTTGTGTGTGGAGTAAAGGCATCTTCTGTCTCATTTATAAAGGAAAAGAATGGAAGCCAAGTCTTGCCAAAAGTGCCTATCTTCGAAGTGCCTTTAATTACCCTTCTATGGCGAATAAGGCTTTCCAATAGAGCCACATTCCAAATATTATTTACCCAGGAAACAAATCTGGTACTTTGAAAGCCCAATCTAGCTCTGGGCCTCGTACAGGACTGTAACCCTCTTGGCAGCCCTGGAAGTACAGATTGGGGTGCGGGGGAGGGAAAGCAGATTAAATGAATATATTTTCCCCAAATATATGCATTCAGAGAAAACATTACATTTTAACAATGCTTGTGTATTGTTCCGAAATAATTGGCTGCAAGATAGTGCCAGAAAGAATCTCTCACACAATTCTCACTGTAAAAGCCCAAAGGTATCAAAGAAACATTCCACTCCACCCACTCGCCTTTACATGGCAGCTAATCCTGTTAGCTGTCTATCTTGGAGTGTCAGAGTAGTGCTACTGAATATAAACATTCTGCATCTGTAGAAGAACAGCAACAGCCTGACCATCCAAGGAATGTGTGAGAGGGAGGGCAGCATGTGTCCCAATGGCCTTGCCCTGCTATAACGCATAAGCTGCATCCTCTCATTGAAGCAACCATTTGGTTCCAGCGTTACATCCTTGCAAGCCATCATGCCATGCTTAGGTGTTTCAGAACGGGGATGGATAACCTCCAGGGTCTTCAAATGTCGCTGGACTTCAACTCCCATCATCCTGACTATTGGCCATGTTAGCAGGGGCTGATGGGAGTTGTAGTTCAACAAATGTATGGAGTGCCGCAGTTTCTTATGCCCGTTTCAGAGTTACATATGCTCAGTTGGTTAGAGAGTGGTGCTAACAATGCCAGGGTTGCAGGTTTGATCCCCGTAAGGGACAGCTGCATATTCCTGCATTTCTGTGGGTTGAACTAGATGTTCCTCAGGGTCCCTTCTAACCGTAGGATTCTGTGAGAAAGCCGTTCATTTATATGTGATACCCTACAGCGAGGTTGTGCCAGTATATTTATATATGTTGAGTATTTCTACAGTGGGAGAGTTCAGTTAAGCAAGTGGCCAGGTCACAGAGGACAAAGAAGACAGAGTGGTTTGCATTATCTTAGGTAATGGAAGAGCAGGAAACTCAATGGACCTTGGAAAAATGAGTATATTCAGCCTGGGGACCATGAGGAGCCTAAATTAAGTGTGTAATGAAAATCCAGATTAGTCTGGGCCTTTATGAGAGATGACTGGTGTGAGGTGTTTTAGTGTGTGACCATGAAAGCAAGAAGCCTGCTGAAAGCTACGTTGTGTTTCTTGCTGGCTGTTCCTATGCATCTGCACCCAGAAGTTCAGCCCACTGAATCCAACAGGATTTGTTCTTCAAGGACTGCACCTATGAGAACGATCCCATAGTGTGATGCTGTCTTCACCTTACGAGCACTCTCATCTCCTCCTATCCTCCAAAGACTGTCTCTGGATACAGTGGTACCTCGCAAGACGAATACCTCGCAAGACGGAAAACCCGCTAGACGAAAGGGTTTTCCGTTTTTGAGCTGCTTTGCAAGACGAATTTCCCTATGGGCTTGCTTCGCAAGACGAAAACGTCTTGCAAGTTTGTTTCCTTTTTCTTAACACCGTTAATACAGTTGCGACTTGACTTCGAGGAGCAACTCATAGAACGCAGTGTACATAGTTGCCTTTTTTGAGGTTTTTAAAGACTTTGGTGATTTTTGAAGCTTTTCCAGAACTTCTTTTGCAGCCATTTGTTTAGTTAAGCTTTTAAAACTTTTTGAGGGGGTTTTGGATTTTGGGTTGGGGTGTTTGGAATTCAAGGACTTGGTGTTGGGAAGGGGTTTGCAAGAATCTGGAAGCTTGTGTGTTTTTTTCTGCATTTTTATGATTTTCTGTGACCATTGGGCCACTCTGCTTTTTTTTTAAAAAAAAAATCTGGATTTGAATTTCTGTGTGCTGGGTGGCTGGGGGAACAGTTGGGGACGGGGTTTGCAAGAATCTGGAAGCTTGTGTTTTTTTCTGCATTTTTATGATTTTCTGTGACCATTGGGCCACTCTGCTGTTTTTTTAAAAAATTATGGGTTTGAATTTTGAAATGCTCTTTACAGTATGTGTGACTTTAAAGAGCACTTAATAAACTCTTGTTGTACCAAATTTGGCTTTGTTTGGACTTTTTTTTGACCATAGGAACGCATTAATTGATTTTCAATGCATTCCTATGGGAAACCGTGCTTCGCAAGACGAAAAATTCGCTAGACGAAAAAATTCACGGCACGAATTAATTTCGTCTTGCGAGGCACCACTGTATAGGATAGAGAACATATAAGACAGAAGATGTAACTCCAGGGCTTCCCTCTTATACACATGGGAATCAGCCAAAGCAAAGAGGGGCTACAATGCTCCGGATGTGTCGGTGTCACAAGATGGCCCTCACTGCAGAAGAACTCTGAACAATTTACAGAGAGGCACTGGTCCGTGGAAACTCATCGCAAGGAAACACACCAACATTTCACAGCCAGGGTCTGGCAGTAAAATAATCTCTTTATTTTTCATGTGCATCCGAGTGGCAATGACATGCTGACAGGGCAGCCTGCCGTCTTTTGACTCTTGCCAGTGCCATCTGCCAGGGGAAACAGGACAAATGGCACTGGAGTTTGTGAGCTATGCTCTTGCTAATAGCTGCTAAAAAGGTGAGATTTAGGCACAGCTTGGAATCTGGGGAAAGTGTCCTTCTCTCTTTGCTACTTTTCCGGGATGCCAGAGCCCAGGAACTAAGCAGTTCTGATTGTAGGGCAGCATCAGGAATTGGATCCAAGTAGCTTCAGGTTGTTGTTGTTGTTGTTGTTGTTGTTGTTGTTGTTGTTGTTGTTGTTGTTGTTGTTGTTGTTGTTGTTGTTGTTCTTCCTCCTCCTCCTCCTCCTCCTCTTCTTCTTCTTCTTCTTCTTCTTCTTCTTCTTCTTCTTCTTCTTCTTCTTCTTCTTCTTCTTCTATTCCACCTTTTCTCCAAAGATCTCAAGGTGGTATCCATAGCTTTCCCTCTCTTTCTTCACTTTATCCTCAAAACAAGGAGGCTAGGCTGAGTGGGGGTTTGAACCAGGGGTGAAACTAGGCTTTATTTTACCTGGGTCAAGGACCCAGTTTGGCACCCTTCCATGAGCATTTGTGTACACACACACACACACACACACACACATAGACATAGAGGCTGGGAGCCTCAATAGCTCCCCTCTGGAGGCTTCGCTTGGGACAAAACCCCTGGCTAGCCCCCTGCCCCTGGCTATGACTCTGATTTGAACTCAAGTCTCTCAGGTCCTAGTCTAACACCATGCTAGAGAAAGTGTTGGAAAGGTGAGGTTGTTGGATATTGGTTGGGCACTTGACTTCAGATTCCTGCTCTCCCATTAAGCTGATTGCTTAGTCACCCAGGGTTGCCCTTGAATGATAATGGCAAACTTTGCATCTGAATGCATGGCTGTCTGGATGCTGACTCAGTGTAGATATCCAACCACCACTGTTTGTTGCAGTATAATCATGACTTGGTGTTTTTTTAAAGAAACAAACCTGTCAGATATAGCCAACCTCCAAGACAAATTTCATACTATATGTATCCACAAAAGAAACCGTCGAGTGAGGCTGCCTAATTATCCTGTTTTTAATACAGCAGCTCACTTAGTGGAAGGAGATGAGACATAGCTGGATGTAATTGTCAGTAACTGTTGCTACTCCATTGTCTTCTCTCCAGCAATGTATATTATGTGTGTACACAAGAGAGAGTGAGAATGAGAGAACTAAGAAGTAGGAAGTCAAATGCTTTACAAAGCAAATGCATTGTGCTTTATAAAGAAAAATCTAAAGCTATAAACTCTGAACCATTCTTTGGAGCTCAAACCAAAATTCAGCAATGTTTTCAGATGCAGCGGCTGAAATCCAATGACCATAAAAACAAAACCTGACCTCAGTGCAAAAAATTAATAGTGTGCAATTTAAACAAAGCCCCCTTTTACTAAGTGGCCAATATAACATCCCTGGGTGTATGTGAGCTGAATAATGTGTCAAATGCCAATTTCAAGGGAGTCTGAAATCATTCCCAAAATTGCTATTTGCACGTCGCTTGAAATCTTACCCGGAACAGTCGCTATTTGCACCATGTGGTTTATGGAGCTGAAATGCATATTAATTTGGAACGAATACAATGCATGTTGCGTATTATACCATTGTGCAAACCTGAATTATGTATTTATGTCTCAGAGTGGGGCGGAGTTGCAATGGCTAGCCACTTTCTTCCTCTCCACATTCAGAAAAGCCTTCTAGGCTAAGTTCTGACTGATGCCATCCCGTTGCTTGTGCTGCAGGGTAAAAACTGGGAGCTGACCCACTTGGGAATATAGTCTACAGGGGCCATCTGGGGCTTGTTGACAGCTCTAGAGCCCCTGAAACCTTCCCAGGTCACAGAGATGTTTGCTTGGTCCCTGGCAGTGCCACCAGGAGATGGACCTTTCCCTTCTGTTTGGGATTGAGATTCCGATGGCATTAAGTGAAGGCTTCATTTATCTCTGTTTGTTCTCATCTGACCTTTTAGCTTAGCTAACGGCTTATTGATGGACTCACATTATCACGAAGATGTAGGCCATTTCCTCCCATTTCTTTGGGTACTAAATAAAGATGTCCTTGGTGATGATAGATGAAGAAGGCAGCTTGCTAGCAAGCAGAGGACTGGGAAAAAACATTCTGATGCCCCTCCTAGAGAGATTAAGGAGGAATGCTAGAGAGGAAAACATTCATATTAAAGTAAAACAACATGGGGGGGGGAAGGGTAGATATTACCACCATGCCTTTCTTGTGAATTTTTCCATGGCATTTGGTGGGTGCAAGCAAAGTGTTTGACAGGCACATAAGAACTTATGACAATAAGCACCACCATGCTGAGTGAGACCTTTCGTCCATCTAGTTTGAAATTCCAAGTGAGATGGACTGCTGATCTAACCCAGCGTGGCAGTTTTTACTGTCATGCATTTTTATGACTTCCAAATGCTTTGCTTTTAGCCAGGAGCTATATTCTGATATCTATTTCGGGCTAGTGTGTGAATATTTTTGCAAAGGGGTGTGCGCGTGTGTTTATTTGCGCTGGAATTAGTATGATTTAAATGTCTCCCCTTGAATGCATTTAAAATTAATATCTGTGCGCTTTGAGATAATTTGTACTCGGGTTTGTTTGTTTTTTAAAAAATACCTCGTAAGGTGCAACTAAAGGGATATATAGACGCCACTGGGATTTGTGCCTTTGGTGTGCGTAATCGGAACACAGCTCCATTTAATTGCATACTATAATTGCCTCTTCTTGTGCACAACCAGGAAATGTGGGTGTTCCTGTGGAGTAGCCATACATGTCTGAAAAATGGAGAGGCAGGAGGGAGGGAGAGTCAGTACCACCCTTCAACGTCCCTAAATGGCACTCCTGTTATAGATCCTTTATGACGCAATGGGAGTGGGTAGGTCAGGGAGGTGGGTCAGCCTTTAGTATTTTCTTTGATTAAAACATTTCCAAGTTTAGCTACTCATATATCATAAATCAGTAAGGAGCCTCATTTTACTGTCTAATGTTTCTAGTAAAGGTTAAGTTAAAGGGACCCCTGACCATTAGGTCCAGTCGTGACCGACTCTGGGGTTGTGTGCTCATCTCGCTCTATAGATTGAGGGAGCCGGCGTTTGTCCGCAGACTGCTTCCGGGTCATGTGGCCATCATGACTAAGCCGCTTCTGGTGAACCAGAGCAGCACACGGAAACGCCGTTTACCTTCCCGCCAGAGCAGTACCTATTTATCTACTTGCACTTTGACATGCTTTCGAACTGCTAGGTTGGCAGGAGCAGGAACTGAGCAACGGGAGATCACTCTGTCGCAGGGATTCGAAATGCTGACCTTCTGATCGGCAAGTCCTAGGCTCTGTGGTTTAACCCACAGCGCCACCCGCGTCCCTTAATGTTTCTAGTAGCGTGCCTCAAATCATGACATAGTCTTTGGGCATTGTACTACATGGTTTTTTATTCACCACAGGTGGGGAGACCTTTGGCTCTCCAGATGTTGCTGAACTACAACTCCCATCATCCCTGGCAATTGGTTGTGCATGCTGGGGCTGATGGGAATTGCACCTGGCAACACCTGGAGGGCCAAAGGTTCCCCACACCTGATTTATTGCTTCAAGGACCCTCAGCACCAGGGCCTCAGAATTCACCCCTTATCCCTCTCATCCTCTTTCCCTCTATGTTGCAGTAAAAAGCAGGAGCAGTAAGAAAAGCAAGGGATTTCACACAAAAACCAACAAAAAAAAAACAACCCCCAACCTTAAAATGTATTTTAAAGATTATATTCATTTGAGAGGTTAAAACGAGAAACACTGGGAAATAGTGGATGATTCCTCAAACACACATGCATCCATGCAGACCTTTTTTCAGCTGGAACTCACCAAAGCTGTAGTTTGTTAAGGGTCCTGGTCCCACAAACCTATAATTCCCAGCATCCCAGACAAACTAAAGTTCCTAGGATTGTCCATGACTGATCAAGGGGTATAAGAGTGTTTTGAATGTATGGTGTGGATCTCTAGCTACAGGCTGATTTACAGCAGCACAGAGGGTAAGGAGCTCGCAGACATCCTATTGTTTTTGGGCAATAGACACAGCCACAGCCAATAGTCAGGGATGATGGAAGTTGCAGGTCAGCAACATCTGGAAGGCCACAGGTTCCCCAACCATGCAGTAGAACATACTTGCATGAAATATTATTTTGCTTCTGCTTTTGGTGAATTAATATTACCAGTAATACATGTTTGCTCTTTTGTCCACCAGGGAAATGATATTTTCTTATGATCAGAGTAGAACAGCATAATGGCTTTCTAAAATACTGGTTTTTTATTGATTGCTTTCTGTGAAGCTGCCTCAGTCCTGACCTTCCACACTTCTGCAATTTTCATTTCTGGTTATTTCCCCACCTTTCACATTTCTGACGATCCATTTTAGTATTGACCTTTTGAACTCTCTGCGTTTCCACTGAGCTCTGTGGGCCCAAGGAACCATCCAAACCAATCCTCCTCAATAACAATGTATAACATTTCCCTCTTCAGCTAAGAATCTAAGCATTTAAAGATAATGGAGAGTGGTTGAGGTGCGTAGACTAGCAAAAAGGTTGGGTGTGCACGTTTTCTGGGCGGGGGAGGTTTGTATGCTAATGCAACTTGTGAAATTGCATATTGCTGCAAAAAGCACTGTCAGTTGTTTTCAGAACTACTTGCATCCTACAAACGTCTGCCTCCAGCCCTCTGGACAATCCAGAGCATATTTTGATACCAAAACAGGGTTCCCACCTGGCTGGTTTCAAAGTAGACAGGACAGAATGAGGCTGCCTATTTATGATTACTTTTTTTAAAAAAAGACATATTTCAATAGACAAGCAATGATAACTGTCCGACAAATTCCATGACCATAGGATGGGGGCATGAGTTAGGTCACTCATCACCCATGATAACACAGGTGGTATCCATTAAGTGCCCAGGGATAGAGGACAAGAGTCACCCAGTGGGCCAATTTCACAGATGAGTGTGGCTGCCCACCTGTCAATCACCTGGCACCACAGTGACCTCAGGAGCATCTTCCTTCTTTGGTGGTTGTGGCTTGAGCTATACCTGCAGAGGAGGATCCTGCTCATTGTTCCATTGAATTCAAGTTGTTGATTCAATGGAAGAATCAAGCGCACTCTTGAAGCGGTGCTTCCTTTGTATCAAAAAGGTTGGTGCCTTTTTCTCAAAAATTCAAAAGGCACTGACTTTTTGAGTCCAAGGAAATATAAGGACTTTACTCCCAATTCTTCGTTTTAGCTACAGCTTGAAGTTTCTTGCCCCTGGCTTCATAAATGATCATTGTATCTGATGTAAGGCATGAGAAACATGGCCATGGTTTGCTGAAAACCGTCTGCTGGGCCTCATTAGGCTTGCAGGAGTTCCCCCACCCACCCATGGAGTGCTCCTAGCAGTGAGGCAAGCATAAATATGGCACAGCACACAGTCTTGCAGTTGACAATGCTGTCTGGGGTTGATGGGCACTGGAATTCAGCCATGTGGGGAGGCCACCCACTTCCCCACCCTTGCTTTCAAAGGAACAGGCAGCATAGCTGTCAACTTTCAGATTTGAAAATAAGGGATCAGCAGCCTTACCTATCCCAGGGACAGTCTACGGGGTAGCTAACAATCTGGCATAGCAACGGGAAGCAGCGGGAAATAAGGGAATTTCCGGGGGGGGGGGGAACGTTGACAACTATGACAGGCAGATTCATGGAAAATGGGATAATTAAAGCTGCTAGCCATAATAGCTAAATGGAAGATCCACATGCAGAGTTTACCTCTGAACAGCAGCTTTGAGAGGGGCGGGTGGGTGGAATGATGAGAGGGGGCCACCTCTCTTCTTCAAGGCTTGCTTGTGAATTTCCAGAGGCACCTGGCTGGCTAAAACTAGAAAGAGGGCACTGCCCTAAATGGATTTTTATTCTGACCCAGCAAAGCAATTCCTCTGTTGGTGTTGCCTGGCCTGGCATTCTGAAAAGTACTAGCTCCCCAGTGCCCGCTATCTTGGAGAGATCTGTGCGTTTTCACAAATAGCAGCATCTCATTAGCCCAGGCAGGGCAGTGGCCTCTGTTGAGAATCTGAAGATTTGTCTATCAATTTATTGCACTGGACTCACCACAAAGTAGCAATGCTCCTCAGTAACAAGGGAGGGATGAAACAAGAAATAGCCTGGGAAATCCAGGGTTGTCAGAGTAGCAGCTAAAGTTCTTGGCTACAGGCAAAAGAGAACGAAGCGAAATAATTTATGTAGCTCATCTTTGTCCAAAAATTTTAAGGGCAGTGTACATAAAAAAGAATATCTACAATGCACTATTAAAAACAATGAAAGGAATTAAACAGCAGCAACAAAATACAACAAAGGTGACATGAGACATGGATAGCTCAGTTGGTTAGCGTGTGGTGCTGATAATGTCAAGGTTGCAGGTTTGATCCCCATATGGGACAACTACATACTCCTGCATTGCAGGAGTTGGACTAGATAATTCTCATGGTCTCTTCCAACTCTACAACTCTATGATTCTTTGTTATTGATGCTTATATGAATTGCATGACTTTTCTGGACTGTATTTGCCACAAGCCCCACAGTAATTTTGGGTTCAGACTTGGGCTGGCCAGCTCTCATGGACGATCTTTTGAATCAGGAACATTCCTTTAAAATAAGGAATCTTCACTTAAAATTAGTTAGATATCTACCAGACACCTGCAAGGAGGAGATGCAACCTTGTGGAGCCTCAAAGGCCTTTGTGCTATCAGTCACCATCTTTAAAGTGTCACAAGACTCTTTGTGGCTGGATAAGGAATTCCGAACCCTGGTCTCCCTAGGGGAAGCCCATCGACACCACAACACTGTCTGAAATGCACCCGCCAGGGGAATTCTGCTCAGCTTGCTTCCAACCCCAAGTGCTTGTGGCGAAAAAGAAAGCCAAAAATTGCAATAGGAGAAAGGAAAAGGAACAGTAAAGGAACAGAGTCTGCCAATGTAACCTTTCTATTTATGATTTCCCAAGGTCAATAGTAATCTCCACAGCTACAAGCGTATAAAAATTGATTCTTTCATGAAGAGATTGATGGCTTCTCAGCTGGGGCATCCTGGAGCAGCTCCTCCTTCTCCTCCCAGAGAGCAGCACAATTCATGAAGATGCTGCTGTTGGTTCTCTCTCTTTGTGTAACACACAAGGCAGCTGGTTATATATATTGTGTAGGCCAAACCAAAGACTCATGATGCAGTCATAAAAGGATACTTATATATCTTCCTTCTAACTAGTAGTCCTGCCGAATAATAACAACAACTGTAGTAGTAGTAATATGAAGAAGAAGGCTGTGTGATGCCTCCATCCACATGTTTCTCCATCTGAGTTACCTTCTCAATGAGGCATTTTCATTCTCATTTCCTTCCTTCCTTCCTTCCTTCCTTCCTTCCTTCCTTCCTTCCTTCCTTCCTTCCTTCCTTTTTTGAGGTAGGGTGTTCACTGGGATAGAATGAAAAGTGCTTACTCACCTCATCAAATCCTAACTAGGCTGCTTGTGTGTAACGGTTAGAGTGTTGGGCTAGGACCCTGGGAGACTAGGGTTTGAAACCCCACTCAGCCATGAAGCTAACTGGGTGACTTTAGGCCAGTCACTGTCTCTCAGCCTCACCTACCACACAGGGTGTTGTGAGGATAAAATGGGGGGGGGGGAGGAGGAGAAATGGAAGGTAGACTCAAACATTCCTCCCAAATGTCTTCTTCTTTTTCTTTGATCACTTGTAGCCGAGTAAGATTGTCTTCCATAAACACGGTTTTAACAATGAGTCCGTAAGTGACTGTGGAAGCAAATTCTGGATCCATATGTCCTTCCACAGTGGGGACATTAGTTTCCGGGTGGGAGTTGATCACTGTGTGGATTTGCCAAGCGTGCCTTTCTCTTTGCACGTTTCTCCCTTGCGTCCTGAGTTTGAGTGTCTTCAAAGCCCATGACACCTTTGGTAAAGGCTGTTCTCCAACTGGAGCACTCACAGGCAAGTGTTTCCCAGTTGTTGGTGTTTATACTACATTTTTAAAAAATTTGCCTTGAGACAGTCATTAAACCTCTTTTGTTGACCAGCCTTCTAGGAAGTCATTCCACTTAGATCAAACTCTGTTGTCCTCTTTTAATATGGGTCCCATCTGGTCATACTGAACTATCCCACCTCATAATTTGGTACTCAGAGATCAGAGAGTATCAGCAGTTAACCCTTCTTACATCACCTCCAAACATCTGAAATTAATACTCTGAGCTCCCTCTTCTCTGCAGTGAATCTAAACATGAACAACTTTACCTGGGTTGAATGTTATTGTTCTTTGCCAGTCATTCTGGAGACAGGATTGCGTATTTAAAAGCTTCCTGTTCAGTTCAAACAGTCAGTTAGAACCTCCTTGAGTAGCATCTAATCAGAGAAGCAGTCATTATCTGCCATTTACAGTTCTCTCTCTCACTTCCTACCCCCTCAAAAATCTATAATACAGAGAAAAGCCTGTAATGGGCGGATTCACTTCCCAGGTAGTGTGTTTAAAAAAGAATTCATTGGGCAGGCATGAAAGGAGCAAAGAGTTTCTGGACATGAAGGTGACACTTATGCATGATTTGGAAGTCTGGATTTCAAACAAGATACAAGTCCAGCCTTCTTTGCTCTCCACTCTGCTTTATTTGTACAAAGGCAAGGTCAGTGACACTTTGGATGCATGAGAGAGAGACCTGCAATACATGCCAATAGCATTTCGGTGCAACTAACCAGTTTAATCTGCATTACAAATGAGTATTGGCATTTCCACTGTCTCAAGGACTGTGATACTATTTTTATTTATTTATTTTTAAATCCACTGGGCTGAACTCTGCCACGTTGTTAGCACATTCTCACATGGGACTGCTCATCATGCCATGAAGGCCCAGTACATTTTAGTGTTTTAGGGGGGAAGCCCTGGTAGCAAATGATGGTAGATATTAATTAACTATTTGCTGCCCTTTCATGGTACCCCAGAATCTGCCACCCAAGGTGTGTAGAACACATATTTATGTGTTCAACAAGCATCTCAATGAATTTTAGGAACTGCAGTTTTGTGAGCATGAGACCACTTTCCCACAACTAGAGATCCCAGGGCTTGATTGAGGAACATGCACCATAAAGTTCATTTTTCTCCCCTTGCCTTCAATCCCAGGGACTGCAGTTTGTTAAGCTTGCTGGGAATTGTAGCTCTCTGAGGGGGTAAGCTGCAATTCCCATGATTCTTTGGGGGGTGGTCTGTGCTTTAAATGTGTGGTGTGCACAACAAACACATCCAAACTATAAGAACAGCAGATTCTTGGATTAAATGACACAGTGAAGTTGTCAAATGTCCTCTTTTATTTTAAAGAGGCGGCTGAGAAGGTATCTCAAGGAAGCTTTAGATGTGAAGGGTGCATAATTACTGGCCTTTATGTATATCTTTCAGCCAGCCTGTTCTGAACCACAGGCTCAAAGAAGGGCTTGTGGGGGTGGTTTGATGCAGGGATACCAAAGAAGGATATAAAAAAATCCGACTGGCCAGTTCTAGTACTTTATTAAATAAAGGTGTAAACTTGCAAGCCAGCATGTAGAGCCCTGTGGTCTTTACAGATGCAGGTCAAACACTGCAGCAGCAAGCAACTGCCATGACTTGTCTGCACCCAGGCAAACATGTATACATTACTTATACAAAAGACAGCATGCACCAATGTGGCCAGAACCTTCCATCAGTCCTCCTGACCTGTGAGCCATAGGTGGCAACTATCCAAAGCTTGCAGGTAGCTCCCCTCTCTGGGCTGAGAGCCCAGCATCCCAGGGACCACAGATAAGCACAGCATCAAAGCAAGCCAAGGAGCATATATATCAAAGCAAGTGAATATAAGCATACTGTATATGAGCTCGTTCTTGCAACAACTGCCAATGAATGGTTATCTTGACTATCAAGACGGTGTTTGCAGGTCTTCCGAAACTGCTCACCTTTGGCTCAACACATTCCCACAACCTGCTGCGCTCCATCTTCTTTTGGACTATAATTCCCATCAGGCCCAGCCAGCACAGAGCTGATGGGAATCACAGTCCAAAACAGAGGATATGAGGTTGGGGAAAGGAGCTTTAGGCCATGTTTACTCAGTATTGAGCATCCCATCCATCTTCCTTCTGAGAAAGTGTCAGTGTTGGCTAAGGTGCAATATGGGTTCAGCTGTATAGAACCTTAGCAGTTCAACAGACAAGCCCCACAAGGTAGGATCCGAGACCTTTGTGTCTCAAACAAGAGGGCACTTTCCAAAGCAACTAATCAGAAGTGGAAGAACTGCAAATTAACTGTGGGATAATTTCATTTCCATTGCAAATGAAGTCACTTCTTTTTTTTCTTTCTCTTTTTTAAAAAGAACCACACCACTAATCAACTGAGCAGTCATTTTTACAATGCTTTTAAATAAGCCTGATGGTCCTTTTGCTTCTTTGTCACACATCGAGTTATTATACTAGTCCCTGTTAAGCAGTTCTCCTAATATTATTGGGAACCCTGCTTCACTACTTTCAGGCCAGATGTTCTTGGCTAAATGTCTGGTTAGCATTTTAATGCAGCCATAACTATTAACAACAGCAACTTGATGTTTCTCATGAAATACACAACTGTCAAGCTTTGTGCTTTACCAGTTGCTAAAGGCTGTCTTTGCCCAGATGTTCACCAGCAGTTTCATGAGCTCATTAGGAACAGCGCTTCGTCTGGGGGTACTTGAGGGTATGCAGTACCAGCACCTTTCCCCCCAAATGTTAAAAGTGCAGCACTTACTGTAACAACAGGGAGTATCAGCACCCATCTGTCAATCATCTGATGTCATCAGGATCGACACCTGTCAAAGTCCATTGTGTCACATTTCTAAAGTGCTTGACATCCAGCTGCTGGGCTTGGTGCTTGAGAAGCGCTTAGTACTGGGTTTCCAGAGTGCTTTGCTTCCCAAATTGCTGTGGGACATTCAGAAAGTGTTCTACAAAGTGCTTTGCAAGCCCTGTCCTTGGTGCTTCTCAAGCACTGAGTGTGGGGCTGGCAAAGCCCTTTAGAGCATCAGTTCCAAAGTGCCCTTCAACCAGCTGCCTTGTGGGTCCTTTGGACACTGTGGAACAGATTTTGACAAGTGTCAGTCACCTGCCATCATTATGATTGATAGGTGCTTGTTCCAAAGTGGGAAGCACTGGGTTTCCCAAAGGCTCAGCAGGCACTGCCTAAAGGTAAAGTCTCTTTTGCCAAGCCCCACCTTTACCAGTTCCACACCTGATGTCAGAGATGATGCCAGGTGTAGGTTTGGTGGGCCCACAAGTCTGAGGTTCCCCATCCTGATCTAAGCAATGTATGCAATTCATTCAAGAAGATGGCCAAAAGCAGGCTGCTTTAGTTGCTCTGGAGCCCTTTCCCACTCTAGCTCCCTATATTATAAAACATGAATGGGTGCAGCTTGAATAGCAATGCTAATCTGTGGCCCTCCAGATGTTTCTGCACTACAACTCCCATCATCCCTACCCGTTGGCTGTGCTGGCTGGGGAGATGGGAGCCTAACAAGACCTGGATTCCCCATCCCAGAGCAAGACCTTTCAGTACCTGCTGCCAAAGTTTGTTATTAGTGGCTGCAAGGCCTGAAGTCTGGAAGCATGAAGGATTATGGTTTTGGGACAGGCAACTCTCTCCCCGCTGCCACCCAGTGAAGCCATTCAGGCAGATCTTTCTCTACTGATTAGACACCAAATCTATCCTTGGTGCAGCGCAGTTCTGCTGAATAATTAAACTGCAGGAAATTAATACTTTTTTTACTTTAACGTTGAATTGGGGTATTTGTAATCACAATTTTATTGAAGCATTAAAAATTTAAAGTGCGCCGCAAGGTTACGTTTTGTGTAAGCGCTGCATTAAGCCTGGACAAAGAGTGAGTAAAGCTGAGGGTTGGGAGGGAAGGAGCCGGACGGCTGGTTAGGCAATACCCCACTCCTACCCCACAGCAAATGGTGGCAGAGGGGCAGCAACCCACACCAAAACTAGCAGCTTTGCCACGCTCCACTTTCAGAGAGTGGTTTTCTGCAGGGATTTTGACTAGCTGAGAAAAGCCTGCCACTCTTATTATTCACTTCTAAGAGGGGATTAATGAAAGCAGTCTTAATTTAGAGGCTCTCCGCCGTTGTCTCTTATCTGCTGACCTTGCTGCTGTCTGTCTGAATGTTACCTGATCTCCCTCTGCTGCTGACTAAACACAGGCTGCTCCCGGCTGCAAATGTACCTGCTGTCTCTCATACCCTCCAATATTTTGGGAGGAAAATTTGGGGCACCCCCTCACCATCCCCCATCTCCATCTCTCTCCCCCCTCCCTGCTGCTGACCCCTTCCTCTCCCATCTGCTCACCCCTTCCTTCCCTCCCATCTCTTACCTTTGCTGTCTTCCGTCCCCTGAGATGCGGCATCTGAGACACTGTGCACCTGGAGCGGCCTCTGGGAAAATTGGGCATCCTGGATTGGGATCAGAAGCCAAAGCAGCTTATGTAAATTTGGGATGTCCCAATTAAATCAGGGCACTTGCGGGGTCTGGT
The DNA here is from genome assembly GCF_965112155.1 of Podarcis liolepis. NCBI lineage: Eukaryota > Metazoa > Chordata > Lepidosauria > Squamata > Lacertidae > Podarcis > Podarcis liolepis. Next base: position 36,892,593 of record NC_139555.1, on the reverse strand, counting down.
TTCTGGAAAGGGCGACAACTAGCTCAGAGGCAGAGCAAAGTTCATTAAGGTTGTGGGTTCAATTTCTGGCAATAAAAAGGCTTTAGACTCCCTCTCTCCAGCCGCTGCTGCCGCCGCCGCTACTACCACTGCCACGGCTTCTGATGTCACTGTTATTATCTGATGTGATTCAAGTTTCGCTCCGAGAAGGCATCTGCCTGAGAGACCAATGTGTCAAATCAGGGTGGAGAGCACCCCTGACAAGGACCACTGGCCTGACCTGGTGCAACAGCTCCTGTTAATTCTGCTTTCCCCCTGAGTGTAATGTGGGATTTGTGCCCACCTCTGATCGCTATCAGATCCCCAGAATGGTGAACATAGCTCAGACACCCACAAGCATAAATAATGTGCAATGCACTGTGAGTTGCTGGAGAATAACAACAACAACAACAACAACAACAATAATAATAATATACCCCACCTATCTGCCTGAGTTTCCCCAGCCACTCTGGGTGGCTCCCAATCAAGTGTTAAAAACAATACAGCATTAAATATTAAAAACTTCCCTAAACAGGGCTGCCTTCAGATGTGTTTTAAAAATAAGATAGCTGCTTATTTCCTTGACATCTGATGGGAGAGTGTTTCACAGGGCAGGCGCCACTACCGAGAAGGGTTTGTTTACCTGCTCCTAACAAGTATTCAGAGATTGCAGAACTGGAAGTGCGCTCTCTCTCTCTCTCTCTCTCTCTCTCTCTTACATTTTTAAACACAGATGCTCCTCATCAAATGCACTTCAGGGTATACGGCCACCATGCTTTTTCCTTATCACTGACTTGCAGCTGTACTTCTTTAAGGCAGGGAGCTTTCCAGAGGCAGTATCTCTGGCATATATAATCTAAACAAGCAACTGTCCAACATGGCCTGAATTTTGTGTATGAGCAGGCTGCCATCTTTTTTCTTTCTTTTTTCTTTTACTGTCCTTTCCTGCAGCCTTTAACAGCAGCTGGATACACCAATATTATAGAAATATATTTGTAAATTAAGCAATTCTTACAATGGTACCTTTGATCATCAATGCCGTCTTGTCCTAAGGGGGTGAAACCCTGATACTTCTGCCCCTTTGATCTTCTCATCACTTAGAGAAATGGGGAGTGTGTAATAACATGCTTCAGTCTTTGTTTTCGCATTGACCATGGGTTTCTCCAGATGACCTGATTATTTTTCATTCATCCTGGTTTGTTTGCACAAGGCTTATGTGGTTAGACCTGTCCAGACTGGTCTTGTAGATGTTCTTAACACAATGATAACGTTGGATTTATCCCAATCTGGTTTGTTCTGGGATGCGGTCCCAATGCTACCACATTATTGCTGACCTGTAGCGGCTCTAGCTCAACAAAAGCAGGACAAAAACAAAACAGAGTATTTCTGGTATAAAAAGGTATAGGATTTCGGCAGGAAGTTACAGGATATGCACTGACAGAAAGTGAAGCTCCAAAACCTTTGCGGGCACAAACAATATTGACAGGGGTCGTGTGTGACCACCCTGATAACATCATGAGAACAAATAATGAATGTGCAATTAAAAGGATGTCTGGAGGGGTCTGAAACTGAGCATTTGTTCCAATTTGTTTATAGGACAGTGATTTAAGAATTAGAATTTATCCTGCATTCATCCTCTTGGTGTTTATACATCTCCCCATTAATCATTTATTGATGCCACACTTTCCAAACCACAAAAATGGGTGTCTGTGTGTGAACCTGGTGAATTTATTGTGCTAGGGTGACAGAGTGCTTAAATCTACTTTAATTTCACAAACCTAAAGTTTTGGTAGGTGCTTCTGACAGCCCAGAGGCAGCCCATAGTAGTCTTCATGGGTACAGGCAGAGTTATCCTCGCCTTCTCAGTGGATGGCTGTGCTCTTGCGCCCAGGGTCTAGAACATAAAATTGCAGGTGGCCGTGAAAGTAATTACTATGTTGCTGAAGATTTTCAATCATGCCGTTTATTATGATCAGTTGCTCAAATGAAGACATGGGGCAGGGAAGATAGGGAAGAAAATACAAGGCAGGTTTCTGCTGCCGATTCTGTGAGGGTGTGCGCTGACTTAGCTGTCATCCTCTCTGTGGATGGCCTTGAGATTTTTGAGGCCATCCCTTCCTGGCTTACTCCCTAGCATGCTACATCCAGAGAGGGTCTTGCTACAAGGTCTCTGATGCCCACATCCTGTGTCCTCTTTGAAATCTTCTGTTAATGATGGCAAGATACATGACAGTGTATCTTCATAGGGTTAACAGTGCTTACCAAAGACAAGGCACAGGGGAGGAAGCATCACTGGAAGCATGCTCTCTCTCTCTCTCTCTCTCTCTCTCTCTCTCACACACACACACACACACACACACCTGTGAAAAAGAAATTCTGCTGGTAAATGGAGTAATTTCTCTCCTGCAGATTGTTGGATCCTGGAAGGGATTTTTATTTCTTCCACAGGAGGCTTGTGGTTCTTTGGAGAGAGACGAAGCATTTGAATCGAAATCAGGTCTTGAAGGATTCAGGATGGAGAATGAATACATTCCTTTTCTATTTATATAAATCTCTCTCTCTCTCTCTCCACACACACACACACACACACACAGAGAGAGAGAGAGAGAGAGAGAGAGAGAGAGAGAGAGGAAGAGAGAGAGGGAGAGAGAGAGAGAATGTATATACAGTGGTACCTCAGGTTACAGATGCTTCAGGTTACAGACTCCACAAACCCAGAAATAGTACCTTGGGTTAAAAACTTTGCTTCAGGATGAGAACAAAAATTGTGTGGCGGCAGCGGGAGGCCCCATTAGCTAAAATGGTACCTCAGGTTAAGAACCGTTTCAGGTTAAGAACGGACCTCCAGAACGAATTAAGTTCTTAACCCGAGGTACCACTGTAAATAGAACACATCTTTTCTCCATTCAAGCATTCACCTCCCTCCAAAGTTCTGGATATTATTACAGAATCTGCACCCTCCAAAGAATGCTGAGTCACCACAGAGCTTCTGCTAGACTCTGGAAGGTGCTGGGCAGGTCCAACATGTGTGAGAGGACACATCATACCTATACAGTGCCTAAGTGGAGTAATTTGGTCCTTTGTCCCCTTTCCCAGTCTAGAGCTGCCCTCAGCTCCTCCCTCCCTCCCTCCCTCCCTCCCTGCCCTGCCCTGCCCTGCCCTGCCCAGCCCCCCTGTCTGACCAAGAGCCTCATAGTTTGTATAGGTAGGAACACTGCAAGGTTTATAGCTTCCCTGGATCATGGTTAGATTACCATTCACTCAGCTCTGTTTCTGAACTGCCCCCAGCCCACAAATGAGTTGCTTTCCAGTGACATAATACCAGCTGTTGGTGGGCTACAGAGAGTACAGTGGGGGAAGCTGGACAGCCCTAGTGAGTAGTTATAGGCTCTAACCCAGGGGTTGTCAACCTGGTCCCTACTGCCCACTGGTGGGTGTTTCAGGATTCTAGGTGGGCAGTAGGGGGTTCTACGGCACAAACTGAATCCTCCTTCCATTTAGCACTGGTGGGCGGTAAGGAAATTTTACCATCAAGAAAGATGTATTAGTGGGTGGTAGGTATAAAAAGGTTGATTAAAAAGGTAAAGGGACCCCTGACCATTAGGTCCAGTTGTGACCGACTCTGGGGTTGCGGTGCTCATCTCGCTTTTATTGGCTGAGGGAGTCAGCTTACAGCTTCCGGGTCATGTGGCCAGCATGACTAAGCTACTTCTGGCGAACCAGAGCAGCGCATGGAAACGCCGTTTACCTTCCTGCCGAAGCGGTACCTATTTATCTACTTGCACTTTGACATGCTTTCGAACTGCTAGGTTGGCAGGAGCAGGGACCAAGCAATGGGAGCTCACCCTGTCATGGAGATTCAAACTGCTGTCAAAGAGAACAACAACTACCAGACTTTTAGAAGACATCTGAAGGCAGTCCTGTTTAGGGAAGCTTTTAATGTTTGATGCATTTAATATGTTGTTGGAAGCTGCCCAGAGTGGCTTGGGAAGCCCAGCCAGATGGGTGGGGTATAAATAAATTATTATTATTATTATTATTATTATTATTATTATTATTATTATTTATTGAAAGGGTTTGGCTTATTCCAGCTTGACTACATTTTGGTGGCATTTTGTCTGAAGCCTGAAGGAGATGGGAAACATTGTGTGGAAATGGAAGTAAAACATCAAGGCAGGATTTTCTCCCTCCTGCGGTGTTTAGCTTGAAAAACCCTCATTGGGACAATAAAATAAATCTGCATCTACCACGTGCCATTTTTTAACAGTTTGTTTCCCCCTCTCCTATCAGAGCGGCAATAAATAAACAAATAAACCTGTTTCGTTCGGTTGGAGAAACAGCAAATACCTCCTGTGGATCTGCCTTCACAATCATGGCAGAACTGTATCAGTAGAGAATCAACACAGGGTGTGTGCCCCAGAGGAGAAGGGCAGGCAAGCTAAAGGTTCAGAGAGAAGGAGAACTTTGGAATATAAAATGCCAGAGCTTTAGGGATGGATACGGACTTTCTCAGTAGCGGATAAGCCAAAGCAGAAAAGTGCTTTAGAAGTCGGCAGAAACCAGTGAAGCATCCTTAAAGCTTCAGTCCTGTGCATACAGCGGGGCTTACTTCTGACAAAATATGCAGAGGCCTATATGTCCTCCAGCAACTTCACCAGCAATCCTCTTTGTCAAATCCTGCGCTATAAAAATTGGTTATACCCAGGGCTCTGCGTGCATTTGGTACTTTGGCTGTTGACCCAGGAAATGGGACATTGGAAACTGGGAACACAATCAGCATCCTGGCAAATGCCACTTTTCTCTTTTGAAAGCGAATGGTTCTAGTCCTCTTGCCTGTGGAGAAATGCTTTGAAATGCATGGCCATTTTAAGGGGGGTTCAGCAGAATTTGCTGCAGTCAAGGGCTTCAGTGTTAAGTGGCAATGCTGCTTCTTACTCCTCTGGCTAGCAGAGTAAAGGTGGACACTATGGGGACTGCATGGAAAATGAAGCAATATATATATATAAATATACAGTGGTACCTTGTGTTACAGACGCTTCAGGTTACAGACCCTTCAGGTTACAGACTCTGCTAACCCAGAAATAGTACCTCGGGTTAAGAACTTTGCTTCAGGGTGAGAACAGAAATTGTGCTCTGGTGGTGTGGCGGCAGCAGGAGGCTCCATTAGCTAAAGTGGTGCTTCAGGCTAAGAACAGTTTCAGGTTAAGAACAGACCTCTGAAACGAATTAAGTTCTTAACCAGAGGTACCACTGTGTGTGTGTGTGTGTGTGTGTAATTTTTTAATTTTTAATAAAATGAAGCAATATATAAGTGGACACACGTGTACTTATTTGGAATGATTCTAGGGCCGGTGGGCACATTTGGCATCTCGCTGGTGGCCCCTGAACTAGGCAGGCGAACCAAATTTGAATCCAGAATGTGTAAATAGATGGTTTTCTGTTCCAGATACTAGCACAGGACAGGCAGAACAAAGGCTAGAATTTAACAGGAAATGCTCACTCAGCTTCATCTTCCAGGCTGGCTGATGACATACAGATCCCCTGCAGGTATTGAAAGCAAGATGGTGCCCAACTCTGACATTTCAGTCTAATTTCATTACTAGAAACAAGCTTTCTGCCAATAACAAGGTCTTTAAATCCACTGACTTATTTCCCCCCCAAAGTGACAAATCTCTACATCCATTCTTCAAGTTAAATGTATGATTCTGAGAAGCAGAGGATAAAGGAGGAAGTCCCAGACTTAATTTATTTCTAAATTTATCCCAAGAAACCAAGTACTGAGAAGCGTTGTCACAGTTATATAAAATGCTATTAAGTTTAGAAGCGGCAGATTATTCTTTTAAGCATATTGGGCTGGAGACTTGGGATATGCTGCCTTTGCTAGACCTGGCTTAGAGCAGAATATTTGATTTATATCATATTTCCCCTTTCTTACCATTAAAAGAATCCCAGTTTAATTTATTATGTTGGGGGTCTCTCCAAGTAGATAGCACAGGTTCTGTAACACAAATATGTTAAAAATGGGAAATGATTTTTTTCACAGAGTATAGTTTCGCTGCCTTTGGTGGCTGTGCCAAAGTCCAAATGATTAGCTACAGATAACCGAGAAGGTATTTCAAATGACAGGCTGGAGAGTGAACTTTGACCTTTAACAATGCTAATAGACTGTTTGGAAGCAGCAATGCATGGTCAAGTGGGATGAGCTCTGTAAAATCTATGGATGACAACAGAAATTGTTTTAGTCAGATACTGGATGTCAGCAAGTGCTGATAATCACATTTCTGAAAATTGCAGAAACAGAGAAGCTAATGGATGTTGCATGGAAGAAAAATGGCTTCTTCTAGCTGTGGGCTTCATTTATTGATTATCGAAATACTCATTGTACACAAATTAGATTATAGTGCAATCCTGCACACATCTACTCAAAAGTAAGCCCTGCTGAGTTCAAGGACACTTGTCTCCAGGATTTCAGCCTTAGAAAGATTCTGCTTGTTTGGTAATTCCATAATTGAGAATGTTGAAATAATGTGGAAGAGAACTGAATTGGGAGAATACATATCTGACTCTTAACAAAAAAACACAAAAAAATCAGATTGGGAAAAATGGGCTTGGAGATTTCCTCCTCCCAAATTCATGTCAGCTCTTGTCTCCATGGCTAAAATTTCTCATTTATGTTCTAGTCATTTCCTGTCTTGATTACTGTAATCTTTTCCCCAATGCTTTCCCAGCATACCTCCATTCCAATCAATTGAGAATGCTTCCACCAAAATAATGATTTATGTTCATTACACTGATCACGTTGCACACTTCATTACACATCTCACTCCTGTATTAGGGCTGCATACTTACCCAGGAGTAAATCCCATAGAACTTGATGGTGCATACTTGTGAGTAGGCATGCATCTGATTGTGCTGCAAAGCTCTATATCAACTTCCCATTATATTTTTCCTTACTTTTACTAGCTGCCATTAACATTGAAATGTCTAATCATGCTCCTCCTTGTATACACAAACATTTCCTCTCCCTCACTCATAAGAGGCATTGTTCCCTGCTATGTATATGCACACATATCTATCTATCTATCTATCTATCTATCTATCTATCTATCTATCTATCTATCATCTATCTATCTATCTATCTATCATCTATCTATCTATCATCTATCTATCTATCTATCTATCATCTATCTATCTATCTATCTATCTATCTATCTATCTATCTATCTATCTATCTATCTATCATCTATCTATCTATCTATCTATCTATCTATCATCATCTATCTATCTATCATCTATCTATCTATCTATCATCTATCTATCTATCATCTATCTATCTATCTATCTATCTATCTATCTATCTATCTATCTATCTATCTATCTCTATCTTGCTGTCTCTGGTCAAAGAACCATTTCAAAGAGAATCACGGGCTCGTAGAGTTGGAAGGGACCCTGAGAGGGTCAATCTACCCCAACCCCCTGCAATGCAGGAATCTCAACATGTGCCCCCCCCATCCAATTTGAAGCCATACCAGACACTGCTTAGCTTTGCAAATGTGCTTGTAGTGTTATTGCTGCACCACTAGGGGACAATATGGATTACACTGCCCCTTTCGTACCACCTACAATGAGAGGGGAAGAATAATCCTTTTTAGCCAGAGGGTCACACTTCCTTCTGCACCTTCTTGGACCACCAGCAGCTCTCCAAGGTCTCATACAGAGGTTTAGAGAGACTGGGATTCTTTGCCTACACTCAAAGTATGAGCACTACCACTGCAAGGTGGGCTTTCCTTCTGTGGGCAGTAAGAGCTGTTCGACAGTGGAATTTGCTGCCAAGGAGTGTGGTGGAGTCTCCTTCTTTGGAGGTCTTTAAGCAGAGGCTTGACAACCATATGTCAGGAGTGCTCTGATGGTGTTTCCTGCTTGGCAGGGGGTTGGACTCGATGGCCCTTGTGGTCTCTTCCAACTCTATGATTCTATGATTCATGGTGAGTTCTGGCACCTCTTTTCCTAGAAAAATGGCACTGTATATATCTACGCCCTCTTCCTGTCAGGACACAATGGGAATATCCCTTGCAGGGTTCCCTGTGAGAGCACTGTGAGTTTCAGCTCCTATGATGTGCCTGTCCAGCAAAACATGAGTTGTTGGTTTTGACTGCACTTTACATTTCCCACAGGAGGACTGGAAGAGACTCCTGCCTGAAATTCAAGAGGGGTGCTACCAGTCAGTGCTGACCACAGTGAGCTAGGCGGACCATTGGCTTGGTATGAGGCAGCTTCCTGAGTTCCTGAGATTCCATAATGAATCCCCCGCCCCCGCCCCCCAAATGCTGGGAATCTGTCAAGCCTCCTCTAATTGCTTGGCCTCCTGCTCTGTTTATTGCACCCCCAGGCAGAGCAGCTGCTGACCATGTTGGCTCTAAAGGGCCTGCTCAGAGGACACAGCAGCAGCAGGAGATACCAGCACATGCAGTCTCCTTGCTCATGAACTGATAGGGGCAGATGTGCTCAGCATTGATTGGCCTGGAAACAAAAGCACATCCTTGGATCTTTTCCCTAAAGAAAAGAGAGAGCTCCTTCCCGGCAGCAAATGATGATAGATCATCCGATTTTCAGGCAAAGGCATTCTTTCCGTGCCCATCTCTGCACATACAACCTGTTTTTTTCTCCACGGGGAAGGGGAACACTAAATGTTAATGCAGTTACATATTACAAAACTGCAGTGTCATTTTCTTTCACTATCTCTCTCTCCCCTCCCCCCTCCCAGTTTTGAGGGCCCAAGCAGGCTGTTCTTTCCATCAGCATTGAAACCTCAGTTTCACCTGCCGGTCTTGGTGAACTGCAGGCATGGGGGAGTTTTTGAGCAGGGAGATAGCTTGCAAAGGGTCATGTAGCCCCTATGCCCTCCTCACTGGCCCTTTGCTCGAAATCATGGCCCCTCGAGGCTACTTTACATTTTGAAATATGTTTAGACGCGGTTACATGTACTTACGTGCAATATTGCTTGCCCTGTAATCGGAAGGTGATTTTTCTACTAGCTTTTTCCATTATCCCTGTCATTTGTAGTGCCTATTTACATGATAATAACAGCTATGTATTATTCCTCATCCTTTTCTTGCTTCTTCCTCCTCCTTCTCCTCTTCTCTTGAATCCTAATGGATTCCTGATGGAATAATTTTCCTCTGGCAAGTTAGCCCGGGGTTGATGTCTGGAATAGGGAAACACCCCACGCAATCTACTGTATTTACTCAAATCTAATGTTCACCTTTTTGGGCCAAATTACGTTGGGGTGCATTAGATTCGATGGCACATTTACGTTTGCCAGCAAATACTTTTGTTGGTTTCAAGGTTCTGAAAATTGAGATGTGCATTAGATTCGATAGTGCAATAGACTTGAGTAAATGTGGTATGTTTGTCATAGTACCTGTCTTCTTACCCCCATTTACTCCCCCCCTTCAATGCATTTCCTTGATATTTTACCCACTCCCAAAGCCCTGAAATCAAAACAGTTAAGCGCACATGCAGATACAGCCTCTGCACACACAGATATGTAGGCAGCTTAAGCACTGCACAATGCTGAATAAAACATGTGGACGACTCTAATCTGTGTAATGTATTGCAATCATTACAGGGATCTGGGGTGCATAACTGGGCACAGCATCCCATCCTTGTGCTTGAAAGAGGAGCGCAGTGGTTGGTTGTGCCATTTCCCTTGGAGATGGCTCTCTTTGCAGGCCAAATTGCCCTGGGTTGCTAGAAAGATAAAGCGGAAAGGTGACTCACTTTGCGTCTTTGCAATACTTTAAAACAATTCGGGCCTCATTTCACATGGCGTCACAGCACCCTCACCCCAAATTATTCTGCAAAGAAACGGACATATTGAATTCTGCCTGACTTCCCCCCTCTAGCAAAGCAGAGGAGGTTTGAAAAGCAGTAATAACTTATTTTTTTGTTCTCAGATGCCTTGAGTGAAAAGCACAGATAAATAGTTCTTCTTTTTATGTACAAAGGGAAGAGACTTTGAACGGGGAGGGGGTTCTTTTGAAGCAGAGCATCTGAGTCCTCCCTTTGTAATGAGATCAAAAAGTAATCTCCAATGACACGCATTGTAGCGTGTTAATGGGAAGCCATTTAAACTTCAGATCAATATTTTCTCAGGAGAGATAGGATCTGTTCAATACAATTTCTCAGTCAGGAAAATAAAATGAAAGCAGCCCATCAACAACACAGCAGCTCTGAAGGACTGAGCCAGAAGTTCAGCTGATAGAAAGTCCAGTCCAGTGAGAATGGGTCTGGCGCTTCTGAAAATCTGGACCCAAACAACTGAAGAATTCACTCTTATAACCATTATGCTTTCAATTTTGTACCATCCTGACTGTGAACACACATTCAGCATTTTTTTTTTTTTGCACTTGGTAGTCTCAAAAGACCCTTCTCTTTCCGTGCATTTGACAAATTCATTCACTTAAATCCTTTCACACTGACCCATCCTCATTCTTGTGCTTAGTATATGAACCATTAGAATGAACATCAGGCATGTTTGTCAAGTTTATCTTCACTATCATGAGATCTAGAAACATGCTTTAAAAACCCACAAGCCAGCAAACAAATTATCAGGATTTTTTCAGAAAGCAGATATTATAGAGAGCACATTTTGCTACTAACAGAACAATGTCAGTTCAGATTTCTAAATTTGCTTCTGTTCCCTAACTACAGCTCTTGGGTAAGAAGACCAGGATCTGAATCAAGAGGTACAATTTTGGGCTTTGGAGCCATTTATTATGTAGGTAGGAGGCAGTTGTACTGGCCATGGATGTAAATGTTAAATGGATGAGAGCCACTGGAAACAGAGAGCAGACTGACCAGGCTGGGTCCATCTGCCTTGTGTTGGCTTATGGTCAGCATTCGACGAAGTCTGTTACTTCCAATCCAGATATAAATTGGCTGTCTATCAAGTATGCTCTTGAAAGTGTCTTCTTGGCATGACACCATTGCAGTGAGATAAGACGGTACAATTCACAAATCACTTCTGGCAGGATAGTGCACTTACTTGCATTTAAACTGACATCCCGCTCACACCAGCTTTCATTTATCTGAATTTTATTGTGCTTACTTTGAATTCACAGAACAGGTTGCCATCACAATAGGCACCAAGGTAAAAAACTAAACTCCAAAGCTATGCAGAAAAAAATACTACGTGTTCTTTCTTTTATATCCTCCCAATCTCCACTTAATGGCAAGATGCTGGTTCAAGAGATTTGTGAATTGCAGCTAAGCATATATCTTTGACCTCATGAGAACATAAGAAGAGCCCAACTGGATCAGGCCAAGGGTCCACCGACTCTAGCATTCTGTTCTTGCAGTGGACAACCAGGGGGGGTCATGGGAAGCCCAGAAGCAGTCTTCCCCACTTGTGATTTTCAGCAACTGGTCCACAGAGGCGTATTGCCTCTGCCAGCGGAGATGGCACATAGCCACCAGAGTAGCCACTGGTGAGCTTATCTTCCACAAATTTACCAAAACCCCTTTGAAAGTCACCCCAGTCAATGGCCACACACATAGGGTGACCAGCTCTTTTTTGACCAAGGCTCTTTCATATCCAACAGAAATTCCATTGTGTGGAGAGATATAGTGATAGAATAAAATCAGTTTTGAAATGCCGGCATATCACCCAGCCCTCACTGAACCTGCTCTGTGCACTTCTGAAATGCTTTTGCAAGGAATGGAGATAAAGTAAAGGAGCGTTTCCCCAGCAGAATAGTGTGAGTCACCTTTGGCATTTGTATACTCAGCCCACTATTGCCTCTAGCAAACTAGGTTTGCAAGTTTTAATATAGTTCACTTCCCATATTTGTACAGCACCCTTCCTGCATGGAACAAAAGGCAGCATGCATGGCAGTTACTTGGCAGTAGCTAAGCATGAAAAAGATATTTGGGTCACAGTGGATCGCTCAAGAAGAAAACCAAGGCAGAATGCGGTGTCAGGAAAAGAGGGGATTTCATGCTGGGAATGATTGGAAAAATGATAGAAAATTAAACCTTTTGTACCATGATGCCTTATAGCTGGGTTCCAAAGCCAGAGCTCATGGAAATGCCGTTTACCTTCTCACCACAGTGTTACCTATTTATCTACTTGCACTGGTGTGCTTTCGAACTGCTAGGTTGGCAGGAGCTGGGACAGAGCAATGGGAGTTCACCCTGGATTCGAACTGCTGACCTTCTGATCAGCAAGCCCAAGAGGTTCAGTGGTTTAGACCACAGCACCACCTGCATCCCTATTTAGTCCACAACATGGCATGTGGGGGCACCACAGTACCCTTAGATACCACTGCTAGAGCACATCAAGGCCCATCCCAATTGTCTTAAAGATTGAATTTTTGGACTTTTTTGTTATTTGGTGCCTTTTAGTGGGGGTGTTGCCTGCTACTTCTGTTTGTCTTTTGTTTGTTTGGGGGATGTAAGTGTTTTGTCTGTCTGTGTGCATGTGTTCTTTGCATCACCAGTTTTCCTCCTGTAAAATGGGTATTTCGTGGAGCCCACAAATTGCTTAGATTTCAAAATGTGCCCCCAAGCCCCCCAAAGTTGTGAACCCTTGTTATAAATCTGCGGCATGCTCACATTTGGAACATTATGTATCATTTGCCTCATTGATATTCTTTAAAGGTTACTGTAATGCTAGGAACCAACACAGAAAAGGACAAGCAAGATGATCGAGGAGTTTGAAGAGCATCTCTTCCCTATGATAAAACACTAAAGCACTTGAGCTTTTACAGGGTTCAGTCCTCTACTCGAGTTATGGATGAAGGGCTTTAGGATTAGGTAGCAGAAAGTGAGAGATGCCACCACCATCATGACAGGGATATATGCCAGTAGAACATTTTACACCACCTGAGCTGTTCCACTGCAGGAAATATCCCATGGAATGGCTGGAATAGAGCAGGCATGAGTAGGGACAGGGCAGCACAGCAGAGGAGTATATTTAGCATCCTGGATGGATCCATGGCCATGCACCTGCTGATAGCAGAACTTTGTTGTTGCCCCAGCCCAAGAAATTTCTCTCCCAGAGTAACCATGCTGCCATGATAAGGCGTAAGATATGGATGTAATTCAGCACCCAGTCACAGCATACCACCACCAGAAGAAAGGTTTGGTTTGAGGCCCAGATCACCATATGGTTTACCATGAACACACTACTCACATAACACTGTGTGCTGCTTGTAGGCAAAGAGGAGAAATTTGACAACCACTCTATCAAGTTCACCATTTCGATGACGATGACGATGATGATGATGATGCAAGAAGTGAAGCACAGCCATCCTTCAAAATTCACACTTAGCTGAATTTTTGCGATGCAAAAATGTATATATTAGGGGTAAAGGTAAAGGGACCCCTGACCATTAGGTCCAGTTCTGACCGACTCTGGGTTGCGGCGCTCATCTCGCTTTATTGGCTGAGGGAGCCGCGTACAGCTTCCGGGTCATGTGGCCAGCATGGCTAAGCCGCTTCTGGCAAACCAGAGCAGTGCACGGAAACACCGTTTACCTTCCCGCCGGAGCAGTACCTATTTATCTACTTGCACTTTGACATGCTTTCGAACTGCTAGGTGGGCAGGAGCAGGGACCGAGCAACGGGAGCTCACCCCGTCGCGGGGATTTGAACTGCTGACCTTCTGATCGGCAAGTCCTAGGCTCTGTGGTTTAACCCACAGTGCCACCCGTGTCCCTATATTAGGGTGTAATGAAGATATTAGTAAAAATAACATTTAAAATGCATTATATTAGGGGATATTTCTTGCAAAAAAAAATGTGTGCAGTAGTCAAAACTGCATACAAAAATGTGTTAGGAGAAATTCGCATTCGAATACTGGTGAATTTTCATGAGGACTTTAAAAAACAAAGACACAAACTGATGCAGAAATGTGGAGAACTGAATTTAAGATTAGGAAAATGAGAAAGTAAGAGAAACTGAAATGGACAGCTCCTTCCATTCCTATTTGCCTGTAGTGGCATATGCAAGTCAGCAGCCCAATTTACATGTGATAATAAACAATTGCTAATGGAGGTGTGAGGGACATCTGGCATCCAGACCTAATTAGTCTTGGCATGGGTTCCAAATTGGCCTTTGACACTGTTTCCCAAAACCACCCACAACTGCCCCACAGCTGACATCACTCGTGACATCAGGTGAGGGACACGCAGAGATGTGGCTACCAACAAACAATCCGGAACTTTAAAGTGTATAGGCAATTGTTCCATGACAAGGAAGACCTGCTGCCACTGCCAATCAGCTGACCAGCAATGACAGCAAGCTTGCTGGGATTGGCTGTAGCCCCCCCCCCATCAGGAATACTACAGGGCAACCAACCCTGATGAAAGCAGGGATTGAAGTTGGTGCCTATCAGGTAATGTGCACTGACTTCAAGCCTGCTGGAACTGGCTGTACCTTGGAGTTCCCCTTTGGGGGGATGGTAATGTTCCTACCTGGACTCTTTGACTGCCCCTTGTGAGTGCACAGAGGAAACAAACTGTGGTCTCTGGCTTAGCATTGTGTCTGAACCAGGGATCATCATTTCTTTTGGTCCAATGCCGCTCTCCCCATGTTTGGAAAGCTAAAGATCATTGTTTCTTCCCAGTGATAGTGCAAAGGAGCAAAGCAGATGTGATTGGCTCATGCACATGGTTTATGGCTTACCATGACATGCAAATACAGGCTGCATATCCGCCAGGTTCCTATTTTCTTCAACTTTCCAACAGTCCCCATAACCTCTTATTTGCAGCCACGATGCCTTTCTGTTTTGCAATGCAAAACATTCAGTAGCACCATATTATGCCTGCATCCCTCTACAAGCTTTCAGCACCTCTTTTCATTCCCTTCCGAAAGGATTCTCTTTCTGAAGAAAGCATTTGAAACAGAACACATTCCTCAAGGGCTGTTTGTCGATTTTCCTGCTTTAATTTCAATTTCCCAATAAAAAATAAATAGATCAAGATGTTTAAGGAAGATGAAATCCTAAAGAGGCTGCCTTGTTGTCCTTCAGAAGGATTTTCAATGCGACCCTTCTAAGCCGCTTTGAAGTCTCCAGTGGTCTTGGATGCAGGAGGAGATATGCTTTAAGAAGTAAAGAAATGTTGGAAACAGGTCCTTGGCCCTTGACTGGGAGACAAAACAACCAATGGAATCTCACTGACATCCAAAAAGTCTCCAAGAAGATGATTCCATTTGGAACCTTCTTGAGTATTGCAGAAGCCTTTTATGGAAAAAAAGAAAGTTATTTGTTTGCATGTGTGGCACGTTACAGCACACATGCGCCAGTGGAATCACAAGCAGTCCCCACACAGTGCCACTTGTCCTTTGCGGTAATTGCGGCAGGGGCAGAGGCGCTGGTACTTGGTATTGCATCCTGCACAGCTGAATAAGAGAGGTTCCTTCTGGAGGTAGCACTCCTGGACATTTTCAGCCACAGCCGGGTAGAGGTGATTCATCTCTGACTCTGTGCTGTCACAGACAATGTTGAGCCTTGGAAGCAAAGAAACACACAGAGAGAGGTCTTTTCAAACACTGGTTCTAATGTTTGCATTCCCACTTTTATCGTTTGTTAGTCATACAGGAAGGGCCTAATAACTGGTATATGTTTTGCAGAAGATCCGTGATGAGATTTCTAGATGTTATGTTTTGCATGTGGAAGTGCAGGTGAGATGGACGCTGAGCTGGCCTCCTGGTGGGATCCCTGCATGGGGCAAGACTGTGCTGGCTGGAGCAGATGGGAATCGTAGACCTAAACATCTGGAGGGCATCTGGTTGGCAAAGGTTGTGGCAGATATGCCTCTTCTCAAACAAATCTTAGTGAAAGAAGTCAACCATGTACCCGTAGGCGATGCTATAGCCTTTCCTTCTCCAGCCACTCAGTAAACTCCCCGGCATCTCTTTAATAAACTCTGATCTGAACTAGTGATTCTGAACCAGCAATTTCTTGAAAATGGTTGGGTTTTAAGGAGCTAAAGGAGCTTAGCAAGTAGAATCTGAGCTCTGCCTCTAATTTATCATATAAAAATGTCACTTGGACTCAAATTGCCTGCCTGGCTGCCGTGACAGAAATGATAATGCGCCCATTTTAATTGTCCAGAGCTATGTATGGAGCTGGGTGGCAGATTTATGTTCTATTAAAATGTCAGTGCCTGTGTGTTCCAAATGTATGCTTACAGACAGAGGGATAAAGGGGGAAGGAGGGAGACAAGAGAACAACGGTGTCTAGAAACCCCTTTTCAACTACAGAAAGCCATTCCCACACACAATGCAACCAGAAGGTCTGTCCAAACATTTTTAGTTTGCTGTGTTGTGTGCAAAGGGCACTGAACAAATGTCAGGGAGGCACCTATGAAAGGATTCACTTTCTCAGCATGAATGAAGGTCTATAGCAATTTTTGGGACTTTGGGAGAGGGTTAATGGGCCTGAGGAGCAAAAGGACCTTTAATTAATAAGGGGTGTCTAGGCCAACTTTTGTATGGTGGGATGTTGCTCTTTCTTGGGGTCCTCAAATAGTTCTGATATGCAATTAAAATGTCAAAATTCAATTCAAACTCAAGGTTTCTTTTAATAAACAGTTTCTGCAAAGAACCAGCCTCCAAGGAAACAAAACCTGGCTGTACTATTCAGATTTAGGAGTTGAAAAGTGAGTTTTGCAAGCAAATATCGTGTTTTCACGAAGAGCTCAGCACTCTTCCAACTCCATCTTTGCAGCATTCACCGCACAATAATGCCACTTTCCAATTGCATCAATATCAAAACTCAACATCAGTTGAGATGCAAACCAAAACAAAGCATGAACTTTGCAGTTTTGCCCAACAGCTTTAAAATACAAAGTGCCTGGGTTGCTGTGATAAGTTTAGTGGTACATTTTATAATTTATATGTGAATGTGTGTGTGTGTGTGTGCGCGTGCGCGTGCGCCTGGGTTGCTATCTGGCACTTGTTAGTGTGCTTTGCAAAGGGGAAGAGATAGGACTTATTTTCAGTTCCGGCACCTTTCAGGTGGGCACCATTGCCAAGAGAACAAGGGAGGTGTTCATGGTGAGTTCTGGCACCTCTTTTTCTAGAAAAACAGCACTGGAAAGAGAAGAGATTCCAGGGTGTATGAGGGTAAGATGGGACAGAGAAGAGACTTACTGCTGAAACACTCCTTTCTTGTTGATGAACTTGAAGAACTCGGGCTCACAGACCAAACCATGCTGCTGACAAGTGCTGGTGCAGGCCTGCCCAGCGTCTGATATCCACACCTGCATGGAGTTGACCGGAGGCCAGGCAGGGGGGCTGCCGCTGGAATTGTGAGACCAGGCCAGGTATGTGGAATTGGGCTGCAGGCTGAAGGGGCTTGCAGAGCTTTGCATAGTGTGGCTGCTGGACTTCTCTGGCATAGTAGCAGTGGCGCAGAAATCCTATCCGAGAAGAAAAGAGACAATTTTTATACAGAATTTTTCAAAAGGCATGAACAGGAGCTAGTACCACCGAATTCAATAGGGGCCTGACTCCTAGGTAACTTCAACCCCGCTAGAGTCCATAGAATCCCATGCTAGAGATCATTAGGAAAGGAACTGAAAATCAAACTGCCAATATCATAACGTCACCGTGCTAATCTTTAGTGTAACCATACTTGGAATATCGTGTACACTTCTGGTTGCCTCGTCTCAAAAAGTGTATTGTAGAGTTGGAAAAGGTTCAGAAAAGGACAACTCAAATGATCAAGGGGATGGAGCCATTCCAGGTGAGATGATGCAGCATGGCTCTAAACGCCAGTTGCTGGGAATGACAAATGGGGAGAGCGCTGCTGCACCCAGTTCCTGCTTGCGGGCTTCTCATAAGTGTCTGGTTGGCCACTGTGGCAACAGGGCACTCCTTGGTGAAATGAAGGCATATCATGTGTGTGAGAGCATCATTGGTGCATGAGAGTCTTGGGTGGAAGACAGCAACCTGGGTGAGCGCTGTTGAGAGCAGCTCATTTGTGTGATTTAGGTATGGGTGGCAATTTGTACGGTTATATATACCGTTCTGTCAGTGAAAGCTTTCATTGTCTCCTTGGTGTTTTTGCAGTATGCTTTTGTTGAGCGGGAGCAGTGACTGGTGACAGTGGAAGGTGAATGAGTGGGAGATATTGGAGTGATTGGGTGGGTGATGTGTTTGTGTGTACTGGTGGATGCGCATGTGAGGTGTGGGAATAAATTGCAATGAGTGATACTGAATGAGCAGGAGGCACTGTATGATTTGCGTGGATGTAAGGCAGAATTTGGGTGTGATGTCTACACGTTAGAAGGGTGAGCGCTGTATTTTGTCAGCCAGGTTGTGCCTTGACAAAAGGGAGGCTCTAAAAAGGCTTCAAATTATGCTGCTATGTTGTTCTAGTTGGGTTTTATTATTTATTTCATTGCTTATTTGTTTGACGTTGCATTACATTTAACAGGGCTGGTTCAGCTGCAGGTCAGCATGGAGACTCAGAGGCGAGCAGTAAAGTTGATTCTTTATTCAAGGAAACAGAATACAAACAAAGAAACCTACAGCAAGACTAGTCTCTGTAAATGAGTTGCCAGAATTGACAATCTGGGCCTCCCACTTCCCCCTAAGTCTCTTCCCTATCCAGCTGTTTTCCCCACAGTCTTAAGCTCTGTCAGTAGCCCCCCCCCCCCCGCTGCACTTTCTGTGCTCCACTACATGCAAAACTCTTTGAGCCCTTGGAGACAAGCTGGGAGGACTGGCAGGCTCCTGTGAATCTGTTGTTGCCTCAGCCCCCACCTCCTCCTCAGCTGCCTGTTCTACATCTGCAGTGTTTTCTGCCTCTTCTCTCTCACTCAAGCCTGTTGCTTGTTCAGCACCCCACTATTCTTCCCCCACCTCCACTCCCCTGGCTCTGAGCCTTCCTCTTCTGAGGCTTCCCTATGGGGTTCTCCGGCTGGAACCTCTTCACATGACACCTCTCACCACTCCTCATTGCCCAGCCAGTCCCTGATAGCATTATATTGTAGCTTCTCAGTTACATTGTTCCATCTACCTGCCTACCAATGTATTTCTCTACATATATCATTTGGAATGAGGCAGTTTCATAGCTACATGAATTTTTTAAAACCACAGATATACTGTATGCCTTGGGAAACCAGGTATATCTACAAGGCAATTCCGTGGTGTAAATCTTGGTGTGAGATGAGATGTTTAGAGGCTGATGTCTGTCCATATGCATAAGGGGTTGGGTCACACTTTCTAGTTTTATTCAGAAAATTAATTATACTTGTGCACAAGCTTAAAAATGGAGCTACAAGCTGATGTGTCCTAAGATCCCAAAGCGTAGCGTTTCGCCAGTTAGCAAATGCGAGGCGGTGTGTGTGTGTGGGGGGAACATCACACATAATAAATGCTGAAAATAGAAACTGTCAGAACCATGAGGAGAAAAGCCCAGAAATAGATGAAACTTGTACTTCTGGGGGCAGGGAGCTCAGAAATAAATAACCATATAATTAATTCAATTTCACTAATCCTTTGGAAAAAGATATCAGAAGAGTGACATCCCCCAATTTCCGCTGACTTCCCAACCCCCACTCCAAGACATAACTCTCTAGACCAGCGGTTCTCAACCTGTGGGTTCCCAGATTTTGTTGGACTACAACTCCCATCATCCCTGAGCTCTGGCCTTGCTAGCTAGGGGTGATGGGAGTTGTAGTTCAACAACATCTGCAGATCCACAGGTTGAGAAAGGCTGCTCTAGACACTGATAAAAATTTAACTCATACAACCAAAGTGAGTGGTTATTGCGCCATTCATTACCACCTTGGGGGCAGGAAACCACTGGCCTCCTAGACTTAATCAGAAAGAACTGCAGAACAAGATGCAAATCAACTACCTGGTACTGAATGTAGGCGTGAATTCGCTCCAGCATCCCTTCAGAGGTGTATTCATAGGGCAGGTAAGGATCAACCTGGAGGAAGGGAAAAGCACAGCACAGGCATGGATCAGTGCAAGAAGGCTATCCCCATCACCACTCTCTGTCGAGTGAAAAACCCAATATCTTGTAATCTGCATGCCTAACATGTTGCATTGGAAGAATGAGGCAAATTTGTAAATTTGAACACACGTCCTTAATTTGCAGCCTTCCTCAAGTTTTGCAGGCTTTTGAATTATTGTCAAGGATCTGGGAAGACAGAAGCGCTCAGCAAACCATATGCGTGGGAATAAGATGCCAGAAGGAAGGAAAATGTGCAATGAACAAAGATTTAACCTCCAGAGCATGGGAATATCCATTCAGATAACATGTGATTTGATAGCTGAAAAGCCATGCATTTTTTTCTCCAATAGGAAAACTAGAAATCTAGTGGTAAGGTGGTTAGTAACCTGAAAGTTATCAGATTTTTAAATCCCAGAAACCCCAGAACTGCAGGCCATCACCTGCCATTAAGAGTTGCAAAGAAGGATGCATATATTCTTCAGATCACTTCAACCAGAATGGATTCACCCCTCCAGAATTGTTTTCTGGTGCAAAGCTGTTGAAGTGCGCAAGACTGCTGGCTTGTTCAGCTGGGCCTGCCTGTGTGCACATGACTTGGCTTCAGGCTTGCTCCTCGGCAAAGCTTTCCTTGTGTATGAGCCTCTCCTCCTTAGGAATGCTGGCAAGCATCCTGATGGATCTGTCAGAAACACTCACAACAGGCAATGCCAGCAGATGCCTGCCTCCATCTGCTACCAGGAGACAGGTGGATGAAGCCTCATCTTGAAAGGAAAGAGACCCAACAACAGATGGGCTCACCAGGACAAGTGGCTCCTAATGAGCTTCCGCCTTCCCTTTCCCTTTCCCCTCTCCCTCTTTTTTTAAAAAAGATCAAAGTTGGTTAAAAATATGCCAATTAAGAATCAAACTAAAGCTCAGTGATTAAAAGTGCATGGCATCTTCTCTGCTTCCAGCAAAAGACCCCTGTATGCTCTAGATAGGCCGTTCTTCTTCTGAAGAGCAAAGAAATAAATATAAAACCCATCACACTAGGGGAGTTTGATTTTTAAGCAGCTTAGCAGTGACTGATGACAACAGGATAGATTTCCTTTGAACTTAAGAGGTATCTGATCTTACATCTTCCTTTCACCCTCTCACCTGTTCTTTTCCCATTTGATACTAAGACTGTGAACACAGGCATGTCCATGTTGGGCTTTTCTGGATTTGATCTCTAGAAGCTGGCTAAGATCTGTGCTGATTTTTCACATTCGTTCTTTCTCAGATGCAGCATAGACTTAGGCTGTATTCCTAAACACATTGGCCTGTGAGCATAGGTGCTGGTCCCTAGGGGCCGAGATACTTTCGGCCCCCCATGGGTTGTTATTTTTTTGAGGAGGCCAGGTCCCCTCAATGTTCAGAGGGTGTTTGGCTCCACCCCCTGGCTTCTCACAATGTCCGGACATCATGCAACGGCACATGGGTGATGTTAGGATGTTGAGCTGGGCCCCCTTTGGTCATCCTGAGAAGACAGCGCCTCTGGCTGTGAGCCAGGCCTGTTGAACCTAGGAGGCCTTGCTTCAAATGTTCTGGCCGCAGGAGGAAGAATTAAGCTTCCTGGCAGTCAGCACAACCAACAAGGGGAAATAATATGCAAAATCCCCAGTGCTCAGATTAATTGGGGACAGATAGAGCCCAGTCCCCTCATTTCTTGTGGCAGACCCTTGCCAGGTGCTGTTTCTAGAAGTTTATGGGGAGCCAATGATTTAGATTAAATTGGGGGTGAGGGTGAAGTTGGAGGTGTGGCTTGTCTGTTACACCCAAAGGCCCCTACCTTTACTTGCACAACCCTGGAGTAGCATTTCCTGCAGTTTACAGCTGAAGTCCCAGATAGGCATGATGGCTGGCCCTGCCATGAGGCAGAATGAAGCAATTGCCTCAGATGGCAGGTGCTGAGGTGGAGTGTTGTGATACAGCAGCAGTGGCCCTTCTGGTTTTTCCTCCCACATCCCCTAGTCATGCCCCTCTGTTGGAGAACCAAGATGCATGTGCCCCGTAAACTTGCCTGCCTATTGCATTGCCATTGCTGAAGTAAGATTCAACAACCAGTCCAACCAGCTTCTGTATGTGGCATTTGTCCTTTGCCTCAGGCAGCAAAATGACTTAGGCTGGCCCTGACAGGCAGCATAAAAGGTTACTTCTGGCCTGGGACTGAATGGAACTCTAATTCCCCTTGCCCCAATGATAATAATAAAAAGACAAAGGAAGTAAATGGCCATTTCCCAACTTTACAGGCAATGTTTCATCTCTCCATCTATCATCATTCTTTTATTTTCTACCCCACCCCCCACTATCCCCAAAGAAGAAGAAAAAGCCCCGAGGAGCCTCATTGGATATTTTACATTTTGAGCTTAAGCTTTATTGCACCAGAAAAGTCAAGCTGTATGTAAAATGGGTCCCTGCTGCTGAGAGAGATTAGCATTTAAATGAGGGATATGATTAGCTACTAAATCCAGCAGGGCTATGGAAAGAACACTGGAGTGGAGGGAAGAAGGAGAGACTCTAAATGTTAGGGCACTTGAGAACACAAAACATCCTGTACAAATCTGCATAGAAGCCCACTATAGCCAAATTCCTATTTGGGAGTGCCCAGCTTGCTGTCTGCCTTCCATAATGAAGGTTCTGAATTTCATAGAGACTGGGACCAGCTTAGTTGTTTTCCCATTACTCACCAAAAGGGTGGTTGTACAGTGGTACCTTGGATTACAGACACTTCAGGTTACAGGCGCTTCAGGTTACAGACTCCGCTAACCCAGAAATAGTACCTCGGGTTAAGAACTTTGCTTCAGGATGAGAACAGAAATCGTGTGGCAGCAGCGGGAGGCCCCATTATCTAAAGTGGTACCTCAGGTTAAGAACAGTTTCAGGTTAAGAACGGACGTCCGGAACGAATTAAGTTCTTAACCCGAGGTACCACTCTATGTCCCTTTTTTAAAACAGAGGAAAGTACTCTAATTGAATGGCTGTCTCTTCCAAATCAAGTCTAACTGTAATGAACCCCAGTAAGGAAAAGTATTGTGCATCATGAGACTCCACTGTTAGCCCCGGGAATCAAAGCTGCCTCATCTCAGATCAATCACAGCTCCCTTGTGGGGGCCCAATGTGCATAAATCATGTTAATAAAGGTATAAACAAACTTTTCATCTGTACAAAACCTCCTGCAGTCATACTCAAGTGACCATCACATTATTTCTCCTTTTGCTTATGTACCATGCCTGGCGTGCTCTGGTCCATGGGGTCATGAAGAGTCAGACACGACTAAATGACTAAACAACAATAGCACCAACACCATGCCTAAGTTCAAAACTGTGTGTATTTACCAGCATTACCATAATTAGGTAAGCTGAAGCAGTAGTAAGATGGGAGGTAGGAGGGGTTCAGTAACTTGGGGGCCTTAAATTATGGTTGGACACTCAGTGACTCCTTTAATAGGATTCCAAATTTCAGCTGAAAGCTCAGTATGAATAGGTTGCATCTATGCACAAAAACCAAGCATTAATCAAGTAAAGTAACTGAGACAATCTGTGCTCAGATTCTTGTCTGCAACAAAGACAAGTTTCTACAATCTTGGTATTTTGAGATCAATTCTGGTAGAGTGTACGAGGCTGTAGACAAAAGAGACACATTTGGATGCACGCAGAGATAAGGTGTAGCAGCTCCGAATTGCTGTGATTTCTCATGTTCTGGCTGCTATTTATACACGCTATGTGATCTCCTTTGCCTTTATCATTCAAATGGATAGTACATTTTAGGAATGGATTATGGAACACCTCTATTCTTACTTTGTTCCGCATGCCTTTGCTTTTGGCAGCAGACTGCCAATGGGAGGAGAGCCATATCTGAAAAGTATCTCTCAGCATTCATCTAGCTGGCAACTGGACACCTCCCAAACTTTGTGGTCCAGCACAATAATGTGAAGATTGTTCAGGTAGCTAAAGCTGATGGAAGAATTATCTCACTGAAGTTCATATCTAACAAACTTTTCAGATTCAAATGGTCCACCATATAAAGTATTCTCTGTTTAATGTAAGCTTCACAAATTACAGCTGCCTTTCAAAAATGGAAACAAATGGGGGGGGGGGGACTTAACAAAACAGCCAAAACGAGGTTGACATTGGATACTTTTTTTGTCTGTTGTTAATATCATGTGTAATTTTCCCCCTGTTATACCGATTCACCATTTGTCATGAAACTATTCCAAAAGGAAGAATCCTTATGTTCAGAACACTTCTCACATGGTGATGGATCCACAGAAGACTGACCAGAACTCCACCACTACAGTGGGACTTGTCCACAAGGGATACACAACATCTAGATCAGGGGCAGAAAACATGATGCCATCCAGGTGTTTCCAGACTACAGTTCCCATCAGCCTTAGCTAGCATGGCTAATGGGAGGGATTATTGGTGGTGTAGTCCAGCAATATCTGGAAGGCATCACATTGGATCCTTGTGCTCTAGCTAGTCGATGTTCAGAACCATACTAACCCTACAGCTCTAGGATGCTATGATAATGTCACTGTCCTAGGAGCATCTCAGCAGACAATGAGCAGCAAATGAGTCACAAGCCAGGGGCTCTCTCAGTTTATGACCCATCTTCTGTCTACTGTTCCAGTCACATATGTGCTAAATGGAGTTACTTCTTCTCTTCTGATGTACGAATAACTCCAAAGGCTGGAGGAGACACTGCTAAGCAACCTTCTGCCATAAATATCTCAGATGAGAGTTCAGCAAGGCTGGAGATTGTACCCATTATATCTAATTACAGGTGCAAACGGTAATCAGTTTCGACATAATGACAGGAGTTGATACTGCCTATGAATTATTGAACTTGCCCTGGTTTGATTCGGGAACCTTCAGACAGGAAAGTGATGGGCGCTTCTGTGAGTTCCTTAAATAGAAGTGTCTAGCTTGTTGTAGCACAGATTGCCTACTCGACTCTCCTAGCAGAGAGCTCGGCATTGTACTTCATGGTTCACACATAAAATAGATTTCTATAAGACAGAATTGTCCTACTTTAATTCTAAAAGCAAGAAGAAGCAAAAAGAGAAATCTGCTTTTGTGGTACTGGTGGTGTCAATGTTGCATTTCACCAGCTTATTTATTTATTTGGCAGATTTAAAAAATGTTTCACAACCAGAAGCTAAGATGAAATGAGGTGAAATGAAAAAAGACACAGACTCTAAAAACAATACAACCATTTCTACAACTATATAGTTAACATTCGATAGGACCACACAAGGAAAAGCCTTCTTAGTAAAAATATATATTCAGTAACTAAATACATTCAGCACCTAAATATCAAGATGCTAGGCACCTACTGAATTTCAGCTGCTGATTCCAGAGTGCTGGAGCTGCAACACTAAAAGCCCAGCTTCTGGTACAAGCTAAGTGCACCTCTGGGGCATGTGATACTCTCTCTCTCTCTTTTTAAAATAATATTTATTAAATTTTTAACAAATTAAACACAACACTACAAAAAAGCCAAAAAAGAAAAAAAGCATACAATACAATACAATACATAATAATAAAAAAGAAAAAAACAAACATAATAAAAGAAACAAACAAGACAAAACAAAACAAAACAAAACAAAACAAAACAAAAACCATTTAAAATTTCATTTTCAACATCTTATCTTTTTTCCCCTTATTTCCTCAACCTCCTCACACCTCCCTTTTTGTATTCCACTTCTGTTAATTGTTTCAGCAATTCCTTTCCATCTTCCTCTGTTTTCTATCCTATAATTGTCTTAACACATTCTAACCATATTTTCCCCTTTAAAGCTCAATTAATCTATTTATACTTAATTCCAATTCCTATCCATCTTCCCCTGTTTTCTATCCTATAATTATCTTAACACATTTTAACCTTATTTTCCTTTAATACTCTATTAATCTATTTATACTTAATTCCTTATAACATTTCTACTGAAGGCATATAACTTCATTCCAACGTTCTTCTAACATTCATTAATTTTACAATATTTCTATAAATAATATTTAAACTTTTCCCAGTCTTCTTCCACCAACTCTTCTCCCTGGTCTCGGATCTTGCCAGTCTTTTCCGCCAATTCTATCTAGTCCATCAACTTCATCTGCCATTATCCAACACTTCTGTGCTTCCAGGAGACAACCATTCTCTCAGCCAGCAAAGAGCAGATGATTCACAACAAAGTTTAGGGGTCTGGCAGGGCAGGTCCACCTCCTTCTTTAGCATCCGTCAATATCTTAAGTTTTACTCAAGGCTTCCTGCCCTGCCAAACAACTCCAAAAACATCCCTCTGCCACCTCCTGATACAATCCATCCCATCCAAAACTTGCACTATTTGAAACAAAAGCAACATCCCCGGCATCACAGCAACCCTCATCCCCACCACAACGACTCGGCCCAACAATAGCAACTTCAGATTTGTCCATATTTCCCAATCCCCCTTCTCTTCAATCCAACGTCCTTCACAGTTACCCTTAAATAGATTCACATTTTTGGCGGTCATACTGGCCCCCAAAAACCTCTCTTTCTCGACCGATGTTAGTCCAGTCTCCTCCTGAAGCTCTGTCAGGCTTTCCTTTCCCAATTCAAGTAGGGCTCTTGTCCTCAAATTCTTCTGTTTTCCTTTAAGTTCCATCATAACAGATGTCACATCAAATTGCCTTTGAATGGATGGGGCTCTTTCACACTCCAGTTGTATTGTTTTACATTCAGCAGCAAGGGTTTTCTCCCTGACTTCATTCGCAGTTTGCCGTATCAACGTAAATTCCTGTATCGATCTCTGAATGGTTTCTGCATTGGTGTTCACCTTTTGTCCCAGATTGTCTATTTTCCTGTGAAGCTGTTCCAACGAATCATTTATTTTCACTAAAGCGACCACTAAGGCCTCTTCTGTCGACATTTCACCTGTTTTTTTCCTTTCCATTTACCATAACACTTGAGAAATTCAAGGTCATTCTCAGAGTCTCGCAGTTCTTATCTTGCAGCTGGAAGTCCCCCTAGCCCAGCTCTTATAAAGTAACCAATTTCAGAGATTTCCACTAGAGGGAAACAATGTCCCCTTTAAACTCAACTCATACAATCCAAAATTAATTTCAGATTTCAGTTACTTTTTACTCCTTTTTAGAAGCAGCCGGAGACAATAGAAACAATGTATTTATCTTCCTTTGCTAACTGTCAAGGAACGTTCTAAGTGCTGTCAATGAACATTTCAAAACGTCAGTCCACTAGCAGCCCGTTTCCAGGGTCAGAGCAGCTTTATTTTATCTCCCTTCACTCTCTCCTGCAAGCATACTTAGTCCACAACTTCCCCCCCTCTTCTCCTGCCTCCAAGGGGGGTTTTGTGCTCTTTACCGATGGAAATTTAGGCTTTTACAAAAGGCTTTCCAAGACTTCAGCCTACAGCCTCGTTGCCTCAGTCTGTTTACAAGTAGGGAAGGTGGACTTCCTGTTTTGAACCTCCCCGTTTCGATGCCAAATTAAACTTTTGAAATCCGATTCTCCCGTCTCAGCTCTACTCACGGGTAATTACTTTGGAGTCAAATTGTCCACAGGAAAAAGTCAATGCTCTCTGGCAACAGCTATGAGGCTTTGCTCCGTGGAAGAAGCAGATGATTCGAAGCACCGCGCCGCTCACCCCATGTCGCTCCGGATCCCTGAAACCGGGTTTCCCCACAAGTAGGGGAGGCGCAAAAGGTGCCTGCCGAATCCCACGTTCACAGGCTTCTCCTGCCTGTGATTTTTACGGGTCTCTGCCTTCGCCGCGGCGGTACAGACCCAAATTCCCACGGGGCAAGTTCCTCCCGATCAGAGGAACTCCGCCATTGCCGGAGGCACCAACCTGGAAGTCGGCATGTGATACTCTCAGCTGTGCCCCATCCAAGCAGCACAGTTGATGGGCAGGAGAAAACGGGATGAAGTGGTCCCTTAGGGAACATGGTCCCAAGTTGTTTAGCGCGTTAAATGCTAGAATCAACACCTCGAACTGCACCTGGTTTCATATAGGCAGTTTCATGCATATGTCAGCAATGGCCTTCTGCTCTGCTGGGTTCTTTTCAAACAAATGGCACAAGGAAGGCTACAAGAGTACCACTGATGGACAGCCATGATGGATGGACTCAACATTAATAGGCGTGGATTGTAGGTGCCTTCTCAATGGACACCACATGGTGCAAACTGCTTTGAAGATATGAGAAGGTAGTGCATAAATAAAGTAACTGTGGCTCTGACACAGGCAACGGAGATGGAGGAGAGGGCAAAGAGGTCTACAGAATGGCCACAAACACCATTTCGAAATGCTCACAATAGCACCATTGCAACTAGCAAGTCGCTAAATTTATTTACTGCACGGCAGACTGACTTGCACTGGCTTTTTAAGCAGGGTGTGTTTGCAGTTTTATTTGTTAACTCCTCATTTCTAGCTGTTTCAGAATGGATTTCATTGGGCTTATTACAGAACAGTTGCAACTCAAGCACATTCAGCAATATTTACTCTCTACAAAGGCTGCGTGCGTATGTCAAGAATCTAGTGCACATATGCACAGATTAACAGATTTGTTTTTTGTTTTTAAGCATCCATCAAATGCAAAATTGGGAAAATGATTAATAAAAAAACAAGTACTAGAAAACAGCTGGTACCTATGGAACAATCCTTACAGTGCAGTCCTATGTACATCTACTCAGAGCCAGAGTGTAGTATATAGTGAGAGCCTGTGTGGTGGTTAGAGTGTGTGACTAGGATCTGGGAGATCAGAGTTCATCTCTCTACTCAGCTGTAAAGACCAAGCCTCAAGCACCCATGAGGCAGGGTGAAACCGCCAATGTGGGGGCACTCCCATGGGCCCCCTGCTCGCTCATTTCCTCTGCTGCTGGCATCGGCAATGATTTCTGGTGAGATCTCACTGAAATCTTGAAAGACCTCATGGAGTGTATGGGATCTCATGAGGTTTGGGTGAGATCTTGATGGAAATGGATGCCAGTGCTGGCTCCACTTCTCCACTGGTGGTGGAGGCTGTGTGGCAGGTGGCACAACTGGTGGCAGGGCGGCACATCCTGTTTTACCTCAAGCGACAAAATGGGATGCAGTGCGCCTGGTTTAACCTACCTCATTGAAAGCGATATGGAGAAAGGAGAGCGTCACATACTAGCCCACCCTGGGCTCCAGGTAGTCAAGCTGGGATATAAAGGGAATGATTAAATAAATAAGCCTTACTCCCAGGTAAGCATGCATAGGATTGCTGCCTCAACCTACATAGGAACAAAAGCTCTAAATGAAGGCAGAAAGGCCTAAAAATTGTGAAGCCATTACTCGCCGAATATCAGGTTTGGGGTGAGAATTTAGCTTGTCTGGCTCCCCAAGAAGGAGCAGAACAAGTCATTGTATTAAGACAGATTGTGGTGGCCTAATTCTCTGAACTTAAGAACACATATAAAAAACCTTTTGATCAAAATCCATCAAAATAACTGGTCTTGAGAAAGTCGAGTGTCGGCATATGTCATGCTCTTGGCCTGAAGCTGACTAAGTACCACTTCATCATCACGCTTTCCTTGGAGTGAGCTTGTTTCACTCTCTGGAGGAGTGGTTCCTTCGATCATTATCACCATGGCATCTGATCATGAGTAAACTATTTCCTACCCATCAGATGAAGGAGAGAAAAAGTACTTCTTAGGATTGCATAAAGGCAACTAAGGCTTAAAACAACCAAGGCATCATAAGACAAATGCAATCATCACATGAAACACACAATGGCACAATGCCACACTTAGTGGCCGCAAAGATTAATTTTTATTTAATTTACTCGAGAGAGTCTAATACCAGCAGAGTCATCCCGCAGCTAAATTGCACAGCCCTCAAAGAATAAGTAAGCAGACTTGGCTCTGGTACAATGCTTCACCTCTCAATTAGGTTTTGGCTTCCCCTCAGTTCCAAGGCCAGAACCTGGCACCATCAGAGCTAATGTTCTACTAAATTACATTTTGGCATTTTGTGCTAAGTTCAGTAGGTCTACCTGGGTACAATGTAAAATGGAATCTGGCCTCAAACGGAGCGTGTTTGTATCCTCTTTCTCCCGCAGAGGGAGACCGCCGCTCTTATGATAGATGGTGTTCTGGAAAGGTCTCAAAACACCGCAGTGACCAACAGGAGGTAGGAAGTGTCGGATTTTAATTAAACAATTATTTTGGAGGAATTGGCACTTTGCTGTGGCCTTGACTGCACAATCTGAATGTATAAACAGAAGGAAGAAAAGAAAGAGATAATGCGAGAGGTGCTCTTGGGACTGTGGTGAACAGATGGGTCATCAGAAATAGTGTAGCGAAGATGAGTGCTTCGATTACAGGGACAAGGGCAGGAGGAAGAATGCAGAAAAGACAAGATAATGAGGAAAGTGGTTGTGCCCTAGGGAAGGCAGGGAGGGTGATTTGAATGAGAGCCACAGTGGAGGAGGGGGAGATTCCAGAGGGGGTGAGAAACCACGTTTCTCTCATCCATCAAAGACTCCCTTTGCACTCTGGTGCCAGGAAGGGAACAGATGCCATCCTCACAACAGGAGCCATCAAAAACCACCAGCATGTGTAGCCCTGACAGCCTGCATAAGAAGCGAAGAAGTAACAAGTTTTTCTTAATTATGTTCAGGTTTATCTAGCTGAATAAGCATAAGGTGGGTAAAATGGGAAATGGGTGGGTGGGGGAGAGAAAGACATGTCAGAAGACACTTCACAGTATGTATTCTCCTTGACATCCATGGAATAACACAATGTTTGTTTAGTAGGCCCCTTTGGACTTTATGAGGCTATTAGCAGCACTGAGAGGAAGGAATAACTCAAAGAAACAGATGTGTACCTTCCTTTTAAAATAGGCCCAGATACAATATCACATGCTATTCTGAAACAGCAGTCTCTGTGAGAAGCCCTTCTTCACCGAGGCCCAAACTGGACCTGGCATTAATTGCATGAATGCTATTGTTGTTGTTTTTGGTTATGTAAATAGCAGCCAAGGGATAACTGGAGCAGCCTTAGGAAGGGAATGGTTAACTTTTTCTCTCCCTGCCGCAATTCCATTGGCAGCAATGGAAGCTTCCCTTGAAATGCAAATAGCAGCTTCAGACAGATGTCTGTGCTAATGTGATGTTCATAACTGCACCACTTGGAGAGTTCAGGTGTGAGGAACTCAGTAATACCAAGGCGTCATTAAAGGGGGTGTCCCATTGATACTCTGAATGAATGAAAATTTATTATTATGGCCTAACAGCTAGAATACCATTGATACTCTGTAACAAGGAACATTCCCTTGAATAAATCTAATATTTCCTTCTTGGTTGGAAAACAGGTATGAAGACTCAGTTGCTGTATGGAGAACAATCTTTCTTCTTTGGCGATCACTCGTAGCCGAGTAAGATTGTCTTCCATAAACACGGTTTTAACAATGAGTCCGTAAGAGAGGGTGGAGGCCAATTCTGGATTCACACATCCTTCCACAGTGGGAGCTTTGGTTTCCGGGCGGGAGTTGATCATGGTGTGGATTTGCCAAGTGTGCCTTCCTCTTAGCACATTTCTCCCTTGTGCCCTGAGTTCGAGTGTCTTCAAAGCCCATGACACCTTTGGTAAAGGCTGTTCTCCAACTGGAGCGCTCACAGACCAGTGTTTCCCAGTTGACGGTGTTTGTACTACATTTTTAAAGATTTGCCTTGAGACTGTCTTTAAACCTCTTCTGTTGACTACCAGCATTACGCTTTCCATTTTAAAGTTCGGAATAGCATAGTTGTTTTGTAAGACGATCATCAGGCATCCGCACAACATGACCAGTCCAACGAAGTTGATGTTGCTTCAACACTCGTAATCTTTGCTTCTGCCAGTACACTGATATTAGTTTGCCTGACTTCCCAAGTGATGTGTAAATTTTTTCAGAGACACCGTTGATGGAATCTTTTGAGGAGTTGGAGATGGCGTTTATAAGTTGTCCATGTTTCACAAGCATATTGTAAGGTTGGTAGTAACAATGGCTAGTAGTAGTAGTAGTAGTAGTAGTAGTAGTAATAGAAGAAGAAGAAGAAGAGTTTGGATTTGATATCCCGCCTTTCACTCCCTTTAAGGAGTCTCAAAGCGGCTAACATTCTCCTTTCCCTTCCTCCCCCACAACAAACACTCTGTGAGGTGAGTGGGGCTGAGAGACTTCAGAGAAGTGTGACTGGCCCAAGGTCACCCAGCAGCTGCATGTGGAGGAGCGGGGAATTGAACCCGGTTCCCCAGATTACAATACTACCGCTCTTAACCACTACACCACACTGGCTCTTATCCATCTGACTGTGTTGCTCCAGCCACTCAGGGTGGCTAACATAGTAACAGGTCATCTCACTTAGATGTGAGCTTCCTCTCAGTCTCTAGGCATGTCAGCTGAGCCACATTTTTGTAGAGGTGCTCTGGAAGTTGGCTTTATTGCAGCAGTACCAATGTACCATGAAAAATACAGTCTCTTAAAAGAGGGCGCTTCCATTCAAATAATGGGTAGCAAGCAAACGTACTCACAACCCAGGAATAGATTCAAATATATGATTTCTCCGCAGGAATCTGGGTCTCCAACAGGAATCATAGCTCCGAGAAGAATAATGAATCCTTCTCAAACAAAATTGTGGGAGGAAGGTAGGGGGGAGAAAGCCCAACCTAAATGTTATCAGCCAAATAAATAGAAAATAATGCAATTGTCTAACAGTGTGTAGCAGCAGCCTGGGGATATTTTAACCAGCTATTTTCACAGCAATGCTTAATATGCTACTCTCCCAAGCATAGCCTGAAATATATAATTTTCCATTATATTCCTGTACATTTGACTTTAATATAATGAAGGCTTCTCCCTTCACTACACCAGAATATTGGCTGTATTAAATTGCTTGTGTAAGAACCGTGGTTTTTTCTTTGAAAATGTAGAAGCTGAAGTTCAAGCAAATGACCTCAAAGGAAAGCCACCCCGTCTCTGCCTGTCGCCTTTAACCTCTCTGCTAAGAGCTGTAATTCATCACAGGGACAATACTCCCAGTGTCACCTTTCCCCGTGGGCTGCAATTTGTCTTTTTTGTCTCACATGCTCTCTTGGCTTCGTGCAGCTGCTCTGTAGTCTCCTCTCCTTATGCTATGAGATGCTGAGTGTTGCAAGGGGGGGGGGAGGTAAGCTGTTGCTATAATTATCTTCAGGAACCATAACTTATGTTGGATAGCTGGACCAAAAACATGAGCACATAAACTAGGCCAGGACAACCTCTGAGGGGGGGGGGGCTCTTGAGCTTCTAGCTCAGCTATGTTTGGCTGGTGGGTCCACAAACTGTGCAAACATAAACCCAGCACAAAGAAGCTTGCAGAAGCTTTAGTAACAAGCAATGCTCTTCATTCAGATCAACAAAAGAAAGAGCTCTGCACACTTAGACTATCTACCGTAGGGGTAGCCAATGTGGTGGCTTCCAGATGTTGTTTGACTAATCAGGTCTAACCAGCATGGCCCATGCTTGGAGAGGATGGAAGTTGTAGTTCAGAAACATCTGGAGGATACCATGTTGACTACCTCTGTATTACTCACAAATTCAAAGATTCCCATTCTAGCCAAATTGGAGGCAGGGGAATAAAACTTCAGGACATAGACAGCCTGTTGAGAATGTCCATTCTAAGCCCCCCAGTCTCCTCCTCAATCTCGCTGTTGTTTTTTTTCTTTGTACATTTCCTGCTGCAGCAGAACAGTGTTTCAAAGACAAAATATCAGGGGAACCCAACAGCCAAAAGACTATAATAAGGCTTTCAAGCTTTTAAGGTAGGTCAGTTTTTAGGCCTAATTGCCTTGACAGCATCTCTAATATCCCAGCCCTTTAAAAATAAAAAGGAGCAAAGTGGCTGCAAATCGCTTTGTATTCTCTACCGCTTTCAGGGTGGTTTACAGAACATATTTTTGAAAGCAGCTCTAATGTGTTGAGGGAGTAGCCTGGGAAGATGCGGTCTGGAATGGGAACTGAGGGTAGGACAGGGCTGAGAGGGTACGCCAGCCAACCATTTTCTCTCAGAGTTTCACTGCACATTTTAGTTGCATTGTGGCATCAAAGTTTTCTTACATCTTAAACTAAAATGAAAGGTGGATCCAAACTCCATTGTTGTCAGTGGGATCAGGAGCTGCTAAACTAGAACCTGGAGCCCCTGACTCTATTTGCTTCTATCCCACGTGTGATCACTGTCACTTCTGGTTCTGCCCTTGAGGGCAGCTGCATCACATCCTTCTTGGTCTCCCTGCTGTTTGTGGGGTGACCTTGCCTGCTGTCTGCTGATTGGGCAAATACGTTAATTTTTGTTTCCTCTGGTTTCTCATTTTCCAGTCTTCAGTTCTTCACATTTCCACATTTTCCCTTAAAAAAAAAAAATCTTCCCTTGAAAATTCATCCGTATTTTAGTGCAAATTTGGAAGAATTGGTGGAGAATGGTTCAGCTGGAAGCCAGGGGCTCAACCTGTGCTCTGCATACACAAAGCTCCTCTGTTGCTTCAGCAGGGAACAACCTCAGCCCTATATGATAGTAGCACTACTGCCTCCTGATGGCGAGTCTCGCCCATATTGGAAGGTGCTGCTTTGCTGAAAGGAACCCAGCTCTCTTCATTGGTCTCTTACTGTCCCAGAGTGGGGGAGTCTCTGGTTTCCCTGAGTCCCCCATGGAGTCCTCTGAGTTTGAGGATGGCAGTGCCACATCCTCCGGTTAGGTGGGACATAGGTACTGCAGGTTTGTCAGGTAGCAACACGTCTGGAGCAAGCCCTGTCTGCCCTTTGGCCTTCCTTATCAGAGGCCTCCACTTCATCAGCCGAAGAGGACTTCTGCTACCTGGCATAGCATTGCCACAACAGCCAGTATTATTCTGCACCCTTTCCCCTAGCAGAAGCATTTTTGTAAACATCATTTGCTTGGAGAACTGCACTACAAAATTCAGGGGAGTGTGAATTTTGAAGGATAATCATGTGTCAGTTTGCCTATGGGTTTGAGAAATGCAGACTGAAATGCGAACAAAACCAATTCCCCCCCCAACCCTAATTTCTTGCTGATGCAGCCCCACCTTTCTGTCTGAGACCGAGGAGTTGAACAAACAGCTCCTGTCATTTATACGAATGACAAAACCTAAGGATTCATATAGCGACATTGCTCTGGGTTTTCAAAGCGAGTCAATAAGAGACCAGAACTCATAGTTGGAAGATGAGCGCCTAACTTGGTCCTCTGTTTGAAGTGTGTCTACTGCGTGGGTGGGGAGAAGTCTCATTGCCACTCTTCTGCTCTTCATTGAAAGCGGTTCAATCTGTTTAACACTTGTTAAAGAAAAGAAGGCTCTGAAGGTCTTATTTTAGCTTCCTGACCGCGTTCTTTTGAAATGTGAGGCCTGACCCAACTTGACCCCCTTTGGAGGCTTTCATCTCATACAGTTCTCCAACAACAGGGAGATCTTGCCCTACATCATTATGGACCAATTTTGAACTTGAACCAAATATAGGCCCACAGTTGGAGCAAAGTGGTTTTAGAGTAGATACACAGCTTCTATAGCAGAAGGCTTGACAATGGAGCCTGCTTGTGAGGAGACATGCCCCACCTGCTTTTAATCATGCTATCTGCAGTTGCCTCTTCAGTCAAATACATTAAGAAATCTCCCATTTACCCTATTTTCTCTTGTTTACATGTTCAGAGAATAGTTATGTTTCTCAGGGTATTTCTCAAAATTTTGGAGATATGGAAATCAGAAACCCCCACCCCCCACATCAGGCTAACTACTCAGATGCTGGAGAGTTGTTATTGCTTCCTATTACTTGGTTGCTAGTTTGAGTGGTCTAAATTTGATTAATTGAACTTAATGGTGGTGGAGGGGAAGGATATGAATTTATTTGTTTCAGGGCCAAGACTTAAAATATAAAACCACAACATCTGATGAAACTAGAGGCACCAAACACAGCAGCAGAAGTATAGTATACTTGCAAGGGCAGGGAGAAAAGTCTCAGAACAGATAGGTCTTTAACTTCCACTTGGGATGGTAGGGTGATTTGAATCTCAACTGGAATAGAACTCTACAAGGGCAGAGCCACCACCAAAAAGGCCCCATCTCTCACGCCCAGCAGTCTAAACAAGGTAGCAAGCCTTCATGTCATACAGAAACAAAAGAATCTTGTGTCACCTTAAGGAAGAGAAGATATATTGTGGCTGTTTCCTTTACAGTCTATGAAACTGTAATGAAAAAAATTGATATAGGACAGTGGTACCTTGGTTTGCATACGTTTTGATTACAAACACGTCAAACCCAGAAGTGTGTCTCGTGTCCCGGTTTGCAACCTTTTTTTGGATTACAACCCATTTTTTTTGGATTAAGAACAAAACATTTTTGGAGGCCCCATTGGCGAAAGCACACCTTGGGTTACAACCTGTTTTGGTTTACAAACGGACCTCCAGAACGGTTTATGGTTGTAAGCCAAGGTACCAATGTAGTCTTTAAGAAGCAACCAGACTCTCTGCGTTTACTTCTGCTACAGTCTAATATGGCTACCTCTGCGGATTGGGTGATCCAGGTATACTGATTGGGGAGCTGGGACTGGTGATAGCTTCCTGGCCTGTGTTCACTTGTAGACAAGCTTGGAGTTGCTACTACATAACGTGTGAAGCAGCAATCACTGATTTCTAAAAATAAATAAATCCCTTTTAATAGTCACTCAGTTGATTTGAGTTCTCTGATTCCTGCCAACCTTCTGAGTCAGACTTGGGTATTAAGAGAGGCAACCATTTTGCAGCGCATTGTCTTTTCAAACAACAGAGACACCCATCTCCCCCACCCAAAGCAAATTGTGAGCAAAATGGAGATCAGCACATTTTCTCCCTCCAGGAGAATTGACTTTAATGATCTGGACAACTTGAAAGGCTTCTGCTGTGGGAGAAGTAAATATTCATGACAGATACATTTTAAAAGTCTTTGAGAAACCGCATCACACAGCAGGTGCAGCGTTTTTCAGAAGGTCCTTTTCCTTACTTCCCAGCCATTTCCCCCCCAAAAAAGTGTGTGTGTGTGTGTGTGTGTGTGTGTGTGTGTGTCTACAATGCTCATATTTAAGAGGCAGCACTTGAGGCTCTTCCTCTTTTTGTTGGCTGGCTTAATACAAATACTGCTAATATACTAATAATGAATAATTAAATCAAAGCAGATAAATTATCCTGAGCTTTTATAGCACTTGCATGGTAGGAGTGAACAGCAGGCAAGTTGTGTTAATATCTCCTGATACAGGAGAGGCTCTGCAGAGCAATCTTTGAGAAATTGCCCAGAAGCTGGAAAAGATTTATCTGAAAACAAAGATACAGTATAAATGCTGAGGCCTCTGGCTGATGTTACTTCTTTCTGTACATGCAATCTTAAAACTCATATCTTAGGGCTAAACTAGATGTTAACAGTGGCAAAGGTGTGACAGTTTTCAAAAAAGTGCAGGAAATACATCTGGTTCCCCCTTCCTCTTCTGTATCAACTAGCAAAGGCAACCTTGGGTCACTCATGACATGTGTGTTTCACCCTCGTGAGCAAACCTCAGCGCAGACAGCAGGCCTGGTCAGCTGTTTATTTCATAGAACTGTATTCATAGACTTGCAGAATTGGAAGGAACCATGAGGGACATCTAGTCCAAGTCCCTGCAGTGCAAGAATTTTTTGTGCAATGTGGGACTCAAACCCACGATCTTGAGATGAAGAGGCTCATGTTCTCCCGACTGAGCTATCCTTAAGACCTTGTTGAACATTCTGATGTCACACAAGTCACAAGGTATAAATTCTCCTTCAATATTCCATAGGGGAGAATGAGAACAAAATGCGTGGCAACCGTTTTTCGTGGTAGCCAGATATTAACTGCCGTGTCTCATTTGGTCTTTGAATGCTTGCAAAAGTCACTTTAGAAGTATTTCTTTCAAATGTAAGTTTAGTTTTGCTTTTAACTGCAAAGATGTGTGCTTGGTAAAACCAGGAGCAGAAATGCCAGCATTGAGTTTGCCATATGTGGGTCATTGCTATGAAATAGTTGAATGTGTGTGCCTGTCCTACATTACGTTATGTTTATGTACATGAAAGGATGGGTGGATCTGTCAGTTCTGTTTCGTCTTCATTTCACATCCCCCCCCCCCCGTCTTCAGTTCTCCCATATGTGGTTTCTTTTTTTTAAAGTGTTCATGAAAAGCCCTCTTTTCTTTTTTTTGCAAATTTATCTGAACATATACATATTTGTATGCAATTTTGCCTAACAGACACCTTTTCTGCAGTGCAATTCCCCCTAATATAATGCATACTTGCATGTTATTTTCATGAATATGTGCAAATTTTGTGCACACTTTCCCACAGTATATGGGTTTTTGTATATGGATAGGCTGAGAAACTGCATTGCAAAATTCAGGGAAGTGAAAATTTCAAAGGACAGGTCTTGGTGCTCACATTGCTTCAGAAAGTGCAGATCAAGTAAACTTGCCTTTAAATGTGAACTAAATCAAATTTCTCCCCCACCTCTATGTACATCTTAAAATAAAGGTGGAAACAGTCATGAAACACTCAAGAGTGTTTTGGGAGTCACATAAGGGACACAATCCTATGTCTTGAGTTTCTAAATGCCAAGTTTTTATTTTTAACTGTGTTTGTTGAAAGTGACATTTTAAAAGATGAAACTTTGAGAAGTTAAGAAAGTAAAAGCAAAGCACAGCTCACTCACTTATTAACACCTTTTAATCCAGATGGCCTGACTTTCTGTCCTATAGTTTGTAGGGGCAGGGATAGAATACACCTGAAATAGGTCATGTTTCTCTTTATTTTCCTGAGATGGGCTGCAAACCCACGCTCATTCTCAACCTGCCATTGTTCTTGTTGAATCCACCCACTGGGGTATTTTT
Source organism: Podarcis liolepis (assembly GCF_965112155.1). Classification (NCBI taxonomy): domain Eukaryota; kingdom Metazoa; phylum Chordata; class Lepidosauria; order Squamata; family Lacertidae; genus Podarcis; species Podarcis liolepis. The sequence continues at coordinate 36,853,675 of NC_139555.1, read as the reverse complement.
TTAATTTTTTGGCAAGATATTGAAATAAAAGGCTCGATTTCTATGACTAATAATGTTTCAGGAGGCTTGGCTGGCAGTTACCTTGGTCCTCATAATGACTTTGATAGCAGCTTCAAATTCCTCTGAATTATTGTAGTCCACTGTCCACACATGGGGTTTCCCTATAAAATCCTCTGCATAGGGATGCTGGGAGGGTACCTAAAATACAGAAAGGAAACATAATACTTCCTGCAGGGGGCACTGTGACTGCAAGCATTTCAGAAAACAAAGCAAAGCATGAGGATCAGAAATGGCAATAAGGAAATAAAGGAAAATGAGTGGAGCTTATATATAGTACAAACTTCTTTAAGCCATGGAAGAAATATTCATTTTCAGACATGTACTAATTCAGGTAGAACCATCTTCTCAGATCCCTGTACATGATGTGGCCAACTGCCTCAACCTTCCCTCATGCAACATATTACAAGGTAAGCACTTTTTCCTATTATAATTTTATCATGGCAAAGTGACATTTGAAGCAGCTCTCCTTCATTCTCACAACAGCTTACCTGTACAGGTCCCCCCTCTAATATTTTTACAAATGAGGGAACTGAGGCTGGAAGAGAACAACAGGCATTATGAACTACTACATCCCATCAGTGCAAGGATTTCTTGAGCAACAGGAACCTCCTCCCCTCTTTCCCCCCGATGCACATGGCCTACACAAATCTACCCCAGAGGGTTGGAGAAAATCTTAGTACAGATTTAGGGGGCATGAACTGGGGGAGGGGGGAGAGGTGGAGATAATGTTTTGTTGACCATGGTGAAATCTTCACACTGATGGAATGAGGGACTTAGCACTAGGTTGAATACCACCCAATGTACTCCTGTCCCAAATCGAAGGTCATAATCCTACCCCCTAGAACACACTGGTTCTCTGAAAGGCTGGTACATTTACAGTGGGGGATGCAGGTGGCATTGTGGGTTAAACCACAGAGCCTAGGACTTGCCTATCAGAAGGTCGGCGGTTCAAATCCCCGCGACGGTGTGAGCTCCCATTGCTCGGTCCCTGCTCCTGCCAACCTAGCAGTTCGAAAGCACACCAAAGTGCAAGTAGATAAATAGGTACTGCTCCGGCGGGAAGGTAAACGGCACTTCCATGCGCTGCTCTGGCTCGCCAGAAGCGGCTTAGTCATGCTGGCCACATGACCCGGAAGCTGGACGCCGGCTCCCTCGGCCAATAAAGCGAGATGAGCACCGCAACCCCAGAGTCTGCTATGACTGGACCTAATGGTCAGGGGTCCCTTTACCTTTACGAGAGCTGAAAATAATGCCAATATATTTCACATCTGGCAAGCAATGTGACCCTTTGGTTTCAGAAAATACATGGGTAGACAAGTCTAAGAAGCCTGGGACACAAATTTCCACAGCCCTTTGTCAGCTATGGTGGCTCATTTGCCAGAAATAATGTATGTATGGAAGTGTATACTCAATTCTGACCAAACTAAGCCTTCTGATGTATATTTTGCTCTAGGGGGTTTAGTTTATTCAGAATTGAGTATACACTTCCAGAGTTAATGCTAAATACTATACTTCTGGTAAATCAGCCACCGTAGCAGAAAGAGGGCTGTGAAAATTTGTGCCCTGGGCCTTTTAGACTCATCAACCCAAGTATTATCTGAAACGCAAGGGGCACATTGCTTGCCAGATGTGAACTTTTTTCAGCTCTCCTACCCCACTGTTAGAGCGGTGATGAAGCTGCAAGTATGTCAGGGATGGTGGACTTGTGGCTCTCCGGACACTGCTGCTGGACTACAACTCCCATCACCCCTGACCTGTCTAGCAACATCTGGAGGGCCACAGGCTGCCCATCCCTGCTTTAGAAATACCTAGATCAATTAGGCTCAGGTCTAAGATCTTTGCTGCACAATTTCAGAGCAGGCTTACCTCTCTCGATGTAGGCTTCCCTCTGAAGAATTCATGATTGAGTGAACTGTGGGGTGGGTTGAAACGAGCCTGCAGGAAAACACACCCATTGGCTATTGCTTCCAAGGGGGCGGGGCCCTCATAGGGGAAACCAAACCCAATGAAAAGCTGCAAAGAGAAAATTCAGATATTTCAGGCATCTTTGGCAACCACACTATTTTAAAGCTATTTCAGTTATTTGTTTAACCCTTCAGTTCTTTGCCATGGGAGTTAATGGTCTACCAATCCTTTGCTTGGCATTTTAACCTGTTGGCTGAAAGTCCCACAATTAGTCCAGTACCAACAACCTGTGTCATTTAAGAGGACAACAGTTGAATGGACACGTGGCCCAGACAGCCTCTACTCATTTGCATGTTTCAGTAGTCACTAATTAACAATTTGCATATAATTTTAATGAACATGGCAGATAGCAAACGATAGTCTTTGAACATGTTGCAGTTTCATTCTTCCACTTAACAATATTCTTTATTCAGAAATATTGTTGCCTTTGTATGAAAATATTTGAATTAGCCCAGGAAACCAGGGGTGGAGCTAAAAACCTTTTTTTATTATTTTTAATTTAGACAGTCATGGGAGTTGAAATTGGTGAATTTGGGATTGGGCTTGTCTCTTATCCTTTAGCATGTTACTATTATTTTGTAAAATACATTAAGGTGGCTGATGCCAATTGGGACTGGTAGGGTGGAAGGCAGGAGGACTAGCAGTAGGTGGCACCAGAGCCAATGACAAGCACAGCCAACTCATTCTAGCCTTGTTCCCATCCTCCTCCCTGCTGAGATCTACAAAAAAATCAACTCTGAGACTAAGGAGGAGAAAACTGACAGGCAGGGCTAGCCACTCGACTGGCTGTTGTAAATTAGAAGGTGGGCAGCTGAGAGTTTGGTTGAAGGTAGACAGGCAGTGCTCCAGTTGCTCCACTGGTAAAATAAATACAATAAATCTCTGTATCCACATGGGGTGTCTCTGCACAAGCTCTTCTGGCCTACCCTCTTTCTTTCCCTTGGGAAGAGGCGGCACACGGCTGTTTTGAGCAATGTGCTTCCATGAGCAACACCACCAATAAGTGTTTTGTTTTGTTTTGTTTTGTTTTGTTTCGTTTCGTTTCGTTGGCATATGGAGGTTCACCTTACTGGGAGAAATGAACCCCAGAATATATGGGCAAATCTGCCTTTGCAATTGTTTATCATGAGCTGCAAAAGAACTGTTGGTTATTTTATCTATTTGATCGTTTGCTTGAGTGAGTAATTTATATCCACCATCATCAATACCAAGCGACATCCCAGAGCAGCTTAAGCTAAGAAGAATAAGTTTCAATAATACAATAATAAAAAACCAGCACAACAATTTTAAAGTAGGTTCAGGTGATTAAGAGGCCTGGGGAAATACAATTAAAATGCCATTTCACGGCACCAAAACCCATCAAGGTGAGGACCTGGGCAAGGCTCCCTGGGGAGGACATAACAGACAGGTGAGTGCCACCACCTCAGAGGGTTGGGGCAGCGGTGGAGCAAGTCAATCGGGCACCTGGGTGGCACAGATGCCCTGCACCCAGGGGTGGGGCCAGCTGCCCATGGGGCAGGGTGAGCTGGGGCAGGATGCTCCGTGAGGCCTTTGAGGAGTTTGCCTGCCTTCTCCCACTCCCGAGCTGGGGGGGAGCAGACTGTTTGGGGCACCACAGAGCCTGTGGGTGCCCAGGCCACCATGTCACTCCCAGGAGAGACATGTGGCTTGGGTGCACTGCAGGCCCTGCAGTGAGTGCCGCCTGGCATTTTGTCACCCCCTCAGTGGTGACACCGGGGGTGGACCACCCCACTGCACCCTCCTTCATCTGCCCCTGGGTTGGGGCACACAGAAGACAGCTTTAGTCAAGGTCTTTCAAGTGAGTGAACTTTAACTGGATTGTGCCCAATTTAGATCATTGCGGGGTGTGAGGAGGGAAATGGGTGGAGGTTTGACAAAGGATTTGGAGGAGGGATTCAAGCTCCATTCCTACACTGAAAGTAAAAACCATTCTGAAGTCACTAAAGACATGAGCAAGTCACAGTAAATAGTGTGTAGACACCTGAGACTTTTAAATGTTCATGGACAGAAAATGGAGGACGAACCTAATAAATTCTTTGTTGCAATTATATGCTTCAGTGAATTCTTTAGAAGCACTAGCAAGATAGCTAAAGGGTTGCAGGAACTCCTGACTCTATAATTATGAAGAAGATCCATCTGTAAGATCTTCAGCTATCTCTTCCCTTAATGAGATTAAACTTTTCCCAAACCATTTCCGCTTTGCGCTACTTTGCCCTTCTAATTCTATTATGCCATTTTCATACAAGCAGTGGCTTCATCAGCCTTGCATTACCAGCTGTGGAGGTGAACCATTAGCAGGCTTACGGAGTGATCAGATCAGGAGAGGGGAGAAATTATTCAGCAACACACTGTGGAATGAACTGGCAAAAAGAGAAAGAGAGAAAGTTTCCTCACCAACTCCAAGAAAAGAGCTCTAGTTTGAACATGTCCTATGGCCCACTGAGATAAGAGAGCAAGGACCCTGGAGAAGCTATGTGACTAAGGCTGCAATCCTACTCCCTAGTAACTGGGAGTAAGGCCAATTGAATTCAATAGGCTTTACGTCTGAGTAGACTTGACTAGTTTTGTGTTGTAAACCTGTACTCCTACCAGTGTTAAGCAACCTACAGTTTAGGGCCTCTGGTCATGAGAGGCCTCTAAATCCATCTTTAACTAAATTTCAATTTTTATGTAATTGGTTAAAAAATAAAGGGAATAAGAAAATCCAACTTTAAAACAGACATTATCATTCTCTAATGGCAGAAACATCCCATAAGATCTGGGCTGAGAAATGCTTTCACAGCGGAATTTCAGTTCCATGATTTGGCCACAATATTATCATTTTTTGCATGGTACCTGCTACCTTATGCCAAGAGGCACAGGATGTAAAGTGCATAGCAAGAGAAGATCAGAAAATATTCCTCTATGCCACAGGAGCAGCAAGGATCCTAATTGCTAAAAACTGGAAAAAAGAAACTGTGCCAACAAAAAAGGAATGGCAAGATAAACTGTTAGAGTACAGTGAACTGGCTAGATTAACAGAGGCAATTAGAGATCACACTAGACAAGAGTTTCAAAAAGCATGGGGAAATGCAGAGAATACTTCACAAAACAGTGCCCTAAAATACATACCTGGACTTGTTTCGATTAATGTCTGCAGGAGACTTTGTGAATATTTAAGTTATAATTAGAAAAATCTTAATAATTATTCATAAAGGAAACCGTTTATAAGAAGAAAATAAGGAGGCCAGATACAGGGTAAAGGAAGTCTTTTATTTGGTTGTTTGTATTGTTGTATGTAATGCTCACTGTATGTTATGTTCACGTTTAATGAGGGTGGATTTGTGTATTGGGAAGGTGAGGGGGTTTGTGTTATGTTGTAGATAAAATTCCAATAAAAAATGAAAAATTGAAAAAAAATTAAAGTGCCAGAAACCACTCCTTACTGCTGCTTATTCTAATTTTCCCCCTTTTATTTTGTCGTGTGTGTGTGTGTGTGTGTGTGTGAGAGAGAGAGAGAGAGAGAGAGAGAGAGAGAGAGAGAGAGAGAGAGTTTTTTTCCATAATCACATATACAAAGCAAAACATTAAACATCAATTTCCCTTCCTCGCCCTTCCATGGTTCCTTCTAAGATAGATAGATAGATAGATAGATATAGATAGTTAGATAGATATATGATAGATGATTGATAGATCGATATAGAAAGAAACAGCCAACCACCATTACCATCCCTGGAGCACTGCCTAAGGGTTTTGCCCCCTGTGGATTCCTACATCTTTATTGCCACAATATTTCCATTGCATTCTCCAAGACCTTTGCCTTGTAGCAGATTGGCACATAACTCTTAAAAAACAATCCCACAACTGGAGAATTTCTTATTGCCAGAGTTTCATTTGGCTGCAACCCTCTTTCTTTCTGCCTGTGGCAAATACCTTGGCTTTTCTCAGGAGTTGCTGGAACTCATGTTGTGGCAAGAGACCATGATTCTTCACAAAAGCTGGGACTTCAGGCGGGCGCTGTGTTTCATAATAAACAGTGCCGTGGATCTCCATGTACTTGTTCAGGATGGCTAGAAACTTCTCTTTGCCCTGAGAAAAGAAAGGAAAGAAATTCATCTGTGATTGCCAGTCACAAAGTTCAGAATTCATGAGGACATATAAAATTCCGTCCAGCTGCATAGATTTTGTCATGGCTCATCCAGATGGTAACCTTTCCCCAATTAAGCAAGCAAATAAAAATGTACCCCGGCAGAGACAATAGGAGATCAGCTAGTATAATGATTAGGGTATCTAATATGTTTCTGATTTAAATTCACACTCCAAGCATTAGCATACTGGGTGGGCCTTAGGCAAGCTGCTCCATCTCTCAGTCTCAGCCACCACCTCTATAATATGGAGAAAATACTGGCCTACCTAAACAGGTTATTGTAAGTCAGGGGTGCCAACTTGAATAAAATATGGGGGGGCAGGTAAGCCCTGCTCTACATAATTGATCACAATACATGGCACATGCACATCATTTGAATGGCAATGCCCATCAAAATGGGGGAGGGACAGCCCCTCAAATATTTTATTGGAGGGGGTGAAGGGACCTTGGCTCCTAAGAGTTGGCTCCTATGTTGTAAGTAGCAATCTAAAATGAAGTGCGTTGAGCAGTTCGAAAAAATGTGATGCCAGTACATTATGTTACCATGCCCTTAGAGCAGCCTTTCTTAACCTGTGGGTCCCCAGATGTCATTGAACTACAACTCCCATCCCCCCTAGCTAGCAAGGCCAGAGCTCAGGGATGATGGGAGTTGTAGTCCAACAACATCTGGGTACCCACAGGTTGAGAACCGCTGCCTTAGAGCATTCAAAAGGTATCCTGTTCTTAAAGGGAGGTCCTGCTCTTTGGAATAAGCTTATGTCTGATCAAATTATGTAGGTGGTATGCTATTTTGAGAAGCAGGTACCAGTTGCCCGATCAGAGGTGGGGAAACTTATTTTTCCTGGGGAAAGGATATGTTGCCCGAGAGCTGAACTGATGGTTTGTAGAGAGCTCCTTCTCTCCCTCCAGGCTCCCCTACATGCATGAAACTGGGCCAAGGTTCTCCACATATATTTTAGGTGTTATCTTGCAGCTTCCCGGCATGTTTCCTTTTGGGAATGAGCCCCGCATTAGGTTGATTAACTCTGAAGCTCATTTGATGTTGCCTTTTAAGAATTGTGCGTAGCTGGTAAGGACTTCATTATCACTCTATCAAATGAGTAGGCTAGCAGATCAATACATGTCACACAATGTTTCCAAGCATGGATCTCTTTTCCCTGCCAGCATAAATTCTGCACAAGAGAAGTAACTTCCCCTTCGAATTCAGCTGTGGTCAGCATTGTCCTTTGCAAAACAGACTGCTTTTTGCTCTCCCTTCTTCCCCCAATTTCTCCACACTTTTCAGCATTAGAAGACACAAACCAACCAAATTAAACTTAGGGGTGAGAGCAGAGGTACAAACAGCAATCGAGACCTGGGCTTCATTGAAGCCCAGCCTAAAGAGGAAGCTCTTCCCAGCCACAGAAATTACTGTATTGTCTCTGGTTTAGTAGACAAAAGAAGGCTGGGAACTTTAATGGCCAAGCCTTGCTCTTGCTTATCCTCCCTGTGCAGTCTGCAGCAGACACCTGCCTCAAGCACTCAGAGAAGTGATGCAACTTTTGCTGCCACTGGGGGATGCTGATACACTTAAAGATCTGTTTCAATTCTTCCACCACATTTGGTATTGTGGCTGAAGCGTAAAACCACTAAGAAGTGTGCAGCACTTTCTGCACATGCAAAACACCACACACCAACTGCTGGGTTGATCGGTCAGATGTTTGATGGGAACAAGACTGAGTTGGCTCAGGTGGGTAGGGAACATTTTTCATAAAGCCCAGTATCCAAGTCTGAATTCTGCTGACGCTTCTGTTTTAGATTCCATTATGGCAATGCCAGGCTTTAAAATGGACGTTCGCATGAGGCCCCCTCATGTAAGCACAGAGATGCTTTGCCTTGTCATACAGATCTGGGCTGTGCCAAGTCTTGCCCTGTATAGTGGGAGGCCTCCGGCATGTCACATAATGACTTGGGCTCAGGTACAATACACCAGAGACTGGAAGGAATGCACAGTCATGTCCAAGGATGTTTTCAGAAACCGATGGAAACAATAATGAATAAAAATTGTGCACCAGCTCACAACCAAAACAAAAATTGTGCAAATCAACAAAAGGAGCAAATTCATTTTGAGTGTTCCAGTTGGAAGCATCCAGTGCACTCCATGAGTGCTTATAAGTGTCTTATTTCTGTAAGGTTTCTTATACAAGAGTCTGTGGGTTGTATGAGACAAGGTTATGTAGAGAAACTGTGGCCAAAGGAAGTAAGTCTGCAAGTGACCTTTGAGCTGTCAGCAAGTGGTTCGTATTGCAAATGATCACTGAGCCCAGTATATATAAAGCTATACTTTTTAAAGGCAGGTAGATAAACACATAGCAGTTTGAAAGCATGTCAAAGTGCAAGTAGATAAATAGGTACCACTCCGGCGGGAAGGTAAACAGCGTTTCCATGCGCTGCTCTGGTTCGCCAGAAGCGGCTTAGTCATGCTGGCCACATGACCTGGAAGCTGTACGCCGGCTCCCTCAGCCAATAAAGCGAGATGAGCGCCGCAACCCCAGAGTCGGTCAAGACTGGACCTAATGGTCAGGGGTCCCTTGACCTTTACCTTTTTAGATAAGCACATTGAAGCGATCATTTGCAATACAAAACAGGGTTTATACTTAGAGGAATAAAATGGAGTATATTCAGATCAGGTGTGAGTTTCTTAGAATGGATGTGAATACAGTGGTGCCCCACAAGACGAATGCCTCGCAAGACGGAAAACTCGCTAGACGAAAGAGTTTTCCGTTTTGGAGGTGCTTCGCAAAATGAATCTCCTATGGGCTTGCTTCGCAAGACGACAATGTCTTGCGAGTTCCTGCTGGTTTTTTCCCCCTCCCCCCTTTTTCTAAACCGCTAAGCCGCTTATCAGCTGATCCGATCAGCAGATAAGCCGCTAATAGCGCTAATAGCGCTAAACCGCTTATCAGCTGATCCGATCAGCAGATAAGCCGCTAATAGCGCTAAGCCGCTTATCAGCTGATCCGATCAGCAGATAAGCCTCTAAAAGCCTCTAAAAGCCTCTAATAGTGCTAATAGCACTAATCCGCTAATCCTTCAATGGGCTTGCTTCGCAAGACAAAAAAAACCGCTAGACGAAGAGAATCACAGAACAGATTCTTTTCGTCTTGCGAGGCACCACTGTATTACAGACAGCATTTGTTAAAATAATGGAAGATATGCATAGTGTGTGTGGATAGATGGATAGATAGATATGATACCTGCCTGCTTTTGCAATGGAAAGCATATTGTGCAACGGGACTTCGCATTTCTCTACTCCCTCCGCCACCTTCCTGAATGCCCCACATCAGCTGTCTGGAGCTGATTTTGGGGGTATGCAGGGTAGGAGAGAAAAGACGAGCCCTGTTGCACAAGCAGATGCTACATTGGAGAACATCCACTTGATATTGCTTTTGTGTTTATAGTACATTAATTCTTTCTTTCAAATCAGTTGCACACTAAAGTGAATAAGGAAGTTGTATACATCTACGGTGTGTCACAGGTTCTGGCAAATATGGTATGGGTGAAAATTGTTATAATCATCTTCAGACAAAACCTATGGTTTCTGCATAGAGTTCTTGCTTAGCGGAAGCGATAATTTAAAAACCCTCCACTGCACTCCTGATGGCACATATTTCAGTTTGCTGGATAGAAATCTGTGTGATGAACAATCACATGTTGATGCACAAGAGATTTCCATAACTTGAGATGCACAATGTTTGCATCAAGTAAAGCTGTGCAAGAGGGGGGGAAAGGGGGGGGAGAGGAAGCGTTCTCTAGGCAGGATTTGCTTCTACACTCAGGGGGTAATTGACCTGCTTTCCCCCTGGAAAACAGAAGTGTGCAGAGGAAACAAAACAGCAAAGGGAAGAAGCTAAGCCATTCACCACCTGGGTTTGATTAAAAAATGAGAGGTGTTGTGTTTCGAGTGTTCTACTCTGAAGGCACACACTGGAACTTGGGGGCTTGGGCTCCATATGTGTGGGGGGGACAGAGATGGGTGAATTTGTCAATTTTAATTTTTACCAGTTTCTCATTTTTCCAATCTTAAATTCAGTCCCCCCCCATTGTTATATCAGTTTTTTTTTTAAGCGCTTCGGAAAATTTACCAGTAATTTAGTGTAACTTCTCCTGACATGGACATTTTTATATGCAGTTTTCTCCAATATATGCATTTCCCCCCAAGGTGATGTACCCTAATATACTGCATGTTCCACGCTATTTTCATGATTATATGCATTGATATGCATACTTTACACTAGTGTATGTATTTTTGTACACGTACACATTGCAATGTAGCCTTCAAATAAAATGCCATTTTGTCAGCGCAAACGGGTATTCAAATCCAAATAATACGCATAAAAAGCACATAGTTAAAAATGATTTTCTGTTTACCTGCAGCTGGAAATCCCATGGTGGGCACACAGAGACAAGGAAGAAGGAATGAGAGTTAGTTCCTCTGTATCAATGGCAACAAACTAAAAAGATCTCAGAAATGCTCTGAAGCAACCAGGAACCAACAGAGCTTCAAGAAAGCTCTGTTGGGTTGTACCAAGGTCTCATTTAGCCAAGCATCATTTCTGAACAGAGCCCAATCCAGTGCTTCCAAAGAAGAAGAAGAAGAAGAAGAAGAAGAAGAAGAAGAAGAAGAAGAAGAAGAAGAAGAAGAAGAATAGTAGTAGTAGTAGTAGTAGTAGTAGTAGTAGTAGTAGTAGTTTGGATTTGATATCCCGCTTTATCACTACCCTAAGGAGTCTCAAAGCGGCTAACATTCTCCTTTCCCTTCCTCCCCCACAACAAACACTCTGTGAGGTGAGTGAGGCTAAGAGACCTCAGAGAAGTGTGACTAGCCCAAGGTCACCCAGCAGCTGCATGTGGAGGAGCGGAGACGCGAACCCGGTTCACCAGATTACGAGACTACTGCTCTTAACCACTACACCACACTGGCTCTCAGTGTAAGCAGGCCATAAAGGCAATTCAGCCTCCTGTACGGTTGTTTTCAGCTACCCCAAACTGTCCTGCCACTGGTATTCATTTAACTGTCACAGACAGTAGCTCATGCTTGTCCCCTCCTCCTCCACGAATTCATCCAATCCCCAGAACTTCAGGGTGGCATCATGATAACTGGAGAAGCTTCGGCAACAGGGGATTTGAAGAACCATATATGATAAGCATTTTAAAGTTCTTAAAAGCACTTTTTAAATAGCATGACATGAACACAATGGTTCCTTCCCCACACTTTCTTGGGCCCATCATTACTATTTGCTGCTGCAAGGAATAATGCAGCAGAGATGAATGAAGAGGACAGGCTAAGTAGCTCATAAAAGCTTTCAAATGCTTATGTTTATATAGAGTGGCCCATAGATAGAGTACATAGAGTGACAACATTCACATAGTCCTCTCACTGTGGCATTTAAACAAAGAATGTGTGTGTGTTGATGTGTGTGTAGTTCTATGTGAAAGAGAAGCCCCTCATCCTTTGCATTTGCAACCAGGCAAAGATCGGGATATACCTATCAAAGCCCTAAACTGGTCCTGAAAGTTAAAGAATTATTTGGATGAAACCTATAACTCTTCATATGGTCCTCTGCTGTGTCTGGGATGAGGAACCTGTGGCATCCACTGTTATTGGACTACAACTCGCACCAGCACCATCATCATGTTGTTGTTGTTGTTGTTGTTGTTGTTGCTGCTGCTGCTGCTGCTGCTGCTAAAATCTATTAAAACAAACTACAGTCATTACAATAGAGTCATTTCTGACCATTGGCCACACTGGCTAGAGCTGATGGGAGATAGAGTAAAAAAACCCATTCGGAGAGGCACAGGTTCCTCATCCATTTGTTAAATGTTATAAGAGATGCACTCCATACCTAATTACTCGAACGAAGTCCCACAGAGTTCAGTTGGATGTATTCCTAAATAAGTTTGCATAAGATTGCAGCCACAGAGTATTTAGCACACTTTGGACCATGGTTGGGTGATTAAATGCCTTGGACACTGTTAAAAAGTTCCACTATTTTATTCGCTACCCACCTTCCAAATGCTGGCTTCTTTCCCATATACCACTGCCATGTTGTTAGCCTTGTTGGATTTAATGAATTGCTTCTCTGTTTCATTGAGCTCCTCAGACACAAAACCCATGAAGGAATTGTCAGGCGTATGAGCTGCAAAGAAATAAACATCCATGCATTTGACTTGCGCTAGGTTTCTCCAGAGATTTCCTCTCTGTTCTCAGTAACACAAACACTCCATTCCCAATGGGATGCCTCACAGGCTGTGGAAAGAAGCCTCACAGGCTCTTTGCTAGGGCTGCATTGAATTTTGCACTCATACTCGACTTTCTACCACCACATGGTTTTATAATATAAAAAGTGCCACATGTCCTCCCACATATGCTGCCACGATTGCAGCGCGCGTTTTCTGATAATTCACAGGAGATCTGCTTCGTTAGTTTACAAGTCAGTTACATTAATTTTAGAAATGAGTCCATTGAGATATTTTACACCCTCCATTACATAACATCTTTGATTTAATAATGGAATAACCCAGAAATACTTTATATTTTTCTTCTCATTAAATAACACCGACATCTAGTAGAGTGGGCTACATGAGGCAGAGATGGCAATTAACAAAAATGAAATGCATCAACCCTGGAAAATGCTTTTTTTAAAAATAAAAATTGAAACATTGAGAATTTTCACTTTGGCACAACTTTTTTTAAAAACATATAATCTGAATATAATCTTATCTTAGTTCTCTGGAGCTATAACAGCTTTATTATTATTATTATTTTTAAAAACCCCAAATGTTGAAGAAATTGAATTACTTTAGAGCTGAATTGCCTTAGAGGATGCATTCAACAAATGTTATTGGTTTGCTACTTGCAAAGTCAAGTCTAATACAGCCCCCACTTGTAAGATTCAGCTTCAAATATCCAAGTAATTTTCAAACAAACTGTAATTTCTCAATGCTGGGGGTCCCTTCGTGTTTGCTTCTTCTATTGGGCTTTCATTTTTAGAATGATAAACAACCTTCCAAAATTACAGGTTGCTGATTATTATGGATAGCTCTTAAGGTGTTCATGCACTTTTTATCTCTTGTTTTCTCAGGTGACATTTTGGCCATGCAGTTCAGTAGATTTCCATGATCACTGAATGTCACAGGACATATTTTTTGGAAGTAACATCAGGAATCCAGCAGCTGGGGGAGAATGCTGGAGGATGGGGTGGTGGCACAAGGCAGTAGATGTATTTGGTAGATCATGTGACTAGATGCTATGTTCATACGAACTGTTCACTGATGGACTTGTCTGCACAATCAGAGATCTACTCCACAGAGTTACTGGGAGGATAAAGTTTGGTGTGGTGGGGAAGCTGTATTCTGCAGGAAGTGTGTGTTTGTGGGATAAATAAAATAAAATGCAATAAAACTTAATCAAACTCCTTTGTTTTGTATAAAGCAAAAAAGGGAGAGCTGCATGTTCCCAGTTGAAAACCACAGTCAAGACTGGACTGCACTGAAGAGGAGACCCAGAAGCAATCAACTGATACAGTTGGCTTGCAAACCGTTGGGTTATTTCATGTCTCTGCAAAGGTACTCTCTTCTGTTTGGTGCAATGATGGTGCCCACCCATAGCTGTCAACTTTCTGATTTGAAAATAAGGGATCAGCAGCCTTGAAAATAAGGGATCAGCAGCCTTGAAAATAAGGGATCAGCAGCCTTGAAAATAAGGGATCAGCAGCCTCACCTATCCCGGGGACAGTCTACGGGATAACTAACAATCCGGGATAGCGGCAGGAAGTAGTGGGAAACGGCGCTGGAATAAGGGAATTTCCCGCAAAAAAAGTGAAGGTTGACAGCTATGGTGCCCACCACAAATTTGAGTACATGATGGAATGGCAGCAATGATGTTATATTTTCCTAGCTGTTATACTGCAATTGTCAGTCCACCTAGTTACTTTGTTGCCTCTAAAGAAGGTTGGCGTCCTCTTCCCCTTCCCTCCTTAACCTTCCAACAAGAATTGTGCACCACAGTTGTTCTGAACTGATCTCCCATTAACTCCCAGAGAATTCTGAGATTTACCGTATTTTTCGCCCTATAGGATGCACTGTCCCATAAGGCGCACCTAGGTTTTTTGGGGGGGGGAATAAAGGAGAAAAAAATTATTTCCCCCCCAGGCGCGGGGCTGGGGCAGGGGAAGCGCGCCTTGTGGAGAGGTGCGCGAAGTCTGGGTGCGCTGAGCTCAGCGCGCCCAGCCTTCCTCATGCAGGCAACTCTCCGCAAGCAGCGGGAGCCCAGTGCTGGGCTCCCACGGCTTGCGGAGATCTGCGCGAAGCCTGGAGAGCGAGAGGGGTCAGTGCCCACCGATGCCTCTCGCTCTCCAGGCTTCAGCGAAAGCCTGCATTTGCCCCATAGGACACACACACATTTCCCATTCATTTTTGGAGGGGAAAAAGTGCATCCTATGGGGCGAAAAATACGGTAATTTGTGCAATGCCATGTCTCAAAGGAGGGAACACAAAAATAAAGCTTTCTCCTAACTGCTGGTTTGCAAAGGCCCATTTATTTCATTTCCAATACAGTCCTGAAGATATTTTTACCATGACACCACATCCTACTCTTCCTGCTGTCACTGTGCTTCTAGCTGGGCGAGGAATGATTGGTTATCTTGGCAGCTCCCAGAGAGCTGGAGAGAGTTACTTGCATTGAAATAGCTCTGTGTCTGTTACAAGTCTTTCACCCTGGCCATGCTGGGGAGAAGGGGAGATGCTGGGACAGCCTGGAAACATAATTAGCAAAAACAGTGGGAGTGGGACAGTAAAGTATGAAAGCTAATTAAAAAGGCAGGCCCCATTAAGCTAGCTTTTCCTTGGGGCATCATTGTCAAGGTTAAGGTCAGGTGGAAGCAGCAAATCTGCCTATCCAGAGCCCTCGGGAAATCAACTTGGAGGTGCAAATGTGACAGTATCTCTACTACCCTTTTCATGGCACGGACATAACACAGGGCACAGGAACTTTCAGTTCCTGTCTTCATGATACTTTGGGGGCTTCTTCATCTTGGAAAGCTTCCAGATATATTCCCTGTGTTTTATTTCTACCAGCTTTGAGAATGGTGTGTCAATAAATTCTACTCTAGACAAACGATTCAGACCGTTGGTTCAACCTGGAATCCAAGCCGAGGGTGTATGGTGTGTGTGTGTGTGTGTGTGTGTGTGTGTGTGTGTGTGTGTGTTAGGACACTTGAAAAACAATCATGTGAATCGGTCAAGTGGTCATGTGAATAAGTGACAGCTCAGAAAATGATTTGCTACTTTCAGAGCAAAGAATGTAACAGGTACTTGGGGTTTATCTGTGCTGAATTAAGTATGGACAGATTAAGGAGCCTCAAACGATGCCTTTTCTTTTTCATATGTGCTCATTCCTGGTGAGGCAGAACCCATGGACAAGTTGGGAGGATGTAGATCTGGAAGCAGTCTGGGGCAGAGTGGAAGGACAGGCAGGGAAGAAACGGGTGGGGAACCATTCCTGGGTCATGACTCCATGAACAAGTGGTATTGGAGACAGGACTTTCAGTACCCTGGACAGTAGACAAATTGTTCAAAATGTAGAACTCGGAAGACCTTCTCCATGAGGAAAGCTGAAAAATGTGGAACCTTTTAAAGCAGGGGGATAACTAAGGGGGGCATTGTAAAAGTTAATAAAATTCTGCATGTTTTGGGAGGAAGTAGATATTGAAAATGTTTCTTCCTCTCTCATAACATTAGTACTCAGAGCCATTCAATGAAGCCATTCAATGAAGCCAGGAGATTCAGGACATGCAAAAAGAAGAACCTTTTCACACAATGCACAATTAGCTTATGGAATTCACTGACTTAAATAGCTTTAAAGAGGGGTGGGAAAGATATCCCTATTAGCAGATATTGGCCATGACAGCAAACTAGCAAGCAAACAAACACCCCTTCCATATTTGCAAGTCATCTCTGAATACAAGTCACTGGAGAGAGCGGAAAACAGGTTATTTGTTTGTTAAATTTATATCTCACTTTTCCACCAAGTGATGCTCAAAGCAGCTAATGTAAAAAATAGAAAGTAAAATATAGTGTTGTAGTCCAGAACAGCTGGAGGGCATCGGGCAAGGGAAAGTTGGATGCCATGGACTTCTAGCCTTATTCTGGAAGGGTCTGTTATTATATCTGAGCACCCACTGTCATCACACACCTCTCCATGGCAAATTACTGTCAAATGTTGATACCACTTACGAAACATTGTCATGAACTGCTTTGGGTTCAGATTCCAATAGCCCCAGTTTGTCCGGTACCCATGCAGTGTGGCATATTCCTCATGGTTGTATGCAGGCTCAGTCCCAAAAGTGTCAATCACTCGGACACGGCACCTGTGCAAGGGAAACGAACAAAATCCATGCCGGTTATGTCCTGCATAGGAGCAACACAAAAATATGAGCTAGTGATACATTATCCTAGAGCCATTGTGCCATGCCCAGTTTTGGTGGAGGTCCTCATGTTCTGGCTTTTTCTTTAACTTGAAATGTTAAGGAAACTACAAAACCGATATGCTCCCTGGAGTGGCTCAGCAAAACCTACAGGAATGGTAGGTTGGTAGACTGGCAGGGGAGGAAGTCTTACACATAACCCACTCCTCTCCTTCCGATAAGCATCTTCTGTGAATATTGGAAGTCCTGGCTGAGTGCTAGCAGGAAAAAGGTCTTAAAAAGGGACTTTAAAATGAGGTGATGTGAGTTTGTTCATTTGTTGTTTAGTCGTTTAGTCGTGTCCGACTCTTCGTGACCCCATGGACCAGAGCACGCCAGGCACTCCTGTCTTACACTGCCTCCCACAGCTTGGTCAAACTCATGCTGGTAGCTTCGAGAACACTGTCCAGCCATCTCATCCTCTGTCGTCCCCTTCTCCTTGTGCCCTCCATCTTTCCCAACATCAGGGTCTTTTCCAGGGAGTCTTCTCTTCTCATGAGGTGGCCAAAGTATTGGAGCCTCAGCTTCACAATCTATCCTTCCAGTGAGCACTCAGGGCTGATTTCCTTAAGAATGGATAGGTTTGATCTTGCAGTCCATGGGACTCTCAAAAGTCTCCTCCAGCACCATAATTCAAAAGCATCAATTCTTTGGCGATTAGCCTTCTTTATGGTCCAGCTCTCACTTCCATACATCACTACTGGAAAAACCATAGCTTTAACTATATGGACCTTTGTTGGCAAGGTGATGTCTCTGCTTTTTAAGATGCTGTCTAGGTTTGCCATTGCTTTTCTCCCAAGAAGCAGGCATCTTTTAATGAGTTTGCTCATGCCTAGTTACAATACATATTTTTATTATCACCAAAACCCACTTTCTCAAATATATAAGGAGCCTGCAACACATAATTTACCAGCATGAGTTGCATAGCCAATAATATCACTTAATGATGGATAGCATCATATTTCTTTGAAGAATAAAGATAGATCTAAGTTGAAAGAAGAAGAAGAAATAATAATGAAAGGGGTGGAAATGGTCAGCAGTAAGATGGGGAAGAGTGAAGCAGAATGTAAGACAGGGGTGGAGGTGGGCAATGAGGTCTTGAGGCAACAGCTCCCTGAAGTGAAACAAAAATGCAACACAAACAAATCATCTTGGTGACAAATGTTTGGGTATCACAGGAGTCAATTACCAAAACCATCATTCTGTTAAATCTGAAGAGGCTTGATGTATTCAAGTTTGAATATATGAAACTCGTATTCAAAATTGATTTCACATCTGGTTTTGCAAGAGCTCATCCCTCTCTTTCTGTTGACATGACTCCCCTGACCCTCACATCCTAGCCACCCTGAAACTGGCTTATGGCACTGATAAAAAGAGAAAGGGGGAAGAGAAGTCAAAAAACACAGCAAGTAGAAAGCAAGCACAGGAATAACAACTCCTCTCTTCCAACCAAGCTGAATGCAGAGAGAAAATTGATTTACAATAGAGGCAATAACACCGCCTGTCATTTTTCTCCCTCATAAAATTGTGCAGGATAACAGGAGGGATTGGAGAAAGAGTAATGAATACTTGGGCTACCAGTGCTAAATTAAATCACAAAATTTTGCTAGCTGCTGATCTGGCAAGAGTCTGTGAGCTGAACTTTTTAAAACCTCAAAAAGAGGGACAAAATGGGCAGACGTGTCCCAAGTTGATCCATCCACCTGCCTGCCTCTTTCTCTTTCCTAGCGATGCTTGCAGAACACACCTCCAGAGTGCAGATGTATTATTTATCCTTGCTCTCACTCACAAGTCCATAACCCCCAAGGGTTTCTGTGTTCTCCATGGAAAGTGATACTATTATTATTTCATTTAAGAGAGTGGTATGAAGGATTGCTCTCTCACCTTTGCAAACACATCCCAGCATGTAACAATGGCAGCTGTGAAGCAGCATGGAAGCCATTCGCTGGGCAATTTGCCAGCTCTCAGAGACATGGAGATAAACTGGGCCAAGGGAAAGTCTAAAACTTGTGTTGTGGAAATTTACTTTTGGAAGCTTGAAGGATAAGGAAAGGCTAAAAGTTCAAGAGAATTCCAGGTTCAATTCTGTTCAGT
This sequence comes from Podarcis liolepis, assembly GCF_965112155.1. Taxonomy (NCBI): domain Eukaryota; kingdom Metazoa; phylum Chordata; class Lepidosauria; order Squamata; family Lacertidae; genus Podarcis; species Podarcis liolepis. The sequence goes on along the minus strand of NC_139555.1, from coordinate 36,834,904 downwards.
CTCTGCGGTTAAATTCTTGGAAAATAATAGTGCAATGCATTTTGATCTTTTGAAATGGCAGACAAAAAACCAGCTCTTAAGAAGAAACCCATTTAAATAAAATCATTATCATATAAAGCAAAAGTTTGTTAAGTACTAAATACAGTTGTGGTTTCAAAAGAATAGAGAAGAATGGAAACAATATTAAAAAGGGAGAGGTCCTTCCTAACTATTTTTTAGTTTTTAAAATACATTTAACAATCAATCTCCTTATACCCCACCACAAGAAATATAAACTATGCATGTACAATGTAAATAATAGTCAAACATTCAGTTTGTAAAGAGTTTAGACTTGATTTTAGCCAAGAGAGGTATTGAGAAAAATTATTACTTTAGGGCTGACATACATCCGGATTTCAAGGGCGGAAGTGACATCTGGGGAAATTTCCAAAAATCCAAAAAACATAAAGAAAAAGAAAGGGGAAAAAAACATAGAAGGAAGGAAGGAAGGAAGGAAGGAAGGAAGGAAGGAAGGAAGGAAGGAAGGAAGGAAGGAAGGAAGGAAGGAAGCTCAACAACTTTCGGGGGGGGGTTGTTGTTTTTACTTTTTGAAATATGGCAACCCTAGCTACTTGTCCATAAAAAAGATACAAGAGGTGGACATAAAAGCCCACCAAGTTCTTCTTACCTGTATTTCTTAAAGGAGAGCCCCATGTGCTGCTTCATCTGCTGTAGCCCATGGTAGTCTGTGTAAATGAGGTCAAAGGGCAAAGGGACTGTCAAGGGACAATTACCCCGGCCAGGAGGCACTCCTAAGTTACTGGAAAGAGCAAGAAAGAGAGGTGAAAGGGGGGGGGGAGGACATCAATATAGCAGAGGTGGGGAGGAAGACAAATGTGGCCCTCCAGCCCTTTCTTTCTGGCCCTTGAGACTCTCCCCAAGCCTAATAATAATAATAATAATTTATTATTTATACCCCGCCCATCTGGCTGGGCTTCCCCAGCCACTTTGGGCTGCTTCCAACAAAATATTAAAATACAGTAATGCATCAAACATGAAAAGCTTCCCTAAACAGGGCTGCCTTCAGATGTCTTCTAAAAGTCTGATAGTTGTTGTTCTCTTTGACATCTGGTGGGAGGGCATTCCACAGGGCAGGTGCTCTTCCCCAGCCATACTATCTCTCCCAGATAGAATTTACATTCACTGAGGCCAAAAACATCTCTGGAGGGTCACAGGTTCACCACCTCTGGTGCAGAGGACCTACAGAGGGGCTAGCGAAACTCTAAGCTGACTATAAATTTATATGGGCCTAGCATCATGGGCCCAGCCTTCTCTAGCACAGGCCTCTCATGATGAATGTTTAGGGAGTGCTCTACCTAAAGATAGGGAGTGCTCTACCTTTCCCCAGGGATGCTTCCCATACTCTCAGGTGAATGCTTATAGCAGCCAGCGGGGAAAGAGGGAAGGTGCTGTTGTGTGGATGAGCACTCAGCTACAATTTCAGTGGGTCATGCAAGTCACCTCAGCTTCTGGAGGTAGTTCTTAGTGGTTGTAGTTGCAGCTCCAGGTTGGCCACAGATGGCCACAGCACAAAATTCGTGGGCTGCAGTTTCAAAAGCTGGTAGACTTGAGGAATCACTGTGGCTGCAGGAACAGATTGTGGGGGGAGTCGCAAAGGTGCCTCACAAGGCTTGGAAGTTGAAGGACCCATCAGTCCCCACTTATCACTGCTTCCTGCCATTGGCTCCTCCTCCTCCTTGTTTTATACCACTTTTCCCACCTTACTCTCTTGCCTTGCATCACTACCTGCTCCTTCTTGCTCATCCTGAAAGACCTTACAGTGGTACCTCGGGTTACATACGCTTCAGGTTACAGACTCCGCTAACCCAGAAATAGTACCTCGGGTTAAGAACTTTGCTTCAGGATGAGAACAGGATGAGAACAGTGGCACAACGGCAGTGGGAGGCCCCATTAGCTAAAGTGGTACCTCAGGTTAAGAGAAGTTTCAGGTTAAGAATGGACCTCCAGAACGAATTCAGTTCTTAACCCGAGGTACCACTGTATTAGCACCTCCAACCTTGGCAAGGCTCACCTCTTTGCTCTGCCTCTTTTCTTCAGCTGCATACACATCATACATTTAGAGTCCATGGCTCCACCCCACCCCCAAATAATCCTGGGAAATGTAGTTAACCTCTCACCGAGCTGTAATTATGCTTCATTTTTTAAAATTATTTTGTTACAGTTTTTCCTGTTCTGTATTGTATTTTGGTGTGTGTGTGTTGGCTTTGTGAGCTGCCCATGGAACTCTTTGTTATGGGGTAGCTTATGTAACAAACAAAAACAAACAAACAAGCGGATACGTCGGAAGGCCTCACATCTGGCATTAGCTGAGGGACATGCAGTCAAGCGTTCCACCAGCACAAACCATTCTGCTGATACTAAGAAACACTTAGAAGAAACTAATGAAGGACCATGCTACATTCCAAGCAAGGAAAAACAAGGATTTTCAATTTAAGGTGATTTAGCTGGGGATAAGTGTGTGAAGCTGCTTCATTGCTCTTGTCAAAAAGAATATAAGCTTCAGCGTCATGTAGAACAGAAAAAAAGCTGGCAGTGGCTAGGATGGGCTGTGGTTTTATCACTTGTAATTTAAGTTCACTTTTATGGGCAATTTTACGCTAAGTGGCTGGCCGGGAAGATGACATGAATAGAAAGTCTCTTGTGCCTGACAGCCACCTTAAAAAAACCCCACACCACATAAATAAAGTGAAGCAATGCAGAAGGGCTCAGCAGCCCATTAAGGAGTAGCAGGTCAGCTTGCTAGAGATTTTCTGGCGCTTTGTGAGCATCTCAGCAGTAAAGAATTAAAGTGCAAAATCAAAGAGGAAAGGGAGATTTTGTGGATTCTTAGAATATGGACATCAGCTTAGAGCAGCTTTTAACACATTTGAGGGGAAAGGGAAGAGACCTGCATTTGCATATGGAGGCTGACTATTTCCACTTGCCTTTAGCCCTAGGAGCCCCCATAATGAAGCTGCCCCAAAGAATAACTATCCAATGGAAAAGAGGACAATTTCACTTGCCTCTGTGACTCCCAACATGACCATTCGCCTTTGGTAAGAGGAAGCTGTCCCTTTATAAAGAAAGAAAAGGACGATACCCTCTTGATACTGGATATTTTTAAAGGGTGTGCACTATCCAAAGTGGTAGTTCAGTGTGGCAGTACAACGTAGCAGCCATTTTATCTATCATAGATGGGAAAACTCAATGTTCAAGAAAGAGGAATATGCAGATGACAAGGAATATATGTGACTATTGACTTGGTCAGCAGGAATACAGGAGAAAGGCATACTGGTGAAGGTTGTTCTTGTGGTGGTGTTTTCATTTGTTTATTTGAATTCTGAAAGATTATAGTGTTCCCTTTGAACTGGTACAATAGGCCTTCGGGGATTTTAAAATAATGACTCATCAGCTGAATGTTTTCTCATAACTTCATTGAATTACCTACAACAGCTGCTACCAGATCAGCCAGGAAGAAAGTGAGCTATGCCCGGGGGTGGGGCGGCGAGTGGTTACACATCTCCACTTCAGAAGCAAGGAGTCAAGATGGGCTCCTTCCTTCCTTGAAATTTAAAATGCTTCATCTGCCCACCTGAAAAGCCTAGTTCACTTGGTTCACTGTAAGACAGTCCCAGGGGGGCTGACCCCCAGTCAGTCAGCTTCGGAAATCAGTAGGGTGGGCTGCATACTGAATAGGACAATAGGGCTATAGCAGGATGGACAAATCAGTTGTGGGGCAGAATCAGAGGGTCAGAAACATAGGAAGCTGTCTTATACTGAATCATTGTTGCTCCACGAAGAAATAAAGAAAATATTAAGAATATCATATAGTAAAAGGCTAGAAGCATTCCTTTTAGGAATTTTAAATGACGATATTCCAAAAGACAAAACTATTTTTTTCTTATACACAACGTCTGCAGCAAGAATCCTGGTAGCTAAGTACTGAAAAGGGAATCAGTTACCCACTAGGGGAGAGTGGCTATGCAAGCTCTCAGAATACTTAGAATTAGCCAAATTGACAGACATAATAAGACAAAAACCAAAAAGTGAAGTAAAAAAAGAATGGGAGCGCCTAAATGAATACCTCAAAAGTCAAGGTTCGAGGGCAGAAATCAGGCTGATTCTGGAATAACCTTGTGAAGTGAAAGGATATGAAAGAAGGATTTATATCTAGATGTTAGGATAGAGATGATAAAGAAAACAGGAAGACACAATGAGAGATAAAGGAGGTGCTGTGGGATTGGTGGAAGTCAATGTCTTCTTGTTGTTTTAGTGTTTATAATATTAACTTGTAAGATATGGATTTGTTTTTGTTTGTTTGTTTTTGTTGTTGCTTTCTTTAGCTTTCGAATGTTGGTTTTTGTGTGTTGTGTATTGTTATTTTTTGATATCTTTTGTGTTGTTGTTGTGTGGAAAATACTAATAAAATTTATTTTTTAAAAAAATCATTGTTGCTCCACCTAGTTCAGTATTGTCAACCCTGGTTGGCACTTCAGGGTTTCTGATAGGGGTCTCTCTCAGTCATACATGGAGATGCAGAGATTGAGCAAAGGACCTTCTGCAGGTCTGCCCTTGAGCTACAGTGCTTCCCCCAAAGTACAAAAGACTTCCCTCCAAGATCTTCCACAGGTAACCTCTCCTGTCGTTGTATGTAAAAGTTAACTACTTCTGCCCTTATGGACACACTGGGAACTTACTTACCTATGTAGGAATCTGTATTATACTCTGTCAGACCATTGTTCCATCTTGCTCAGTACTGACTGCACTGACCAGCAGCAGTTCTCCTTGGTTTTAGACAGAAGTCTTTCCCAGCCCAACCTGGAGATGCTGGGAACTGAACCAGGGACCTTCTGCTTGAAAAGCAGACACTCTACTATTGAGCTATGGGCATTCCCCAAGGATTATCTATTGACTCAGTCAACAAACCTGAGGTCATTTGACTTTGGATGAAGTTAGCACAGGTAGGCAACAAGCTGAGTTGGGTGTGTGAATGTCTAAAGCTGGTTGCATAAAACTGACAGCAGGGTCTCCTCACAGACATGAATGTCATTTATACATTTTACAGGCACCGAGTTCTACTGCCTGCAAATAGTACACTTTTGTTACAAAGTTTTTTCCATTCATTCTTATTCTCTGGGGGGGAAAGCCCTATTGGGCCACAGTAGATACAATTCAAGATTACACAGTGGAGGGTGGGAAGGTTAGCACTGTCAAGGAGAAGTGCAATAACATTTATCTCTGTGTTTCCAGGAGCACAAGGGTAATTGGCTGGCAGCTCCATGACCTGCTAGGCAACGAAATCTCAGCCACTGAGGGTTTTGCAAGACACAGTGGACAGCTAAAAGTGGGAATCACAGAAGGTTGGCTGAGTTGCATTTCATCTTCTCAACGTTGAAGAAAAGCTACAATCTTATACCTGCCTCAGCACAAGGAAGTTGTGTTGTGTTGTGCAGTCAGTGGAACTAGCATGTGTTATGGGATGAGGAAAATGAGAGTGAAATTTATTGTAACCTTTTGATAAATTTGCCCCCATTTCTTATTTATTCCAACACCTGAAACTTGGTATGGTACTGTGGATATGAGTATGTGATAATTCTACCTGAATTTGAGTCATGAGCTTGTTAGGTAAAGGTAAAGGACCCCTGGATGGTTCAGTCCAGTCAAAGGTGACTATGGGATGCAGCACTCATCTCGCTTTCAGGCAGAGGGAGCTGGTGTTTGCGCACAGACAGCTTTCCGGGTCATGTGGCCAGCATAACTAAACTGCTTCTGGTGCAATGGAACACTGTAATGGAAGCCAGAGCACACAGGAGTGCCATTTACCTCCCTGCCATGGTGGTACCTATTTATCTGCTTGTGCTGGTGTGCTTTTGAACTGCTAGGTTGGCAGAAGCTGGGACAGAGCAACGGGAGCTCACCCCATCACGAGTATTCAAACTGCCGACCTTCTGATTGGGAAGCCCAAGAGGTTCAGTGGTTTAGACCACAGCGCCACCTTCTCCCTTGTTAGGTAGCATTTGGCAAGTCACCATCCCTCATAGCATTAATTTATTTCCTTCCAAACACGACAGATATGGCTACCATCTTGATGACAACTTCAAACTGATCTCCCTCCCTTGCTTTCTGCTGCGCACACAGTCAAACGCATACACAGGAATGAGCGGGAATGTACACAAGAGAAAACATAGAATAATAGGCCCTTATGAATGTTGTGCACCATTATGAACTGTTGACTTCAATTATAGAAAAGACACACAAAGGAGCAAGAAAAATTATGAGCAGCTTCTTTTCTCCTTAATAAAATGTGATTCTCATTGTGACCTACTTTACAAGCTTACTGTGAGAATGAATCAGCTGAAACTTGTAAAGGACTTTGCAAATTGAAAGTACTATAATAGGGGAGTTAATGGGATGCCCTGCTGATTTTTTGGACTACAAACTCCCATCAGCCCGAGCCAGCATGACCAATGAGCAGGAATGATGGGAGTTGTAGTCTCATAACAACTGAAAAGCACCACACTGGCTGCTCTTGTACTAGATGAATGGATTGATGATAGCCTGGCTGTAAAATGGGTGTTCATTTAAAAATTAATCTGCTTTGCGGATTTTAATCGGCCCAGTATCATAGTTTGTGTGGCAGAATTCACACAAATATTATGCACTTCCATCTATATCACACAAATTACTCAAGAAAAAATAAAGGTACAGGTTTGAGATAGATCTTCTGTAAACTAATGGTGAACACCAATTATAGTCTGACATCATTAGGCATAATTTTTCATAAAAGCAAAGCCCAAGCTCATCAGCTGGTGCAAAAATGTGTACCAGTTCTATGTATTTGATGGAGTTATATTGAACTGGGAAATCTAGCCCTGCGGCTCTTCCTGAGAAATAAAAATTGCACTAAATTGCCAAGCAAGCTAGCTAGTGCAGTGGGACTTCCCCTTTACCCATGCTCACCCCAATCCACTCTGGAAGGGCAGAAGAACCCCTAGGACAATGCAAATGGGGAGGAGAGGGGGATGGCTCCACCTGGTAAGTAGGAATGCTTGCAGTGACAGAATGATCAGTAGAGAGGGTTGTTGGATTCTTCCCTCTGAATTCACTATCAGTCTCCGTTTATCTTTCACCTTAGCTAATATGTTTTAACTTGAGCCCTGATCTCAATTCAGCCTGCACCTTCAAGTTCCTTTTCTACAATTCCTCCTTATTTAAACATTCTCTATTCAAGCTTTCATCATCTGCCAGTTAAGTCAACTAATTTTCTACTAAACCCAATTTCACTCATGGTTGGAGTGAAATCTTGGTAATTTTTCCTCATGCCATGTACTATTAATGGCGCTTGAAATTATGCAAATAAAATTGAACACAAATGCTTTCTTCACTGAAAGCTTAACAGATTTGTTTAGGGGGGGAAATGATCTTTGCATCCAGGGCCAGTCGCTTCTGAAAACTTAATCTTAAAAGAAGAAGAAGAGGAATTGACTAGTGAAATCTGCTTTTGATTGAATTCCCACGAATCCCCTTTTGCCGCCGACACTACAAACCTCTTATGAGGATATCATTAATTAAGATTGCTCTGGAAAGCAGTATAACAAAGCAGACGAGCAGACAAGAGTCTGCAAAATGAGACCAGCTTGCGTTTATTAAATAAGAAATAACATGAGTGATGGCTGACATTGTTTCCTCTTTAATTAAGCCAGTTAAAGGCATCATGTTCACCTATACAGGAAAGCTTTGCTGGGTTGTTTTTGGACATCTGTCTTGAACAGCTGCACGTATCCCAGAATAAATCTGCAGCAGGCTTTTCTCCTGCTATTCCTCCCTTACAGGTAATTTAATCAACCAAGGGAGACATTTTGAAGCTGATACGATGGATTCAGATTACAGTGGGCTATCTTCACATCCCATTGACCTATTTTCAAATTAACCTGAGTTTTACTTCCAAGTTATTGCTCCCCAAGTTGAGACATCCAGCACAAAATTGATCTCGGCAAACCTCTGCTTCCTTACAGAGGACAGGACCAATATACTAACGTCAGCATTAATTGCATTCCTGCTGCTAGCCCTTCTTAACTGTAAATCAATGGCAACAGTGGACGGTTCAGCAAGAAAGGACTTTGAACATCATAGAATGCCTGTTTGTTTGTTTTTAATTGGGGCAAGTCTTAGTTTTCCCATGATAGTTGGGGCACATCTCCCAATTTCATATCCTCTAGCTTTCTGTTTTTTTCCTCCACTGTTTTTTCCTTAATCCTACTGATTTCTTCTTAGAGGCCATCCATCTAACCATATCCATCACAGTTTACTATATTCCTCATGGCTTTCTGGGTTTCCTAAGGGATGGGCAGTGCAACCCTAAACACTGACAAGAGAGAGTGGAAGTCCAAGTCCATGAAATCTCCTCCCTACTTTTTTTTTGGGGGGGGGGAAGCTGGTCCCTACGGAGAAGAATTGCGTGAAGTGGCCATTGGTGTAGAACATCTTCATACATCTGTGTGGTGGGCGAGATGAGGATGCGGTTGCTCCTCCACCCTGCAAAGAGGGCAGCTACAAAAAGTCTGGTCAGAACTAGAGTTATATTTATCATTTGTTCCTGTGAAGTGCAGAAGTGGGCAAACCATCCGTTGGGACTGCTCACCTGAGTAATGGGAGAAGAATTATACTGATTGAGCAGGTCATGGTGGTTCGTATGTCAATCGCAATGAAGTCTGCAGATTTAAGGGGATCTATCTTCCCTGGGAAGCATGTTTTAAAAAAGCTTGACACTTTGTGCAATCTAGCATATTCCAAAATTGCTGTCTGTGAACCTTGGAGATAAGTCATTTCCAGCAAAGATGGATAATGTTACTGCATCCCAAGTGTAGAATGAAATCCACCACAGAAGGGGTGGGGGTGGGAAGCGAAAGCAGTTCTTCAGTGCAACAGTGGAATTTTAATCAAAGAGCTTCCACCTCAACTGCCTTCAGTGCATGCTTGATTCACTCCAACGTCTGCTTGGCTACCGTGCTTCTACTCCCCCCCCCCCCGGTGTGGACCCATTTAGGCTGTGCACAGGTGTCAAGTGATGACTAATGACAGAACAGGATGCTCTCTGCATACAAGCTCACACAACTGCCTATTTTAAATACAAGGCAATTATATAATGAGGATCTTTACAGGTAGTCTCTCCCCCCCCCCCCCCCGAAATATTTCAAAGCACCCAGTTAAGAAATCTTCATTTGGAACAAACATATTTCATGAAAAAGGAAAAATTAACAGCTCGCTGATTCCTCCTTGTTTATGCACCTTCTTTTCTCAGAGAATCAAACCCAAAAGGGTAAAAGCCCTTCCCTTTCAGAATTTACAATGGCATAAAGCTATTTATCTGCGTCCCTCATGCAAAAGCAGTCAATAAATCTAATCGGCTATGTGTTTCTGAGAAAAAGAGTTGTCTCTTTAATTAAAGGTAACAGGTTTTATAAGTGTTCTAACTGGCAATGCATGGATTTAAGCAGGCGTCTTTACATTTTGGAAATATACCACAGATCCTGTTACCATGGGTTCCGAACAATAGACAGCTGTCCCTACCAGGGGGAGAAACAGGAGGAACCTGCTATATATAGATGAAAGACTCTTGCAAGCTACTGCAGGGCCCTTTTATGGGAAACAACACTACCAATTGTTCACATCTAGAGTTAAACTAGATGTGACCATGGCAGATAACTAGCTCTTTTCCGATGTCTCCCTCATTCACCTATAAGGTGGCCAAGTGGACAGGATCCTTCCTTAACAGAAAATGAACACATAAAAGAGGGGTGCTGATCATTTCCTTTTCCTTTCCTCCCATCTCCTTCCCTCAAAACTTTACTCCAGGCAATTTACTCCCTTTCCAGCTCATGCCTGATATCTGAGATGGGAAGGGAGGGAAGGACTGAGGTGTGGTGAAGTGGGGGCTGGTTCAATGGCCTTCTCCCACATGCTGCTTTGACGCACCATTTTACAATTGAACAGGGCAGACGTGTTAATGACAGCCCTGCCACTTCTAATATGAGTCCTTGGGGCAAGCTATAATTGATACTAAATGTGCCTTTGAATCCTGTGCTTGATTTTGTCCTTCTCTGATTCTTTTAGTAAAAGCAGCCATGGTGGCTGATTCAGCCACTAATATTCAGGGATTAAGACACACACCCCCAGTGCAGAAAGCACTGCTAGTGGGGAGGAGGGAGTATTTTCAGCAAGGGAAATGGCAAGTGGAAAGGGTTAATCTTCCTTCTGCCCTGTGTCAAAGCTCTGACCAAGAATGAGCCCTCCACAACTGCTCTTAACCTTTGTTTGATTGGTTTTTAAAGAGGAGAATCTCAAGCACAGGATTCAAAGAAATGTTTAAAATCTAACGTGATTTTAGTGCAACAGAACAGCTGTTCAGCACCAACAGTTTTTGGACAGCTCCTCAGCTTGTCAGAGAGCGATGTTTTTCCAAGCCTTCAAAAACCTGATTGAGATGCTGCTCCTCTCTAAACTTAAAGACACCCCCCTTCCCCACATGAGAGTATGCTTGTGCAAAACTGAAGGAGAAAGCGACTCACTCATCTGGGGACAGGGAGAAGATGCTGCCTCCCCCTGCATCGAACTGCAGGCTTGAGCAAACTGTACCCATAAATCCTCATACCATTCTGAAGGAAGGCAACATTGCTACAGCTAAATCCTGTTTTGCCTCTTTTTTCCATTTCTTTCACAAATGTTTTACCAAGCAAAGGAGAAAAGGCGAGAGGGAATCTTTGAGCTGCCAGTCTGTCTTTGCAGCACCTTTTAAAAGTTCATCAAAATGTATACACTACTTGTAAGAAGAAACCTTCAAATTGGTTTACAAAAAAAAAACAAAACAAAAACCAAGAAATTTATAAATAAAAATAATTGAGAAAGTTATTTAAAACATTCAAAAATAGTTTAAAACAACAATATATCTGAGCAGGCTCATAGCGACCAGCATGCATATTTATCCTGAGCTTCTCATACCTTAGTTTCATTTATTAAATTTGTACATTGTTTCCTACTTAAAACATTCCGAGGCAATTTACCCTAGGCAGGCATTTCAAACCATCCAGGTCCTAGAGCTAATACTATTAAATCTGAACAATAAATGCTTCCACAAAACTGAGGATAGAGACTAGAGTCAAAAACCTAAGGGTACCATCACAGACTCATTGGACTGCAATGGCAGGAAGGGACAAGCATTTCAGCTCATCTTATACCTCCTGTGGCAGAGGGATACAGCCTATGATCATCCAAATTTTACTCTGTCACCAGCAAAGAACAAAGGAATTGCAGCATACTGCGCTCAAGGGGCTCAATGGCAGGAAATCTGTTTCATAATGCGAACACAAGCAGTTTAAAAACATTCAGCAGAAAGGAATGAAACAAGGACAACGGACTATGTACCATTTAAGGCTAAGCCTTGGAGCCTGAGCAAGCGATAACTTATATTTGAGCACAGCAGTTTCTATTTTCTGTCTGGGCAATAGTGTTTTATTTTCTATGTAGCATTTATTTCTGCTATACATTTTTAAAAGCAAAAAAGAAAAGAAAAGGGGGGGGCATGGTTTATGCCTTTGTGCATTCTTCAGTAGCATAAATGAACCCAATATTCCTGTTTAATAACCTAAAAAACAATGGGATAATTCACAAGCACAACCCTCCAAAAAATAAAAATATATATAGCAGTACCTGGCATGCTGACATGGAGAAAACATGCAGGTGAGTCACAGGTCTAGTCAGCAATAAATCCCAGGATTATGGTAGCAGGCAATAATATTCTGGCTCATATGCTGGTGAAAACCAACCTGGGTCATACCCAGATTCCTCCAGGTAGTGACACAAAGGAACATAGGCAGCCAACTGTAAATCACACTCCAATGATATACAAAGAATACAGTGCATCTTGTCCTCCCCGCTCTCTTGCACAAACACCTCACATTTTCTCAACCTCTTTCTTTCTCTGCCACTTACCAACTTAACAATTGATCAGCTCTATTACAAAGTGCAAAGCAAAATGGATTTGTCTGTACATAATAAGCAGGCTAGAAGCAATTGCATTTAGAGGGAAATTTGAGGCCTGAGCATTTGCTGGTAATAAAGCTATGTAAATTTCCACCATTAAGAAGCTGGCTATTAAAGAGGAGGTTGGGGAGAGAAAGAGAGACTGGAATGCGGTCCCTTGATAATATCTCCATTAAAAGAAATCAGGTATAATTATACCATCAACAGATCTTGGGGCCTTATAATTTTCTGGAAAATGCACCGCTTTTCATCTGTGCCTATAGGGAAGTCTTAATTTACCGAGAGACATAACACTGACAGTAACAATAATATTCTACTATCTCTCTGTTTTGTCTTTTCTTCAAGTTACTTAAGGCTCACTTACATCTGAAGTCCTCCCCCTCCCTCCCACTGGGCATAGGGCCTGCTACCCAGGGTGCCTGCAGATTGGGTTGCTGTGGGATCTGTCAATCATTGCTCTTCCACTGTAAGCAACATAGAGAATTGCAGCTGACCTCCCACACTTCGGAAGGTTCTAACATTTTTATGTGTGTGCATTCTGCTATGTTCTGTCCACAGCAGTGAGCATGACATGACAGCATGTGTGGGCATAAAAGAAAGCATTCACTCGAGCATGTCCATTTTGAAGTCCATTTATATCACTTTTTAAAATCTTTTTTCCCACCAAAGTGCTTTTTAATATTTCAGCACTTCCGTGCAGTTAAAAACAAAATGAAAAAGAAACACACTTCTTTAAAAAAAATAAAAGTGGCATTGACTGAAAAGGCAGCATGATAGTTAAATTCAGTTTTAAAATTTGCTATGTGGCAAAAAGAGAAAAGAAAAGAAAGGCAAATGAAAAGACTGGTTTAAAAAATTCATGGCTAAAATGAAAGGTAATTGTATCAAGTTGTATAGCCTACCTTCAGATGGTAGGCAAACCTGTCCAATATTATCACTGCACACATCAAAACCATGGCTCTTTAACAGAGAGAAGAGTAGCACTACAGTGATCTACAGCTGTGGAAATTGAGCTTGGCACCACTGCATAAACTCACAGCTCGGAGCCTGATCAGCAGTTCCAGTGGGTGGGTGGGTAGGTATCAGCAAGAGATGCGAGAGAGCATCAGTGGGCAATGTGTCAAGGCCCACTCTTGTTAAGCACCATCCCTGTTTGAGTTAGTGTTCTGCCCTTTTCATATTTTAATGGGTTTTTTTTCTATACTGAGAAAAGGAAAAACAAAGGAGGTTTATGACTTGATGATAATGACACCACACAGGTTCCCCGTACAAAGCAAGCGACTAAAGCACAACTATTCCAAAGTATATGGTTTGTGTGAAATAGCCCTCACTCTCTGATCCACATTAAAGATTGAATGTTCTGCACAATAAAATATGAAGAAAGCCTCCTCACATTGGAATCCATAGAGACTACACACCTGAGCTATGCTTCTAGCCTCCTTAAGCCACAGAGATGCTGCTTGAAATACTGTCTTCTAAGCCTTTCCACAATCATTCCCAACTAGAACCCAACTTTATGAAACTTGCAAGGCACAGGCACGCACACATCCATAGCTTTACATTCTATACAAATGTAACAAAGGAAATGTAACGTTTTCATCCATTTCTGCGCGAAATGGGCAATGATCACAAGAATTGCTTCCAGGATTGTGCCCGAAACAAAATTCTGAACTTGGAAAAATAGATTTAGGTATTACATTCCCTGCATTTTAAAATATCTTAAGCAGCAGGGCTTCTCTTAGGTTATTATGAAACACTGTCAAGCCCGTTATCCAAACCTTGTTTATACAATCCCCTTTCTTATCTGAATCTGCTACACTCATCACAGGTGTTGATGCCTGTGATTCCCTATAAGGATGGTCTGTCTTTTATCAGAAAAGATAAATGGTCCAAAGGGGTACCATTATTTGTATTCTGTCCTTCCTCCATGGAATTCAGAGGGGCATACATGGAGATCATCACATTTTGTCCTCACAAAAACTCTGTGAGGTGTGTTGCGCTTAAGGTTGTGTCATTTCCTCCTGTACTATATTCCTTTATTGTTTCAGAAGCTCCTTCTGCGTGGTGCATTTCACTCTCTTTAATATAATTCTAACATAGAGAATTTCTATAATTAATTCTGGAATTGGAAGATATGTACTTAGCTGCAGTTTTCAGTTGTTCTTGTTCCACTTTATCCTTTGCAATACAATTGCATGCATGTGACTGTATATACATGATAAAATGATGCTCCCAAAAGCCAGTGATCTTGATGTGATTTTTAATTCTCTTCCCCTGCAGTGTTATACTGAAGAGTTGGGGGTCCTCCTCTGCAGTGGTAAATGCCAGACACAAAGAATCTGGCCACAACTTCTTGTATTCTTAAATCAGATGGTGAGGATTTCAGAATGATCTCTAGTTAGGCTGGAAAAGTGTCATCCGGTGAGCTTCATGGCTAGGCAGGGATTTTAAAAATCTGACAAACTACCCAGGAAACCACATGACTCTAAATGAATTTCAATACTTGTCCTAACACTGTTACTTTGTTCGCAAGCTGGTGTAAGACTAGGTTAAAGGGAAACATGGGGACAAACTTAGCATCCATATTGGTGACAGGAAAAACTCAGGGGGGAGAATGGGGTTGACTCTGGAACATGCATATGTGCCCATTGGATCACAGCTAGTCATTGGGCATAATGTAGGTGCTCTAATGTATGTGCCTTTGCTGTTTTTCACAAACAGTGCACACAATGGCTTGTTTTGTGTGAATGATCCTGGTGTAGGTACATCCCGTATATTGTGATTTAAAATTCAGAGCCTTGACGCCTTTTTTGCTTTGTGGGGAGAAAAACAAGCCATGGGGAAAAAAAAGCTTTCATCTGCCAGAAGTAATTAAAATGCCTCACTTTGAAAGTTTGGTGCTTTCTTGCATATGAGCCACTCATTTCTGTAGCATAATGAACCAAAGAAGCACAGACAAATACATACATCCTCTATAATTGCACAGGCCCCACACAAAAGAAGGACAGTCAAAGGTTTGCTGTGCAGTTATTTTACTAAGTCTCAGCAGACTGTGGCTTTTCTTGTTGACCTCTAGATGCATGGAATAGAACTGCATTGTTGTGCCTGTGTTGAAGAACAACCTTTTCTAGCTCGCCCCAGTTGAAAGAAAGAATTCTTCTGCTTAGAATAAAAGGGGGGTGTAGATTCTATGTGGGCACTTATCAAATCTCTCCTCTCATTTGAACCAATTTCTACTTTCCTTCTGCTAGTGTTACTAGAAATATTTGTTCAAGAGTGTTGGGGGTATGGGGCAGAGCACTTTGGAAGTGCAAAGCAGGGAGTTAAAGGGCACATGATCTTCTGTCACTCTAAAAGGAAAGCTACTGTTAACAGGAATATACAGACTCAGGGTTTGCCAACTCATTATTGTCCATTGACTGGCAGTGACTCTCCTGGGTTTCAAGTTGGATTCTTTCCCAACCCTACCTGGAGATTTCAGGGAATGAAGCTGGGACTTCACCAGATACGCTATCACTGAGCAATGGTTCTTCCCTGAAATTCTGAGTGCAATTGTTTCCTTAACAGTGTCAGGAGATCATGCTGAAAAGGCAGAGGTTCACTTTTCATTGTCTCCCACACTTCCCACAACAAACATGAGAAGCTATAAGAATTCTAGTTGTCATTTTCTATCTGACTGGTTTGCACATGCAAGCTATGAAGTTGCCATCATCAAATGAGGATTGTTCCATTTATTTATTAAATTTACCATATAGCCCACCCTTCTTCCCAAAGGATGGTAGAGAAACTTCTTAGTTTCATCTATAACTCTGCTTTCCAGAGCCCAAATTGTTTGCCTCTCCATTCCAGTGGGATTGAGTTTTTGTCCTCTACTGCACAACCAGCGACATCCATTTCCAACTGGGAACTCTCCACACTCAGCACAAAAGTTAGCAGCAAAGGAGTCTTGTCTGGACCCTAACTGATTCAGCTTGACACTTGCACTCTCTTTCCTGGGAGCTGCAAATTGCTGCTGATGTTACAACAATTCCTTTGCATGGTTTGCACCAGATAATCATGTACATTTCACCTCTTGGCTGTCAGGATGCATAAAACTGAAGCTAGCAAATTCACTAAGAAATGCAAGGGAATAGTGTGTGTGTGTGTGTGTGTGTGTGTGTGTGTGTGTGTGTGTGTAATAAAACAGTGAAAAAACAGGCATCTAGTTTAAACTGCAGGAGTCAAGGTGTGAGCCAGACGTTTTGTCCTCACATCATCACCAACTGAGATCAGGGCTCCTGTATTCTTCCAGGCAGACATAGGACGGAAATGCATAAGGCCTGACAGCTGCGACTCTATGATATCTGCATTAAAGGGATGCTACAGTCAAGTTAGGTTTTTGCATGCTCTGACCAAAAATGGTTGGGCAAATTAAAACAATTATGCAAATGTGTTTAAGCTGCAGTATTGAGCTTGTGGTGAAAGTGGTGGGGTGAATTAAACAAAAGAATTAGCTTGAGTTTCGCAGAGTACACAACCTGTGTCCCTCCAGATGTGTCCCTCCAGACGTTGTTGTATCCCAACTCCCCAAACAGGCTTTGAGTGTAGCACAGTTCATCTCCTCAAATTCATGTTGAGAATGAGAACAGGGAAATGGGTCAGGTAGCCAAGAATGCACTTTTGGGGGGAACAACCATGGAGCCACAGAACAACGCAGGATCAAATCACCGTACCCAGAGCAAAGAGTTCCAGAAGCTACTATGCTCCTTTATTTGCCTATAGCCCTGTCTCAAGGTCCATTGGTGACAATAATTAAATACATAAATGGCCTTGAGTGCTACTAGGATTTTCTGAGTAATCTCTTCTGCTAAAGTCTTTGTTAGCTCCATAACCAGCTACCCTCCACCCTACTAGCTGTTCTGAAGCTGCAATATACAGCAAGAAGCTGAGATGATTTGCAGGGAATGCTCCACAAAGTGCTACAAAGCAATAAAAATGTGCTGGTTTCACTGAATCGAAGGCCCTTCTCTTGCCCTTTAAAATGTTACAAAAGGAGACGCTTCATGGATTTGTGCTGTGTTACAAAACAGGAGCATGCTGCAGTAACTTAAAAGAGGAGCAGAAGAAATTATGCTTTTTCAGATCCTCTGCTGGTAGGAAACCACTTGCAGCAGTAGAGTGTACTGTCTGTTAGGTATGTGATTGGAAGGGGAAATTGCTAGAGAATGGGAAGCGGATCCTCTACTGGTTACAAAGAGAGCTGGTGGTGCAGGAGATCTGAGTGCCCAGCAAACATCAGAAACCAGTGCTGGAATGCAGAAGCCAAATCTCCTACTGTTCTGAGCGTAAGAAAGGGCTTGAACTGTGTGAAACAGCAGCCACTGCACGTTTGCTAAACTGAAACCCCAATATGAGCTAGGCATAGACACAGGGGTTTAATTGTGCCCTTTATGTCCCTTAATCCTCTTCCCCCTCATAACAACCAAACATGTGTTCTTACATCATTACACTATGTGTTTCCCCATTCCCAGCTCCACATTGCTGGCTGTGACCATAACAATGTCAGAATTAGGGGTGGGTGAGTCTGTCCATTTTGGTTTTTCTGTTTCTCTTTTTTTTCTAGTTTTAAATTCAGTTTTCTACATTTCTACATCATTCTGAAGGGTTTTTGTTTTTTAAAGAAGTCCACATGAAAATTCATCCACCATTTACTGATTTTTTCCCCCAATGTGCACATTTTCACACACAATTTTGCCTAATATGCACGTTTTGCAAACAATTTCTCCTAATGTAGTGCAGTTTTTGTATGCTATTCTCACAAATATATGGCTCTTTTATGCACCGTTTACTCTAATATATTCCTTTTTGGAAACCCAGCCAGATGGGCGGGGTACAAATAATGAATTATTATTATTATTATTCCGGAGAACTGCATTGAAAATTCAGAGCAGTGCAAATTTGGATGTCTAGGGTAGCTTGGTTTGCTTGTTGCGTCAGGCAGTGCATATTAGGGAAGTTCACCTTCAAATGTGAGCTGAACCACATTTCCTCACCACCCCCTAGTCAGAACCTAAAGCTGGGTACAAATACTTGAAATACTCTATCTGTGACCAGAGAAATTGGGGCATAGTGGTGGCGGTGAAAATTCATTTCACTGAATTTCTCCAGGAGAGGAGAAATGCTCCAAGGGGTTTAGGGGGCTGGGGCTGGCCATGAACAGCATAGGTGCCAACTCCCTGGAGCCCTGGGTGTCCAAGCACACACAAAATTCCCCATGAAGGGACTGGGCACCCACAAATTTCGGTGCCAGGGCCATGCACGCCGCATGGCACCAACAGCCCCAGGCACCCATGGTCATGAGGCCACGTTTGCCCTCCTGATGAACAGTGGTAGTAGCACAGCCCTTCTTTCCTTTTCTCTCTATGGCTTTTCTGCTGTGGCAGCTACAAGCGGTGGCAGCCAGTGGCGTAGCGTGGGTTGTCAGCACCCGGGGCAAGGCAAGTAATTTGTGCCCCCTAACCCGTAGATTTGCGCCCCCTAACCCGTGGATTTGCACCCCCTAACCCTAACCCCCAGATGTTGCGCCCGGTGCGGCCGGCCCCCCCCTGCACCCCTCACGCTACGCCACTGGTGGCAGCGATGGCAACTGTGTTGGCAGCATGGCCCCTATCTTCAAAATATGGTGGAGAATGTTCAGCAGAAAAATGTGTAAAGTGGCATTATTTTTCAGATGTGTGTGTATATGTGAAAAAAGAGGAAAGTCTCAGAAATTTTCACAGAGAAATTCCATCTCAGTATTAGTCATACCAGGCCTTCTAGTTGGGGGACAGGGAGCCATCTCTTGCAACATTCAACTGTGCTTCTTGTAACATTTACCGGGAAGCTAAGCACTCATTTTAAAAATTGTATTTTTGCGACAGCTAGGGCTGATAAGGGAGCATGCCATTCTGACTGAATCAACGGCTGTTAAATACTAATCAGCCTATCCCTGCTGTGATGTTGTTTGCGCTTTCTTGTTCTTAACCCCCACCAGCTGCAATCCCCACTAGTTAGGCTAATTGCTTTCTGCAACTCAGTTTGAGCTGTAAGTAGGGCTGAGTTGAAATGAGGAGGGTAATATCCGCTCATACCTTCAGCACTGATGAGAAGTGCCCCACTATTGCAACAAGTTATATATATTTTTTTGGGGGGGGGGTTGCTGCTGCTGCTGGAGGAGAGAATCACTGTGAAAGGGAAAAACATGGCAGCCTATTAAGAAAGCATTGCCCCGAATAGGCTTCATTTGTCCTCATGTTTCTGATTGGCTAGGATCACTGATGAGGTCAGTCCAAGAACCACTGCCTCCTCATGCTAAGCAGGAATGCTGCGTTTTTACTTCCATTATGGAATAATTCTATGAAGAAGAAAGGGATCCCCAACTAAGGGGTAAAGCGGCGCAGCAGCAGTTTGTGAAAAACCAGAGACCAAAAACAAACATGAAAAGGCCAAACATTTTCAGTGACTTAGGGTCTGTTTTGCATCAAGGGCCCCACAAATTGTGACTTTTTCACTTTTGACCTCCACATTGAAATGGGTGGAATTTTGGCACAACCCTAGGTATAAGCAGAGACAATTTTTCCAGTTTGAGGACCACATTCCAGAAATGGAGACAACTTTTCCAGTTTGAGGACCACATTCCCTTCTGAGAAATCTTCCAGGAGGGGAGGCACATGTCAGTATGGCAAAAGGGGACAGAGCAAGGAGTGTGAATTTACCTATGTACAGTAGGCTGGTTTCTACACCACAGATTTCTTTCCTCCATCCAGGCAAGCAAAGGGGATTATTAGAGCTCAAGGGGACAGTCTAGTCAGACATAAACCCTCAAGGAAGGTTTGAAGAATGGCCAGTGAGGGGCATGGCTGGGGGACAGTACATGCAGCCCCCAAGCCAGAGGTTCCCCACTGCTGTAATCTAAGCATTGTGATCACAATGAGCAAGAGCCAAAGACATGCTTCAAAACAAATGTCACTGTTCAGCTTCTATTTCATCCACAAACCCACCTCTGGAGCTCCTTCAAAGAAACTGTGATTTTCAGGCTATGGCCCAGAATGAAAAGGACTGCCAAAATATCTGCCCATTGGACCATCTCCCCCAGGGGGCCTCCCTTTAAGACGCGAGGGCTGAAAACATCTCCTGATTCTTCTGTCAAGAAGCCAATGTGGATCAAAATCTAATGAAGGCGGGAGGGAGAGGAAGAGGGAGAGAGCATGATATCAGTGCTGGGTGTACAAGGGAGAAGCAAATCTACAGAGCACACAGCAAAGTAAACTCTCATGGTGAATCCAACTATCACATCCCATCAACACAAGGACGTCCACTTGTGCAACAAAACTTTCCCCATCTCCCCCTGCAATCTGAGCTAGGTTTCCTCTAACACTCCAGTACAGATTTGGGGAAGAGCAGGGAGGTCCCACTGTGGAAGTGGGGTCCGTATAATAATTTATAATAATAATTTATTATTTATACCCAACCCATCTGGCTGGGTTTCCCCAGCCACTCTGGGAGGCTCCCAACCGAATGTTAAAAACACAATACAGCATTAAACATTAAAAACTTCCCTAAACAGGGCTGCCTTCAGATGTCTTTTAAAAGTAAGATAGTTGCTTATTTCCTTGACATCTGATGGGAGGGCGTTCCACAGGGCAGGTGCCATTACCGAGAAGGCCCTCTGCCTGGTTCCCTGTAACCTCACTTCTCACAGTGAGGGAACTGCCAGAAGGCCCTCAGCGCTGGACCTCAGTGTTCGGGCTGAATGATGGGGGTGGAGATGCTCCTTCAGGTATACAGAACCGAGGCCATTTAGGGCCTTAAATGTCAGCACCAACACTTTGAATTGTGCTCGGAAATGTACTGGGAGCCAATGCAGGTCTCTCAGGACCAGTGTTATATAGTCTTTGTACTGATGGGACGCTTCAGCTGGATACAGCCCTCAGTCTTGCTGTGAGTCCACCATACCCACAAATAACAAGTTGGTTCACAAGCAGCAGATTAAATTTTGTACCTGTTTCTGATCTCTCTTTTTGTCTTCTAGCTTCTGCTCCAGTTTATGTGAAGCCCTCAGCCACTGCGTGGCCAAATGCCGAATCCTTTTCTTCATGAAGATCAAAGACTCTTTGCCACTGCCAATCAACTCCAGGAGGTAGGAGAAGTCTCTCTGAAAAGACGCCTAGGGAAACAACAACAGACTCTTCCTGTTAGTGCAAGGTCCAGAGTGACCCTTGCAATGGCTGTCTGAGCAAGGAGATCCTACGGTGCATGTAGGTTACATGGGCAAAGTATGTTTCCTTTCTCTTCTCCATTTGGAATTTGCTGCCAAGGAGTGTGGTGGAGTCTCCTTCTTTGGAGGTCTTTAAGCAGAGGCTTGACAACCATATGTTAGGAGTGCTCTGATGGTGTTTCCTGCTTGGCAGGGGGTTGGACTCAATGGCCCTTGTGGTCTATTCCAACTCTATGATTCTATGATTCTATTCTATGATTCTATGAACAGGGCTGAAGACAGAGCCGTAGCTAGGTGATCTTGTGCCCCTGGCAGAACCTTCCAGATTGTGTCCCCTACCCATGGGCAAATTAGTTCTTCTTTCCACCTCTCCTACAACCCCCTCTCCACCCATTCAATTCACCCTCTATTTAAAACCTTTTCTTATGGGGAAATATTTTTATTTATAGATATATTTATGGACATATTTTAGCTGATTTTGCACCTCCCCCTCTCGCCTGCACCCTGGTGGGGGCCCACCTCACCCCCCCTAGTTACGGCCCTGGCTGAAGATGCCTCATGATTGGAGCGAACAAATTCAGTCACCAAGGGGCAGCCAATATGTTCAGTGCCATCTTGAAAATTAACTATGATATAAAAGGTAAACCCCTGCCTGTACGGGCCAGTCGTGTCCGACTCTAGGGTTGTGCACCCATCTCACTTAAGAGGCCGGGGGCCAGTGCTGTCCGGAGACACTTCTGGGTCACGTGGCCAGTGTGACGAAGCTGCTCTGGTGAGCCAGCACCACCACAGCACACGGAAACGCCGTTTACCTTCCCGCTATAAAGCGGTACCTATTTATCTACTTGCACTTAAGGGTGCTTTCAAACTGCTAGGTGGACAGGAGCTGGGACCGAAAGACGGGAGCTCACCCCGCCGTGGGGATTCGAACTGCCGACCATGCGATCGGCAAGCCCTAGGCACTGAGGTTTTACCCACAGCGCCACCCGCGTCCCCAACTATGATATAGGGACAGCTAATTTGCTGATTAAAGTAAATCAGTTTTGATGTGCAACTAAATGCTATAGTGCAGAGTGCTTCTATTCGTAGTTCCATCCACCCACCTATAACTCTTCTCCAAGATACCCCACTCAATTTCCTCTCCCCTGTGCATGTTGGGGAAGGAAGTGATGGAAGAATTTCCAGGGTGGATAGAACGGGCTTATGCACTGTTTTCATGGGGTACCATTTTGCTAGGTATACTTGTTGCTTGAAGAGTTGACCACAGGCTTGTCCCCATACTCACTCCCCACTTCCTGCCCATCAGGCAGATGGAAGAGACTCCTGGGATAAACTACTGCTGCCACTCAAGGACCACTGGCACCAACACCCTACTGGGAGCAGTATGGCAGGGAGGAAAGAGGGCAATGTTGTACCAGGTTACAGAGCAGACTGGGGGATCATTAGCCACGCTCTCCTTATTTCTCCTCACCACAGACAGGAGCACCCTAGCATGAGTGCGAGACCATGCCCCTTTATAGTCTGTGACATAACCACCACTGGGCATGATCTTTCTCTCTTGCCCTTCCCACACTCAGCCAGGGACAGTAATCTTTTCTCTCACTGCTGCCTATTCCTGTTGTCTGAGAGCATTGAAACCAGCTGTTTCAGACAAAAACAACCTTTGTCAAATAAGTGAGGATGTAACTTGACTGGCATGATTCAAGGCCTACAAGCTTCACCTGCGCTCTGGGTGGTGGCATGGTGGAAGATGCAGCCGCTGTCTGATTTCGCCAAGGCAGCACGGGGCAAAACCACTCGACTTCGCTGAGGTAGATGAGGAACGAGCACTCTGTGCCGTCCACACCGAAGAATGCATAGCAGGGGTCTGATGTCCACCTGGCTCTCATCCACTGAAAGGCAAAGGGAGGGGGATTGGTTAGGTGAGCCTTTACACAAAAATGTAACCAACAGTGGAGCTTCTGAATGCAACAAATGATAGCAAGGGATCATCAGATTAAGGCTTGGATTTACACTGAGAAGAGGCTAACATTTCTAAAGGTTGAGCTTGTTTCTTTGGACTTTATCAAGGGATATGATGCATGAGTATTGGCAAATTATTGGCTTAACTGGAAGAAGTTGTTACAAAGGTATTTATATGGCAGACAGAGATCCTGTTAAAGGAAAGAAATCAAAAGGATGCAGTGAAAAGGCAGACTTTCAGACTAGGGAGGTATAGTCAACAAAACAGTTCCTGAACTTTTTATTTGATTTAATTTTTTTTATTAAAAACCACAGGTGGTTTACAGCATTAAAATACAAAAGGAGAACATTAAATACATAACAAACAAAACCTTCTGTTGTGGGAGCTAATTTTGTTCAATAGAAACTGTGAAAACAATTCTGAGTAAGTAAAGAATAGGAAATTCTGGTAAGATTTGCTGGTGGCACCAATCTAAGGGACAAAATCATTGCCGAAAAGGATAAAGATCTGAAGTATGTATATTTATTGATATATTTGTAGAGCATACTTTCATTAAAAAATACATAAAGGCTGTATACATGTATGCGTAGGCTAATACACAATGGTATACCACACATTTTCTTCCCCTTCTTATACTGTATATAAGTAAAATGACATGCAAAGCAGCCCTAAGAAAATGATTTAATAAACTTACTATATTATTATTATTATTATTATTATTATTATTATTATTATTATTATTATTATTATTATACTGCCCTATACCTGGAGGTCTCAGGGAGGTTCACCTCTTTAAATAGAATAGAATTTTTATTACCCAGAGAACTCATCTAAAGCTTTTATCTAAAAATGGATAGGAGATCCTGCCAAGGAGCTTACATTTTATCCATTAGCTTAGATCTCACAAAGCTTATTTTGCTTATCACTGAGGTCTGTTATCACTGATCAGCACAGGTTGTGGAGGAAATAAATAATATCACAGCACTTCAGATGAAATTTGCCAGAACAAAAGCAAGCTGGCTGATAAGTGTAGAAAATGCCTGATCCTTATCTGCAGTGGTTTTGCCCCATAGAGCAAAGCTAACACATGTATTCTTTCCCCCAGAAAAGCAGAGCTAGCCTCCCTCCTGATATTGTGGAAATGACTCCACTGATGGAGGTTGTGGTCAAAAACTTATGGAGGCCACCGGGTTCAGAAAGGCTGATATCTGTGCTAAAGAGAAATAAATTTAGTGAGGTTCTCTCGCAAGGTGATTTTGCATGCAAAGCAATAGCCCAGGCTTCCAGTTCTCCATGTAGATCTATCATCCTCCGTAATTGCTGGTGCCAGCCTCTTCCAAACTTAACTACACAAACGAAGCCACTCAGGAGACAGCCCTCCACTCCCAATATGTAAAACACACCAATCATCCAGACAGGAGATCGAATTACTGCCTGCAGCAATTAAATTACACTTAAAATTTAACCCCGCCATGGAAGAGGATGGGAGAAAATGACCGCTATGTAGCTGGGACAATCTGAGTAATGCAACGGTTGTGTCTTGTTAATCTGGCAGTTAATTTGTTTTGTCAAGTAGCTGGTTGAGGGGCATGCAGGCTGAAATAACAGCTGAAGGGGTGCAGTGCGGGGAATGACTTCATGTTAATCTTACTGTTAAGCTAAACGGGTCGGTGCAGATACAGAGCTGCACACAATTGCACCGGCCAATCAAATGCCCGAGATGTGTTCAAGTCAAGACAATGTGCTGCTCTAAGCAGAATGTGGTACTCAAAACCAGCATCAGGTTACAACACTTTGCTTGTTCCCCAGGGCAGAGATAACGCTTGAGATTAAAAACAAGCAAGACAATAAATCCATTGGTGCTTCCTTTGCATTTTGTTGCATATGAATAATTAACAGAGATATAAATGCTACATTAGTCCATGAATCATGCAAGGCAGGGCAACCTAGTTGCTCAGACTTCACACAAAGAAGGTGTGCATCCTCACTCTCTCAGTGAATATTTCATAGAATTGTAGAGTTGGAAGGGACCCCAAGGGTCATCTAGTCCAACCCCCTGCAATGCAGGAATCTCAGCTAAAGCATCCATAACAGAGGGCCATCCAACCTCTGCTTAAAAGCCTCCAAAGAAGGAGAGTCTACAACACCTCTCATGTCTCTAGACTAGAGTCAAGCTCAACAAGGTCTTCTTTCCCTGAATTTAGGGCTTTCCAAAAATGTTTGATCTGAAAAGAGACACATCCTGGCCACCTCATGTAAGAAAAGCACAATCTACTCATCCACCTCAACAAATCTGATCCCTTGAAACTAATGAAGTTCTACCCACCCTACCTTTTTTTTTTGGGGGGGGTATCTTCATTTTGCCCTCACCCTCCTCCTTCAAATGATCAACATTAAATCTCTGAGAAGGTTCAGCACAGCACTAATTGACACATTAGGGCTATGGTTGCAGCTGTAGTGCATATATTACCCCATAGGGAGGTCTTCCTCAAGCTGGTGCCCTCCAGATGCTGCTGGACTCCAACTCCCATCAGCCCAGCCACTATGGCCAATAATCAGGGATGATGGGAGTTGAATCTCACCATCTCAAGCGGGAAGAGCACTGTTGCAGTCAGGTCCTACTTGTGGGCTTCCCAGTAGCCAATCAGATCCCTGTATGAGAAGAGGATTCTACACTAGATGGGCCTTGATCTTCCTCTGTTCTTATCTGTGGTGGAGCAATAGATAAAATCTAGGGGAATAAAAAAGTAATGGTACAGGACCTCTGACAGTTAAGTCCAGTCACGAATGACTCTGGGGTTGTGAAGCTCATCTAGCTTTACTGGCTGAGGGAGCCAACAGTTTTTCCAGGTCATGTGGCCAGCATGACTAAGCCGCTTCTGGCAAAACCAGAGCAGCGCACAGAAATGCCGTTTACCTTCCCGCTGGAGCGGTACCTATTTATCTACTTGCACTTTGACGTGCTTTCAAACTGCTAGGTTGACAGGAGCTGGGACCCAACAACAGGAGCTCACCCCGTCGTGGGGATTTGAACTGCTGACCTTCCAATCAGCAAGCCCTAGGCTCAGTGGTTTAGACCACAGCACCACTCACATCTCTTAAAGTTCAGAGTTGACCTGCAGGGCCATAGCCAACCCTCCACACTAAGTGGGGCTGCCACATTTCCAGGTAGGCTTCAAAGAAATGAAGTTATTTCAATGGCTTCTTAGTGTCCAAAAAGCAAGCATTAAATAAAAACAGTTATTATTAAGTTTGCAAGCTTCTGCCTGCTTATAATGAGTACAATCTCATATTGCAATAAACAGTAACTCCCTTAAGTTGTCCCTTACCCACTCTGCGCACCATATTCACAGCCATATAGTAGCTAAAGGGGGACTTCAGGACTGATTAAGCATAGTAAGGGAGACATGGATCTTGAAAAGTCCACCCTGAGCCAGCGGGGTACTTGAGTGGGCAGCAGAGCTGGACAGGTCAGGTGGGTGTTGTCAGTTTGGAGCAGAATCACTTGAGGGCAGGCAGCACCAGCTGCTCCTGATTTGTTCTCAACAAGAAATCTCCCTCTTCTAAGGAATAAGATACAATTTTGTTGTATCACTAAACCAAGAAGTCAGTGTTTGTGTGCTTGAATTTTGTTGAGGTGGAACAAATCCTTATTCTTGGTGGGTCAGGACACCCACTGGTCCAACTTTGGCTCATGGAAAACTTAACTATTGCTGTTCATTTCCCCAGGTGATCTCTGAAACACTAAAAGTAAAGGGAGAGGGACCCCTGACCATTAGGTCCAGTCGTGGCCGACTCTGGGTTGCGGCGCTCATCTCGCTTTATTGGCCGAGGGAGCCAGCATACAGCTTCCGGGTCATGTGGCCAGCATGACTAAGCCACTTCTGGCGAACCAGAGCAGTGCATGGAAACGCCGTTTACCTTCCCGCTGGATAAACCTTACCTATTTATCTACTTGCACTTTGACGTGCTTTTGAATTGCTAGGTTGGCAGGAGCAGGGACCTAGCAACAAGAGCTCACCCCGTTGCGGGGATTCGTACCGCTGACCTTCTGATCGGCAAGTCCTAGCCTCTGTGGTTTAACCCACAGTGCCACCCACGTCCCTCTGAAACACTACCCATGCCTTTTATATCCCATTTATATTCCTTTCTAATTTGGGGAAAAAAGAAAAATGCATTGAAAAGATGTTTTCTCACATCGTAATAATTTGGTTTACTACTGCAGTTCTTGCTGGAACAGTGTGTGAACAAAAAAGATTCCATCTTCTTTTAACTGTCATCCAAAGAGACACATTGCTTTCATTTCTATCTTTTTTCTGTTCAGAGCACAAATCTGAATCTAGTTTACTCACCTCCACTTTCCCAGAGCAGTCGGGGTACTTGGGATCCCTGGGCACCTCACACTGGTCCCGTCTGCCTTCTATCGCTGTTGAGTACAAACACACACGGGAGTGGTTAGTTCTGAGCTCAGATTCTGGTACCAAAGGGAGCTTGCTAAGAATGCCAGTTATCTTTTCTGTTTTGAAGGAATAGTGTGGTGCTCATATTATTCAATCTGGGCTCCAGCTCCATGAACCTGGGTCCTGTCTCTCCTCCCTCTGTCCCACAAAACACCCCATCTTAGATCCTATCCCAGGCACCAGAATCCAAGGACTGCAATCCCAACCCTCCCTAAACAACATTATGTGCGAACAGCCTCCTATTCTAGCAAATCAGGAATTCACCTTTAGACTGACTGCTTAAATGCTGGCGCATGCAGAAAGTCAAGACTATTTCTCAAGGCATTTTTTTCTACAGTATTTATCACTAGCTTTGATGTTGGGGTTAACGTTGTGCATGGTTAGCAATTAGACACCTTTTTATTAAACTGCTAATTTATATGCCACTTCCTATTTCAACAGAAGTCTCTAAGCAGTTTACAAAAAGCAATCAATATAGGAAAGACAATATGAATTCCTCAGTCAAAACCAAACAATGATTACTAATACTAATAATTCCACATTTTAAGTAACACAGTTAAATAAATATCACTAAACAATGTACATAACTAAAATGACCAAGAACCACGAAAGAAAATGACACATTAAGCATCAAAATATATCACGGTCCATCAAAATGCCACAGAATTGCAATATATCATCACAAAAACCTCATATTGTTGGCATCTGCCTGTCTCAAGCCAAACTGCTGGAGAATCACAGGACCTGTTATGGCTGCAGAGACCAGTAACTTATAACTGTTGACTCCTGTGTTGTTTTTGCTGCATTAACAGCACTCAAGTAACCTCTCCGGAGTGCAAGCCTGGACAGTGTGCATGAAGGTCCTGAGCCGCTCACACAACCAGACCTCCTGCCTCAGCCTCACTGATGTGCTCCAAAGGAAAGCAGAGCAATACACTGGGCACCAGCTTGGCTGCAGGAGTTGCTGGAAGGAGGCATACAAGGCACCACCCAACCATTTTAGGGACTCCACTCCGGATTTGCGTAGGGTTTACTCCTTAGCCTTTTCTTCTCCCAAACATGTCCCACAAGACAGTAGGTACAGATTTTTCCTCAAGGTTTACTCCCAAAGCCATTCTCATAAACGATTATAGCCGCAAGGCAGCAGGTGTTTAGGTTCAGAGTTTTCCGTTTCCTAGAAGGGCTATGTTCCCAGATTGATGAGTCTCATCTAGCCATCTCATATATATTGCAACAACAACTCAGCAGCTGGGAAAGGAAGTTCAGGGATATTTTTTAAAAATAGTTTTATAAGTTGTGTGTCTGTTTCTCAATTTGATCCTTTTACATGGCTTTGTATGTTTTGTGGTATTTTATGCATTGTTATTTGCTGTTATTTTTATTGATTGTAAATTGGTAATTCTTTATTGTGGTTGATAAGTGTGAACTGTTTACCGTATTTTTTGCACCATAACACTCACTTTTTTCCTCCTAGAAAGTAAGGGGAAATGTCTGTGCGTGTTATGGAGGGAATGCCTACAGGTGGCATGCCTACGGATTTTCCTCCTCTAAAAACTATGTGCGTGTTATGGTCGGGTGCGTGTTATAGAACGAAAAATACGGTAATTATTATTTGTTGATGTTTAATTTTACTGTTTACTATTAGATACTGATGTATTGTTGAATGTTGCTTTGTTTGATATAAGTTGTCTATTTTAGTTATTGCGGCTTTTATATTGGATCAGATTGTTACTATTAATGTTTGGTGTTTTATTATGTTTTTATATGTTGTTCATAACCTAACCAAGGAATGATGACATTGGAAGGGGGCAGTTGGGAAAAACCAAAACATATATATGCTACACTTCAATTTCCTTTGATAATGAAAGCAAAATGGAAGTAAAAAAGAAGTGTTTCTTGGTGTGGCTCTATTGTATGGTCTTACATTTCTTCTCAGATTACAGTGCATGCTAATGGTTGGCCGGCATTTTGCCTCCAGTCAATGCCCCCCCCCCAATTGTGCCTAATGAGGCATGTGCGTGACTCTAAAGGAGCACATGAAAGCCCTTCAAAATATAGACATTTTCAAATTGCGGCAGAAAATTGTGCAGGCAATCAGTCAAGTGCAGAGCCATCTAATGAGACAAACAATAGCAACACCTACAGGCACAAAGGCCTTTCAGAGAAACTCAGAAGTAAAGCATGGAGTTCTGTCTTTGAAATAAGCACCCCAACACCATGCCCAACAGTTTGAGAAAAAGCTTGCTTACTTGTGTTTTAACCCCCAGGAACCAGAAGGCCATTATTCATCTTCAGGCTGTATATCCACAACATCCCTGTGGGACAGGGGTATCCATTCCCCAATGAACAATGTTCTAGAGACCATTGTATCGGTGGTGTACAGACCAGTGAATGGACCAAGTGAAGAGGCAGCAACAACAAAGGAAGGAACAGCAGAACCAGGAGGCTCCAGGGGTTGGCAGAGGGACCCTGATTCAGGGTTGGGCTTTAACAGTTGTCCAACAATGCTGACCCCTGGTGCCAGCCCTGGAGCCAGATGACCTGGAGTTAAAAAAAGGGGGGGGAGCTGCTACTGCCTAGGCACTTAATCTGTAGCACTGGCCAAGCCCAGTTTGGGATAATAATCCATTATTCATACATGGGGAAAGCTAAAAGGAGCTGGCCAGTGAGGGTGCTATAAACTATTTATAACATGCTCCATTTGTTTTCAAGAACAAATTGCAGAAGCCTATGCAATTATTCATGCCCTTAAAGTTAAACAAAGTCCTCTGGTACCCCAATTCTTCATTAGGAACCATAGCTGCAGATTAAAGACAAACATTAAACATTGATATTAGAACAGGAACAGGCAATATTTTATTGACTCCCTTGGACCTCTTTGGGTGTCAGGGAGAGAGGTGGCAGAAAAAGCCATTTGGCACATTGAGCCACAGCTGGACAAAGAAAGATGAGCAAGAGAGTCAATATTTAATACTTTAGGGTCACAGCAGGAGAGCACAGTGAGACAACCGGTCATAAAATGCTCTTGTATCTGCCACATTAATCATCATAATGAAATCCATTTGCAATTTCAAAAGATTTAGTCTTTGATCCAGGAAGGCAAAAGCTTCATTTTCAACATGGGTGTTGTCCACACTTCAGCTTCCTATTGCATCATCCCACAGAATGTTCAGCAGCAAATATTACACAGTGTCAGGAGGAGGTAAAACATTTTTATTTTATCTACACGGCTGACCCACCGATAAGGCAAGGTAAGGCAACAGCCTTGGGAGGCAGAATCCACAGGGGCAGCAGAGCTGGCCTCCAAAAAATGCATTGCCTGCTGCCATCGCCACTGCAATGGCAGCAACAGCTGCAGCACACTCCTTGGAGGCTGGATTTGCTGCCTCCTTGGCAGCCAAAACACATTTACAGCAGCCTTTTGGTGAAGAGAAGGTTTTGCTGGTCGCCTCCCACCTTTGTTCCCAGTGTAGATCTTTAGTTCCCCTTTATTCCCAATGTAGATCGACACTCACCCCTTCTTCCCTGGCCGGAAACAGGGAATTTTGTGGTTCACCTCAGGGGCCAAACTGTTTTGGGCCAGATCTGTTTATATAGCACCCTTAATGTGCACGGCACTTTACAACTAAAAGACAGGTCCCTGCCCTGAGGAGCCTACATAGGGCAGGCAGTCAAGCTGAGGGTGGGGGACCTGTGGGCCTCTGAATGTTGTTGAACTTCAGCTGCCATCTTCCTTGACCACTGGTGACTATTGCTGGCTTGGGATAAAGGGAGTTGGAGTCCAACAAGAACTGGAGGGCTACAGGTCACCCATCCCTGCAATAGGGGGATAGAAGGAAGATGGAGACAATGGCAAATGAGAAATTATCCTTTCATGAACTTAGGCCTTGTTTAAACATGGTAAAACAGAATGCCCCTCCCCCCCAAAAAAAAATGGACAAGAGAAAATCTCTAAGAATTATGCTGTGGGAAGGAAATGCTGTGACGACTCAAGAAGATGCAGACAAGGATTTGAGTTGTACAGCACTGCATTGCAAGTGGGTCAATTGAAATAGGTGAGAGATTTTATCCAACACTATTTATTCATAAGGCAGGTGAATAAGCAAGAGAGGTATTTAATACTTTTCAGTTTGATGACAATGCAAATAATAAATGGCCATGTCTGGATTTGAAATATTGAATCTGAAGCACACTCAGAAGAAATATTAAGCATGAAAGGTGCAGATGCTTTATTAGAACTCGGAATGAAAGAGAAAGCACCGATAGTGGATGAAATAGTGATTGCTTTCAAGCTGTTGGCACAAACCTGTGCATTTGGGGAGCTGAGTGAATCACTAAAAACTGCGTAGTGTGTGGCATGAGATCAGGCAGGCAGAGATCCAGGTTTGCATGAGAGATTGGTTTAGTCCTTGAGCATGCCTTTGATATGACACACAGAGCAGCAGAAGTGGCTACAAAGCAACTGAGAGGACTAGCGGGGGGCACAGCTTAAAACAAGCGGCCGCCCTACAGTCCAAAGATATCGGTAAGAAGGTGAGGCAGCCAGCCTCAGAGCAAAAGTTGCCCCCACTTACAAAAATCTTTCAAAAGAAGGAGTCCTGGGGGTAACAGTGTGAGCTACAAGTGCATCATCAGACAGTATTTGTAAAACATTCAAAGCTCTGCAAGTTGAACCGTTTAATCATTAAAAACACCAGATTTTCTTTTTAACACCCCACCCCAAAATATTTCTTGCATTCAGTAAATGCAATCAGAATTGCTAGTATATCTATATAAGAAGAAAGTGACTCAGCTGGAATTCCAGGCAGTATATTACTGAGTCTAAGGCCATGGATACATTTTTTTAAAGGTACGGAAGGTTTCATTTGTAGGCTGAACGGAAATCAACCAAGTGACTGTCCAAGAAGTTGAACAGGAGTGGGGAACCTGGTGCTTCTGGCCAGATGTTGTTGGAGGACAACTCCCAGCATTCCTGATGGTTGGCTGTTCTGACACAGGCTGAGAGGGGCTGCAGTCCAACATCTGGGGGGGGGCACCAGCTCCCTACTGCTGACGTAAATGAAGATAAGACACATTGTTAATAGAGAAAACCTAATACTATACTAAGGGACACGGGTGGCGCTGTGGGTTAAACCACAGAGCCTAGGACTTGCTGATCAGAAGGTCGGCGGTTCGAATCCCCACGACAGGGTGAGCTCCCGTTGCTCGGTCCCTGCTCCTGCCAACCTAGCAGTTTGAAAGCACACCAGTGCAAGTAGATAAATAGGTAGTGCTCCAGCAGGAAGGTAAACGGCATTTCCGTGCACTGCTCTGGTTCACCAGAAGCGGCTTAGTCATGCTGGCCACATGACCCGGAAGCTATACGCCGGCTCCCTCGGCCAATAAAGCGAGATGAGTACCGCAACCCCAGAGTCGGACACAACTGGACCTAATGGTCAGGGGTCCCTTTACCTTTAATGCTGAACTAGGCATTGGACAAAACTAAGGGGAGAGGAAATGGCAACACTCCTAAAGGACCAAGAAAGGAAGAGACATTTTCAATGATGTCTCTCAGGCGGCAGTCAGGGTGGCCATGCTATGGGACTTCACAGAGACCACTTAAAGAACTTTGAATTTTAGTAGTTGAAATGTTTAAAAAGTGAGCACCCATTTTTAACTTGCCTCCAGTGCTAGTTCCATGTTTGTGTGCATGTGCAAATGAAGCTCTGGTGTAAGGCGCAGCTTGAGACTATTGCTAGTCCTCTGGCTTGACAACCCATAGGCTAATAACGGAGCTCTGTACCCATTCTACGACAATTGCCCACTTCCGTGTCAGCTTCCAACTTATTTAATTTTTTTAAAGCCAGCCATGGCAAACAAGAATGGCAGACTCCATGGGAATCTTTGCCCCTAGGTAAAATCATAGCATCATTAAAGTCAGCTTCAAAACCCATCCTGCAGCAGGAGAAAGGGGAGAGTTGTGAGCAATGGGGAAGACGGGAAACAAACACAAAAAGGTGGATAAATCAAGCTTTCAAAGGAGAGGTTTATGGGTCGTCGTGGGATTCAAGGCAAGCATTTTTAATGGTGTCTGTTGGGGATTATTTTCTTTGGTGGATTAGTAGGAAACAAACACATCATTGTTGCATGATTAAAGTGATTTCCTCAGTAATCCCCTTCTTAGCACATTAACCCACTGGAAAAGGGGGTGGGTGTTAGTTGTGTCACACGCCAAGAAGGGGTGTTGAAGTGGGAAGTGCAGACAAGCGCCCCCACAATGGATGTGCGCTGCCATAGGAACACATTTCTTCCCTGCAGTGTGCTGCTACTGCTGCTGACTTAGGTACCAGCGTTGCAGTTCTCTGACTGTTCGCTTTTCTGCTAATGATGTATAGTGTGCTCAGCTCACCAAGTGCTTTGCAGACATTAACTCTTCCTTTCCCGAAGAGTCATGAGAGGCTAGCATTAAAGAGTTCTTCTCTCCCCCCACACCCTCCCCAACTCCTTCCCTAAGCTGCCAAAGAGAACTGAATGTGCAAATCCCAATGAATCAGTTTCACCTGTTTTTAACGATGTGGTAGGAAGAAAGATGAGGAGAGGTACAGCTCACTTCTTGTAGTGCAGGAGAGGGGCAGTGGTGGAACGATGCCATCGGTTGTTTATCTTATGATGTATGAGGGGAAATAAATGGCCGGGAGCACTTTTAGAGAAAGCTGCTAGAGAGAATGCAACCAAGACAG
The DNA here is from genome assembly GCF_965112155.1 of Podarcis liolepis. Taxonomy (NCBI): domain Eukaryota; kingdom Metazoa; phylum Chordata; class Lepidosauria; order Squamata; family Lacertidae; genus Podarcis; species Podarcis liolepis. The sequence continues at coordinate 36,800,449 of NC_139555.1, read as the reverse complement.
GGACATGGGCAGAAACCTAACCCTCCCAGCCCTGCATGTGACAAACACGGTACCTGAGGGTGCTTGCTTTCTGCAGCAGGAATGGTCAGGTGCAGTTTGCTTGTGCATTTGGAAAACACAACAAATACCAGGTCTCAAACAATTACCTACAAATGTAATGAAGATACCAAATGAAGACACCAAGTTTCAAAAGACTGCCTGTGCGTGAAGCCCAATGACCCATTTTAGGCTGGTCATTTCGGCATTGCCAGAAAAGAGGAAACACACCACCAAGAAAGGTAGACAAAAGACATTTGCATATGCTGATTTTATATGTCTTCGTGAAAATTTAGAAATAATTGCTATAATTTAAAGGGAAACACCATACATCTCGTTATAATGGGGGAGACTGTGGCCAGGTGACCTATGTGCTACCAAAAGTATTAACTGTTGATGGGCAATTTTGAGGCCCCTGTTTTCCCTTCTTTAAACAGGACTGAACTGGGCAGGACTTCTGCTGGAGCTTGCTTTCCCCTCCTTCCTCCCATTCCTTTTTCCTCATTTTCCATGTCTTCTTAGGATGTGAGCCTGTGGGAAGGGACTTTCTACTGCTTTTTCTTGGTTAAATGCTGAGGCACAAACACCACATAGGCGCTGACTCTTAGGGGCCAAGGCAGTTTCCCCAATGTAATTTTTGAGGGAGCCGGGCACCCTCAATTTTCAGAGGGTGTTCGGCTCCACCCCCTGGCTCCTCACAATGTTGTGTATGTGATGTCCGGACGTCGCAATAAGCTGGAGAAGCTGGCATCTCTGAAACACCACAAACAAATAACTATAAAGCCTCACTTTGACAGCCCTTCAAGCAGAGGACTGGGCCATGTAAATTTTGACACAAAATCAGCTAACCTGTTTAGATGAGGGGCAGGGGATATTTAACCCTTTTCTGTCCATGTTATGCTCCCTAGCTTCCTGTTAGGATCAGAGCAGAACCAGACAATGTGTCTTCTTCTGTGAAGGAACCTTTTGCCGGATGTAGCATATATCAAGGGCAATCAATCAGAGACTGACAAACCTTCTGAGGCTGCATACATACTATACCTTTAAAGCACATTTGATGCATATATAGCCCCCCTCAAAGAACTCTGGGCACTGTAGATTAAGTTATAAAGTTTTTGGGAACCATCACTCTGTGAGGGCTTAACTACAATGACAAGATTGTTGATGTTTGATGAGAGACACTTTTGTCATAGACATCTTGCAGTTAGGGGCGAGGAGATGGGGAGAGAGGGGAGAGAGGGATGGTGGGTGTCGTTCTTTCATTCTATTGCCTAACATAATTGAAAGTGGAGACAATATATGTACCTCTCTCTGCTTATTCGTTTGCTTTGTAACATGAAAAACCTTAATAAAACCATGTGTGTGTGTGTGTGTGTGTGTGTGAGAGAGAGAGAGAGAGAGAGAGAGAGAGAGAGAGAGAGAGAGAAGAATTCTTTGAAGGGAAATAATATGTTTCAAATGTCCTTTAAAGTGTGTACAAAACTCCCATTCTAGAAGGAGCCCTACTCACAGAAATGACAGATTTGATGGACAGAATTTCAACTGCAGTCCTGCCCAACTTTTTCCAGGGTGGAGCCAAATGGCTTTGTCCTTTTCAGACATATCAGAATAAAGGATGTTAGAAGCAGGCTGAGGATGAGAGGAAAAGATTCTGAGGTCATGTGCAAATTGCCCTGAATCCACTGGGCTGCCTCTGATCCCTATGGTACAGACATATGTCATGTTTCACATCCATACAGCTGATTGAGAACAGCAGTGGATGAGGCCAGCCTGTGCAATCTGAACAGCTGGCTTCCTGTGATGTCCCAAGGATAAAGGTATCTATCTTTAGTCCCAATTCACATCCTGCACATTTGTTTTGAAAGAAATGTCATCATGCTTTTCAGGCCAATTTGCCAAATACCGTGGATCACTAAGCAGTCAGTGGTGTGTCCACTTAATACTGAATACTGTATGGTATTCTTTACCAGGGCAAAGCAGACCACACATTAAGAGGCTTATTTATATGCTCACATGCCAATTTCTTCTGCAAAAAAGATAGCACCACAAACAAAAATTTACCTAAAGGCTAACAAGGAGTATGACTGAAAGGTTTGGTTTACACTTATATGTACCCCAGGGGTTACGGAAGAGTTATTGGTACTATTAAAATTACAATAGACCGCTGAGGAAGACAGAAACAGTCAAATGCATATGGTTATCGGTTATACATGAATACATGTTATGAAGGAAGTTACTCATACTGATTACCCTAAGAAGGCCACCAGTGGTTGTTTGTTTTATATGCTGGGGTGGGTGGGTGTGTGGAGAGAGAGAGAGAGAGAAGGAGAGAGAGAATTGCATTTGTTATCCATAGTTCATTGGGGTTTTCACATTATTGCAATAGAACAGTACAGTGGTACCGCAGGTTACATACGCTTCAGGTTACATACGCTTCAGGTTACAGACTCCGCTAACCCAGAAATAGTGCTTCAGGATGAGAACAGAAATTGTGCTCTGGAGGCGTGGCAGCACCAGGAGGCCCCATTAGCTAAAGTGGTGCTTCAGGTTAAGAACAGTTTCAGGTTAAGAACGGACCTCCGGAACGAATTAAGTACTTAACCCGAGGTACCACTGTACAGTCCCCGACTCACCCTTCCCTCTCCCAGCTTCCCTTCCTCCAGTCTTATTCCTCTTTTTTTTTCTCTTCCAGCTACAGCATTTTCATCTCTGACATTCAGTGAGTTAGCATGTTATATGGTGCTCATGATTGCATGCTCAGATAAGAAGATAAGGGTTAGGATAAATGAGTGTCTGCTCTTGTCACAGATTAAGATCTATTAAGTTATGGAAGTTTCCATCACTGCAACATGCCTCCCACTGCTTCCAGTTGTGGGTATTACTCAGGGAAGAGTTCCAAAAATACACTCCAAATCCCTGGGAAGCTTGGCTTTTTATCTAGTTCACAGAGTAGAAGTTTCCCATGGGCTGCTAGTTACAGGTGGTCTTTCACCCCATTTTCTGTGCCTGGAGAAGGGCAGACTTTCCAGTGTTGAGCGATTATTCATTTTGCTGCCAGATGGCTCAGTGGAAGCATCCTTCTTGTCCTCTTGATAATCCCCCACCTGGCAGGTATGTAGCCGATTATTGTGCGGATTTATTTTGGAGTGGCTTATAGGTTGTTGCTTTTAATCTGTGTGGTTATACGATGTGTTTTATGGATTAAGTGTTTGCATAACTTCAAGCTCTGCATTTTGTTCATCCCAACTTGATGTTTTGTACTTTCCAGTTGGGTTTGATTTTGTTTTGGCTTCTTTCACTGACCTGCAATTGCATTGTGGAAAGAGCCACAGCTTACTGGTTGGACAGTAGGGCTGCTGTAATAAAGGACGCTGCATGCCTAAATACACCAGGAGAAACATTATCATGCATTGGCATAACTCAGGATCCTGCACCAAGTATCTGCACCCACTACTCCATTTGCACTCCACATACCTTTGCCTTCACTCCTTGTAGTAGGAGGCTTGAATCCAACTGATACAAACTTTTGGATTTTCTCTAAGTATTCTTCTCTAGATCAGTTCCCTGCCTCTTTGTTCTAGATAAACTCTTTCAGAACCTGTAATAATTTGCATTTCCAGTCCTTGGGCTTCTTCTAGTCCTTGTGGGTCTTCTCATCGACCAGACACAGGCAAACTCAGCCCTCCAGATGTTTTGGGACTACAACTCCCATCACCCCTAGCTAACAGGACCAGTGGTCAAGGATGATGGGAGTTGTAGTCCCAAAACATCTGGAGGGCTGAGTTTGCCTATGCCTGGACTAGACTCTTCCACTCCAAATTGCCCCATCCCTACATCAGTTTCACTCCTCTTCCCAGTGTCCCACATCTCATTTCCATTTCTGCGATTATGCCATATGTTTAGTTAGGGACCTAAAGGAACATGCAGCCTCTGCTTGGGGAAACCTTGTACTGCTCTGCTAGCCCCCCGCTTCCCACAACTGACCACCCAAGTAGTTCCACAAGCATCTCCCACCAAAGAAACCTTTTCCTCTCCCTCCCTCTTTTCTCATACACCATCCACACTCTATTTTTCTTTTCCAGCTCTTACTTCTATATTTCTATTGTCCTCATTCTGCCAAGACCCAGGCTGCTCCCAGCCAACCCTGTTTGATTCTAACCTCCAGCTCCAAACTGGCTAACTTCACTGCATGTCTGCTTGACTTCTATTGCCCTTTCCTTCACTGGATTTGGTGTGGGTTAAACCACAGAGCCTAGGACTTGCCGATGAGAAGGTCGGCAGTTCGAATCCCTGTGATGGGGTGAGCTCCCGTTGCTCGGTCCCTACTCCTGCCAACCTAGCAGTTCGAAAGCACATCAAAATGCAAGTAGATAAATAGGTACCACTCCAGTGGGAAGGTAAATGGTGTTTCTGTGCGCTGCTCTGGTTCGCCAGAAGCGGCTTAGTCACGCTGGCCACATGACCCGGAAGCTGTATGCCGGCTCCCTCGGCCTATAGAGCGAGATGAGCGCTGCAACCCCAGAATCGGCTGCAACTGGACCTAATGGTCAGGGGTCCCTTTACCTTTACCCTGCTATCTCTGTTGGATAGCAGGATACCCTGCTATCCTCTCCTTTCATTTAACCCGCACATTGCTAGTCCAATGGAATGTAATGGCCTGCATAGCGATCAATATTTCTCTCTCTTGTAATAAATCAAATATTCCTCGATTCTAAGCCCTGGTTTCTTGCCAGATTGCTAATTCCCCCTAGTCTAAGTGAAACAAACTGTAACTTGTACACATGTATGTGAGTGTGTGCATACAATGGTACCCAGTAACATTTCGATAAAAATATATAAGCAGATGTCACACTCTCAGATCATCCTTTTTGGTGAGCCTGCTGGTTTTCTTACATTTTCCATTTAGGAGGCTGTTGCGAAGAATCTGGTCCACCTTCATTGCAATGTCCGAGACGTTCTGAGCAATCGCCTGGATCCTCTCCATCAAGCCAACTGCTGGATGGTACCTGAAGAATAAGTGAAAAAGAGATATAAACTTTGATTCATTCTTGTCAGGCATCCAGACTTGTCAGAAAGAAGGAAGAGGTCCCTCTGTCCCAAAACAACAGTGCTTTGAAATTGAAGCGCCAATCGCCAAAGACAGCCCTTCTGGCAGCCAGAGGGATGTCATGGGAGAGAATGATGGACAAAAACTCCCACAGCACTTCCTCAAAACATTTGCAACAAGAGCCTTAAACTGAGGGAACAGCAGAACTGTGCCAAAGGCAAAGACTGAAACACACACACACACACACACACACACACACACACACACACACACGTGCCCCCTTTCTGGAATCTGATCTGATCTTCTATAAGGGCTGTTGTGTGATGTGTTATCATCTTTGAAGCTCCCTTGAGGGGGCTCTATTGGAGGCCCTTATACACCCAGTAGATTGCTGTGGTCTGAGGGAATGTTTCTCTTGCAAGTACCAAAGATCTCAGAAGCTTGCTGCACAGTAACTTAGAGCAGAGCTTTCAGTGTGGCTGCCCCTGATCTATGGAATAGCATTCCTGTCAAACTATGACAGGCACCCACTACCTGCCCTTTCCAGAAACATGTGGAGACATTTTTGTTCCTACAGGCTTTCCCAGTGGGTCTTTTCCATGAGTGTCCACTTGGTAGGGTTTTGTTTTAAATACAGGTTTTGGGGGTTTTTTTTGGTGTTTTTAACAGTTTTCAATTAGGACCTTTAAAGCCCTAAACGGCCTCGGTCCTGTATACCTGAAGGAGTGTCTCCACCCCCATCGTTCAGCCCGGACACTGAGATCCAGCACCGAGGGCCTTCTGGCGGTTCCCTCATTGCGAGACGCGAGGTTACAGGGAACCAGATAGAGGGCCTTCTCAGTAGTGGCACCTGCCCTGTGGAATGCCCTCCCATCAGATTTGAAGGAAATAAGCAGCTATCTTATTTTTAAAAGACATCTGAAGGCAGCCCTGTTTAGGGAAGTTTTTAATATTTAATGCTGTATTGTTTTTAACACTCTATTGGAAGCCGCCCAGAGTGGCTGGGCAAACTCAGCCAGATGGGTGGGATATAAATAATAAATTAGTAGTAGTAGCAATAGTAGTAGTAGTAGTAAATCAGTCTGAGATTGTTTAGAAGGCAATTAATAAATCAGTGGTGGTGGTGGTGGTGGTGGTGATGATATTTAAATAACTAAAACCCCTGTTTGCCTCTGTAATGTATGAAATGGCCCCACTTGCCACCACCCCCATCCCCCAAAAACGGCTAAGGAGAGTTGACTCTCTCTGAAATTGAAGCTTTTTCTTACAGCGTAGATTCAGCAGGTCGGATGTGCATTACAGATGCCACGTATATAAAGCTCAGCTGTAAAAGGCAACTAGTGTAGGCATGTCTTCTGTCTGGGAACTGAAGCTCTTGCATTATCATTTTTTTTGTAATTAAAAAACACCAACCTTACTTTAACTTCCAAGGACATTACCTTGCCAAGAGATTCTTAGTCATTTTAGGAATATAAACTAAGGAGTGAAATTACACCTGCCAAGTTTTTAAACTGCCAAAAAACAACAACCCACAACCATTTGCGGCAGTAACGAAAGGCATCTGCATGAAGGAAGCTTGGACAGATCCGCTACTGGTATAATCAATTGGCAAAGGTCCATTGCTATAAAGAAGGGGCCATCTTAGCTTCCACTACCTCATTCTACTGCAGGGATATGGAAACATTTATCAGGCTGTGGGTCACATTGCTATCTGGGCAACCTTTCGCGGGTCACACATGCCAGTAGTGGGTGAGGCCAGAGGCAAACAGTGGGTGGAGCGATTGGTGTCAATGTTACCTTTGTACAGTAGGCTAGTTCCAACAGCCAGGCAAGCATGAAGCATTATCTGAGTTCAAGGACATATTTCAGCCAGGCAAAAGCACTCGGGGAGGGGGCAAAGGAGGACCCATCAAGGATGTGGCCTCAGGAGAGGGTGTGGGGCTGAGTATGGGGTATAGGATGAGGAGAGTTCCAACGATCGGACAGAAAGGCCCAGAAAGCTACAATTGGCCCCTGTGGCCTGAGGTTCCCAATCCCTGTTCTCGTACAATGATGACATTCAGATTCTCACACCTCCCAGGGAAGAAAGCAGTCACACTTGCATCTTATTGGAAACCTGAGCAAACAGCCTGTCCTTGATTCATTCCAAAGGTTATTGGGAGTTTGGAGTCTTGCTTAAGGCAAAATGCTGAAAAATGAATAAAAAGACTACCAAATCTCCTTCATTCCACCTGAAAATAAACCCAGATTTAAAAAAGAAAAGCACCAAAGAGCAGAGTGGGAGATGGAAAGCAGAAACCTCATTTCTAGAGCTTGTATTATATCCAAGATGTCCTTTAGTAGGTTTAGAGATCTTGGTTGGCTTTGTACAGCATGCAGTTGGCCTCTTCAGGGGCTTACAAGCACAACCGGTTGGGAGTGGGTCACAATAAACACAATCTTATGGTTTCGCTGAGTCTTGCATTCATTTGTGCTCAGTTCACCTCCTTCTGCTGTCCCTTGCATTACTCGGTCTCTTGGCTTCACTTACAAAAAGAGAAGTATTATTATTGCCTCTGCTAAAGTGGCTTTGGCTGACAAAACTCAGGCTGCAATATATTTGTTGGTCTTTTCAGGTGGCACAGGCCTTTTTAGTGTTTAAACAGCACAAAAGAATACTTTGAGAACTTAACAGCATCTATCATTCTCAGCAGGCGAATAGGGGGTGGATGCTTCCTTCATAATTAAAGAGCAGCCAGGTGACATTTCTGCTCTGCATTTCAGTGTTGCCAGAGTAGATCTAATCTTTGAATAAATAGCACACCGATCTTGGCAAATGTAATGACTGAGCAATCTCCACAAAGAAGATGTTCTAACTGTCAAGAAACCAACCATTATTTTTTTTAACTCGTGTAATCTCAGATAACAACAGCTAGCTGCTGCCCTATGATGGCCGCAACTCTGGGAAGGAGGAGAATAATTAAGATAATTGTTAATTTGTATAATTAAGGCTTCAGCTCTAGGAGTCCCACTGGACTCAAATGGACTTAGTTCTGAGTAGACGCACATAGGGCTGCACTGTCAGTCATTCTGAAATGATGGGATGGAGCCTATTCAGCAATGCATATGTGAGCTGTAGGGCTTTCTTAAAAATTCAATAAAGTGCTTAGCAGCTCCATTCTTTACCAGCCCAGAAATAGGACTCACATTTTCAACCCTTTGGAGAAACGTGAATTTCAAAGAATGGCTGTGTTTTGGTTCTGGTACCGTTCCAGAAAGGGCGAATTAGGTAGGTTTGCTTTTATGTGCAATCTGAATCAAATTTCTTCCCAATCTCAGTTCTGCCTGCAGCTTTCCTGCTGGAAAGACTTTTCTGCCTGTCCATCGTTCTAATTCACCAAAGCGTTTCAGTATGTTGCTTTTGCTACATGCATGCTATGCAGTTCCTTTGGATTAAAGAATGGGCTGAACGAGTCGATCATTAAAGGGAAAGACTTCTGTTGCATGAGCCTTTTTGCATTAGAAATGCATAGGCCACCGGGAAGAAGACTCATCTTCTATAGCAAGATAGCCAGACTGTAAACTTTAGGGTCCCTGTACCATTAACAATTGTGCAGGTGTGGGAACTTTGATGCAAAGCTTGTGCTGTAGGGACCTGAAAAGCACCACCTGCACCTGCACAACTCCCAAAGGTAAATCGGCTCGAATGCTGCAAGGCTGGCCATCTCCTTTCTACAGAGCACCTCATTAAAATCAAAGAGTCTTATGCTTGTGGGCAGAATGGGGTCCTGCATAAATCACATATAACACACCAGGGAAAGGTTAGTGCAGTGGTGTGGATGGAGGTGGATGGGCTTGAAGTTATGCTTGTTATCGTCAGAGTAAGTATAAGGAGCCAGTGTGGTCCGGTGTCTAAAATGCCAGCCTCGCACTATGGAAATAAGGATTTTAAAGAAACCACAACAACTCAACTATTGTTTCCCTGGGCAAATAGCTACCTCTCAGTTTTTCGCTCCTCCATTTGTGGAAGCAGGGCCAGTAATTGGCTACTTCAGAGAGCGGCTTTGACGGGGAAAGTGCTGAGCAATTGCAAAGCACTTTGTGGATTGTGTTGTGTGCTAAATTATTAGTAATAATGGAGTCCATCTTACACCCAGGAGCAGAAGCTGCAGGCTACTCTTCTCCTTTCTCCAGTCCTGCATTACTGATGGCAGAACAGGGGGTCCATTTTGTTCTCGGGAACAAAGAGGACAAAGACAACTGAATGGCTTGCACTTATTATCTGTAGAATCTAAAGGGTTGGGGCGGGGCAATAATGCAATTCAAAATTCTATTACTCTGCAGCCCTTGCCCTTCAGCTGATATGTTCATCGCAGCTGTCTTGAGTGCAGAAGGAGCTGAGTTGCATTCAGAAATGTTTCAAGCCATCTCCCATGTGGCAGATGCATTTTTTTAGAAAGCATAGTTGTGATTCCAAACGTGTGATCCAAGTGTGTGCTTAGGTTGCATATGAGACCTCAATGAAAATAATAGGAAATTTTCACTTTGCCTTTGCCTTTTCTGATGCAGTATCAAATGCTGAATTTTGCCAGGCCAGGGTGACCATGGATGCATCACCAAAAAGGTATATCTGGTGTGTGTGTGTGTGTGTGTGTGTGTGTGTGAGAGAGAGAGAGAGAGAGAGAGTTCTATATTTTAAATAATAATTTAATACATCTCACCACAATGGGGAAGACTATGAGCTCAGTTTGCTGTTGATAGGCAATTTCTGAGCCCCTGCATTCTCTTATTATGGGCCCCTCTCCTAAAACTAAACTTGAAAAAGAGGCCTGTTCTCTGACAGTTCTTCAAACAAACAACAGTCCTCAGCATTGCCAACACAGGCCATTATGCAGGGTAACCCAAGCAGTGTCAATCAAAAGTAGTGTTCTTTAGAGAACCAGGGTCAGCTAAAGCTCCCTGTTGAGCATACCTTCAGTATCAATTCTGGGCCTGCTGAAGTGTAATGCACAAAACACTCTTAGTGAGAAGGAGAGAGTTGCTGTAAAGGACTCAAAGGGATGGTTGGAAGTCCAATGGCTCCTCATACCTGGCATATGGGATGCAGTGAGCTGTAGTGGGTAAAACGCTGGGACTGAACTTGATCTACATTTGTTTAGCAAGGGGAAGACCTTAGACCAGATGCATGGCAGCCTTCCTCAAAGTGATCACCTCCAGATGTTCTTGGCTACAGTTCCCACCATTCCTGATCCATGGCCACACTGGCTGGGGCTGGCAAGAACTGTAGTCCAATTTGGGGTACGAGGCTGGGGAAGCCTGATACATGAGAAACAGGTCAACAGGGCAATTAGAATGAAATCAAGGTTATGTTGTTGAGATTTTCTATTAAAATGTATTACTTTTGCTACTCCTATTGATGTATCTGAAGGTGGATATTGCAGCAGATCCTGTCTCCCGCAGCATTATGATTGTAAGCCTTTTCTATTTCTGGAATGCTAAAATACAGGAAAATGTCATTACAAATGAGCAAAACTTTAGGAGTGCTGTCCTGGGTTAACTCAGCAGGAAAATGTGTCCTGATTTCAGGTCCCTTCTATTTAAGCGTTATGTTTGTTCTTGAACAGATCACTGAACCTGAAGGCTGGAATTTAAAGTACCTCAATTCTCAAGGCTAAAAAAAAAATCCTGCTTCTGGTTTTATGAACCTTCCTGGCTCCAGCTCTTGATTTAAAGGCCACACTCTTGCAGTAACCGATCCACATTCTCTCTCCCCCCCCCCCTTCAAGATGGTTTATGACTCCCAGCATTGGCCCCTCGTGCTACCAAGGGGAGGGGGGACGACTACATATCCTGAACTTTTTAAAAAAGACACCAATCTATTTAAAATCATGGGGCAAGACTCCACTGGGATATTAGAGCTGTTCCAAGGGAAGATTATGAAAGGTGTAAATTATATCTGGCAAGCAATTAAAGATGCAGTTCTTTGCCCATTTGCCTGGGTGTTAGCCCCATCAAACCCAAAGGGATTTAAAGCTGAGATATGTAGAGGGTTTTGCTGTAAATTATTAGTATTATTAACATCCTGCCAGTCCATCAGTTAAGAAACAAATTCAAATAACATGGGATGCTGCACAACATGGCCCAAGAAAAGGGCCATGTGAAACAACAACCCCAAGCTCTTTAGTGTGAAAGCCCTGCTCATTCTAAAGCTGCATATCTGACCCCCAAGCCGTCTGAAGGCAATCCTGTATAGTGAATTTTTGATTTTTTTTTACTGTTTTATTATGTTTTTATATGTGTTGGAAGCTGCCCATAGTGGCTGGGACAACCCAGTAAGGTGTGTGGGGTCTATATTGTAAAATTTTCATTATGGAATGGGATGTCCCTATTTTCATCGGAGAAATGTTGGAGGGTATGCATGCCTACTTGAGAGTAAGGCAGCAATTGTATCCCCCCCCCTTCCATGTTGAAGGTGTGTGCAATGGCATACCTCTCTGTCACCTTCTGCAAGCAAAGAGGAGTGGGGCCGATTTGTTCATTTTTACGCAGGTGGGTAATAATAAACACTAGCACTAGCACTAATCAGTGGAAAGCCCCCAAAACAGAATGCTGCAGGGTGCTGACAGCTTCTGAACCAGGTGTGTGTGTGCAGGGGGAGTGATTCCACAGCAGAAATATAGTGGAAACCACTCAAATAACCCCCCCCCACCTACTGGCCAGGTTGAGCTGACAGGGCCCTGAATGTGACGGTGAATCTGCCTTTCTGCATCTCTCCTCAGCCCCTTGTTAGGATTATTCTGTACACTCCAAAAACCCCACTGCTCGCATGCCTATTTGAAACATGTTCCTTTTCTTTCATAGGCACAGTGCTAAATGTTTGGCTTTGAGGGATTTGAAAAAGAGGCCAGTCAAACATCTGCAAGAATAAGCTGCTGTGTAGAGCAGCTGGCCACCAGAAGCGCCACACTTCTTGCAGTGGGGCCACCAGAGGCCTCCAATCTTATTGCAGTTCAGTCTTCTATTTGTTTTGTTTTTCTCTTCCATTCTTGGATAATCTCTTGAAAATTATGAGGACTTTGTGTTCCGCTGCAAGCCACTTGAACAAGCTAGTTAAGTGGAGATGAACTTTCCTATTAGTATTCTGATGATCAGTGCTAATTCAGATGAAATCAGAATTGGCTTCTGGGGGGACTTTTTAGCTGGAAAATGGGCTATACTTCTAATGAGGCCTAATGGTCAAGATTCCCAGCTGGTACAAAATTACCACAGCTCAAATAAAAGGCTGCATTTTACTACAGATGGCAATTGGGTCTATTACTCACAGAGAGTTTTTACCAGTTCCATTAACTGTCAGCTGCTCTTTTATCAAAAAGTATTAACTTAGAAATGAGTGTTTGGCTATCGCACTCTCAAATGCTCCTTTCATTTCTTCCAAATGAGGACGTTGTGTCACATTAGCTGTTCCGCAAGAATTTCTGTGAAATGTGCTATGGATGTTTCTGTGGAAACAGACTTCAGAGTTTGAGCCCAAGAAGGCTCATGGAATATTACACTCCCGTAAGCTATATCGGAGTAAGATAATGGCATAGATAGTCTCTGTCATGCTTCTTTGCATCTTTGTCACATAACTATCGAAAAGTGATATTTTAAGACAAATGACTGAACACAATTTAGAGCGAGTTTCAATTTCAGAACCTATTCACCCCTTTCAAATTGTTTAATGGGCGGGGCATATGGGGGAGCAGATAAGGGGGCCATGTAGACAGGGGACATACATGCTTGTTGGAATTTAACCTGACCTTACACCAAGGGCCAAGCTACATGTCATGATAAGCACATTTTAAAATGAGCACACTTCAGGGCAAATTTCTGTTCAGGTGGTGGTGGGAAAGGTGGCTGTCCCAGCCATTTCCCCTTCAAAACAAAACTGGTCAGCTGAACGAAGATGGGGAAACCTGATGCCATGGACCAGTTGGACATAGAGGAATGGTGGAAAGAACCAGCTGGGGAACCCTCAAGGGAAGAAAACTCAGAGCCAGGAGATTGGTGGTGGGATGATGATGAAGAGTGGTCAGAGATAGAAGAGGGAGATAACCGGGAAAGAGCTTTCCTATAAGAGGGACCAAGTGTGATTTTCTGACATGATTTTCACTCCATACATCTCATATAGAAATTAAGTCACTCACTTAATCCAAGAGTATGACTACGGCAAAGAAATCCCTCCCTATAAGTCTCTCAGCAGACTTTGGAATATTAAGAGTGGCTGCTTTTAAGCGCCTCTCTACAGATCTGTAGAGAGCTGATTGGCCAGAGAACCAGAGTTTGACAGAAATGTCTCTACAAGCCTCTTTCAGTTCACGGAAGTGTAAAATGTGTGAGGGACAGGAAAGAGTATGTGGCTTTGAGGGTGGGGTTTTTTGGGATGGGTGGTTAAAAATTGCCTAACATTCTTATTGGGAGGGCTGTGTCCCAGTAGCCCTAGTGGAAAAGCCTCCTTGTTGTGCTGTTGGTGGAGGAACACTTTTGGCACTATGTATAAAATCATAGAGCTGAAAGGGATGCCACAGGTCATCTAGTCCCAAACCAATGACCCTGAGATTATTGTTCATTGTTCTCTGTTTTTATGGCATTTTTGTATTTTATGTCTTTGTAAGCGGCTTTGGGAATCTTTTATTGGAAAAAGAATAAATTATTATTATTAATGTAGTGTGTGTGTGTGTGTGTGTGAGAGAGAGAGAGAGAGAGAGAGAGAGAGAGAGAGAGAGAGAGAGAGATATTTATTTATAAGTATACAGTCCCTGTCTGTAGGTTGTACTGTGTTTTCCTAATAATCAAATGATACCATGGTATTAAGTAGAGTTCACAGAAATGCTGCCATTGGTGCATTCCCAGTCTGCTAGCACATTTTTCTGGTGCCTCGGTAGGCTACCAGCAGTGAAGTAATAAATGCTGTTTGTTTATATATAAGCTTGTTTTGTGGCAATGGTATAAATTCCACCCAAACGTTCTGGGAGCTTGCCAGCTATTGAAATTAAAGTAAATTACTGTAGGTTCTCTCAAATAATTTTTTCCCTGGGACCTTAAAAACGTTTACTAACAAAAATATAGTACTTTTATTCCTGAGCATCAATATTGATTTTCCCTTTATTATTTTTAGATTTATATTTCTGTGTCTTGATTAAGATTCAGCTCACACTGCAGTTTATAATAGACTGACTACAGTATTTATCATCCTTCAAAAACTCCCTGTAAGATATATCTTTCCCCAAGGCAGCTCATTTTCAGTACGAGGTGACTGGGAGTTGACTCTTTTTTATATATCTTTTTTTTAAAAAGTGCACACATTAATTTAATTCCCCATTCCCCCTGCTTTGTCTCTTGTCTCCAATTTTGCCACTCTGGCTTAGTTATAGCATGTTTATCTCTTTACCGGATGCTGTATCTTTATTGCCTCTTACAAAATGGGCATTACTAAAAGATGAATCTCTTTCTGCTTTGTGCATTGTCTCCGCAGCACAAACTCTAAATACATTCTCAGTGTAATCTGGTATTCTTAGCAGCTTGCTGTCAAAAGCAGTGACTTCAATGTGTGACAAATACAAATGGTAGAAAATAGGTACCGTATTTTTAAAGACAGAATGTGAGGGATGTGTTGGAATTGAACTATTATAAAGTATCATTCATTCATGGGTCTCAAATGTCTCTTTATATAAGGTGCATCAATTGCCTTCCTAACCAGGCAGTGAAGAGTGGTTTCAAAGCAGCGTTTGATGTTGCTTCTAGTTCAGCTCTTGTCAGGTGACACAAGAGAGCCAATAGTCATCTATCTGGTGGAATCTCTGCTCTGACTCCTGAGTCTGAGCAACTTGTTCCTTGAGTTGATTTCAGTGTTCATACTTGCCTGCCTGTCCACCTGTTGCTCGTTTTTTTCTCCAGACTAGACAAAGTCATTCCTACTATTATTCCCTGTAGGGAGCTTTCTGGGTGGAAAGTACTCTTCTCACAATTAATTGCAGCACATAACATGCTGGACAGAAGTCCACACACGTCACATGCACCATGAATATTTTTTAACTTTTCTTGTAAGGGTGGGGCCTGAATTTGAGACACTCTTGGCATGGCTATAGGACTTGATGCCCTCCCTCCCATGACATATAATTCTTTTTATTCAAAAAAAATGAACTCCTATTCACGTGGAGGAAGCCTAAAAGGCCATTCACTGTTAATAACTCATTCTCAAATTGCCCCCCTTAAGAATCAAATTGCTCCCTGGTGGGACATGTGCTCCACGTTGGGAACCATGGGTCTAGACCATCAGGGATGGGGAACCTCTGACCTTTCAGATGTTCTTGGACCAAAACCTCCCATCATCCTTGACCAGTGACCATTCTCCAGTGAGAACTGGAGTCTATCACCAGCTGGAGGACCACAGCGTCACCATTCCTGGTTTAGAGATGTGAAGGTCTGGGGAAAACCAGAAAATGTGGAGGGGGGACACCTCCCCCATTCTTCTGCAACCCCCATCCTCATTTTTATGGTTTTCTCTCAGGCCTTCTCATCTCTATTCCCAAATGCCAGGAATTCTGTAACCTTATCTTTGTAAAAGTTGCTCCAGCACAGAAACAACCACGAATAAACTTAACTCTCCTATTTCACATAAGAGGCACATTTAAAAAGAAGAAGTCGCCTACCATTTATTTTCCTTCCAGAATAACCAGCCATAGGAAAAACTAGCCCAAGTCTGGCACACTTGTCCCTCCCTCCCATCTCCCCCAGCATACTTTGCTCTCAGCATTTCTGGATGTGCAGGAAACTCCCTGTGCCACGGCTTTCATCTGTAAATGGTCTGAGATAGTATGACAACCCTTGGCTCCAAATGTCCGCAGTCAACAGTTTGCCACCAAATGTTAATGCAGAGAGAAGCTTCCCATGATAAATGCACTCTCCAATGCATTGAAATTTAGTGCCAGAAAAGAACAAAGGGGAAGAAATGCTGAGGAATTAGCTCTCAGGGAAAAGGAAGGAAGGAAGGAAGGAAGGAAGGAAGGAAGGAAGGAAGGAAGGAAGGAAGGAGAGAGAGAGAAAGTGAGGTTTAGTGGGAAATTAAGGAACCATCATAAGTATGAAAAAACAACAATCCCGCAATCATTTTCAAGATGAAGCCCCAAATTATTTTTAACATGAAACGTTAATAGTGCATCTTGTAAAAACTGTTGTGGATCAATGAACTGAGATTTGGCCTTACCCAGAGGTTTCTCAGGGAGGAACTCAATGTACTGTTGAGGAGATCTTTCTATCAGCACGAGCATTTCAGCTTGCCAGACAGAACTATTTCCCCTCTCCTCCACCTGGGTTCCCCCAATGCATGCAGAGCCAATTTGAGGGGGGGGGACATGCAGGAGGAGGAGACACAAACAAACCCTGTTGTGCTAGTGAAAAAAATCCTTATGCGGGCTTCCACTAGCAGAACTCATTAACTGAATCTGGCCACTGAAAAGTTGCACCGTTCTCAGGCCTACTGCTACATATTGTTAGAGTTTGGGAGGGTAGGCTGTATGCCTGAGCCCCCTTCTGATTCCTGGATCCAGGACAGATTCAATTTCTGGAATAGCCAGGCTAGCTTTTGATGAGGTAATGGCCCTTTAAGTATGGGACACTAAGGTAACAAAGTGGCTCTGTGCCAGAGGGCAAATAGGTGGGGGGGGCTCCCTCAACTCACTGATAGTTAGAAAGACAAAGGGCAGAGCTGAGTTATGTGAGCTAGAAGAAGTAGGTTGGGAAGCCAGGGAGACAGAACCATGCCCAAGTCCTGTTTGAATCCAAGGCTGTGACTATGGGAGAAACAAGACCTCCCTTGGAGTGTAGATGCTGCAAACTGTCCCTCCTAGGCTCAGGTTGTATATATGTGTGTAAATACACCATATATCATAAAGATACCACAGCCTCTGCTGTCCCTCATTCTGAAGGAAATTGAACCCTGGCTAAGCATCTGGAACCCCTGGAATCTCGCACCGCTCGGAGATTGAGGTGGCATGCTGCAATATGTAAAGTGGAAATAGAAGCAATATCTCTGCCAGGGATGTTTGGAGAATGAAGATTTTTATATGTGAGGATTTATGCATATACTTTTGCATTGTGTGCATGATTGATGAATAATGTTCAGATATTGTGAAGTATAACCTACTTTGGGACATAATCTAGGCTGGGAATCAATAATGTCAGTGCAGTTCCATGGAAGCAGAAAATCTCTATGTGGCTCCGGTCCACCCATCAATTAAACTATATGGTACTTGACTTAAAACTCTTGAATGCAATTCACTTTAACTTTTAACACTACAAAGGGAAGTTCCACACTTGAACATCTCATTCATGGAGACTCATCGGCTCCTGAGATGTGTACTCATGGGAGAATGGCACTTCATATGCCACAGCAAAATCACACACTCATTCCTCTGTCATACTGATATTAATTGCTGCATGGGGAAAATAAAATATGAAACAGTCATGATCCTAATATAAGGTGTGTGGTTTGTGTGAACAACATTTCAAAAAATTAAAAACAGACAACAGACAACAGACATTGGACAACCGGGGTGTGGATGAACCCTAAGTGACTATAATGTGTATCAAAGCATCATCATCATCTCTGATAACCACTTAGAATAGCCAAATTTGGTTACCAGTTTGGGAATCAAATAAGGCTGGACTCAGAGAACTTCTCAGGTACAGAGAAGTATATTACTTTGTCATTTTAAAAATAAAACAAAACAACAGCAACAGACTACAGTGGTACCTCGGGTTAAGTACTTAATTCGTTCCGGAGGTCCATTCTTAACCTGAAACTGTTCTTAACCTGAAGCACCACTTTAGCTAATGGGGCCTCCCACTGCCGCTGCGCCGTCGGAGCACGATTTCTGTTCTCATCCTGAAGCAAAGTTCTTAACCTGAAGCACTATTTCTGGGTTAGTGGAGTCTGTAACCTGAAGCGTATGTAACCTGAAGCATCTGTAAGCCAAGGTACGACTGTAATAAGAGACCTGTGCTCACAGCTTTCAAGGAGCTGCAGAACCTTGAAAGAGTCCGGTGACAACAAAAGCTACTCTCTCATTGCAAATTACACCTGTGGGGGCCCCATTCTGCATTGGAACTATAGTGGGGGCTAAGAAGTAAATCCCCCTTCCTTCATATGTCATGGTTCATCCCCCTGCCCTGAAATGCCTGCATACGTTTTACAAAAACCCACACAATTACTAATTCTTCCATGAACGTGGCAAGCACAGGATCGCCACTTTCCCTTCCTTTTATCTGCAGCTCTTCTGCTGTGTCTGACCTGCAGAAATTAAACAAGTGAACTAAGCATTATTCTTCGCTTTATCTCCGTGCCAAGAAAAGCTTCCCTTGCAATTTTATGCTGTTAAAGGCACAGGACCAAGGAAACAATGTGGCGGCTCTTGCCACACACCAACAGATGCATCTATTTGAGAATCTTTATCGAGGCCGAACTCTAGCACTGTCGGCAGCCTCTGAAGTCATTGTAGTCCGCTGCCAACCACCCCTGACATCCTGTCGCGATTTCAGCATGGATAATGAATGAACGGGGACATGCTGTCTCTACTCCAGCTCCCTCTCCTCATTTTGATGCAACAGCAGCCATTCTTCACCACTCACTGGCCCAGAAGCCCCTGCTGTGCCCTGTTGCTGCTGCTGCCTGGGGATTGCTGTCATGTTTCCACCCAGGAAGAAGTAGCTGCATCTGAGCGAAGTGATGGATTGCCCAGGCACTCTACGGAACACCTAGAGGTTCCATTCTCATTCTTCTTCATGAAGGGGTGTTGAAAGCGAGCTGTTCTAATTTGATTTGGGATCTGCGTTTAAGTAGCAGAGACTTCTTCAAAAAAACAATTTGGATAAAAGTGGTGCTGCAGATGGTGTGTTCCAGGAGCCCTGAACAAGAAAACAACATGCCAGTGCTATTAATTAGAAACCTCAAATGAGGTTTGCCTTGAAATTAACACCCTTTTATTGCATCTGCTTGCACCTAAACATCTGAAGAATTAAAAAGTGCTTGCCAGTCTCAGTTCCCCTGGTTCCGGAGAATGAGAGAGGTGAAAGAGAAGTTAAATCACAGCAAGGATGGAATGTGTCATACATATGCACACACACACACACACACACACACACACACACACGGCAAAGCTGTCCTATTTATGTCCCACATACCCCCTCCAAATAACTATATGCCATGGGTGAGGGTAAGCTCAGTTCACCCAGCCTACCAAGAAAACAGCAATACAGTGGTACCTTGGGTCAAGAACTTAATTTATTCTGGAGGTCCGTTCTGAACCTGAAACTGTTCTTAACCTGAAGCACCACTTTAGCTAATGGGGCCTCTTGCTGCCGCCACACCACCATGAAGTTTCTGTTCTCATTCTGAAGCAAAGTTCTTAACCCGAGGTACTATTTCTGGGTTAGTGAAGTCTGTAACCTGAAGCATCTGTAACCTGAAGCGCCTGTAACCCGAGGTACCACTCTATTCTCCTACACACTGAAAGAGCAAACGAGCTCAACTGGCAAAGCCTAAGAAAGAGTTGAACATTCCTCCATCTAGTCCTGAAGTGGAGATCAGTTCCAAGCCACTGCAACTCCAAGTCACTAGGATGCCTTGACCAGAAACTCAAAGCAGGAACTAGGTTCAGGAGTATGAATTCAATTCAGGATAGTACCTTTGCACCACCTGGTAATTATTGTCCCTGGAAACCTGGTACTCTGTGCAATGGCAAAGCTCTGGTTCTGGGAATCAGGAGGCTGGGTTCATGACTCCTCTCTCCCTGGTCATGAACCAGTTGTCTACAGGAATTTGACATTTTGCCCCACTCTCTTTTACATGGGTTAATGCACCTTGGGACTTCCTCTAGGTTTTTCTTGGTATTTGCCACCAGCCACTTATATCCTATCCCCCCCCCCCAATCCAAAGGCAGAGAGTCCCTCCTAATGGCTTAAGAGGGTAGACTGTGGGTGGGTTCTCCTCTTCCTTTCGGAATGGAGTTATTCCAGTTTCCCAGTCCCCACTTCTAATCTGGCCAGCAATGTTTATAGAGCGCAGGTGAGGGACGTGGTGCCATCCAGTGATGACTGGACTGCAGCTCCCATCATTCCTGACCGTCAGCCATACTCACTCTGGCTTTTTATAGAACATGTAGGCACTCAGGGTTGCTCTTGCTTTTTAACTGCATCATAACAGACTAGAATGTTTGCCAATGAAGTACCTTAAACACAGAAAGAGGAATGCATTGGCAGGACAAGCAATTTAGACAAAAGGAACTACAAGAGAATTTGACTATTCCACTTTGGCTCAAGCATTACATTAATTTGCAGAGCTGGTCCTAAGACTTAATTACTGGGCTAAAAAGACAGGGTGCTTCTCTCTTGACATTAAAAGACATTGACAGCATTTCCTTAGGATGGGCAGTGTCTGACACAAAGCCCCATCATGGGAAGACTGCTTTCTCTCTCTCTCTCTCTCTCTCTCTCTCTCTCTCTCTCTCTCTCTCTCTCTCTCCAGAGCTGGAATGTTTCCTATAGAAACACAAGGGCTTAGCTATTTGCCAATTTGGGATCAACACTGCCAAGACTGGGCATTAATTACCAAGGGCAGATGAGAGAGGAGAACAGGGAGAACTATCTGTCCAAACAGATATTCCTTTAGCTACCACCACTTAACTGAGTGTTGTTCAGGTGAGCAGAAAGATGCATCCTGTGCTGAAGGCACTTCCCTAGAGCACTCCTGGCCTACAATTAATCAGGGAATCAAGGGGTCAGCTCTTCTTCTTTTCTTCTGGCTTATAAGTAACAAGGGCATCTGCATGTCTCCCAAGCAGTACTAAAAACACTAAAGAGCAATTTTGTCTAGGCAGCACAGACATGGCCTTTCTCTCCTGCAGCAGGGTTCAATTAAGCTAAGGGAGCCACTGGCGGAGGAAGAGGAATGTGGGGGGGCTGCCCCTCCCACCTGCTCTGGGTGCCACGCCCTTGCAGGAGGCATGCCACGCCCCCAGGATGTGTGCCACGCACTTGCAGGCAGCACACCACACCCTCAGGACGTGTGCCAGCCCTGCCCCCACCTGCTCTCCGCCCCCTGGAGCCGGAGCATGAAGCTCCGCCACTGAAGGGAGCACTGTGGTAGCAGGTGCAGTGGTTTCTGCTCTGGTAACAAGACATTCCTACTTGTTATTACATCATGACGGGCATAATAAGCCACAAATGCAACTGTCAAATTCCCACTCAGTCAAGAAGCTCCCTGGGTGACCTTGGTCCAGTCAACATCTAAGCTAACCTACTTTACAGGGTTGAAGTGAGGATAAAATGGGGAGGGGGGGCAGTATATTTGAATGAGAAACTACCTAATTCAAACGTCTCAAACCAATATGTGAACTGAAACACAGCCACCTTCGCATTTCAGATTTTAGAATGCAGTTCTCAAACAAAACTAATGTGTTAAAAAAAAAAGGTGTTTATCAGGGGAAATTGTGCATATAACTGCATATATTGGTGAAGATAATATACAAAAATATTATGGTATGTTCAGTGCTTTTCTTCTAGAAAAATAGGTGCTGGTAGTCACCATGAAGTTGTTACAGTAAGTGCCACACTTTTAAACAACAACAAAAAGAGGTGCCGGTACTGCGTACCTTTCCCCCCTCCCACCCAATACATCTTTATTGGTTTTTAACAACAGAAATGCTTTCTTAAAGTAAAATCACAGCATAAAGTTTCAGTTTCAGTTATATACCAGTGATAGAAGACCTTCATGTAGTTTTCCTTACCCTTGAGTACCCCCTGGGGGGGGAGCACTGGGTACATTAGTCACAACTATATACAAAAGTGAGCTTCTTCAGAGAAATTCACACTAAATTGCTGCTGAATTTTCATGGTGAGTTATTTTAAAAAGAACTGAAGATTGCTGCAGAAACATGGAGAAATAAATTTAAGATTGGAAAAATGAGAAACTGAGGAAAACCAAAGTTGGCATATTCGTCTCTCCTTACCCTGAGCTCCAGTTATCTAGGATAAAAAGGTAACAAAGAAAACAAAGACATCCGATTTCTGGGACAAGTGCCAAATTCAGTGAAACTATTTGTCAGAAGAGACCTGAAGAATACCCTGGATTCCTTATGCACTTTGCAGTCTCTCCATCATACAGGTGTATCCATAGCATGTAGGTAAGGAGCTGCTCTCCCTAGATAGCCATCATAGGCAGCAGGCTAGATCCCACTGGATCCTGAACCCATGACTTGAGAATATCAAGCAGCTGTTCTTACACATTCACATGCCATCCTTACACACAAACAGCATTTGGGAGTAAGCTTTGTTGTCTGCCATTTCCTTTTCTGCTGTTCTCGGCTGTTTCAATGTTTTATATATTGATTTTTGCTGTTTAAATGTGGTCATGGATTTTAATTAATTTTATTTGACTGGCTCGGCACCCCACTTTCAGAGAGCCAACTGAAAAGCAGTATAGAAATTTCGCAAACAAGCAAACAAACATCCGTGCACCCACAAGAGCAGCTGATCAATAAATTGAAAATCCTGCCAACAGTATCCAGCCCCATCTGTTTCTAGGCCTTGCGCCCTAATAGTCCCTTACATCCTTGAGAATTTTTAAAATGTTCATAACCGTTCTGTAATGCCTTCGTAACAAAGCAAACAGCTGAAAACCATTTAACTAATAAATCCAGAGGTTTCAAATGCCTGCATTTACTTCAAGATTATTATTGTTACTATTTGGTCAAGTGCATCTGAGTTTAGAGATGGAGATAAACACCCTATTTTCCCACAAATCTACGTGATCTGTGAATTTGAATGTGCCACTTCATTTGTCTCTCTACCACTGTATAAAAGGGTAAAGAGACCCCTGACCATTAGGTCCAGTCGTGACCGACTCTAGGGTTGCGGTGCTCATCTTGCTTCATTGGCTGAGGGAGCCGGCATACAGCTTCTGGGTCATGTGGCCAGCATGACTACGCCACTTCTGGCGAACCAGAGCAGCGCACAGAAACGGCGTTTACCTTCCCACCGGAGCGGTGCCTATTTATTTACTTGCACTTCATGCTTTCAAACTGCTAGGTTGGCAGGAGCAGGGACCGAGCAACGGGAGCTCACCCCATCGTGGGGATTCGAACCGCTGACCTTCTGATGGGCAAGTCCTAGGCTCTGTGGTTTAACCCACAGCACCACCTGCGTCCCCCTACCACTGTATGAAGTGCCCTAAATGATTATCCAGAGCTAGCTTTGACTTCTCATATAGATAACTCACATAACCCATTTACAGGTCATAACATTTCTGGTGGCCTGAATGTCTGTTTCCCTTTCAAAGATTAGAAGAGAGAAAAAAGCATGCCAGGGAGCATTGGTTCTGGCTTGCACCCATGACTGAGAGGGCTGACATCACATGCACAGCGCCCTGACATCACACAACATCATGACATCACAAGCACGACATTGTGACGTCCAGCACGTGATGTTGCATGACGTCATGAGATTGCTGCTGGATATTGAGGGGGCTGAGCCCCCTCCTTAAAACTTTGGGGGTCTAAAGTTCCTCTGCCCCCAGAGCTGGCACCCTTGCCAAGGATACCTTTGATCTAGGGGCCAACAAGCTTTCAGATGGAGAAAAGTGTGGCTAGTGGGGTGAGGAGGAGGAGGAGAAGAATTTGCCAAAGCAAACCTGCAGTCAACTGAATACTCTGCCACCCAGTTATTTGCTACTAACTTAATCAAAGCTTAACTTCAAAGCAGATTGCTGCTGCATTATAGAGGAAATTGGCAGCTCTCTCTTTCAAAAGCAGGCTTGGACCATTGAACTGGAATGAAGCCAAAGACCAGGGGCTTATTAAGTCCTTTGCTTCTTATTGGGGCTTAGAAGAAGTAATGGTGTGCAGATATCTCTCTGTACTACAACCCCTGCAGGGAAAAGAAAATAAGATAATTGGGAAGGAGCAAGACTGGGCACCACCATCGATTTCAGCTGCATAGTCCAGATAAAAAGCGGCTTAGCACCTTTGGAGCTCTCAATGGTGCTGTATTGTATCATACAGCAACGCAATTTTCAGCACTTTCCCCGTGTGTGTGTGTGTGTGTGTGTGTGTGTGCTACAAGCAAAATGCATTAACTTCATAAAACCTTCTCATACGTTATTGATGTCCAATATCTGCTAAATATTCAATGTCTCAACGCCTGAAGTCAATTTTGACTTCCAATATTTGATAGACTATGCATGCTATTTAATATCTATTTGGTGATTGATTGTATTAATATTTGACCTTCAGTCATTCCTAACCTATATTCTATAGCCTACAGCAAGAGCATTTGATATTCTGCATGTAATATGCACATTCAGGAGCAATTCCATACACTTTTACCAGGGAATGATTCCAGTGGGGTTTACATCTTATTAGACTTGCACAGGATTGTGTTGTCATCCTGGCTGGTTTGAGTTATTCCAGAGTGAGACTTGAAGCACTACAAAAACCTGCAAAATCTGTTTCACCTGAGACCTTGGGAAGACAGGAAATTTGCATGAGTATCACCTCTAAGTCCCTGAAAGCCTTTTCAGAGGCAGTTTTAGGGTAGCATGACCAGTTCAGCAGTAGTGGGTACCAGAGCTGCAGGGGGCGCTGCAACAACGATGTAGATGGAGCATAAGAGACAGGGGATACCATATTTTAGCATTTCACAGGCCCCCTCTAAAATTTGAGAGCCCGAAGTCTGCCACTGGCCTGTTGACCTCCCACCTGGAAAGGTTTTTGCTTCATTTAAATTCCAATGAAATTGAGTATGACAGGATAGTTGTGAAAAAAGAAAGACCCATTAATCTTATTGAGGTCACTTCAGCCCAACTAACTTTCTTCAGATTGGAGCCACTGTTTGTTCACAGCCTAAGTAAGCAAGGGAAATTTATTGTCTGAATACACAAAATACTTTGAAGTGGATAATGAGCGAGAAAGAGAGGGGAGGGAGTTTGTTTGTTTGTTACTAGATGATTGTGGTGTTAATTACTTTGGATATTAACTTTGTTCCATGACAGCGCCCAACTTTTTTGTTCTTTAAAAAATGTTGTTTCCATTGTTAACAATTGCACAGTCATCAGAAACTAACCATGCACACTCTCAAGAGGTAGATCAAGTTGAAATCAAATTAAAAGCTCTACATTTCAAAACACACAGTCAATCCATCATACAAATTAACTGACATTGTTAGCCTTAGTAAAAACTGAATTGCACTTCCAGTCATTATTTTAAAACCAATCATTTATGTGGAGGTAATTAGTCATTTTATGGTGCCTACAGAATTTCTGATTCCATTCCTTCTGGAGATGCTGTTTGATAGTAACTTATTAAAGGGTATTTACCTCCCTACCCACACAGTCCGCAGCTGATTCGTGGATCAGATTCCGGCAGATAAATAATTTATTTAACTGGATTGCTCAAGAGCAAGACTGTGCTTGAAGCTCAAAACCCTCCACTCTCCAATACTAAATGCCAATAGGAAAAACCCACAATTTAAAACCTAGTGCTATTGAAGAGAGTTGCCCCCTCAAGAAATAGACCTTACAACTAACATTAATGATACAGTAGCTGTTGTACCACTCATCAGTGCCCTTGACCCTTCTCCATCACTTGCAGGGAGCAATACTGAAACCTTGCTTGCTAAGCAGGGTGGACCATTAACCATGAAGGTAATGTCCGGTTCTCCGGTTAAAAAATAGCAACCCATCTAACGATTTAAGCCAGGGACTGGGAATTGATGGTCTTCCAGGTGTTATTGGCCTCTAGCCAGCGGTGTGCGGTCAGTGGACTAGAGGGACTAGGCTAATCCCCTAAATGTTCCCCTGGAACCTCCTTCCCAAAGCCCAGAAAGCTTCTGCCCGGCTTAGAGAGGGAGGCACAATGCTCCAGTGAGTCCAGGAGCCCTCCTGCCTCCTTCCCAAAGCCCAGGAAGCTTCTGTCTGGTTTAAGGAGGGAGGTGAGATGTTCACTTCTGTGACCCTCCCTGCCCCACCGCATCACCCTTGCAAGCAGGTGGCTCTGGCTCTAACTGTTCTCCTTCGAAAAAATTCACCACATGCCACTGCCTCCAGCTCCCATTAGCCCCAAGAAGAACAGCCAACAGCAAGAGATTGTGGAAGTTCTAGCCCAAGAACGCCAGTTGACCACCTCTGAATGAAGCTATATTCCTGAACCCATAATATGCTGGCCAAAGGCCTGCCATCAGAATCAAAGAGCTGAGGAATCAGAGCAGGCAGCAGCTGGAGTAATCAGTCCATATGAACTCCATATGCAGATCTGGGTTTCACCCACTTCTTGGATCCAGGAAAAGAGGAACCTGTATCAATGAATGCTTCAGGCCAATGTTTCATATCTACTGGTACTACTAACCTGTCCATAGGGAAATGTGTCTCCTCCCCTTTCCGGAAGTCCGTGCTATTCTCCAGCCTGGCTAACACATCCATCCTCTTCACCATCATCTCCAGCATGTCACTCATCTTCCGCAGCACCCCTCTGGACTCCAGAGCACCCATCACTGCAGCCATACAAAAAAGCAAGAGGAAAGGACGGTAAGGACATTCTGCAGTGGTCCTCAGGAGGCAGCAGGAAAGCGTTCAGACAGGTGTGTGAAGTCGAAAGGCAATAATTGATTTTATAGTGAAAAGGATCATAGTGGGGTGTGCAGTATTGCTTGAATAATGTAATACTTTGCAGTGGGCTGCATCCAGCTAAGTGACACTTTTGTGCACTTGGGGTGTGTGTGGTCCAAATGAATACAGTGGTACCTCGAGTTACAGACGCTTCAGGTTACAGACTCCGCTAACCCAGAAATAGTACCTCGGGTTAAGAACTTTGCTTCAGGATGAGAACAGAAATCACGCGGTACCTCAGGTTAAGAACAGTTTCAGGTTAACAACGGACCTCCAGAATGAATTAAGTTCTTAACCCGAGATACCACTGTAAAAAATCCCTGTTCATGTTGATTAACTTCAACAGGTTTACTCTGAGTATGTCTAATGCTGTATACAATATTGTATATTTATTATTATATTATATTATATTATATTATATTATATTATATTCACAACATAAATAATATAAATGATTCAATATATCTAACATTTAGGCTGCAATCCCAGTGTACATGCACCTGTGTATAAGTCCCATTGAATTCCCTGGGAGTTACCTCTGAGTAAACATGCTCTGGAGTGCATTGTAGAGGTTATCAGCTTCCATCATATAATGTGTCTGTACTAAGAGCCTTTAGCACAATGGTTGAATATCAGTTCCCATTAACTCAAGGGTGAGTTGGGAGTAAATGCACCGGTACACTCAGGCACTACATTGCATGAAGATAAGATGTCATCTGCCATGTTTTATGCTGACCCCGCTTTTTTAAAAAAATGCTGACCCTACCATTTTATGCTGACTCTACCATTTTTAAAAAACAAAACCCTGCCCTTTAAACACTGGGGTGACCTGGTGAGTCACCCTGAAGCTACACCTATTGCCTTTTATTTTCTCTCTTTTAGTAATGCACAAGAGACCTTATGATGAGGTTAGAGGGCAGAGAATTAGTTCCTATTGCATAATGCTAAAACTCGTTAAACTTATCATTCCACTCTCATAGACTCCTTTTAAAGAAGGTACAACACATTTTCATTTACACAGCAGCAGGGGTTAGAGCCTGCTGAGAAGCAAACTGACACAGTTATGTAACACATATTTTGTAGCACAAAACACAGATCCACAACCAGAAGCTGAATTTCTGGATGTCCCAGACAAGCAAAGCAAACAATCACCAAGTTACAATTGTCTTGGAGTACAGATGCAATGGCAAGAAAGTATATCATAGATTTTGATGTATTTTAATGTGTCGATTGCACTTGAAATGTACTTGCTCTGGTGTGACCTGGAGTCATCAAACAGTGGTATAAGAATATCATTGGATTGGTGTGTTTCCTCCATGAAGCACAGGAACCCGATCAGTAAGAATCTTGGCTATCCTATCATAAATAGAGACTTATGGATTCATTCAGCTAAACCTTCTCGCTAACTATTTTGATTCAAGCAGAAGGCAATTCGCTACAAAGCTGAACTCCACTCACCAGGGATAACAGCCCTGTTTTTGTTTACATTGTCACTTTTCCTGGGTCGAGAGGTTTTGCTAGGGTTGCCAACTTATTTGTGAGCTCTGCTCCAGTGCCTTTAAGAGCAGCCTGATGTGCAAAAATTAAGGAGGTGACTTTTCCCTATCACTTTATAAACAAGCAAATGGGGTGGGCGGAAGTCACCTCCTTAATTTCTGTATTTTCAGCTGCTCCTAAAGGCACTGTTGCTCCCCCACATGGAATCAGGATGCCATACACCACAATACGAAACATAATTAACTATTTAACTGCCAGATTCCATTTCATTCTTCCGTGCAGGTATCCTGCCTCACTACCTAGTCCTCTCCACTCTGGCTTCAAGCCTTGGGTTTGTTAAAAAAATGGTTCCCTGTTCTGCCTTGCCAAATCACCTTAGAGATGTGCTGAGGAAGCCCTGACAGCTTCAGCATCACATACCTTGGCAGTAAACCTCATGAGGAGCCAGCAGCTCTAGCACTGCCCAAGGATGAGCTGGTAAGATGTAAGAGATTTTGTTTTAGGTAGACCTCTTGTCACTCAGATGCCTCAGGTGTGTGTATACCATCAGAAGAAGAAGAGGAGTTTGGATTTGATATCCCGCTTTATTACTACCCAAAGGAGTCTCAAAGCGGCTAACAATCTCATTTTCCTTCCTCCCCCACAAGAAACACTCTGTGAGGTAAGTGGGGCTGAGAGGCTTCAGAGAAGTGTGACTAGCCCAAGGTCACCCAGCAGCTGCATGTGGAGGAGCGGAGATGTGAACCCGGTTCCCCAGATTATGAGACTACTGCTCTTAACCAGTACTACACACTGGTAGATTTTTTGCTCTCTATCCCTCCACACTGCTTGATGTGACCTAATTATCTGGAAGCTAAATAAAGTGAAGCAGGCCAAATTAAAACCAAATTAAGCCCCTCATTGATAGAACAAAGGAGATAAAAACAACTCTCTCTTCAGGACCAACCAAAACAAGTGAGCCAAAACAAAGAAGAGAAAATTATGACTAGGCCTCAATAGGGGTTGGGGAAAGGAAGCTCTAAATGCTGCCCAGAAGGGGATCTAGACAACTTAAACAGATGTGGTCATGCAGCTAAACTTTTCTTAGTTGGGCCAGACCAAACTCAAGAGCCAGGTTTCCCCTTCTTTGCTCCCCTGCTCATGCTACCCCAAGAAACAAAACACCTCCCTCTGCTGTTCAAAACTCAGCTCCTCAAATGCTTAAGCAAATCATAAGTGGAAGTGAATTCTCAGGGCAGCCATTCACGTAAGCAGCCGCCAGGTCCCTCGAGGACTTCTCCATACATAGTTTTTATTTGAATCTTGCCTTGAGCAATCCCAAATGTTCATGAGCAGCAAAATGGTACTGAATGCACCACAATCCAGTACGGAATAAAATAAAGTCTGCCAAAAGCTTGCAATCAAAATGAAACAGGGAAAGTAGAAGGGAGAGAGCAAGAAGAAAAGTGGAATGATGGAATTATTCAAAAAAGAAATGTGTACCTAATATTAAAAAACAAAACAAACAAGCCATATAGTTCAGTGTTCTTCAACCTTGACGCCCCAGATATTTTGGACTCCCAACTTTCACAACCTCAGCCAGCTTCACCAATGATCTGGGATAATGGAAACTGCATCTAGAGAAACAAATCTGAAGAATACTGCTGTGGGATATATATAATAGCATTTGGATACAGAGTTGACTTGGGGGGTGTACACGTTGTTTTTTAAATGAACAGAAGCTCTCTGGCCAAAATCAGCAACTGAAGCTTTTGCAATCAGTCTGTTCCTCTGCAAGAGAACACCTGCCTTTTACAGGCATAGGGCTGCTGTCCTTTAAAATTGTGGAAACCCTAATCAAAACACATCCCTGTTTAGAAAAGGGATATTTGGCTATTTAAAACACAACAGTCCTCCAGGAACTGCTTCACTGAAATGAAATAATAATAATAATAATAATAATAATAATAATAATAATAATTTATTTATACCCCACCCATCTGGCTGAGTTTCCCCAGCCACTCTGGGAGGCTCCCAATCGAGTGTTAAAAACAATACAGCAGTATTGCCTTCAGATGTCTTTTAAAAGTAAGATAGATGCTTATTTCCTTGACATCTGATGGGAGGGTGTTTCACAGGGCGGGCGCCACTACCGAGAAGGCCCTCTGTCTGGTTCCCTGTAACCTCACTTCTCACAATGAGGGAACCGCCAGAAGGCCCTCGGCACTGGATCTCAGTGTCCGGGCTGAACAATGGAGGTGGAGACGCTCCTTCAGGTATACAGGACCGAGGCCATTTAGGGCTTTAAAGGTCAGCACCAACACTTTGAATCGTGCTTGGAAATGTACTGGGAGCCAATGCAGATCTCTCAGGACCGGTGTTATGTGGTCCCGGTGGCCACTCCCAGTCATCAGTCTAGCTGCCGCATTCTGGATTAATTGCAGTTTCCGGGTCACCTTCAAAGAGTTGCATACAATTAATGAAGTAAAAGAAGAGAGGTGTGAAAATCAACCCACTTTACACCCTGGCCTCAATATGCTACATATACGACAGTGCTTCCAGAGGCGAATTTAGGGCAGTGTGACTGGTTCTGCTGCACTGGGCGCTGAGCCTAGGGAGCGCCACAGCTATGATGTAGTGAATTGAGCAGGACAGAAGTCAAGAGAATTTTGGCGTCCCACAGGACACTGGTGAAATAGGAAAGACCCAAGTCTATCCCTGGTGTTCCCAACCAAGTATGTTCTATTCCCTTTCATATGAAATCTGTTCATAGGGATGGAGGAGAAATATAACTCAATTCACAGTTAAACTCAAGTATCTTCTGCCACAAGAACTGGGAACTGGTGGCCCTCCAGGTGTTGTTAGACTCCAACTCCTATCATCCCCGGCCAGCATGGCCAATGACCAGGGATGCTAGGAGTCCTACAACCAAAGATTCCTCCTCTCTGTTCTCACACATATTTTCATACCAAACATCATTTTGACGCCTCGCTCCCTATTAGGGGTGGGGAGGTGTATACCATCCAGCAATGTTACATGCTACAGCAAAAAAACCACAACCTTCATTTTGAACATATGGAAACTTAAAGGGTCATCACACCCAACCAGATTGCTGTCCCAAGTGGTTTGGTATCTAGTCGACATGTAGGTCACAAAATGTACCTTACAGGCAATGCACAGCCTGCAGGCTGCATGTTGCCCACCTCTGCCATAAATCAGCTTCGAGATGGAAGATTTCTCATATTCTCTAACTTCAAGGTTAATCAGAGCAGTTTCGTTTGCTGGGAAAGACAAGCAACCACCAATCCTCAGAGACTTGCATGGAGAACAGGCCACCACGTTGTGCTTATGTGGGCTTTAATATATTGTATTTCCAGTATATATACAACACAAACCCATTACCAGTAGAACTTCCCCAAGGGACACTAGCAACTTGCAGCTCTCAGCATTGCAAAGACCTGCTCCAGGCTATGTCCTTGTTCATACATCATTTGTAAAATCACACATTCACTTTCTGCTCCAGACTCTCTTTATCTGGCATATGGCAGTGATGTATGATGCAGAAGTGACACCATTAAATTATCTGAATCCCAGGTAGAACTTTTTGTATGTTATATAAACAATAACTGCTGAAAGAAATGAACACGGTGGTTGGAACTGCACAAAATACGCACTCTCAATAGCAAAATAATTCACTCCATGCCAGTCATGTACTTGCATATACAAACACTACATTTCTCAGACGCGGTCAAGGCACAGAGGTGGTGGGGGGAGGCAGGAGCAATGGCAGATGGCTGCAGAAGAAAGCATTATTACATTCATATTTCACCTTTACTCCAAGGAGCTCAAGCTGCTGTACATCGGTGTTCTTCAACCTTGCGTCCCTAGGTGTTGTTGGACTGCAACTCCCATCCATCTCCAGACAGCTTAGTCAATGGTAAGGGATGATAGGAGTTGTAGTCCAACAACATCTGAGGACCCAAGGTTGAAGGACACGGGTATACATAGTTCTCCATGCTCAACCATACCCCTTTTATGCTTATGACAAGCTTGTAAGGTAGACTATGTTCTTATTCTCGCAGAGGAAGTCACTGGTCCAAGGTCAGCCAGGGAGCTTCTTGCGATCTGAACCGGGTCCAACACTACACTACTCTGAACACTGCACTGCATCTACACCTCACCTCTTCTCTCCTTACCTGCTCACCTGCTCCTACCCTAAACCCTTGTGGAATAGGATTCAGGGCAGAGTGCAACTGTCCTGTCCACCTCCATGAATGCAAGCACCTCTCTTTTCTCCATAGAGATTTTTAGAGCCATATCAATCCCATAAACGCAAGTATTCCATGATCAGATTGATACAACAAACTTATCAATTCTATACCAGTTATAATCTGGGAGTAGTTACCGTATTTTTCGCTCTATAACACGCACCCGACCATAGCACGCACATAGTTTTTAGAGGAGGAAAACAAGAAAAAAAAATATTCTAAACGAAACAGCGGATGTATGATTTTTGTGGTTCATGCTGTGGCCACGGGCATGTGATCTGACAGTGAATTTGGAGTAGCCCAATGCAAAAATCCTGAGGATCCATGTAGATCCATGCTTTGTAACCACGTTTTTGCACCACTGCGGCCCCAGGCAACAGTGGGTGCGTGATTTTTTTGGTGCAAGCCATAGCCATGGACATGCTATGTGATCTGATGGTGAATTTGGGGTGACCCAGTGCAAAAATCCTGAGGATCCATGTGGATCCGTGCTTTGTAACCATGTTTTAAGTGGGGAGGGAAGGAAAAGCACTCAAGGGACAAGGAACATGCATGGGGTGGGTGGAGAAGGATGCTGTTAATAATGCAGAAGAGGGGTATAAGAGGAGAAGGCTCCTCTCCTCTCCCGCTTTGCTCCTTTAAAGCAAGCTGGCTCTCTGTCCCTCTCTCCTCCCCACTCAGCTGCTCTTCTCCCGCTTTGCTGTTTCAAAGCAAGCCACGGAGGAGGGAAGGAAGGGGAACCATGGATCCTCTGCTCACGACTGTAGCAGATCCCCCCGCCATCTGTAGGCATTCCCTCCATAACACGCACAGACATTTCCCCTTACTTTCTAGGAGGAAAAAAGTGAGTGTTATGGTGCAAAAAATACGGTATATGGTTGCTACTTAGATTCATAATATGTGACACCTATATCATACCCCTCAATTGCCCTGATTAAATTGGGACATCCTGTTTTGGGGGGCACCATGTGCTCAGCATGGCACCCCCAAATGCACAAGATTGCAACCTCACATGGGTCCCGTGACTTGTGCAGGAGCGCAGCTGGGAAGATGCATGTCCCAGCTTCCGGCTTCAACATATTGGAGGGTGTGTTATATAAAGAGGCAGTTGCCTGTAGCCTTCAACTGAAAAACCCAACCAAGAATCAAGTCAGGACTTCCAATTCATGGGTGTGCTCTCATTCATTGCAGTGGCTGGAAGAGGGAAGGCCAGTTCCCCACTGGCCCTTAAAAATAAAGGGAAAAAGAAGAGACCACCCCCCCTTGTAGTTACTGTACAAGTCAAACCTGAGCCATCTAAATCATTGGCATTGAAAACAGATACCAGAGCTATCCTTGGAGAGCTTTTTGGAGACAGAGAGAGGCTGAGTCCTTGCTTCCTTTGTAGAGCATGGAGCAAAGCATTTCATCCTGTTCTCAAAGCAATGAAGTAGTTAGATACACTAGCATCACTGCCCACAGGATACTCCTAGAGATTGGGGGAGGGGGAATATGCTTGGGCTGCTTCTCGCTGCAATTCCACCCAACCCAATGCTTCCAAACTTGCTTTGTGCATTTGAACACAACTCCCAATCAGATGCCATGCTTCTTCAGATTTGGCAAAGGACTTTTGGTGTGCAAAAAGTGTGCAAAACATTGTAAATGTTGTACAAAAGATGACTAGAAAATGTGCATCTTATGGATGTAAGTCAGACAGTGAGTAACAAATAGAGGATTGTGGCTGGATGCGTTTAAAAGTGTGTATTTTATGTAAAAAATGTGTAGAAAATATACACAATGGGACAGGACAGGACAGAATGCAACAGGATGGAGCACACCTATGATCAAAAGGTGATGGAGTTGAGAAGGGCCATAGCTCAATGGCTGAGCATTTGCTTTGCATAAAGAAGGTCCCGGGTTCAGTCCTCACATCTCCAGGTAAGAGTGAGAGTGACCCTTGCCTGATACCCTGGGAAGCCACTGCCAGTCAGTGTAGACAATATGGAGCTAGGTGGACCGTGGACCAATAGGTCTGACACAGTTCCTATGAGTTGCTGATCATCTCATTTCCATGTGCTCCTCCTACCCTGGGAGATCCCATAAAACTGCTCCTTTGAGGCTATCTCCAAGTTGCTGCTGGCAATTTTGTTATTTTGTGTTCAGAACCAGAGCATTCAAACACAGAAAAAAGCCCAGAGGATTTGAATAATCCATTCCTGTAGCCACACCTTTTTTGGAAAGCACTTTGGAGACTGGAATTGGCACAGTGCTCTGTGCTGGATTACAGAGGGAGAGCGAGCAAGCAACCAGCTATTAATTATACAATAAACGTGCATCCAGCTAAAAAGTGACTGCTCGCCTGAAGGGCTAAGCACAGCCACTGCTTCTTTGCTGCCTCCTTTTGTGTCTATATTATAACCACCAAATCTGGACCCATTCCCAGGTACTGGGGAACGAGAATAATAGTCCCCAGCAGGCAGAACATTCAAAAAAGAAAGTCCATGGAAACAGAATCAACTTGCAGCTGAGTAATTGAGGGTGACCCCCGACACTGTATTTTATTAAAGTTTCAGATCTGCCAAAATTTCTGCTGTGGGCTTTAGTGAGGACTCTGAGATTATGAAGAAATTCAGAAAAGGGGCTGACTAAGGAGAAGAGGAAGGCGGGGAGTCTGAATGGAAGAAGGGCACCGACACCAGGGAGCACCATAAAAATGCTGCAAGTGAGTTATTAAACTAATGAATGAACACCATAAAAGCTGAGCTGAACATTCCCCGGGAAATTGGTGTCTAATTGGTTGAGGAGATTTGCGCAATGCAAATTAGAAGGAAGATTCTTGTTAAATTTTCCACATTCCAGTTGGATAACATGCATGGACCATTTGTAAATGTCCTGCTATGGGAAGGGCATCTGCCTTAAATTCTATTTCAGAAAGGTTCCTTGCCTCTCTCTCCTGCATTTGCTTAGCAAGTGTGTCTGGCCCATTCATTGGATTTACCCATATGGGAATGCCTCATAATGAAGTCTACTGCATGTTGTTATCATGTTTTGATATGTGTTCAAAATATCAGTTGGTATTGATGAAGTGTAAGGAAAGACGGATTCTCATACTAAATTTCTTCGCTCGGGTGTCTTTGCGCACACAGTCACAACTGCTGGACAAAGTACCAGTGAACATGTGGTACATGTCCAGAATTCTGCAGTGATTTCCACAATAATGTATAGCACTGCACAGAAATAGTTGCAAAGAGGGATTGGCATTTGTTTGATTCATATGACTGTGTACACGGGAATGGATTCTCATGGAGAAAATTTAGCCTGCTATGATGGTGTAAACTAGAAGCCAGAAAAAGACTGCATTGTGCTTTGAAAGCAGTACAGGAAGTATGGGCTACACCACTGGTTCCCAACCTTTTTTTGACCATGCCCCACCTAAGCATTTCTAAAATCCTGATGCCCACTCCCATGACATATAATTCTTATTATTCAAAAAGTGAACTCCTTTTCACGTGGAGGAAGTCTAAAAGGCCATTCATTGTTAATAACTCATTCTCGAATTGCCCCCGCTTAAAAATCAAATCCCCCCCCCCCCGTGTGTGGCATGTGCCCCATGCTGGGAACCATGGGTCTACACAGAGGCAGCCATAATTTCTATGTACAAATCCCCCTGAGAGTGATGGAATGTCATCCTATCCTGTGGCTTTGAGGGGAATTTGTTGTATTGCATTGCATTGCTGTATTGTGTGGCGTACGGATGTGAACAGAAACAGAGGCTGTGCCGCAACCCTTAAATGACCTTGTAAACACCTTTATTTATTTTTTACCTCTGTGTTTTTCATGCCAAATTTTGAAGACTTGAATATACACAACAGTGGGTTGAGATGGCTTTAATATCAACCCTGTTTGACACTTGGACAGAGCAGTTTTTAATGGGCCTGTCCATTCATAACTCATCTCCAGGGGCTTGGATGATAAAGGAGACCCTCCTCGACTCACACTAGATATGGACTTGCTGGACTGAGAGTTCAGGCTCTGGGAAAAGTCTCACATAGGGAGTGGAGGGGCAAGGAAAGTAATTTTGTCACAGGAGCAGAAATGGAAGAGTATCTCCTTGCTGACTGCTCTCAGGGTCAAAGTGAAGTTGAACTTAAAGTTCTTTTGTTAGACTTTTCAGCACAAAATTGGTGTGGTGAAACTGACCCCAAATAACTTTTGGGGTTGGGTTGTCTCCACCACCCCACTCCTCATGAAGCCCCCTGGGAATGATATAGCCTAGTTCCCATAGTACTTATGGGAAATAAAATGGCAGCCTCTAGCAGCAGCAGCTGTTGCAAGACCCCAGCTTGCCCCCAACAAAACACCCAGTTGTATCCCTCATGTCACTGCTTGTGAATGGCAAACTGAAATGGAGGAAAGAAGATTTTGATTCAGCCCTAAGTCACACTGACACACTCAAGGACCCATAAAGCTTGAATCCATGGCCAGGCCTTACACTTATACTATGGGTAGGCAAACTAAGGCCCGGGGGCCAGATCCGGCCAGTCGCTTTCTAAATCTGGCCCGCGGATGGTCCGGGAATCAGCGTGTTTTTACATGAGTAGAAGGTGTCCTTTTATTTAAAATGCATCTCCGGGTTATTTGTGGGGCATAGGAATTCATTCATATTTTTTTTCTAAATATAGTCCAGCCCCCCACATTGTCTGAGGGACAGTGGACCGGCCCCCTGCTGAAAAAGTTTGCTGACCCCTGACTTATACAGTGGTAGCTCACAAGACGAATGCCTCGCAAGACAAAAAACTTGCTAGACGAAAGGGTTTTTTGTTTTTTGAGTTGCTTCGCAAGACGATTTTCCCTATGGGCTTGCTTCGCAAGACGGAAACGTCTTGCAAGTTTGTTTCCTTTTTCTTAACACCGTTAATACAGTTGCGACTTGACGTCGAGGAGCAACTCATAGCACGCGGTGTGGTAGCCTTTTTTGAGGTTTTTAAAGACTTTGGTGATTTTTGAAGCTTTTCCAAAACTTTCCCGACACCGTGCTTCGCAAGACAAAAAAAATTGCAAGACGACAAAACTCGTGGAATGAATTAATTTCGTCTTGCGAGGCACCACTGTACTGTGCAAGAAAACACCAAGCACATCTCTTCCAGCCACAGAAACAGGGGCAACCAAACCTCTATGCTTGCTTCCTAAAATCCTGTAAATTTAAGCTTTTGTCTTTTCCCCAAAGACAATCTTGCTTGCTATAGCAAATCACCCACGTTGCACCGCACAGTCAGAAAATTGATTTGTTCCTTTAAATAAAATTATACCAAAAGGAAATGTTTAAAAAAACAAAAACCTGACTCCATCCTTTTGCTCAATTTTTTTCCTTTCATGGATCATTTTCCATGCTAGGGACTGGGGGTGGTGGAGGTGGACCACATTATCACCTGCCGTTCCCAGCAGAGAGGTGCAGCTTTTCTCTTGCAGGAATTCTCTGTGCTCACTCACTCGCTCGCTCTCATTCTCTCTCTCTGTATTTCCCCCCAGGGGCTTATGAAGAATAACAAGAGATCTATGACAAATTTGGCAACAATTATTATGGCATCTTTCAGAAAGTTTGCTGTTGCTGATTGCATATGCTGATGCAAGTCTTTGATATAATGCTGAAGCTAGAATTAAGTTGTCCTAAAACGAGAGCTGATTTCTGGACACCTGCAGAACGAGAGCTCAGTTAACTGAAAATTAGTAAAGAGACAGTGAGGGTGGGATATATATATATATATATATATAGAGAGAGAGAGAGAGAGAGAGAAAGAGAGATGGGAGGGGGGAGCTTTTCCTACCCCAGTTAGTGTGGGATGTAACATCACTGAAGCAGTCAAATACAACATTTCCTGTTTGTCCAGAGAATGGACACACAGGGAAATGTTGCTCCAGCCAGGAGGACTTCCTGTCACACCTGGTCTGGAGCATCTTCCACCTGCATGTAACCAGGTAGATGGCTGTGACCCTGGCAGATCCTACACAGTGAATGAAGAGACCACACCAAGACCTCAAGGGTACGGATGTGAAAAACATGCACACAGATTTCCCCAGAGAGATTCTACCTGGCCTATGGCATGACCTCACCCATGTAGAAAGAGCATTGGCTAGAAATGGCCCAGTTTTAAATGAGAAGATACAATAATGGAGAAATCAAAAGCAAAAGTAGACATCTGAGAGAGCACCACTAATTAAGCTGGGTTAGGGGGGAAATCTCCTAATGAATATGGATAATAAACAAGGGTAGGCAAGAAAATACAAGTAAAAACCATGCATTAAATTAATTGGAGTTTGCTGAAGAATGACAGCTTTCCCCCCATGAAAGGTGGCTGCTCTTTAAGACAATTAATGAATAGGGCAGAGATTTTCATATGGTACTTTGAAATAATGACCATAATCAATCACCTCTCACTATCTCAGGAGATGCGGCAGCAAACACGGAGGAGGTTTGAGGCAGCTACTTATGAAGCTGCAGAGAGGCACAGATCTAAGTAATTAGAAGTAATAGGATGAAAGAAAAACTGGATGGAGACAACTCCAGAACCCAATGCTTTATTGAAATATGTGGCATTTTTCTCAGGGAAGAAGAGAAATGCCAATCTAGCTGGAGAACTGTAGGGTGGGAAAGAACCCAAATCTCCTCTTATCTGAATCTGCTCTGCTGAGACAAAATTCTCAGCACTCAACATTTCCTATAACAGATTAATTCAGTCACTTCAACATATAGTGTACCATGAGGAGATAATAGGAAAAGCTTACATGCACCATGCATATAATCAGCCTGTTAATGGAGGAACTGATATTGTAATTTGCACGACTTCAGGTCCCATGGGGAATCTGTTCCTAGCTCCATGTTAGAGCATCTGCAGATGTTCCCAAATTCAATCCCCAGCATCCCCTGGTAGTGCTGGGAGAGGCCTCCTGTCTGAAATCCTGGAGAGCTGCAGCCAATCAGAGTAGACAATACTGAGCTAGATGCACCAATGGACAGACTCGGTATAAGATAGATTTGCATGTTCCAATACAAAAATAAAATATGACATATATTTCCTTTTTAAAGCAAGCATCAGACACTACCTGAAGATATCCATCCTGTGAACCTTGGGGTGGGTGTTGAATGGTTTCTTTAAATGTAAAGGTTCATCATTGTTCCACTCCATGTGTATGTCTTTAAGAGGCCAGAACAAGGGCCAGAGCAAGATAACGAGACCCAGCTTTACAGCTGTGAAACATAGCAGGTGCTGCTGAGTTGTACTGATTAAACTATGTCAGCAATTGGGTAGAGTATATAAGGAGCAGCACCTAGCTCTCCCATTACCCTGGGGGATGGGTTGGTGGTTGGGTCATGTTTGTTTGTTAATATATTTAGTGTAAATGGAGTTTTTGTTTTTCTTATTAAAACCTTCTTTAAGTACTTTTTGAGTCCTTTCTTTTTAATGCATGATCTCCCCAGCAAGCTCTCTGCAGTGTTACTATACTGCAAATAGCCAACAGTGGGAAGATTAGCAGCATTCAACTTTCAACACTGAAAAGTAGCAGGTCTATGGTAGAGGAGAGATACTAGCAGCTCCCATTTCCATATGGGAAGCAGAAAGGCTACCTGCCTCCAAACCTGCTGGCCTCCGGAAGCATCCCTGTCTCATAAAGCAGTTCCCAGTGAAACTGTACAATGAGGCTGCAGGAAAATGCCCACTGATATCCAGGGTTCTGCTCATGTAAGGAGGATGGGCAGAGCCAGAGCAGGCCTATGAGTGGCTCTGACCAGCACCATACCAGTATCTCAGCTCTTGATCTCAGTTACTGCACAATTTCCTGGTTGCCTGGGATATTCATTTCAGCGCATCACATGTCCATGTTGCCCTTCCTCAAGGGATCTCATTTTTTGACAAAAACAACCCTGTAGGGTGGGTTGCTTGAAGGGATGTGGGTGCCCCTGTGGTCTAAACTACAGAGCCTAGGGCTTGCTGATCAGAAGGTTGGCGGTTCAAATCCCCACGATGGGGTGAGCTCCCGTTGCTCAGTCCCTGCTCCTGCCAGCCTAGCAGTTCGAAAGCACATCAAAGTGCAAGTAGATAAATAGGTACTGCTCCAGCGGGAAGGTAAACGGCATTTCGGTGCGCTGCTCTGGTTCGCCAGAAGCAGCTTAGTCATGCTGGCCACATGACCCGGAAGCTGTCTGCGGACAAATGCTGGCTCCTTCGGCCAGTAAAGCAAGTTGAGCGCTGCAGCCCCAGAGTCGTCCGTGACTGGACCTAACAGTCAGGGGTCCCTTTACCTAGGGTGGGTTGCACTGAGAAAAAAATAAGTTGCTCAAGTCTATCCAGTGAACTTCATGATTAAGAGAATATTGAAACCTGGGTCTTTTACATCCATCCATCCATCACCACAACAAGCTATCTTTACTACCAGCACACAGCTTGGTTATTCTTGGGTTCTGAATCTCCAAGTGGAGATTCAGGATGGTGCTGTATTGTACATCCTACTGATGGGAACTCCACCCCTCCACCACTGTCTGTTTTGCACAGAAACCACCAGTTATTTCATCCAGAAAGCGAATTATTACACCACTGTGGCTTACAAACCTCATGTTTATAAATGCTGTTCGTCTTTGAATGGGACAATGTGATTGCAAAACACAGGCAGATACGACTGGCCAAGCACTCTGGGGGAAGGTGAAAATTTCTAAGATAGGTCTCTAATCAATCTAATTTAACATGGGTGGAGAATCATTCCAAACTGCAGCATCAGCAGCCTATTCCAATGAAAAATGTGTCTGCTGAGCCTCTTTGAAATATGGATAGCTCTTTAGCAGAAGTTCATTCCACCTATTAATTCCACGCCATTGCTAATTGTGGCCATCTTTGATGCTTCAGAGGAAGAAAACAACTCATCTGGTAATGAACGGAGGAGAAGGAAGAACAGCCACCTTTCTAATCCTAACAGACCTCTGTAGCTTGAAAAGGATCCATAGCCAGTTATTATTTTAAGCTTTGCAGGGTGTTAATGGACCCTCCCTCCAAAGGCAGATCTTTTAAAGAGGCCGCTCCTTGCCTTCATTTCAGAAATGAGATAACCGCATGAGTGCTGCAAGCACTGACCTTTTCTCTGAGTGGCATGACACATTATGTGAAGCTGTGGAAAAGCTGGGAGAGTGATCAGCACACCTTCTTTCCATACTTTTAGCTAATCAACAGGGGTGCAAGGGATGCCCAGTTTCCCTGTGGTGAGCTGAAGAACTTTCAAATGCTTGCCACAGGGAGGTGTGCATCTTTTCCCTTTACATGATATTTGGACATACAAAAAGTAGAAGAACAAGTCACCTTCATATTAGTGATGTGCACTGGTTGCAGGAAAACGCCAAATTCCCAGACAAAGTGGAATGCCTCAGAGAGATTCTGAGTTTGTCAGAGGTGAAGAATAATTAGTGAGGTGACACCAGTCAAAGCAGGACCCCTGAAGTGCTTTCTGATACCTCGGTGATCCATTTTTTTAAAAGAAAAATCCTACACACAAGCATCTGATGAAAGGGAAAGCAGGGGCATCTCAGTAAATTTTGTGGCCTGAGGTGAAAGATAAAATCGTGTTTTGCCCACCCGCATTTCACACACAGAGTCCAAACAGATTTGAAATTGAATCTTACTTTACCAGTGGAAATGGTATCCTCCATTGTACCTCAGGGCAGCAGGCTAGCTTTGAGGACTCGGGGGAATCATGTCGGGAGGGAGAACTTCTGCCATCCGCTACAATATTCTGCCTGAGGCAGCTGCCTCACTTTGCCTAGTGAAAGGGCTGCTCCTGGAATAAAGTGATGTCTTTGACCTTACTATAATGCCAGGGTAGGGTGATGGGGAAAAGCAGAACAAACACCAGATTGGGAGAGCTCCATTGTGAATTACAGGTCAAGTTCATAAAAGGAAGGAATTATGTCACCAGAAAATGAGGCCCTGTTAGTTCCCTGCATTCATTTTAAAGGTACCTTTAAAAAGCCCCTGGACCTATTGGTCTGCTTTCTGACAGGGTTCGTATCCATGGGCATATCCCACATAACTTATTACCCACAAAACTCTATGGCAGTTATGTTATTCCTTTTCTACCACCACAAAACTGTAACAACAGCCCTTTGGGAAAACCACTGCAGCTTAGCCTTCTGAATGGCTCAGATTCATGCCCTCAGAAGGAATGACATTGCCTACACATTTTATCAAATACCCATTATTGTTTTAGTTATGGGTTCTTTCTCTTTTCAAAAGCAAAAACTAAAAAAAAAAAAAAACTTTAAAATGAGCCCAGTACAAAAGCGCCTAATCCTATTTGCCTATAATTTGACAGGCTTTATCCACTATGGAAAGTTAGTACGCTTGCAAATTTCACCAACTTCTGTCAAAAGTTTTAAAAATGATAGCCCTTTTTTAATTTTCTGATTGTGAATCGGGGGGAAGGAAAGAGAACTTAAGACAGTCTCCAAGCTGAATCGGGCCATTTACAACATGCCTTGGACCAAGGTGGGTCATTTTCCAAAGCATCAAATCAGGGTGCAAATTGAAACACGTACTTAGTTCACATCCCTTCAGCATAGCTACTTTTGCTACTTTTCAAAACATGCAAAGCCATTCTCTAACCCTGTTCATATATTGTGCCCTCCCTCTCTCCAAATTGCCTGTGGATTTATTAGCCCATAAGAGTGACCTACTCACAGGAGCAGTATAATTAAATGAGATGGGAACCTGAGCAGTTATCCAAGGATTTCACATTTCTTCTGTCTGGTTTCCTACCTTTTGCATGAGAGCTCTCCATCCATGTTAGGCACATAGGAAGGTGCCTTATACCTGCTTAGAATTAGTCCATTAAGCCCAATATTGTCTACTCTGACTATGCATGGCTCTCTATCTTCTCAGGTGGTCTTTCTCACTGCTGCTACCTGACCCTTTAAGTGAGAAGCTACTTGGGATCTTCTGCATGCAAAAAAAAAAAAAGCCAAACTACCTCTAAGCTGTTTTGCTACTATAGTTCAAAACCAAGACACTGACAGGGAGCCTGTCCTCCTCCTGCTTAATCAAAACAATTCCTAGGCATCAAACCATCCCCACTGACATTTACAATGTAATTACACAATATTTCACTGTTGTTCTTAGCATGGGTGGCTTGCTTTTGTTTCTATTACAGGGAAATATTCTTGTTTACTTGTCCTGTAATAGCAAGCTGCTTTAACAGGAAGAAGGGAGTTTGTTCAGAGATGGAGTTATTGCTTGAGTCCACAAAGAATACCAGCTGAATTCATTATCACACACAAAAAGTTAGTGTACTAGGAGTTCCATCCCACCTCCGCAATTACAGCTAGCTCAGAAAATCACCCGCAAAAATCCACTATTTTCTTGAAGAGGCAATTGCATCTGCTGCATCAACTGGCTACCGTGCTTCTTATCTACAGCAGGATGGAAACTCAAAGTTTGTGTGAGCAACATTGTTTGCGTCTCGTCAGAGCAGCCCTGCTGGATCCATTTAGATCAAGGTCTATAAAATCCAGCAATCTGTTTCCAGCTGTGACCAGCCGGGAGCTCCTGGAAACTTACAAGCAAAACACAAAGGAATGTCTCCACCTTCTTGTTTGTCCAAAACATCTGATATTAAAAAGTTACCGTATATGCTGCTAAAATGGGAGTTCCATCTAGCTATCACAGTAATAGCCAGTGAGAAATCTACCCTCTGTTTGCTTGTTACTCTATCCCCATATTTTTGCCTACATCATCAATTCTGGTTTTTTTAAAAATAATTTTTATTAACCAGCCAATCAAATCAAATTAAATCACATCACATAAATTCCGAATTACAAAGCCGAATTTTAAATTTTGTTGGGGGGACCCATATTTCAAGATCCGAAGGGGGATTCTGATCATCTTCTTGCTACTGCATTAATGTCCAAATCAGACCAAATCAGTCCAAACAGAGTTCATAATTCTACCCAGTCTTATCTTGCTATTTCCACATCACATCTTGTTCATAT
Organism: Podarcis liolepis; assembly: GCF_965112155.1. Lineage (NCBI taxonomy): Eukaryota > Metazoa > Chordata > Lepidosauria > Squamata > Lacertidae > Podarcis > Podarcis liolepis. Next base: position 36,755,945 of record NC_139555.1, on the reverse strand, counting down.
ATTTTCTCTTTTTTCTTTATGATCTCTTCTGATAGTATCCTTAAGCCGATGAACACCAATATTAATCCTGTGTGAATTTTCCCGTTCTTCCATTCCTCAAATCGAGATGGTTTCCATATATCATCGCCTTCATAGATAACATCACTCTTTCCATCATTAATCTCGCAAAACTGTCGCTCTTAAGTCCCCCTGAGGAGTTTCACCCACAATATAAAAGCAGCTCTATTTCTCTATTTCTCCTCCCAGACTTAAGACCTCTGACAGAACTTCCCAATATGGCGATGGCATTTTTAACTGCGTCATTCCAAAGCTCTTATACATTCCACGCTCTTCTTAAAACATGCTTTGGTTTGAAAGTTTATCTCCACACAGCCTTAAATCCACAGCTTAAGTCCTTAAAACGACATTTCTGACTCGTGAGGGGAGGGGATTCTTGTTTAATCACATAAGGAAAGAAAGGAAAGTTTCCCCCCTCCCCCATCAGTCCTTTGCCATACCATATCTTGGCGTATCTTCTCATGATTTATTCTTGTTTTGTTTTATCAGAGATCTCTTCTGTTAGCAGTCTTTACTCCCCCTCCTTCCTTGAAATATGTGCATTCCTTCATCCAAATTGTTTCTTTTGAAGTTCTTGCAGCTAGTGGCGCGGATCAGGGACGGCGTCCAGGAGTGCCGGAATCCCACAGGAGGGCTTTGTGCCTAGTGCCCCCATCCCCACAAATTCGGAGGTGGTGTAGCGCACAGCAGGCAAGGGCAGTCCCCCCCCACCATCCTGGGGGGGGGGAGGGAGGCTAATTACTCCCATCATAGCCTCCAAATTACCTCGTGTGGGTCGGAGAGATGTTATTGTTTTCCCAGGTTCCCCTCTGCCAGATGTGCCTTAATCCTTGCTTAACTGGCATTGTCCTTGGCCCTCCACCATTATCCCAAATTTCCAATCCTTCAAGCCACCAGCAAGCCTGATGCAATGCAGTGGGTTTCTGCGGAAGACATGTAACAGTTCCTTGGCAGACAACACAATGCAGAAAAAGTTTCCTGAAAGCAAAAAGTCTGAAAAGCACATAGTTCAGTGATGCAAAAATCCAGGTGCTCATCTTCATTTGTTAAAAAGAGCTGCAACCTCTCTCTCTCTCCTCTCTCTTGTGACCTATAACTTTCATGAACTATCACCCAGATTTCACAATGATGCAGATCTTCCTGTCCCAAGTATTCCATCCAGCCAAGCTAGATTTTCACTTCCCTCACTGTCAATGCATCATGAATTAGAGTTCATGAACTAGTTAAGAGTGATTGACAACATGCCATGACTCATAGTTATTTGTCCACAGGACATAAACCTGGCATGTAAGTATAAATTGAATTGGTGTGGGGTTCTGTAAGCTGTATATGTGGCAAGTTTGTATGTGCACACACACCATGTAACTTGAGGAAGCTTTTCTAACTTTGTATGTGGCACTTGGGTAGAAAATGATTGGCCACCCCTTGATACAGAGGATTGAGTTTACTTTAAGAATCTTGAAAAGAGGCTGCAGTGCTCAAATGACCGGCAGTGCCTCCTTCCTCCACAGTGACCTAACCTAATTTTAGCAAACAGTAGCCATTAACGGATTATCCTGTAACTCAAGGGCTGGGATGAGAAAGGAGCATCACTAGAATGGAGGTGCCACTCATTAACAGAGGCCGTTATCCCAGTCTCACCCTAGCTCAGAAAACCATCATTACTCGCACTTGATTAGCAAAATTTCATAGGGAGAGCAAGACACCTCCCAAAGAGTATGGGGCAGGGGGAACTCTCTCACCTGCCATTATGATAACATTGCTTTGACAGGCCAGTCATATAAATGTATCCTGTCTGCCTGCTTGCATGACATGTTCTACAGATACTTAAAGCAAAGGGCAGCATCTAAAGGGAAAATGAGATGCCTTCAGGTGCCATCAGATTTAACAGGGGTCTTGCTCTCCAGTCTTCACAATGATAATGCCTATCATTCATCCCTGTCCATTTATCCCTTGATCACTGAGCCTGCTGGCCTCTTCACCTGCTGTCAGCTTTTCACAGGTATGCCAACAGCAATGCGGGAGAGAAGCTAAAAATAGTTAAGTAGTATCCTCATTCTTTTGACTTGAAGCTTTCCATCACCTTGATCTGTCCTTGACCATTCGCAGAGGCAATTAGCAGCACTCTGTGATCCTGGCAAGTTCTTAGCCAACACTGACCGCTTGCAAGCCAAGGCCACGTGACCTTCAGTTCCCTAGTGGATAATAAACACACAGATAAATAGATTTGGTTTATGGGTTCGAAAAGGCCACAACTTTATTGGCTACAGATGTGAGTGGTCTGTGTGAAGCCAGACTACAGTCATACCTCAGGTTAAATTTGCTTCAAGTTGAGTGCATTTGAGTTGCGCTCCACGCGTTACTTCTGGGTTTTGCTGCTTGCGCATGTGCAGACGCTCAAAATGACGTCACGCACATGCACAGAAGCGGCGAAAAGCGACATGCATGTGCGCAGACGTGCCGCCGCTAGATATGTTTACCTCTAGATGCAAACGGGGATCCAGAACAGATCCCGTTCATATCTAGAGGTACCACTGTAGATCTCAACTCCCACCCATCTGCAGGGAGTCCAACTAAGGGTAAACCACCATGACTACAAGTGCACCATGTTCAGCTACACACCACTCATTAAGACTAGATGTGCAGGAAACAGCACTTGGGGAAGGGCAATTGCCCCAGGGTAGAGTATGTTTTGCATGAAAAGGTCTCCAGTTCAGTCCCCTTCATCTCCAGGTAGGGTTGGGAGAGGCCCCCTGCCTGAAGCCCTGAAGAACTGCTGTCACTCAGTGAAGACAACACTGAGCCTGAAGGACCAATGGTCTGGTGCAATATAAGGTAGCTTCCTGTGTTATAATACACATTATCATTATCTTGCACTGCATTTGGAATGTCTTCTTGTTGGGTAAACTGAGTCATGTGGGAAGTGGAGAAATGATCAGGGAACCGCTGTGCACAAGGGCTAGGCTGGGGTTAAGGCTTTTCTAGTATGCCACACTCTCAATGAAAATCACATACACACACAGCTGCTATAACATCCATTGCGGCCTCCTTCCCAGAAGGAATTTCAACTTGGGGTGATTTTAGTTGGGACCACTGCGCGGGGGAAAACGTGCCCCACTCCTCACATTCCAGCTGCTGTCTTTTTTAAAAAAATTAAAGACTGACATGGTAAATGAACACTCATTGAACATATCTAGTTTGGCCCCAAGAGTCTGCATACAGCCCTGTGTTCCACCAGTCTCCTAGGTCTACTATCTCTGAGCCATCAGAATGGAAGAACACAAAGAAAAGCACTTTGAGTAGCTGCCTTTGGGCTTTAGAATCTGCTTCCTGCGGAGATTCACCAAAATCTGTGCCCTTTCTGCTGGTCAAGTGTTCAGAGAATAAGGGTCAAACAAGGCATTTAATCTGTCTAGTCCCCTCACGCCCAAAATAACAGCTGCTGGGGATGGGGAACAGGATTGGTGCCATGATGTATGGGACAATACCAGCACCGTCTCTTAGATGGGAAGAGCTTGTAGGAGAAATTAATGTGCAACATCATATAGAACTTGGTGTCTTCTCTTTCCATGTATTGTTTCCTCCACCTCCTACTTTGTGATAAAACACGGAGTGCAAAACTTCCATGTGGTTGTGGCTTACTAATCATGGGTTAAATGTGTCTGAGGGTCACCTTATCACCACCGCAACCAAATTCCTCCCAAGCTGACTTAACACTGCTAGCACATTGACAACTGCTCTGGTCCCTACCCAACACTTCCAAATTCCAGAGAAAGATAATGCAACCTGTGCAGCAATGTGTGAAATTTTAATTTCCTAAAATCTCCCTTAAGGCACGGCCATTAATTTATTCATCTCAGCCCGCCCCTTAGTCTCTCCTTTGCATCATGTCACTTTTCTGCTTCATTCCATACTTTCTCCTCCCACCACGTAGCAGAAGCAACTTCTCCAAGTCAAGGCATGGGGAAGGAGAAGTAATTTAAGGAAGGGGTGAAACAGAGCTGGCTAGGAGACAGAAGCAGAACGCACATTTGGTACCACAGCAAAGAATAGAGGTGTCCGAAGGCACGTTCCTTTCCAGCCTGTATTCCATTGTCTGCAGCACTGTTTCTGTTTCACTGCAGTTCTACACTATTCATCTTGCTGCCTGCCAAGGTAAAATTATGTAATTCATATAATAAATAATTAAATATGTGAATTATGTGAATTACATTAGCATTACGTTACCCCACCCCCTTCACTTCAATGCAAAGGAAAATGCAATGCAAATTGGGGAAAGGGGGGCCTAATCCATTACATGTCATTTGCAATCACAACAGTGAATACCAGTTGTAGTTGCTAGATTTATTTCTGTTCCAGACATGGGATGAGTAGGCAAATATTGGTGTCCTGAGCACTCTCTCAGCCAAGGAAGGCACACGTTTAATAGCAATGGGTCAAAAGCACACATTTACAGCAGCTCCTAAGCTGTTACACACACACACACACACACACACACACACACACACACACACACACTTCTAGCATCTCAGCAGCTGTTCCTAGTTCCATGCCCTATGGAGCAGTTACAGCAACAGTGAGCCCTCTGGCATATGTACCCTCATATGTACACATGCAACCTGAGGTTTCTTCTACATGGAAGCTGTTGCTGCTGTTCCCTCTTCAAACCCCTCCTGGCTCTAGGAGGCAGCAGAGCAGGGGATGGCAGGGAGACTGGCCTGTCCCTCACCTAAGTCTCTTCCTTTGGTTCCTACACATCCATCTCAGACTGCTCTGATCCTTCTTCAATGCACCCGGCTCCTGCCTCATGGGTGGTGCCAAACCCCATAAATCACTGGCACCCTCTGCCGGGTCTATCCCCTGGCCCCCTGCCTCAGCCACACACCCATCAGAGCCCCACCAGTCTCTGACAACTGTCAATTTCTGCTCCCATTTCCATTTTAACAAAATGCTCCCTAATGGAGAACGTTGAGCCTGGAGGGTAATCCTCAGAAATATTTGCAGGGAAAGGAAACACGCATTTACACAGCAAACAATCAGCAATCAGTGGCTGGTCAGCTGACCTACTTGACAAAGTAGTTTTACCTTCTGAGGATAATTTGTATCTTGGTAGACTTCCTGTTCTAACCTGTTACCATAACAGCTTAGCGTAGAAGCAAAGAAAGAAGCAATTTTGGATGTTAATCTATGGTGGGTGTTTGGATGAGGTGGGGGAAGGGGGAAGAAGGGAGGTATTCATGCTCTCAGAGCCTTCCGAATTTTGCCACCAGTGATTTTACATTCCTTTAACTACATGGAGAAAAAGAGATCAACCTGTTTAGTAACTGTGATAAAGCAGAGCGGAAGCGTGAATCAAAGGCTGAGGGGCCTTTATGCCAGCAACATTGATTCACACCTGTAAATGTTTGTGAATCAGCTTGCAGGCCTGCTTTAAAAATTGGCATTTTGCAACTGCTGTGGATGCAGTGCTAATCTACAGCCGAGCATCACTGAAACATACCAGCAATGAATCTCTTCCCTTGCAAATGGCCAAATGAAGCAGACTTGAGCCCTCGGCGAACAGTGCCGATTATGTGGGTTACGCTTCATCTATCCAGCTAATCTATTTGCTGCCCTTTCCTTGCCCTCCAGTGGGATCAATACAAATTGCTCATTCCTGCTCAGTTTTATTTGGCTGATGACGACAACAACAACAACAACAAAGAAGGAGAAGCTGTCACCTCATCATCTTGTGCTACTTCCTGCCGAAACAGCATGACTGTTGTTGACCCAGCAGCTGGTACCTCAAGCAGCCACCATTAGCCATGGCCACTGAAGAAGTCTTCCCTGACTACTAGTGAGTTGATAGAACAAAAATCACATGCTCAGCAATGGAGAGTAGACAACTCTGATCTTCAATGGGGTGTGGTGGAAGGGAGCTCATCCCGTGTTAGTAGGAATTGACATATCTGTCAATAAAGGTTTCTCTCCAATTCTGGCTTCCCACTACAAGCACAGACTCAGTGGAGTCTGAATAACATTTGCATATATGTTCTCTGGGGAACATAAAGCATTGGCCAGCATTCAAGCCACACACCCCCCAGGGCCTTTGAAGAATCCATATCCATCATATCCTAGGAGATACTAAGCTATCCATCTCAGACACTGTCTGATATTAAACACCCATTTCCACAATGGAAATCTTCAAAACTCCCACCACCACCACTTCTCTAGAGAAGGAATATAGTTATAATCAAATATAGTTGTGTATACATAACAATGACCATTATAACTGGTGAGCCATGCCAAGGGATTCAGACACTGTTTTCCCAGTACTACACCTTACCTCTCCCCTGACTCTGGCTAAATTGAAACACAATTAATAGGAGACTTTGACTACACATCTCAACATGAACATGCATTCCTTCCATATTTCCATATAAATAAGAAAAGTCAGGGCACTAAGCAGTGCCAATAGGCTTTTACATTATAGATGGGTATGTTTTCATTACCGCTGGGCAGGAGAAGGGCTTTAAAAAATATTTTTAGTTATTATTCCTTTCCCTCTGCAATGGAAGTTTAGATATTGAAAAGAACCTGGAACACAACTCACAGGGGATCTCTTCTGCGCAATCCCCACTGAACTGTAGTCTTACGGGCTGGTCTTCCTTTTCAGTGGGATTTGCACAGCAAAACCTTGGGTGGATCATGACGGCCATGATTTCAGTCACCAAACAAAGCTTTCTATTATGCTTCATTGGAAGGAAAGAAAGCAATGTGTTGGGAAGCCAATTATATCTGTGGCCTTTGGGTAATTAATGCTGTACTCCTAGGCACTCTTACCTAGAGGTACTTATTTCTAAATGGATAGGTAGAGGATTTACACAGTTAAGCATGATAACTTGTTTATACACACTAACATGGGACTCTGGACCAAACTAGACATGACATGAGCCATGTAATTTAGCCTTGCATGGATTTTTATTTTATTTTAGAAAAAATATATAGCCAACACAGAGAGACTGAAATTGATTGTGGCTATGGAAGAAGGATATGGGAGCTTTAGCCTTTTGACCCAACAATGATCCCAATCAGAATTGGAAACACACACACACACACACACACACTTCTGTATTTGCAGTGGGGAAAGCAACATTTCCATATTGGCTTTCAGCTTGCATGATTTTGCAAAAAAAGGAATGTATGTATTAGGGGGATTCACTGTCCAAATGGTTTAGTTTGGAGCCTGATTTGGTGCTTTGGAAAACAGCCCACATGAGACACTATGTATGATGTCCTGTTCAGTTCAGGATCTGTCCAAGTCTCCTTTGTTTTCCCCCTTCAATATTGGGAAGTAAAAAGAGAGCTTTTTTCTGAAGTGGATGAAATTTGCAGGCATTGGAGCAAATAGAGCCAGGCAAACAGATGTAGGCAAATAGAGCCAGAGACCTTTGCAACACTTTTTAAAGTTTGAATGTGTGCATTCAATTACAAGTTTGACCTGTCATCTATAATGGAGCACTCTCTATCGCTCTTCTTCCACTCTGGTGTTTGCTTTCCCTTCCCCTATCACCTCATCCTGGAAATATTCCTTACCTGGTAAGCTCAGAATCTTTACTTTTGCTTTTAGAAGATGCTTGTCTGCAGAGGGATTTGTTTGTTTGTTTTTCTACACCTGGATTGCCGATGCTCAACAAAGTATTTCGGTGATCCCTGCTTTGTCCTGGGCTTCCTTGCTCAAATCTAACTTCCCCTCTGACAAGCCCCAGAACCCTCCAAGGCAACCAACTTTAGGGCAAGTTGAATGATTAATCGAAATCAGAGACACACACCCCATTATAAAGATTCATGCTTTATCATGGAACATTTCTATTCTACATCTGTTGAGGTCTTAAGTAACTGTGACTGAGGCTGTGACTTGCCTTGAGCATACCTGCTCAGGAAAGAGCCTGCAAGATCTTCTTGACTATCAAGATTGATGGAAGAAAGATGCAAACCTTTCATAGAAAAATATAAGCTGGCAGGTGTGGCACTAGGACCCAGAGACAGAAAGAAGAAGAGTGGGGAGAGAGTGAGAGTAAGATAAAGCATTATGGCATCCTCAAGATGGGAAAGAAATAAAATTTCACTTAGCTAAAGTATAATAAAAACCACTGAGAGAAATCTCAGGGCTGCTTTAAAATATACCGCAAGGAGCTGTATCTCTGTGCAGAAAACTAACATATGAAGCAGCCCTAAGGGCAACTGCAAACATGATGAATAATCTCCTACATGCAGAGAACGGCCATGTAGGAAAAGGCATGCAAGCTCTGTGCAAGTCATCATGTATGGCTATGGCACAGTGATCTCCATGTGAACATGCACTGGGAAGCTGGGACTTCAGCAACACCAGTGCTTGCAAGCAAGGAGCTGTCCACAACAAAAGGCTAAATTTTGTGGTGCTGAAGAAACAGGAGTTGCTCGTACAGTACTATACTAGTGACTCAGAGATGGGGGGAAGGAGAAGGGAGTCTGAAACTGGAGTTGCTCCCTGTACTTTTACTGTGTACGTGTGTGTGTGTGTGTCCTTCACCTCACCCAGGTATGTTGCACTCAATTCCCTAATTCCCTCTATTCTTACAGCTTCTCTGGCAGATGTCAGGGCTGCTGCAGCTACTCCTGACACAGCAGATGCCGCAGGATATGCATGCTCCATTGCCTTTCGATCATCTTGCCCCCTGCGGTGGAACCTGGTGGTCTTGAAGCAAGCAGATGCTTGCCAAGGCAAAGAGGTGAAAGCTGAAGCAGGCAAGGTCTTCCAAAGAGCGCTGCCTCTCCGAGCACGGTGACTACTCCCCGGTCACACAAACTGGTTGACTAGCCAAGCACGTCTCAAATGCATCAGCTGTGAACACAATTCACTTTGCACAAACATCGACAAATCCAAGGATCAACAAACATTATACAAGCGTTACATTTAAAAAGTGGATGTAGAATCAATAGAAAGGAGTACGTCTGAGCAAAGAAGGCGTTTGCATTTGCTTTTCAGGAGCTGACAAAATCCAAAACACCAATCAGCCCTCTTACTCCTGCAAGGGGGGGGGGGGACCCAATCCTTCAAGCAAGATTCAAGCAAATTTGCCAGCCAGAAATGCACCTGGCACTGCATGCCCAATTTATAGGAACTTCACAGTTCTTCACATTTTGGAGGGTTGCCATCACAAGAGGGGCAGGTCTACAGCAGAAATGGAAATGGCCACCACCGTGTCATCTTCACCATCATGATGATGAAACAATGCAACAGGCTGCACAATTTAGACCAGACATAAGCACCCAATTCTCCGACTGCTGCATAAACAAATAGGGAATTCCCAACATTTCTCCCTATCTCCCATGTTGACTGCATTAGACAAAGAGGAAAACATCCAGAGAGCCCATCATTACAGATTATCTATTTACTTACTGGGTTTTTTTTAATCCTGATTCTCAGACAATTATGGTCTCCAAAAGCAACACACATCGTATTTTGTTAAAGGGAAGCTTCAACACTGTTTCCCTGTTCATAAGGTGCAATGTTAGTGGGATATTTTGGCAGTTTTGGGGTAGGGGCAATATTGGGGCAAATGTACCCTGTCTTTCCCCAGGCTTTTTAAGGTTTTGGAAATGTAGCGGTAAGAGGTAGCTGACTTTACAGTTTTAATTGTAACTCCATTAACTCCTGTTATTTGATGTGTTTTAATTAGTTTACATTTCATATGGTTGCATGTTATTTTCAATATGTATCTGTACCCTGTCCTGGGATCCTTAGGGAGGAAACATGGGCTAAAAAAATGACTTTAATAAAACCAATTAATCAAGGTTTGCAGTTGTGCTCGAAGACATCATTTCCTCCCACAGGATCCCAGAGTAAGTCAGCAAACACTGTTGCTCTCACTTTGATAGCTTCACAGGGACACTAAACTGTCTTGATGTGGTGTCATCCTGAGGCCAAACCAAAGTGAAGACCCCAATTCCTGCCATCACTCCAGACCTTTGTGGCACCAGGGGTATCCACCAGCAGCCAGAACCTCCAAAAGCACAATCGCCATCACCCAGACTATGAAACAGGTAGCAGCAGTAATAGAATTGATGGACTTTAGTTAGTCAAGTCCATTCATTTCAATGGGTCTACTCTGAGTAAGACTAACATTGGCTGCAACCCTGTGTTAGGGGGACAGTTTTGCAGAAGAAAAAAACCTTCCTCACTCACGCCTTTTGTGAAGAACCTTTAGCTCTGGTCTAGTTGGGAATCATTTTTTTCTGAGCCGTTATCAAACTGTCCATGCGGTGGAGCAAATGGCTCGCTTCCTGAACAGCACGTTTTCTGAGCAGTGCCCAAAAAAATCACCAGCAACACAAACCCATCCCTTCAGTCCCTGTTGCTAAAAGCAAACCAAATGGTTGTTGTTGTTTTTCAGAAACTTCTTTCCATTCACAGGATCGTTTCAATTTCAGAGTGGAAAGGCATAATATAAAGCATTAAAGGTCCATTAACGTTCCTCCAGGCCTCAGTCTGGTATTTGCAGATAGGAAGTTGATGGAAATGCTATTTGACTTCTTTTTTTCTGAGGTATAGAAAATCAATTAATTGATTTAATCGTTCCCATGGAATCCATTGCTTATGAGAATAATGAACTGCCACGGGCCAGATTACTGATTTGCTTCCCTTGTTCCACCATACAGAAAAGCACTTCTAGACCCAACATATCTCTGAATTTAGGAATTAAATATTGTGCTGGTAGGTGCATGCATCTGGTGGGACTGATAATAATACAGAAAGTAAAAGAGAGGGAAGAGATTGCTCAGTGATACAGAGCAAGAAAGGACAGTAGGCCACAGAGTCAAAAGAGGGAGTCTGAGTGAGTGCTGAGCTCCATTTAGATGATCTGCCTAATAATCCCCAGTGAGGACTTCCCAGCTGCTAGCCTTGAATAGAAGCTATGTTAATAAACAGAACTTTGTGTTTGTATTCAATACATTTTGCAAGCCTGTCTCCTCCTTCAGAGGATTGGTAGAGTGGAATCAGATGAGCAGCTGCAAGAGAGATGATGCCTTCTGGACATGCTTTTTCATTTCACATTCATGATTATTTGTGGTCGTGAAGGTGATAATGTGATTCCGCTTTCAATAGTGCTTGCACCTGCAGAAATTTCAGAGTGGACCTGCTACTTTATCTGCAATTTGTGTGTGTGTCCTGTTAACTTCCTGTTGAAATCCTGTAACTTTTTTGGACCACAAATTTTCTGCGGTGTTGGGTTTATTGGGTCCCACTTTTGCTGCACTGGAGCCCCAAATAATTCCTGCAGATGGCAGTGATGCCGTAACACTGGGGAAGAACAACTGCAAAACAACTAGTAAAGCGGAATGGTGTGTGGACAGTCGAGTCTAAATCCACCGCTAATGCACAATTATTGCAGTGAAGACATGTTGCATCCATACTCAGTGTCTGGAAGGACTCATGGTTTTGGTTTAGTTCACGTGTGATCAAAGTATCTGCAGGTTTTTCCTTGCAAAGCAGGAGAGGATTTTCACTGAGAAGACTAGCACGAGTTGGGGGGCAGACTGACCTACTCACCCCTTCCCCAGCACCTTGGTTCGTAACTAAATCAGGGCCCTGTGGCTGCTATTCAGTTTTACAGTGGTACCTCGGGTTAAGTACTTAATTTGTTCCGGAGGTCCGTACTTAACCTGAAACTGTTCTTAACCTGAAGACCACTTTAGCTAATAGGGCCTCCTGCTGCTGCCGTGCCGCCGGAGCCCAATTTCTGTTCTTATCCTGAAGCAAATTTCTTAAACTGAAACACTATTTCTGGGTTAGTGGAGTGTGTAACCTGAAGCGTATGTAACCTGAAGCATATGTAACCCGAGGTACCACTGTATTAAAAACATATGAGAGTCAAGTCACAGATCTTCCATCATCACTTGGGGGAGGGGGGAAGAGGCAGAGACAAATATTCCTGCCACCAACCCTCCTCACTGATGAATTTATACAGGCGAAAACAGCCACGGGCCCCAATGCAAAGTGATAGCCGTGCCCCCAATACCCTGTGCAAAGTTTCTCTGCCAACCAGCCCAAAGGTATCAGGCTGCTGCGGCTCTTTCTTTTGTCGTACTCACCCATCTGCTCACCAAACCTTCTCCATTCTTCTATCCGCCACTTTTGTTCCCGTCAATCAAAATGCCGAAAGCATTTCCAAAATCCCTCCCTTAACTGCTGTGAGCTGAAGGAATAAAGCGCAGGGAAACGGGGCTTCCTAAAGACCAATTTCAACAGCATGAGATAAAAATTCATTTTTTTCAGAATCATTTGGGGGATGTTTGGCTCAGCAGATGTTTGAGTAGACAGGAGAGCATTCTGCCCTGGCTTAGTTTGACACAGGATGACATATCACGAAGGAGAGATTTCTTCAGGGTCAAAGCAGATGACATGCGGGAAATCAGTAGTCAAAATTTCATGTATGTGTCTGTGTATTTATTTTGTTTTTTTACTTTACAACAGCTATTTGGGGCTGATAATCTGACTAAGAAAGTGACATTTGGGGGCAGCTACTTAACCCTTTCCTCACAGGAGTAACATACTATGGGTTGCCAGCACCCAGGACTGCACAGAGTGGGGGTGGAAGATAGATGGGGTACACATGTGTATTGAACTGTCTAATGGTATCCACATCACCCAGGAGATTGCAGCTGCAGAGATAGAAAAATGAAGAGTCACTCTGTTGTCTGGACTGGTCACTTCCTGGTTTACATGGATAAGCCATTTTCAACAGAGTCCAGTGACGGGAGTGTGTAGCTGTATGGAGGCAGAACTGGGTGTTGAAATTTTGTGCCCCCTAACAATTTTACGCCCAGGGCTACCCCCCCCCCTGTATTTCAATCCCCCCCCACTATGCCACTGCCTCCCAAGCTGTTTCCCAATCTAAATATCACACACACTCACATGCAAAGCAGCCTGCCCCAACTTCGTACCCTCCAGATGTTTTGGAGCAGAACAACCATCAGCCCAATGGTCATGCTGGCCAGGGGTGGTTGGGACTGTGGTCCAAAACATCTGGTTGGCACCAGGTTTGTAAAGGATGCACTATAGTATGGCACACCAAACTTGGCACTGAGCATACAACTGCAAAGGCACAAACGCCACTGTATTTTAGTGAGAGGTTTTTTGTTTGTTTTTTAAGCCAATCTGATTGCTCCTCTGGGGGAAAGGAAATGGTTGTGTATGAAAAATGTGCCGTTTAATCCACAGAAGCAAAAATGAAATTAAGTTAAATGAAATGCATGTCTCCAGTCTAGCGGTACTCTTAGTCACAATCATTCAGATTATGTGTTATTACTGAAAAGGTTTCAGATCCATCAACTGCCACAGAAATAAATGGGACATTTTGAGCACCATGCTCTTGCAGGTGATCCCAGATCAGGCTGGGATCCCCCCCCCCCAAAAAAAAGCAATTTCCTGGGTCCCATGACTCATGCAGGATTTTGGACCCAGAATACACTGCCTCATATTGGAGGGGATTGGGGATTTTAATCTCACTTTTTTAAAGAGGCCATATTCAAAGCAACTGATTGCTTTATGTGCTTTTTAATTATATTTTTTTAGGCACCCTGGATTCAAAATCTATCCATCTATTACATTTATTAGGGATGCCATATACCCTAATAACATGGGATTTCAAATGCAGAATTGACACCTGGGAGGAGAATTTCCAAAAAGTGTTGCATTGTGGGGGATTCTCGGAGCCTTTTGGGGGGCTCAACAACTTTAAAATTTTCCTTGGAAAGGTTGAACAATTTCACTATTTTTGAACATGGCAAACAGTTTTTGAAATATGGCAACCCTAGATTTATATCCCACCTTTTCTCCAATGAGCTCATAGTGGCGTACATGGTTCACCCTCTCCCCATTTTCTCTCCACAACAACCCTGTGAGGTAGGTTAGGCTGAGAGGGTGTGACTGGCCCTAGGCCACCCAGCAAGCTTTGTAGTTAAGTGAGGACTAGAACCCACAGCCTCTACATCACACTGGCTCTCAATTTGGTGGAGGATAGTATATAAAGATTAAAAATTATTAAATGGCTCAAATTCTCCCTGCTCGAATTATGACCACAGTTATGATGGTGCTCTAAATATAATAGAAGGGAAGGCCCATTCTTCTCTCCTATTCACACATGGTTTCCATTTTTTTCTTCATATACATATTTGGCTTAAAAAAAACACAGCTCTCACCTCCTTTCACAATCCAAGGCCTGCATTCATACTTCATCTTACAGCTGCCTAAGCCAATGCATCCCTGAACCACATACACAAAACCATCCCTGGAGCAGAAAATGGGAGCTGTTACAGAGCCAGCAGCAGTACAGCAGCACATTTTTGAGTTTGCAAAGAGAAGACGGATGTCGTCTCCAGTTGGAAATGCAGGGGGGAATTCAGTGAAGCTGAATGCAATTATCTGAGCTGAAATTCTGGCCTGCCTGCTGAGGGGGAAAAAAAAAACCTGTGGCAAGATGGCTTTTACACTGAAATTTTGCTGGCACATCAGTTTAGGACACTTGGATTAATACCCTTACTAGTTCAATGGGATTTTTTTTTTTTTTTTAGTGATTGCATAAACTGGGGCAACAGACCTTCTCCCTGGGTGTATTTAGAATCTGAACAGCAGAGCTTAGTGTCTGAAATTAGGTTTGCTCACTTTTAAAAATCCCTGCTTGCTTTATGAGCATGCTGTGAATTTTCACCATCATAAATACGGCTGGTAGAATTATGTGCAAATCACATACAGCCAGTTACATCTGGGCAAACCCAGATAACAATGGGCCAAATCCTCAGTGGGGATAAATCAGCCTATTTCCATAGGAGCTATTGGCACTATGCTAAGCATCACTGGGAAAGTTGGTTGTTTACACGGATATCAAGGGACCAGCAATGGGGTTGTATAACTCTATTTATTTGTAAGACATTGTAGAATTTAATTCTTTCCACAGACCAGCTTGATTCTGAGAATACTGGGTGGTTTTGCAGAGTTGCCAGTAAAGGGGACAAGGAACTCTCTATGTAGGGCAGGGAGGGCAAGCCCCTTTCAGTCTGAGGGCCACATTTCCTTCTGAACAGCCTTCCTGGGGCCGCATGCCAATGGTGGCTGCATCCAAAGGCAAAAGGGAGTGAGGCACAGTATACTCCACCCACAGTGTACAGTACAGTATACTGATTTCTACATACACATAAAGAGCCAAGCAGAAACACTCGAGACAGTGCAAAAACAGGGCCATTGTGAGGTGCAGCTTGAGAGAGGATGTGCCCTGGGCCAGATATTCACCTGGAGGGGCCACATTTGGACCTCAGGTTCTCCATCCCTGGTATAGGGCAAACCCTTTTTCCTTTTCTTTCTTTTTTTTAGAATGGGAGGTGAGGTTACCTCATGTAATCCAGACAATTTATTCTACAGTTTTCTTTTTAATCTGCCCCATTACCTCCACCTCAAGGGAGGTACACCTGGATTTCTGCTGAGGGGAAACAATAGAACCACAGGAGAACTGAGGAGATAAAACCATGGCTGCTTCCTCTCCTACTTAGTTTCCCATTTTAAAGATATGGAGCAAGTCTCCAGGTTGCAACCTGGCGTTCCTGCTGTGGAGGCCAGTGAGATGGCCAGTGATAGCACACAAAACAGCCATTGCCATTTGCACTTTCCACAACTGTAGTGCCAATATACCATAGAATGAGAGGTAGCAGAGAGATGCTTCACTTTGAAGTTTCCAGAATCAAATTAAATACGTGTCCTTTTACCAAGGCTGTTGGAGAGATCTGATTGTTTGGAGTTATTGTGGAGGACCACTGCAATATTTATATGATGATTGTTTTATTTATTATTACAAATTCGGATCACCGTTTATTAATGCTTATTTAACCATGTGATTTTATATAAAACACATCTTAACATGAAACCACTTGAATGGACTCATTATGTACTATTCTGGGATCTTGGTTGATGGAAAGGCGGTTTAAAAATTAGATAAAATAAATAAGTAAAAAATCAATGCTGTTCCCTCCCAGCACAACAATATTGAGGAAAGCACACGAGCACCAGCAGTTAACATCATTACCAGAGACCAGCCTTCAGGAAAAGAGTGGCTGTGAATCATTAGCATCCCAAAAAATGCTGCCTGCCTTCCCCTTCCCTCCTATAAACTGCTCATTCTATCAAGCAAATGAAGACTCAGCAATTTGGGTAAAATCAGAAGAACCAGGTGGCCACGATCTGCTCTTTCAGTGGGTGAAAAATTATGGGATGCAGGTGCAAGGCATGAATTCATATATTATTGAACAAGTACAGATGCAGAGGCCTTTTTTCTTTCTCTCTCTCTCTCCAATTAAACCCTCCTCTTCAATTCAGAGGACAGGCTCTGTGCTCAAAAGTGACTGGGGAAATCCAGCCCCTTCCTTTTTTGACTCTGCTGAACTGCTTCCTGGAGGTATTGAACGGCATCTGCCAGCTCCAAAAAATGTTTTTTAAAATTATTCACACTCCAGGCCATACAGAGATAGCACAGTTGTGTGAGACATGGATTTAGAGCTTGGGTTAGCAACTGCTAACTAAAAACTGTGAGTGGTATTCAGCTAACTTTTATTCGGGGTAGACCCATTGAAATCACTGAACATGACTAAGGTAGGCCTGTTAATTTCAATAAGTAAAACTTAGTTGACTCCCACCCTTTTTCACCTAATACAGTTCAGTGTCCTATAGCTTGTAGTCTGTACGGAAAACCATGGGGTATCAAAACAGCCATGGGGTACGTTACAACCCAAATACAATCTACTGTTAGCACCTTTTACCCAATAGTCAATTCTGTAAACAATAAAAAGGAAAGTTTTGACAAAAGGTGAGTCTGTCCTGGAAAGATAGGTGGATTATCTCCCAACTGGCAACACATTATGGCTACAAACCCAGGCATATTTGCTCAACAGTAAACCCTTTAACACAATGGGCAACTATGCATACATAGGGTTGCATTGTAAAGGAACACTTCTGGAACCAAAATACTTCATTGTTCTCCACCACTCTCAAAGCACAGATATCCAATGAAGAGAGGAGTCATTACATGACTCTACATCCCAAATGAGGGTCCCTTTCAGGGATGCCATCTAGAGGGGCCGAGGGGCCAAGGAACCCCAACATTTCCAAGGAGGGGGTGGCCCCCTCAAAATCCACAGGTAGCTGGTGTTGGGGCTCCTTCAGATAACCCGTTTATGGAGCATTCATCCTGATTTGCCTGCACAAAGCTCATGCAGAGGTTAGAAGATTTGGGGTCCTCACTAAGAATTTGTTCTGATTTGTTTGCAGAGAGGTTATATGAAAAGGAGCAATTATCTTGATTTCATGCCAATTTGTTTGCATGGTGATTAGTCACATATCCCATGCTTTAAACAAAATTTCCCCAACACTTTCCTAACTGCAAAACATACCATTTTTCTTCAGAGTAAATCTGTTTCGCCAGAACAACAGAGCCATTTAATCTATTTTAATTGCACAAAGCTAAACTTCCAGTATTCAGTTGAATACCTCATGCCAAATAAATTTTTTTTAAAAAATGACGGTCTGGAAGCCACCTTGGATGTTATGAAATGGCAGCAAATAGGTAGTTATTATAAAATTTATACTTCCAGGGAGGAAAGAGACATTCTTGTGGTATTTTCTGCCTCAGGTGTCAAAATAACTTGACTGCCTTGAGAGGTACTGTGCTCCTTGGCTTGCTGGGGAGAGGAGCCATTTGCTGCTCTGCCTCAGGCAGGAAATGTTTGGGGCTGGCTCTTGTTTACACAGTAACTGGCTCCAATGTGAGGAAAAGTATTCTCTCTCTCAAGCCAGCTCCACACTAGGCCTGCGCTGTTGATGGAGTCGAGTGTACAAGGAAGACAGCCGTCCCACTTAGATCTTGCCTACTTCCTCAGAGGATCCTGCCAAAAGAATCTATACTCCAGTAAAAAAGGAGTTTCCGTGCACAGAAATGGGGGCTCTCAAGCTTAAAAGGCAGAGCTAGACAAAGCCGAGAATATAGGCTGCCACTCACAATTTCCTTTCAGTCCCTGCCTGAAAGGCTACAAAGAATAGACTTTTGTGCTGCATTTATTATTGTGTTCTTTTCCCTCGCCCCTCTAGGAATAACGGGGAAGGTAGGATGAGCATGTGGGGAGCGTGCTTTATGCCAATCAAGCTAATAATTGCACCCAATTTAAAATGCCACCCCTGTCCCGCTAAACCGCTTCCTTTCACGCCACGACTGTTTGCGCTTTAACAGGCAGCCCCGTTTGCATGCAGAGACGGAATGCCAAACGCTCCCTCGTCAATTACCACGGCGTGCCTGCCTGTTTGAGTGCCTTATTTACAAGAACCGTGTTTGTTCGTTGCACTGTAATGGAGCTAAACAGCTCCCAAACATGTCCAGGGAAATACCTTGCTGGTGAGACAGCAAGACAGGTGATATGCCCCAGTGGAAGTAGCAGGTGTGTGTGGCAAGTGAGCAGGGTCCTGGGTCCTTGGGATAGCCACCAAAGGAAAATGAAAGCTATCGGGTTGTCAGACCATAGCCCAGAGAGGGCCTGCTCACCATTTTATTAGCTCCAAGGCAGCAGAGGTAGGGCATTGACTGACTTTGCCCCAAATCAAACACTGATGTCATGGACTGACTGGATGCCGAGGAGTGGTGGGAGGGAACCCCCAGGGGAAGAAGGCTCAGAGCCAGGGGATTGTTGGTGGGATGGTGATGCGTGGTCAGAGGGAGAAGAACGAGCAGATGGGAAAGAGGTGGTGTTGGAAGCTGAATATGTTAACAGGGTTTAGTGAGCAGGAAGAGGAAGAGGCTGTGGCAGGGGGCAGTCCAGACTCAGAGACAGGAGAGGAGAGGGGCCAGGAGCCAGAGAAGAGGCAGAATTCAGGGAGTCTCCCCCTCCTGCTGTGACCAGCTGCCGTCCCTGAGGTCTCCAGAACACACTGAGAAATGAAGAGAGCAGAGCAAAGAGAGACAACACCATGGAGCCTTATGCAGCTGAGGAAGGAAGCTGGGGAGGAGCCTTAGAGAGCGGTGGGAAGGCAGGGACCTTCAGTCCTCACAACTGCCTCATTAGGGCAAGACCTACTGGGAAGGGTGGCTGCGACTAGGACTGAGCTGTTTTCTTTCTTTGAAAAAAGAGTCAACTTCACTGATATTGGGTGTTTTATTGGTGACCTATGCCTGACTCAGGGACACGGGTGGCACTGTGGGTTAAACCACAGAGCCTAGGGCTTGCTGATCAGAAGGTCAGCAGTTTGAATCCCTGCGACGGGGTGAGCTCCTGTTGCTCGGTCCCAGCTCCTGCCAACCTAGCAGTTTGAAAGCACAAAGTGCAAGTAGATAAATAGGCACCGCTCCGGCGGGAAGGTAAACGGCGTTTCCGTGCGCTGCTCTGGTTCGCCAGAAGCGGGTTAGTCATGCTGACCACATGACCCGGAAGCTGACTGTGGACAGATGCCTGCTCCCTCGGCCTATAGAGCAAGATGAGCACCGCAACCCCAGAGTCGTCCGCAACTGGACTTAATGGTCAGGGGTCCCTTTACCTTTATGCCTGACTCCACCTCCTGACAGTTGATCCCTTTGCCTGCCTTCCTCCCTTGTCTGATGTAGCAAACAGGACTTCAACATTACTCCACACCCAAAAGGTAAGTAAAGTAGGTGGGTAAAGAGGTGGCAGGCACAGAATGCTTCCTCTTCTACTACCTTTGAACTATTAATAACGGGCAGGAAGGAGGGCCTATTGTTTGGGAAGCCCATATTCATCTGGCAGGGGACCAAATCTTCATCCACTTGGATTGTTGAGGGTATTGTATCTACTCCTCCTTTCCAAGCTGCCCTGAGGTTGTTGTTTTTCTCATCTGATTTGCAATATTCCAGGGAAGCTGGGACCATAGCATATACCCTGAATTAGCCTTGGTGTCTAAGGCTGCAATCCTATGCATACTTACTTAAGAGAAAGCCCCATTGAGTTTGGCATGGCTTACTTAACAACAACAACAACAACAACAACAACAATTTTTTTATTTATACCCTGCCCATTTTGGCTGTGTTTGCCCAGCCACATCCAGCACATATAAAAACATCAGTAAAACTTCTGAGTAAGCATGTGCATGGTCATGCTCTTGACTTGCTTCAGGTTGTCTGTGTGTGAGTGTGAGACTGTGTGTGCTGAAGGGTGGAAGATGTGATTTGAAAAGATGTTCAAAATGTGTGAAAGATTTATGTTGAAGCAATGGGGTAAATTAGCAAGAAAGGCAAGGGAGGCAGAGAAATGTTCTCAAATGGCTGTTCGAAAGAGCTGTTAATGTTAACAATGCAGCTCAACTCCCACCCTGCAAATTTGCTGCTGGGCCCACCTGAAGGCAACTTGCTGAATTACCCACTTGCATAACTCATGCACCTATTCTCCATCTGGTCATCCATTCCAGGATATGCGGACATGTCAAAACATTTCTAGGCTCAAGGGCTGTCCCTGGTACATGAATGTTAGTGCACAGCAATCAAATAAAAATCCAGCCATCTGACAAATCTACTCCAACATGTTTATTTGATTGACCTCTTGAGGCAGAAATGGTAGCATTGGTTGTTAGAAGGCCTTATGCCCTACCTAGGGATATGGGAGAAAGTTTATTTTGTTTGCATTTTAATGTGAAACTACCTAATTCACACTTTTCGAACTAATATGTTCACCAAAACATAGCTATCCTTCAAATTTGCTCTTCTCCAAATTTTGCAGTGCCATTCTCCAACCAATGTTTGCATAAATGTACGTCTCAGGTAAAAGTGTACCAAAGAAAATGCACACATGGGTGAAAATAATATACAAAATGTATGATGTTAGGGGGGAATTGGTTGCAACGTGTGTATATTAGTCAAAATTGTGTACAAAATGTGTTTCCTGGGGGGAAATTAGCACTAAATTGCTACTGGATTTTCATGGGCTTGTTTTTTTTAAAAAAAAAAACAAAAAAAAAACCAGAGATTGCTGCAGAAATGTTGAGAATTGAATTGAAGACTGGAATAATGAAAAACCAAGAGAAAGGGAAATGATAAATTTATCCATCCCCAGGCATCTGTCACCTCTATTCCAACACCTTTATTCAATCTATTGGGGGGGGGGTTAAACACAGGTATTGAAACAGAAGTTAAAGCTATGGTTTTCCGAGTAGTGATGTATGGAAGTGTGAGCTGGACCATAAAGAAGGCTGATCGCCAAAGAATTGATGCTTTTGAATTATGGTGCTGGAGGAGACTCTTGAGAGTCCCATGGACTGCAAGAAGATCAAACCTATCCATTCTGAAGGAAATCAGCCGTGAGTGCTCACTGGAAAGACAAATCGTGAAGCTGAGGCTCCAATACTTTGGCCACCTCATGAGAAGAGAAGACTCCCTGGAAAAGACCCTGATGCTGGGAAAGATGGAGGGCACAAGGAGAAGGGGATGACAGAGGACGAGATGGTTGGACAGTGTTCTCGAAGCTACCAGCATGAGTTTGACCAAACTGCGGGAGGCAGTGGAAGACAGGAGTGCCTGGTGTGCTCTGGTCCATGGGGTCACGAAGAGTTAGACACGACTAAACGACAAAACAACAACATTGAAACAGAAATGGTAACACACAGGAACAGTGCATCCCGTTTTGCCGCTTGAGAAGAAATGGGAAGTACCACTCTGCTCTGCCATGCCAACGGCCTCACTGCCTCTGCTGCCAGCATCACAACCACACTGCCCACCTCCACTGGCATCGGCACCAATTTCCAGCAAGGTCTCACAGAAATCTCACAAGGTCTGTTGCACCCTGTGAGATCTTGCAAGATCTTGCCAGAAATCGGTGCCACTTCTCCACTGCTGGCTAAGATGGAGGGTGGATGGGGTGCTTCAGGGGCTTCCAAAGCCTGAGGCGGCTGCTTCACCCCACCTAAAAGGTGGTCTGGCCCTGATTGCACAGATGGGCAGGTAGAACGCCTTGGGCCCTGCCTACATTTTAGGTCGAGAAGGCGACGCAAAGGTCTGAATTTCTAGGACACCACATTTGCAAGGAAGGCCGCACTTGCATGAAGGTTGTTTGTCTACCAGAAGTTCCTAGATCTAAGAGAAACCCCATTACTCAACGCCTGCACCATAATGCCAATGCTCCACAAAACAGAAGCCAGAGCAAAAGAGGCAGGCTGTCAGGAAAGAAACCTTACGTTCCGAAACAAAAGCCTTTGGGGCTTTCTTCATTTTCCTTGTCGAGCTCCGAAAAGACAAATTCCATCTGGTTTAGAAATTGGACAAGCAGCCCTGTCATTCTGGGCTCCTGTACGTGATTAGAGGAAGGAGCCGAAACAAAGAAGCGTTCTGCGGAGGTCTGGGAGGTCAGAATGAGGGAGAA
This sequence comes from Podarcis liolepis, assembly GCF_965112155.1. NCBI lineage: Eukaryota > Metazoa > Chordata > Lepidosauria > Squamata > Lacertidae > Podarcis > Podarcis liolepis. The sequence goes on along the minus strand of NC_139555.1, from coordinate 36,733,475 downwards.
AATTAGTCCCCTACCAGACAACCGCTGCCCTTTTAGGTCGGCATTTTGCGACTGTCTCTTGGCAGCAGCCCAGGGCCGAAATGAACATTAACTCCCATTGGAGCTTTGTCTATGTGTTCCAGAGGCCACTGCATATGGCTGATAGACATTGAACGCCACAAAAATCTTTTAGGGGAGAGCTCCCCATCACAATAGAAAATGAGCTTGTTTTCCTTTCACTGCACTGCAAATAATTTTAACTGCTTCGTGCCCTACAGGGTCAGGAATGCTCATTCGTGTTAGATTTGGGGAAGGGCTGGTGGCCTCAGCTGCTGGATCAAAAAGACAACCGCTCCCCTCTCAACAATGGGTTGCTATAAAAGGAGCTAATCAGCCTTCAGAGGGGGGAACTACAATTAAGCATTCCATACATGGAATGAAAACTAATGGTAGAAATTGCACTCCTAATAAAAATGGGGATTAAAACTGCTTTACAAACCCACAAGAAGCCCTGAAAGATATGCTTGGAAAGTAGGATCCTATGAATTCTCCTGCTAATTATTTTAATGTTTTGCAGTTTAGAAAGAGAAGAAAAAAATAATCTGTCATCACAATGCACAGGGCAGAAGAACAAGACAATAAGCTGCTGTTTCTGGCATGGACTCTTTACCTTTATTATAGCAGCTATGATGCTCACTGGGTGACCTAGGGATAGTCATCATCTCTCTGTCTAACCTACCTCACAGGGTGGTTGTGAGGACAACATGGGGAGGGGCGAGAACCATGTATATACTAGCTTCAGCTTCCTGGAGGAAATAATGGGGCAAGAATGCAATAATATAATTAAAAAATCTAAACCGTATGAATGAGCAAATTCATACATAAATACTTCCAAGTGGTCTATTGACACTGGGCGATAGACCCAAGGCAGTCTATTGGTTTTAATAGGTCTACTCTGAGTAGGAGTATCATTGGATATCACTAATACAAGGCCATGGAACTGTAGCTTTTCCCCAACACTATGGGGGGGGGGAGAATAGTAAAATCAGGATATTGTGTGCCATAAACAGGAAGCATAAAGATTCGTAGGAAGACATTTTGAGATGCAATTTGGCAAGCACATCCTAGCTAATACCCCTAATCTTAAATAACCAAGACAGACAGAAGAAGCACTTGAGCTCTTCACTGTGGGATTTCTGGAAAGGGCCATTATATTTGAACAGCTTGGTTGTAAAAATGATGTCTCAGACCTTGCAATGTGCTATGAATTCAGTCTGCTGCCTCATTGAAAGAGTAAGCCTTCTTGAGGAGGCAGCTCCATTCATCTGATCCTTGGCATGCAGCATGGTTGCTCAGAAACAAAGCGCAACCATCACAAGCCTCGCTGCAGGTAAGATGAAGGGTCACGTGCCATTTCTACCCTTCTTCACCAGCAGGCAGATCTCACTGGCTCAGCACCTCTGGAAGCCTCCAGACCATCCTGCAGGGACCACAGGGCAAGCCAGTCTTTTGAAAATCAGGTTTATCAGATCAATTCTGTCTGCTACCAGAGCAGTGAGAGTCCTCAACAAGAGCTTCATCACACTCCCATCTAATCAAGTTGCTCTGAAAGCTGCTACTACACTCCATAAGAAGGAAGGTCCATATGATGCAAGTGAAAGACCCAAATTCAATGATTGCATCATAATATAGAAATGCCATGGTGTTGGTTCATTAACAAAAAAAATCTGCCCACAGACCATTCATAGGCAAACGTGATTTCATTGATGCTGCCTGGAGATGGGACCTTAACCACTGCGTAACCCATTGTTCCCGGAAAAACTCCCTGGGGCATGAGAAGATCAATGGTCCTCTAAGCTGACCTTTTAGAGATGATTCACATTGTGCCATGGTGTGAATACTCAATACATGGTATGTGCATAGACTCACTACACACACACACACACACACACACACACACACGGATATCTAAACATCAAACTACATTTTACATTAGCTACATATTATTATTGAACTGCTATGCACTTCTCATATACACCTTTCTGTATACAATTTCACCTATTATACTAGGGTTGAGTGCACACACACACACACACCATCAGCCCCATGGTCTCAATCAGGCTGACCCACCCAAGGCCAGCTAGGGAGCCACCTACCCCAGATCCGATCCTGAATTAGTTTTTGGGCTAATGTTCACTGTATACCACATGACTGTCCTGCCAAAAAAGGACTTCGGACACATCCTCTGTAGATGCAGTGATTCCATGGCAAACATACAACAGTCCTTTTCAACAGGCGAAATCCATGTTGGAAACTGGCCCCCTCGGGAATGGCTGGCTCCTCTTCCCAGGCTTGTCGGGGCCTGTTGCCGGTGACCTACCCTGGCTGGCATCCTGGCAAACCAGGGAGATCTTGAATAGGCGACACCTCCCTCATGAAAGGTGCACACCCCCTTCCCCCTTGCATAGCAGCAGGAGAAAGAAAACAGTCAGAAAGTAGTCTATTTCATTTCTACTTTATTCCTGACTGTACACTGTACAAAAGCATGTCTGCTCACTCAGAAACCTCCGAGCAACTGGCTCACACCTCCTGGACACAAACAACAGGAAGGTCTCATGTTACACTGAGAACATATCCCTGAGAATCGCCTGGAACATCCTGTCCCACGCTTAGACCCATCATGTGATGTAAACATCGAGCTGGTTCGCAGCTGTGTAGTACTCATATCATAACAATCCAACCCCTGAAAGTAGGAAAATCTGGAAACCACCATCCTACAGGAAAACACCACCATTTTGTGAACCTTTCTCCATGAAGGAAAAACAAAATCTAAACCTAAATAATTTATTGCCCCACTCAAGCTCTTGATTGATGATCTCCCATGACAATTTCTTAAAGAAAGTGATGAATTAGTTGTCCCTAGACTTACATTATACCTTCCCTTTTGGCTGGAGCTGTTTATTTACATTTGTTTAGCCTACCTTTCCTCCATCCTGGCACTTAAAATGGCTCCCAAGCAGTTCCCAGGCTGACTCCCATCCTGGCAGTGACTGCAGCCAGATATGCTTCACTTCAGCAACATTGCTGCATCATGTGCTTTCAGGCTGTGCCTCTTTGTGTTGTGGCACACAGTGCACTCAGATTGAGGGCTAAAGTGCAAGAAGCATTAAAATTGTTTCAAGTTAACACACTTAGAACTGACCACCTTTCTTTCTTTTGGGAAAAGCAGCTGCAGAGAGGGGGTACCAAGGTACAGGGGGAAGGTCAATCAACCCTTTCCCCAACATTGTTTCCAATCGAAAATGACCCCACCCCATCAAAGTGCTGGTTGTAAGGTCCTATGACAGGCTTCCTCAAACTCGGCCCTCCAGATGTTTTGAGACTACAGTTCCCATCATCCCTGACCACTGGTCCTGCTAGCTAGGAATCATGAGAGTTGTAGGTCAAAAACATCTGGAGGGGTGAGTTGGAGGAAGCCTGTCCTAGAGAATCTCTTGTGCAAAATTAGTGCCTGCAGATGTGGTGGAAGGCAGTTACAAAACAGTGATGGTAGCAGAAGTTCAGACAAACCCCTTTGTATGTTAGAAGCAGGCCTGAGGGGGGTTTCAGGGCTACATGGGGTAGTCTCATCCCTCTGCAACCAGCCATGCCTCCCATGAGCTGCATGCCAAGTGTTTGAAGCAGCCTTGAACACATCTGCATGTGGAACTCATCAGTGCAAAGGGGATTCTAGACCAATCAGGATTTTCCCACATGTGGAAGAACCCAAGAGTCCATACACACATAACTGTACACATTCATTGTCTCTTTCATAAAATGACATGGAAGATTTTGAAGTCACTGAGTCAGGTTTATGGACATTGATTTCTCAAGGAGTTGAAGAGACATGGGGCTCATCTACACTTCTATTTGTCCTGTGCCTAGAAAGCATGGGTCCAAGTGGTTTTCCCCATGCCCCACTCCTTTTCCGGGGGAAACCCACTCTTTAGTGCTAAATCAGAGAAAAACTAGAGAAAACCCAAATTGCCATTTGCTCCAGTTGAGCTCTAAAGAGCAGTTTTCCCCCAGAATAAAGCAGTTGGACAAATGGAAGTGTGAATAAGCTCTTACCCTAGATGTGGGTTGTCAAATAGTGCATTTTAGAGGTAAGAGGAAAAATTGTGATTGGAATGGAAGGCACACTTGTGGACAGAGAAGGAGTCCAGAACCGGAAATTACTCTGGAACAGAAGGAAAGAGGTGGGTTGGCTAGAAAAGCTACAGAGCAAAATTTCAAACAACCCTAGAATTAGGCAAAGTGGGGAGAGGGGGCTTTCAAATAAAAGGGTATTGGGTTATCAGTTACTATATTTTAACTGAGGAAGCATCCCTGTTTGCATTTTCCATCTTAGGCATCAACAGACCGTGGGTGATTTCTGGAGAAACCCAAGTTACCACCTGCAATTCGTACCTTTGCTGCAATTTGCAAACGAGCATTGTGGCAACTGGAAATTATTTCTGTATATTCCTTAAGTCATTGCATACCAATTTATTTTCCTCCAAATGCAGCTCTGGAGGCTCACTGGCAACGTAATGAAACCTGTATCTGCTTCTACTATTGTGGCTACATTGTGTGACCTTTTAACAATCCATCATTCTTTGATGGATTAGTGATGAATTCTAAATGAAAGACACCATTTTAAAAAAGAATGAAGGAAGGAAAGAAACTTGGGTCATTTGCAAGAGACTCTGATCTGGCAGAGACCTTTGTTTAATATCGTTGATAATAACAATAGCAATAGAAGTGAGCAGAGGAATTCTGTCAGTTTCCCAGCAGCACAGTAGAAATCAGCACCAAGCCCTGACTTTCTGAAAGCACTCAGCATTTAGTCTCCCATGGTGTGGCCACATTTTGTATCCATGTGCAATTCTGAAAGGCACCACAACATTATGAACATTTCACAGCAGCATTTAAACATCTAGCTTTGTGATTTGATGACTGACTGGCCCGTTTAAGTCCGTAGGTGTTCGGATAAAACAGTCATTAGGGATTTATAACAACTCCACTAGATATAGCTGAGCAGAAAAACCAGAATGTCTGCTCTTTTTTTCCCTTAAAGGCAGCAAAATTGGAAGCTATTCAAACTGACTCCACAAAATGGAAAGGCTAATGTGGGGAACAAGGCTATTTTATTGAATTCAAAGCATTTATACCCTACCAGAAAAGCTCCCAAAGGCAGTTTACAAATCAATAAAAAATAACACAGTCCCTTTCCTCTAGTGTACAATCTAAAAAGTTGAGGCACTAAAAGGAAAAGGTATGGGGAGGGAAGAGGTTACACTCTTACGCACATTTACTTGAGTGCAAGGACCACTGAAACTCACCTCCAAATATTATTATTTGCATTTGTCCACCACATCGTAACAGGCATGCTCTCTGTTTGGATAGGATCACGAAGCCTGTTGTAAGAACTAAGGGACACCATGAAATACATGCAGCAATGGTTTCTCAGTGGTGAAGCTGATCCCCTCAGCCATCTTTCCAGAAAAGCCTACACATCAACCCATTAGCTCAGTTCCCAAGCTGAGCAATTGTGATAAGCCAAATCAGAAGTTTCCAGGTGAAGAGATGCTGTTTCAACTGCACTGGTTTGAAAATGATGAAGCAGTCGGACCTCTTGGTAAGAGTTCCACAACTTCCAAGGAGGATGATCCTTTACATGGTGCCCTTAATGGGCCTGCATTTTCCTATAGTATGCTTTCCTATTTCTGTGTTGATCTATGAGGAATGGCTGTGTCAATTCACACCTAACACTAAGCCATGGTTTGGAAGGTTGGCATGTGTTTGAACATCTGAACTCAGTCTACAGGCTAACCATGATTTGTTTTCAAACCATGATGAGCACAAGAGCAGCTAGAAAACTAAACAGGCTTGGGAGAAATAAACCAGGGCTTTTGCTTCTCTGTGAAACAACTAATAATTTGTTGAACAAACCATGGTTTAGTGTTATGTGCAAATACAGACTCTGCACATTTTTATCATATCTATTGGATATGGAAGCTGATCACCAACTCCCTTGCATTAAGATCAGGACTGGGGAGACAGAATACATTGTTTTGGTTGTTGTATATGGAAGAAGGCATTTTTAGATATGAAGATATTCCACAGGGATCATTATTCATATTTTTCACCCATAGCCAGGGCCCAGTTGTGATGAAAACTGCAAAGCCAACACAGCAATGGGGGAATTTACAATTAGACACTGGACACGCTTGATGGTAGCTCAGTCTGGACATAATAAAAAAGGTTCCTATTTGGGAACAGGGATTGTTGGCCAGTGTGAAATATATGCCTACCTTTAAGGAGACACCCAAGCTTCAATGAAAAGTTGACAGTAAAGACAACGGATGAAAACCATTGTTCAAGCTGCTTTTGCTGGGCAAAATCCAACCAAGTAAGTCCTAATCCTGCAGTAGCAGATTTAATAGCATTCACAATGATTAGGGAGATGGTGGGGAGAAACAGAACCAGCTTTGTATTCTCCTCCATCAGGGAGAAAGCTAAGCCAAGTATCAAAGAGGCAGCATTACACGATAATCTCTTTTGAAGTCAACTAAGCATTTTGCAAACCAACAAAGGAATTTTGGGAACCAACCTATCAGTTCCCTGCCCAGCCGATATGCTCTGCTTGGCTTTATTTTTTTAATGAACAACAGGGCAGGATTTATCTTTGAGGGAGGTACAAGAACTCCTAGAGAACAGACTTGGAAAGGCTTTATCCATCTGTACCTCCTGAGATGTAGGCTGGCAAAGGGAAAAGGCCAACAGTGTTTTGGTTTTTCTTTTGGGTTTTTCAGAGTAAACACCTAAGGATCATAAGAATCATAGAGAGTTGGAAGGGACCGTGAAGGTGACCCCCTGCAATGCAGAATTTTTTTGCCCAATGTGGGACCAGGATCATATATAGAAGAAGAAAATGATGGTAAAGGAAAGCGGTAATGAAGTTATTCCCTCAGAACAACCTGGTCCTCCAAACAAGGAGCAGTGCCAAAAGAGAACCCTTCCAGTGCTGATCTGTGAGAAGAGAAGCGAAAGAAATTGTTGGCTAAACCAGAACAACTGTGTTTATAAGAACATGGCCTCCATTTCTCAGACCCCAGAATGGGACTCTGCATGAGAAAGAGTGTGTGTGTTCTTCCCCCAAGTCTGTAAAAGGGGCATTGGGAAAGGCTTTCCAGTTTTATTAGATTCCACAAGAGCAGTGTGGCTTTAGTTTGGGATTTAAAGACACACCAGCTATGATTAAAAAGTTGGGTTTCAAGAATTATTGAGCAGTAGGGAAAGAAAGAGTCCCTAGCACAATTTCAGTAAAGCTATGCTGAGGTGGTAATAGTGTGATTTGCGGGAGTGGGAGAAAGGGAAAGTCTCTGAGCTAGTTGGGGGGGAAAATAAGATTATATTATATATATATATATATTTCGTTGCATCTGTGCCAGCAGATCACTGCAAGCAGGCAGACATCTCCCCCTCCCGACTTCCTAGTGCAGCCAATAATACTGAAGTAATCCTAAACTTAAACCAAAGGTTTATCAACACAGAGTCACAAATAATTTCAAACACCCCCAGGAAGTTATTGAGTAGTTTCATCCTTGCATTGTCACTGGCTAGATATGTTTTCAAACTCTCCAAAGCAAAACAAGAGAAGAATGTAGAAATATAGGAAATGTACAAAACCATGAGAAGCCGCAAGTTTCATTTCATGAGAATCATTTTCTAGCCTCATCCAACTAATGGTGGCAAATCACCCTCAGAAAGATATGTACTGTCATCAATATAAGAAAGAGGAAGGAGGCCTGGAAAAAACACTTTCATAATATTGACTTTCCAGCAAGGTTATTCCATCTGGCTCACCAACACGAGGGCTGGGTGTACTTGCAATAAATGTAGTATGCCTGTGTTTTGACTATGAAACGTAACTTAATTCTCCTGCAAGTTCCAAAGATCTCAGAAACCCACTCCATGGCAACTCAGAGCAGGGCTTTTTATTGTGGCTGCCCCTGTTCTGTGGAACAGCATTCCTGTTGAGTTATAACAGGCACACACTTTGAACTGTTGAAGACATTTTTGTTTTGACAAGCTTCCCCAACTGGATAAATGGGTCTTTGCCACAAACGTTCATTTGTTAGGATTTTGGTCTTGTTTCATATGTATTGATGCTATTGTGTTTTTAACTTTTAAAAATTATGTTATGTGTAAATTGCCTTGAGGTGGTGGTTTAGAAGATAAATAATAAATCGGTTGTTGTAATTGCTGTTGTTGTTGTGGCTGACTTGGAAAATGTTTCAGTTACAGATAGGTAGCCGTGTTGGTCTGCCATAGCCAAAATAAAAAAATTCCTTCCAGTAGCACCTTAAAGACCAACTAAGTTAGTTCTTGGTATGAGCTTTCGTGTGCATGCACACTTCTTCAGATACACAGTGTATCTGAAGAAGTGTGCATGCACACGAAAGCTCATACCAAGAACTAACTTAGTTGGTCTTTAAGGTGCTACTGGAAGGAATTTTTTTATTTTGGAAAATGTTATTATTCAGAGGCAACATATAGTTGACCAAGAATACAAATATCAGAAGGGCTGATACTTAAAAATGGATGGCAAAGCAATGGAACAATGTCATTTGTGTTTATTAAATAGCACAGAAGAAGCCTCCTACTTAATAGCACCACTTACAAAAATGGCAACCATGGACAGCACTATTCTCTCAGATCCCAATTGCATGTTATACAGAACTTCCACCATGACCTATTTTAAAACAGCCTTCATATTGCTTCCAGGCAATTTTACCTTTGCGAATGCTCTTTACACACACACAAAGATGTGCTTCCAAGTAGCAGTCTCACTCTTGCTCTTTTGAAGTTAAATGGAACTTTAAATTATTCCTTTCCTGTCCTCTCTCAATATTGCACGGTTGTTAAAGAGAAAGAAGCTACGACACACCGACGCACACATACACTGCACAATTTGATCCTTCAACATCCCATTATGTGTCTTGTGCCGCAGAGACACAAATAGCCAAATTGTCACTCCACATCTATTTTGTATCTCCCCCAGAATCAAAGTTGCATATCAGAGAGACTCATCTGCTTCCAAATGGGAGCAGTCAATTGTACTCTGCATTTGGGGCTAGGAGTACTGCTAGACAGCTGCTCCCTTCAGCAGCCAGAGTGCTCTTGCTCTGCTCCTCCTCTGACTTGATAACATTTTGGAGATGAATTTAGAGAGAATTTCACCCCGCTTCTTTCACTACCCACTATTGCTGAGCTATAAAAAATGCAGGCATTGGGAGCTGTCGGTCAGCTTGCCCAATTCACTGAAGTCCAGACTATGTGTTATTATTAAATGCATGGCAGCTGCCGCTTCGTGTCTCATGATACTGTCTATATGATTTTAAAACCTTTAAAAGGATTCCCTTCTCCCATGCAAACCTGCCTATGGTAAGGCTATCAATGACTCCCAGCCACAATGGCCATGTTCTCTGCCTTGACTATCAGAGGCAATATGCCTTTGGATACCAGTTTCGGGGGAGATCACAAGTGGGGGGAAACCTGTTGTGCTGCAGTCCTGCTTTTAGGCTTCCCATAGGCATCTGGTTGGCCACTGTGGAAACAGGATGGGTCATTGGCCTGATCCAGCTGGACACTTCTTACGTTCTTATCTGCTGAGAGCATTACCCGAGGTTCCCCCCCAGGCAACTCCCTCCCAGTCCAGCCTTTGGTTACTGAGAACAAAGCCTTTTCTACAGCCATGCTCTGATCATAGAACTCCCTCTTCAGTCACATTGGTCTGGAATTCTTTGCCCCAAGCCGTCCTTGTTCTCCCAGCGGTAAACAATATGGACCTGCTGAATATTTTTAATTGCTCTTCTGCATACATTGAATCTTAGGCTATTTTAAGGTGGATTTAGCCTGCGTTTTTCTGCTGTTTAAATTGGGAGCCATAAACTGCCTTGAAGGCTAATCAGGATGGAAAGGCAGGACAGAAATGTTTTAATTAAAGGTGATGTGTGACAGGATGTTATCACACCCAGCATTTCCTACATCACTGCTCCAATTCATTGGCGGCTGCTTGGGGGGATGAGCAAATGCTGAGTGCCCAGTCATAATGTTTTAACTAAATGTAACAAGGTGGATGGGACCCGGGTGGCGCTGAGGGTTAAACCACAGAGCCCAGGACTTGCCGATCAGAAGGTTGGTGGTTTGAATCCCCGCGACGGGGTGAGCTCCCATTGCTCGGTACCTGCTGCTGCCAACCTAGCAGTTTGAAAGCACATCAAAGTGCAAGTAGATAAATAGGTACCGCTCCAGCGGGAAGGTAAACAGCGCCTCCATGGGCTGCTCTGGTTTGCCAGAAGCGGCTTAGTCATTCTGGCCACATGACCTGGAAGCTGTACGCCAGCTCCCTCGGCCTATAGAGTGAGATGAGCGCCGCAACCCCAGAGTCAGTCACGACTGGACCTAATGGTCAGGGGTCCCTTTACCTTTACCTTTAACAAGGTGGATGGGAATCTCTCTTTCTTTCTTCTTTTGCCTGAGGGCCACATTTCCCTCCAGGGGCCACATGCTAGTGGGCAGAGACTCTTACCTTTGTACAGAAGGCAACATTCCAGCAACACAAAGAGGTTTCTGCATTAGCCAGTGTGACATAATGGTTAGAGTGCTGGACTAGGACAGGTATAGGCAAACTCCGGCCCTCCAGATGTTTGGGACTACAATTCTCATCATCCCTAGCTAACAGGACAAGTGGACAGGGATGATGGGAATTGTAGTCTCAAACATCTGGAGGGCCGGAGTTTGCCTATGCCTGGACTAGGACGTGGGCGGCCAGGGTTTGAATGGCTGACCTTGGACCTGTCACCATCTCTTAGCCTAACCTACCTCACAGGGTTGTTGTGGGGTTGAAATGGGGAGGAGGAGAATCATGTACACCACCCTGAGATCCTTGAAAGATACAGGTGGTATAGAAATCTATTAAGTAAGTGCATTTCTCTATCCACTATTCATATAAGCCAGAGGTGCTATCGCAGTTCAAGAATACATTTCAGCCAAGCGAAAGTACAAAGGTATTACAGTGCACAGCTGGTGGGGATGTGGCCTAGGGAGAGTTCCAAGGGCCAGAAATAGTGGCCTTTGACCCCTGATCCTGAGGTTCCCACTCCCTTGAACTAAAGGGAGATTCAGATGACATGCACACAAATTGAAGGAATGCACAATGGGGATTATAATAACAATAATAAATAATAAAATTTATTTATACCCCGCCCTCCCCAGCCAAGACCGGGCTCAGGGTGGCTAACACCCAATATAAAACAATTTATTAAGATACAACTTAAAAACAAGATTGAAATACGACATTAAAATGCAGCCTCATTTCAATAGAAACTCAAATCAAAAACTTTTTGAGGATGAAAAGGTCAAATCTTCACCAAGGCCAACTATTCAGACTAGTCCTGCGTGGGCCAGAAAAAAGCCAGGGAAGTCCCCAAATAGGAGTTCCATCACAGAAGGAGAAAGGAAAAAGGAAAGAGGGGATCAAGTTGATTCCAAGCCAAAGGCCAGGTGGAACAGCCCTGCGGAAAGAAATCAGATCCTACAGGGCTCTGGTCTCATGAGGCAGAGTGTTCTACCAGGCCGGAGCCAGTGTTGAAAAGGCCCTGGCTCTGGTTGAGGCTAATCTAACTTCCTTAGGGCCCGGGACCTTTAGGGTGTTGCTATTTATGGACCTTAAGGTCCTCCGCGGGGCATACCAGGAGAGGTGGTCCCATAGGTACAAGGGTCCTAGGCTGTGAGACTGCTCAGGATGGTCTGATGTGTGTGCACATAGTCCTCATGTTCCTACAAACTGGGACAAGAACCCTATAAGCAATAGCAATGGATCTGGAAAGACTTTCTACTTTTGCACATACCCTTGGGAGTGCCATGCTATGGTGCCACAGATAGTCATGCAAGAAACACTGAAAACTGTTAAAAGATAACAGTTTCAACATCATACGGTCCTTCTATAGCCTGTTGATCTTGCTAGACAAAAGCAGGTGACCATTTGCCCCGTAGAAAAATGAGAATGTGCTACTCCTTCAATCATCTGGTGTGAGATGTTCAGAGCCAATGACAGAGGACTCAACTCAGACCACAGAGATCAGCAACAGACACAAAACTGCCCCTCTCTGTTTCCCCAAGGTGAAACAAAGGGATGCAAGAGTGATTACAGGCAATGAAACCGTACGAAGTTAAATGTCATAGAAAAGCAATTTGCTTTTTTCTCAGCCTCTGCTCTCCAACCATCCGTCTCACAGGGCTATTGTGTGGACAGATCAAATGAGGACTGCAAAAAAGGAGGAAAAACCATAAAAATCTTATGTGAAGGGAGAAACAGTGACATTTTATATCAAAGCAAAAAGTGTGTGCCATGGCAAACTTACATGGCTAACATATTCCAGAAGAGACCACCAGTAGTCGCAGCCCATGCTTTCATTCATGATTACCTTCCTAGGCCGTCAATGACAACCCCAGAATTCTTTCCCATTTTAGTGTTGCTTCAACCAGTAAAATGTAGGGATGCCAGATTAAAAACACAGACAATCATTTTTGCCTAAACTCATTGCTGCAGCAAATGATGATATTGTGACAGGTGAGGTGAGATGGGAGGCAGGAAGAGGAAGGGCCCCTATCTTTACCACACTGTGTGGTGTATGCAGCTGCTGACTGGCTAGGAGTTACAGTCCATGAATCAGACCCACTATTTTTGGAAGGGAGATCAGAGGACCCCAAGGATGTGGAGGGCTGGGTGTGGAAACGATCAAGAGAGGAAGCCTCAGAAGGTAGCACCCTACTCCCCCGCGAAGGGACCCACAGAAGTCAACGGGGACTTTTATTCATTCATTTATTTAAGACACTTACACTCTGCTATATCATTTGCTATTCTAAGCAGCGTACGTAAAACAACATACAGAAAATCACCAGCATGGTCTGAAGAGGTGGCCCCTGGAACTTTCAACAATGCAAGGGCTCTATCAGAAAACACACACATCAAGGCTAATAATAATAATAATAATAATAATAATAATAATAACAACAACAATAATAATAATAGATTTATACCCCGCCCCAGCCACTCTTAAAGCTATGACCACTATCTCAGCTGGGGAAGGAGAACTAAGCAGATGACACCAAACCTGCCAGCAGGCCTGCTTAAGTTTTCTGTTGGCTTTGGACCTTAGCTTGTTGCCTTAGATGCCTATGTGCCAGCCAGACTTTACCCATATCCACTCCTGCTTCTCTCAACTCCAGCATACCTCCTCTGAAGCAGGATACCATTTATCCTTGTGCAACTCTTTTTCAACATTTTTACTATCATCAAAATACCTTGTACAGGGTCTCCAGAGGGACACACTGCAAAAGACTAAGATAAATAACAAAATAACAAAACTCTCAAGCATCGAACAACTCTCTCTCTCTCTCTGTTGTACAGAAATGATACAGTTTACATAAAGTCGCAACACAATAAAACAACACATTGCCTTCCTGAAGCTCCCTCATTGGGGCTCCATCACCACAAAACGTCTTTGGAAGCCTGCTGGCCAGAGAGGGGAAATGGCTTCTTCTCCTTCACCTCAGTCTCCTCAAGAACATCAGCACTTGAGACTTCTGGGTTAGCGCCTCCGGCAATGGCAGATTTCCTCTGATCGGGAGGAATCCGCTCCGTGGAAATCAGGGTCTGGACCGCCACGGCGAGGCGGAGTCCCACTAAAAACCACAGGCGGGAGAAGCCTGTGGACGTGGGATTCAGCTGGCACCTTTTGCGCCTCCCCTACTCGCGGGGAAACCCAGTTTCGGGGATCCGGAGCGACGTGGGGTGAGCGGCGCGGTGCTTCGAATTGACTGCTTCTTTCACGGAGTGAAGCCGCATTGCTGTTGGTGGAGAGCGCTGACATTTTCCTGTGGACAATTGGACTCTAAACAACTACCCATGAGTAGAATGGAAAATTGGATCTCTAAATATCTTAATTTGGCACCGAAACGGGAAGGTTTCAAACAGGAAGTCCGCCTTCCTCTTTTGTAAATAGATTGAAGCAAAGACGTTGCAAGCTAAAGCCTGGAAAGCCTTTTGTAAAGGATTAAATCTCCATCGGTTAAAATTACTAAACCCCCCTTGGAAGCAGGAGAAGAGGGGGGAAATTTTAGATTGCCTAAGCCTGCAGGAGAGAGAGTGAAGAAAGATAAATTACCACCGTTTTGAACCTGGGAACGGGCTGCCAGTAAGATCGACATTTTGGGAAAGTTCATTGACTGTGAATAAAACGTATGTTGACAGATAGTTAAATAAGAGAAATATATTGTTTCCATTGTTTCCTTTTGCACTTAAAAAGGAGCAAAAAATAACTGAAAATCGAAACTAACTTTGTTGCTGGATCTGCGCTTAAAAGGACGGATACAAATAGAAATTGTTTCCCCTAGAGGGAGCTTTTGAAACTGTTGCAGGAGTGGAGCTGGGGAATTTTCCAGCTGCAGATTAAAGACCATGAGAATCAGAGATTGACCTTGGACAAGAATGTTGACAGAAGAAGCCTTAGTGATTGCATTTTGCAAGACAAGTGCTTTATTGGAACAGCTTCATGAGAAGACGGATGTGATGATTATTAAAATTGACAATTTGGGACAAAAAATGACTGATTTGGGACAAAAAGTGAATACCTATACAGAAACTACTCAGGAATTGATTCAGGAATCTGTTTTGACATGGCAAGCTGTGGAGAAGATGAAGGAGAAAGTTGTTGTTGAACCTCAAGTAATTCAAGTGGAGAGAGCCCCGGCCTTACAGAGGCAATTTGATGAACATAAGTTGTTGCCTTTTACGATTGAATCTAGAGAAAGCCAGATTTGGTGGGATGGAGCCCTGCTTGGATTGGAGAAGGAAAGTTGGATAGATCCCCTTATGCAGGGATGTTCTGGCTTTTGGGATCTGGATTTGGCTCAGGGGGAGATTGGAGTTGTGGGGGCCTTTAGCTTTGGAGGGACTCTGAAACACACTCTGAAATATTTTTTGGATTTTAGTTCTGACTATGGAGAATGGGCTGACCTGTCGAGAAGGAATAAAGACATTGTTAGGTTGGAGTTTCCCCGATATCTACTCCTCAGTGCCAAAGGAAGGAAATTAAGAACAAGATCAGCAGAAGATAAAGTAAAGTGCATGTATAAATATGAAGAAGATCTGCAGAAGGGACATGGGAAAGAGTTAAGAGCCTCGGACAGAAGATCACCAGGTTAATGGACCATGTGGTATTGATAGAAAGGACTGACAGAATCCGAGACCAGGGAGAAGAGACGGTGGAAGAAGATTGGGGGGAAAAGTTTTTAAAAAATTATTTAGAGAAATATTGCAAAATTAGTGAGTGTTAGAAAAAAGTTGGAATGAAATTATATAGCTTTAGTAGAAATGTTATAAGGAGTTAAGTATAAATAAGTTTTAGGGTTTAAATGGTAAGATAAGGTTAAAATAAATTAAGATAATTAAATGACAGAAAACAGTGAAAGATGGAAAGGATTTGCTGAAATAATTAATAACTAGAACACAAAAAGGGAGGTGTGAGGAGGTCGATGAAACAAGTTAATGAAAGATAAAGATATGGAAATATTGGATGTGCTTTTAATTGTTTTTGCTTTTGTTTTTGTTTTGATGTATTGTGTCTTTTGTTTCTTTTTATATGTACTGTAATGTATTGATTTGTATTGTTTATTTTTTTCTTTCTTTTTTACTTCTTTCTGTAATTCTTAAACTTTTAATAAATATTTTTTTTTAAAAAAAAAAGAACATTGGCACTTGAGAAACTGAAACTGACAACCCTGCTCTTCAGGGTTCAGGACCTTACAGAGAGGAGAGAGTGGGCATGATCCCAACTGCACTGAGGCAACTGCCTGTTATGGTGGCCGCTCTCCACTTTGGCTCGCTAACTGAGCATGTGCAGAATCATTAAAGCACTAGACGTCAGTGGGTTACACTTGCACATGTATAGGGTGCAGCTGACCTCATCAGCCATGGAAGGTATTGCTGACCAATGAGCATTCTGAACCTGACCCAGCCTATCCCTACAACTAGCGCCACTTCTTATGCCTGGCAGTAAGGGTGCAGGGGCTCCCTTTCTTTTTGTTCACCATTTGGTGTAAGGGAAGAGAACATTTTCCATTCCGAGGCCACATTCTCTCATAGGCAACTTTCTGGGGGCTGTATGCCACTGGTATGGCCTGGGGAGGCGGCTTGGGGACTGTTCCAGGGGCCAGACAAAGAGGTCTAGAGGGGCACAATGCAAATGGCCCCCAGGACTAAGATTCCCCACATCTGGCTGAGTGGCAACAGCCTTTCCTACTTCTTCAGCCATGCAACTTAAAGGCAAAAGCTATTTTTCAGGTTGCTGATCTGACAAACATAGTCAAATGAGTGATATGGAGTTACCTTCGGTCCTGATGGTGAATGGCGAGTCCCCCAGTCTTTTGGCTGAAAACTGACCTCCCAGTGATGTCATTAAGAAGCAGAGTGTGAAAAATCCAATCCCAACCACAAATATCCTATAAAGGGAGACAAAAGAGGAGGCATCATCAGGTATAAAGCTAAACAATACGCAGGAGAAATTCCCTACAAATTCCCACTACTTTGAAGGAGCTTTAAGGATCACTTCCATCCCTCTGAAATCTAGCATTGCTTCCAGGAGGTGGGTAGTGGCTCCTCCAGGCGCCAGATTTGGATCTGCCCTTGGAAACACACAGCTGGTTTTTTTCTACTAGCACGAGTGTGTGGAGTTAAGGGTTCTTTGCCAAGGGGCAGATGATGCTTTGTCACAATCTGATCCTCAATCAAGTGTAGGCACTTACTAAGTGACTTCGTTGCTCCCCTAAGTAAGAAATGACAAACCCAGCCATCAAAACTTCACCACTTTTTGCCTCTCATACTTGTTGGATTGAATAAGCTGCAGGGCAGGAGTAAACATTGTGTTAGCTGGAAGAGGACACAGTACTTCTCTCTGCTAAACAAATTAATTGTACTTAACAGGAATGAAAGCTGCATGTATCAGAACACTCACCACAGGGCATAAATCCACTGGGATGTTCTCCTGCACAAATGTCAGAGTGACGCTTTTTGCACAGCTCCCTGTCATTTCTGAAGTGTATTTAATCATTTCACCCACTGCCTACTTACTAATAAAATGTAAAATATCGTGCAGCCTAATGTCGTGTAGCCAATAATGATTTTTTTTAATAATTTTTTAAAAAAACTTCTCAAAAAAACTTTGTCTTGGACCTCCAGGAGTTAGGTGTGTAACTATATGACATTTATACCAGATCTGGCCAATCTAGAGACTTTATACTAGCTGCCAACCATAGGGGCCCATGTTGCTCACTCCTGTTCTCTTTTAACCCCAACAAAGATTGCTCTGAAGCCTGAGTGTGTGCTGTCCTAGGTAGCTTAAGAGTCAGAGACTATTGGAATGCTACAATTCACAATGGCGGACCACCAAATCAGACTGTTGTATGCTGTTCAGCCACTTCAACAACAATCTCTCTTCTCCCCAAAACATAATATAATGAAGTGGTACCTGGTGAGTGTCTAATGGGGGTGGTGGTATTTAATTGTCAGGGTGGGCCCTGCTTTGTCTTCAGTCTTTTCTCCAGATTCTTCCCAGTGATTAAATACACACACAGACACACACACACACTTATCATTATGCCAGACTTGTTTAGGCATTTGAATCTTCATAATTATAATCGAGCAAGGAGTGATGGTTAAACACTGCATTTAATTACTAATTTAGACCACTGGAGAAGCAGGGGGAGAAGGGAAGAAAAAAGAAAGAAAGAACTGAAAGGAGGGGAAACAGTCAAATGAGTCGCCTGGTTTAGAAGAATCTCATTAGAAGATGAAAAACTTCAAGACTGCAAATGCATTTCAGAGGATGAAACTGCCGCGCCTGCGGTACCCGACAGGATCAGAATAAGTAAGTTACAAGAACTTCAATGGGGCAATATGATGATCAGATAATTACGTTCACTCTGGTTTTCCCCAAGCAAAATAACCACTTGCACATTATTTGATTTCCATCCTAACCCATTTTCCGAAGCCGTATAATTGTCCCAAAAAACCCTTGTTTCAAGATGCACCACAAAGGGCAGCCTTCTTATTCTTCACAGCACAAAAGCAGAGTGTGGCTTTGGATGTTTCTGCTTGCAAAGGGAACAAGAGCAAAAGGCCACCAATTTGGTGTCTCCCCCCCCCCCCACTTTGGGTGAGAAATTCCTAAGGCCACCACTGTCACTTAGTGTCACATCCACATTTAACATAAATGTTAGTGTAGCCCAAGCTAATCAGTACCATTCATTTGTCACTGAGACATTAAAGAAGAATCAGGCACATATAATAAGAAGTAAGGAAAAGGTGAGCACACTGCATTAGTATTGTGTTTTGCTATGTTATGCATTTTTGTGTTCCTATACGTGATCCTGGGATAAAGGGTGCATAGAAATTTAATAAATAAATTGTCATAATGAATAACTTTAAATGCACATAGCAGCAATATATAGCGATGGCCACCAATCCGGGTGGCTTTATATGAGGATTAGGCAAATTCATGGAGAATAAGGTTAGCCATGTCTCCTAGCCGCAATGGCTAGGTTCTTCCACCACTGTTGCGAGGGAGCGTGCCTCTGAATACCAGTTGTTGGGACTCACAAGTGGGGAAACTGCTGTTGAGCGCAGGTCCTGCTTGTGGGTCTCTCATGGGTCACTAGGAGAACAGGATGGCCAGTAGGAGAACAGGATGCTGACCACTAGGAGAACAGGATGCTGGACAATGGTCAATGGTCCTCTGGCTTGATCATGGAGGGCTCTTCTTATGTGGGGGAAAGGTTTCCAAGTCTGTGGCTGCCACATCATAACATAATATCACAATTATCGCTTAGTTAAAAGGGGAGGGTCTTTCTTTTCCAAGGTTTTTTGCTAATAGGTGAGCAGGTGCTGGAGTCCAGTGGCATAACAGTTAAGACCCAGCATTAATCTGCAGTCAAATTAGGAATGTTCAACGTGTCCATCAACGTGAACAGTTTCTCTCTACTTTTTCATTTTATTAAGAATAGAGCAATTCAACAAATTGTCACATTGCACAATTATCATTTGCAGCTATGATCAATGGGAAATACCCATCTCCCCAGGTTAAACATGATCACATCCATCTTCCTTTGTAATAGTGTACAGTAAGGTAAAGGGACCCCTGACCATTAGGTCCAGTCATGACCGACTCTGGGGTTGGGGCGCTCATCTCGCTTTATTGGCCGAGGGAGCCGGCGTACAGCTTCCGGGTCATGTGGCCAGCATGACTAAGCTGCTTCTGGCGAACCAGAGCAGCACACAGAAATGCTGTTTACCTTCTCGCCAGAGCGGTACCTATTTATCTACTTGCACTCTGAAGTGCTTTCGAACTGCTAGGTTGGCAGGAGCTGGGACCGAGCAACGGGAGCTCACCCGCAGAATCGAACCACCAACCTTCTGATCAATAAGTCCTAGGCTCTGTGGTTTAACCCACAGCACCACCCGCAGCCCTAGTGTACAGTATGCACCCTTTATTTATAAATAAAGGAAGATCACATTATACCAATCAATTTGGCTGAGGTGCACTTAAGAGAAACCACGGTTCTTTTTTTGTTTATATACTGCTTTATGTACTAGTGGTAGAAATAGCCTAGAAATTTTAGAAAGCAAACACGGTGCAATACTCTTACAGGAAAGGGTCCCATGAGCATCCCATGGCAGCAGCCAAGGCCAAAGGGGTGGGGGAGAGATGGATGTGTATTCTCATCATACACAGAAGCCCCAAGGGAAACCTTTCACTCTCACTCTCACAGAGGCTGCTTGGTGGTGTGTCCTGCTGCCTTTTTCAGCAATGCAGCTTTATAGTAGACTCTTTGAATACAACTCTAGGTTACGGCAGTTTTACCATATGCTTGTGGCACCTAGAATATACTTACATCAGTTGCATGCATGCCGATTTCAAGCAGAAGGCTAGTCTTTCTACATTCATTTCTTTTCTACATCAGCATCTCACCTTCTTTTGTTTGGTTATGTCTCTGGACCACATGCTTCAGTCCATAGTGCAGTCCAAGGTGAGTTTCTCTATTACAGTCTTGAATGCACAAGCATCTATGACCACATTGGGCTTGTTTTTTAAAGATGGGAATAATCAGGACAGTGGAGGTGCCTGCTGTTGTGTGTTGGATTCTCAACATCTGTAGCAGGCATAGGCAAACTCGGCCCTCCAGATGTTTTGGGACTACAACTCCCATCATCCCCAGCTAACAGGACCAGTGGTCAGGGATGATGGGAGTTGTAGTCCCAAAACACCTGGAGGACCGAGTTTGCCTATGCCTGATCTGGAGGGTGAGGTGGGGAGGCTGAATGCATTTCCATTCCCCTTTGTACACCATAAATAAAGGTAAAGGGACCCCTGACCATTAGGTCCAGCTGTGACCGACTCTGGGGTTGCGGCGCTCATCTCGCTTTATTGGCTGAGGGAGCCGGTGTACAGCTTTTGGGTCATCTAAGCCACGTCTGGCGAACCAGAGCAGCGCATGGAAACGCCATTTACCTTCCCGCTGGAGTGGTACCTATTTATCTACTTGCACTTTGACGTGCTTTCGGACTGCTAGGTTGGCAGGAGCAGGGACCAAGCAACGGGAGCTCACCCCGGCACGGGGATTCGAACCACTGACCTTCTGATCAGCTAGTCCTAGGCTCTGTGGTTTAACCCACAGTGCCACCCATGTCACCATAAATACATTTGTCTTTATCAATATAGGAAGCTGCCATATACAGAATAAGGTGACTTGGCCTAGCTAGCTCAGTATTATCAACAGTGCCTGGCAGTAGCCCTCCAGGGTTTCAGACAGGGCTCTCTCCCAGCCCTAACTGGAGATGCTGAGGATTGAGCCTGGAAACTTCTGCATGCGAAGCAGATGCTTTCCCACTGAGCTTCATCTCTTCTGCTAACAAAACTATACACTTCGGCATGAAAGAAAGAAACGAAAGAAAATTGGCCCTGAAATTAGTTTGAAATTTCTCAGCTTTTTCTTTAAAGACCCTAAAGCTAGTCAGAAAAAGTAGTCTACTCCAGCCAGTCCCTCCCCGTGCCATCCTTCATCACAGCACAATAAGCCGGGTTCTGCTGTTCTATTAAGCCAACCGTCATTCAACATGAGAGAAGGTGACAGCTCTCCCTGATGGCTGTGTATAGCCCATGACACAACTGGCACAGCCAGTGAATTGCTACTGAGAGACGTATCCGTCCATCCAGCTTCAAGTTTTGCACGCAACCCCATTTTAGAGCTCATCTTGCATTAGGCCAGTCAGCTTTGCCACGGACCTTAATAAGATCTAGGCTGGCACATTTTTAAAGAACAGTAAAACACACAATTCAGGAAGAGATGGCCTGGGTGGACCTCTCACCATGAGTGTTTCTTTGACAGGGAGAGCTGCAGCCAATCACAGCCCACTGGGATGTGCGCACCTGCATGATATACATGTCTGTCACATTCACATGTTACACATTTGAATTACCTTAGGGATGTTACACACAATGACAAATTTGGCTTTGCCACCAAGCGTACACTCCGCAAGGCAGCACTCTGACAAGGGGTGTAGTGGTTAGAGTGTTGGACTAGAACCTAGGAGACCAGGGTCTCCACTCAGTCATGAAACCAATCATTGTCCCTCAGTCTAACCTACCTCAGTGGATTCTTGAGGGGATAAAATGGGGAGCTCCTTGTCTAATATAACTGTAATGATAGATAGATAAGGCTGGATAGCTCAGTTGGTTAGAACATGGTGCTGATAACACCAAGGTTGCAGGTTTGATCCCTGTCTAGGACAGCTGCATATCCCTGCATTGTTTGGGGTTGGACTAGATCAGGGGTGGCCAAACTTGGCCCTCCAGCTGTTTTGGGACTACAACTCCCATCATTCCTAGCTAACAGGACCATGGTCAGGGATGATGGGCGTTGTAGTCCCAAAACAGCTGGAGGGCCAAGTTTGGCCACCACTGTACTAGATGATCCTCAGAGGACCTTCCATTCTACAAGTCTATGATTCTATTATAAATAAATGCATCTGTGTGGCACATGCATTTTCAAATACCTGCTTCTCACATTCTTGATTTTGAGGTAAATACATTACAAAGGGACATGTGATGGGTTCATCAGAGTTACACCTGGCCCACACTCCTCTTTACATAAGCCTCTCATTCTTGTCCTTCTGTAAAGGGAATAAGTGCCTTAAAGCTTTGTGACTGTGTACCTAGTCAATAATCACTACGAAGATGAGTGTTGACAATTAAGACCTTCTGAAATTGAAGTTCTTCCCCACAATTCAAAAGGCGCAAGAGTCAACTGCGGCTTCTCTGTGAAGTGAGGGGAAATCACTATGTAGCTGTTATTATTTCCCATGTTCCAGACAAGTACTGGCTCAACTTAAGCCCTGCATGCAGCAGTCATGGTTTCCTCCAAGTGCTCCTATTCATAACAGGAGTTGAGGCACTTGAGGATGAGGACTCAGAATGGGCTGGGGTGGGGCTGACAAGGCAGAAGCCCCAGAGACTGCCCCTTCCATGCAAATGGAGGAGGAAAAAGGCTCAGGGGTGTGACCTGCTCTGGCAGAGGGGTAGGATTCACAGGGGGAGGTGGGTCTAGCACTGCCCCCTCGGGAGAGGCTGCACATCAATAGTAAAGAGAAGTTTCAGCCCCCTAAGCCGAGTGCCCACCTGCAAGACAGGAATTCCCACAGGGATGAGTATCTGAGCATTCTCTGCCTCTGCTTAAAAGGGAGAATTGGAACAACATTGCAGCTCTTGTTCAGTCTTGGACCTCTTGCTACTAATCTGACTCCTGAACTTTGGTCTTTGCTCTCCTTTGCCTTGCAGGAGCATCTGGTCTAGATTCTGCTCTAGGTTACTAACTGCCAAGTTTGTACCATTAGACTGCTACAATAAAAGTTTACTTCTTTACTTGCAAGTAATGGCACCCGTGGTTGGTTTTGGATGGGAGGCAGGACAAAAGCAGCCTAAGGATGCAATCCTACACCAGCTCAGTGGGACTTCTGGGTAGACATGTATAGAAATGCACTGTGAGATTCCTAAATGACATTACTGCAGTGCCAATGCAATGTATTTTTTATGATACAATGGCATACCTATTGGTACACCCCATGTGAATCAATAAAATACATAGCACTTATAACTTAGATTTCTATGCTGCCCGTGTATGCCAGGTTGGCATGCAATGATAAGAAAAGCACAGTCAGTCCAAGACATTTGCTGCTTGAGGCAAAGGGAAAGAGATTGCCCCTTCTATGGCATGTGCAAAAGCTGAGCAGCCTGAATCTCATTTCAGCACCAGAAAATTGGACAGCGTCCTCCACCACACCTAAGGGCAGCCAGCTAGTTTAGTGGGTGCTAAGTAGATCACACAGCACACAAAGATCCCAGCCTATTGCTGTTGGTCCCTGCCCTGCAGCATCTACTGCCCATGGTGGTCACCTCACTCGGCCTAATGGTAGGGCCGGCCCAGAACAAAAGCAATAAATACATAGAGAGAGAACACTACAAGATGAAAACACCAGATGTGGCAATTAAAGAAAGACCATAAAATTCTGGAGAACAGATAAAACTTGCATTATTTTGCTGAAATACCCGAGCACATGAAATGCCAGCTGACAGTAGCTACTAACTACCAGCGTTGTGATCAGAGAAATGAGGAGAAGGAGCCCTTCCATCATGATTTGATCCTGCTCCACAATCTGCTGCATTACTGGCCAACATGCAGGTGTGAAGGGTTTAGGAGAACAGAAAGTCAAGACAATCTGAAACACATCTGAGAGGGAGAGCTGTTCAGGTGCCAAAAACATTCCATTGTTACAACAGTGTTTGACAGACGGGAGACATCGGATCATCCAAGGAGGAGGGAGGAGGGGCCAGAGAAGGTATAAGGCGAGGGGGCTAACCTGTGGCTTTTTGGTTGTTGCTAAACTAGAATTCTCATCATCCCTGACCATTAGCTATGCTGGTTGAGGCTGATGGGAGTTGAAGTCCAATGACATCTGGTCAACCACAGGTTCCTCACCCATGGCTGGGAACAATTCTGATGAATAGGCAGTGCAGAAGAGATCACAAGAGTAAAAGAAAGCTCATTGGGGAACAGGATGGGAAGTATTGCAAGTGGACTGTTCTGTACATTATTTAGAAGTTTAATGGTCTATGCACATGAAACTAACTGTCTTTTGTGAACTGCCCTGGGTAGGCTTAGTCTTGAAAGATGACATAAGTGTTGTTTTTTTAAGCAAATATATATTACATGGTCTCTGACTGATGCCAAAATTATAACAAAGTTGGTGCTAGGCAAGCTTCTCTAGGGAGGGGGGGATGGAATCCCGGGTGCCCTGACAAAAAAACGGTTGTGTTAGACTGAATGCTGAGGTATTTTTTATGAAGAATAATTTACAATATTCTTAGACTGAAGTCCCATAACAGTATGTTTCCCCTGGTGAGTAGCTTTAAGGGAAATTTTTAGATCAGGAAAATTGCCATACCACCAGTCTTCAAAGCATGGGATTGCTAAGATATATTTTTAAAATGGAAATCCTGAAAATGGTTCTCCTGCCATCCCACTAAACCCAGAAGGCCTTTAGAAAAGCACAACCCAAAAAACTCTGATAAGAACAGGCTGTTAGTTTTTATTTTGGATGGGTTGCCAGTGGCTTCAGTCCCTTCACTCTGCACATACATTTACTATCTCTTCCTATTTCTTAAACCCACAAACCTGCTTATTGTTAGCAAGGGAGACTAAGATATTGCAGAACCAACAGACAGCTTTGGAATATTTGTTGACCGCTTTCCATTTCCATCTACCTGAGCTATTTACTTGACAGCTGTTTGCCAGGTAAGATAAGCAGTAGTTTTCTTATTAGGTTCATCTGAGTGAACAGCAGAGTCATATCTCACCTCAGGCTTCACCACAACAGTACTAGCCTAGTCCCGTGTAGTCCAGAAACACCTGGAGAACCAAAGGTTCACTACACCTACTATATCGTAACATTATATGCCATAATCCATGTCCCTTTTATATAACAGTCTTGCTCTTCTTGAGATCATTCTAGAGCATCCTTTCCCAACTTCGGGTGCCCAGATGTTGCTGTACTACAATCAGTGGCGTAGCGTGGGGGGTGCAGGGGGGGCCGGCCGCACCGGGCGCAACATCTGGGGGTTAGGGTTAGGGGGCGCAAATCCACCGGTTAGGGGGCGCAAATTACTTGCCTTGCCCCGGGTGCTGACAACCCACGCTATGCCACTGACTACAATGCCCGCCACCTCTAGCTAGCAGAATCAATGGTCAGAGGTGATGGGAGTTGTAGTTCAACAACACCTGGGGACCCAAGGTTGAGAAAGGCTGTAAAAGGTTCACATACTTCTGCTGGGCAGCAGTGCAGTTAAGTGATTTTAGACCCTGGACTTAATATGGTGGGGGCAGGGGAGAGCAGTGTTCTTTAGACGGCAAAGTGCACTTACTTCATTCACTATGAAGCATTATAAGCCAGTCCTGCTGCATTTGGGAGCCCTCCTGCTCACTCTTTTGAATGGGGCCCTGGACTGACTGACTTCGTGTATTTAGAGCATTCATACCCCACTCTTCAGCCAAAGAGGCTCCCAGAGTGGTTTACATACCGTCAATTAGAACAAGACAGTCCCTGCCTGCAAGCTTACATTATAAAATACACAACACACAAGGAAAGGGAAACAGGGAGAGAAGAGGGGAGGAAAGAAAACTCAGGTGCCAATGATTCTAAGTCAAATAGCCGTTCTTATAATGATATGTATTTCTTAGGAAGTCTTGCTCTCCACTACTGCTAAGTGCAGGGGTCCAGTCCCTGGAGGGGATGGACCAAACAGCTAATTTAAGTTTCCCTCCCCCTTTGAAGCTCATCAGACTTCCTCACATCTGAATAACAAAACCCAGCATCCTAAACTGAGAAAGAAAGAACTTGCTTTAAAGTCAATCAGTTTCACTTGCTTCTGATTTTCTTTTCGTTCGTCATGCTCTTTCGGTATGTGTATTTTTAATTTATGGACCCTTACACAACCAAGAAAAGAAAAGTGCTACTGGAAAACAACCAGTGAATAAGCTTCAAATCTTCTTACATCATTTCAAAAGAAGATAGCAGGAAGTCTGAGCATGGGTGAGAAAGGAGCCCCAAAACAAAGACAAGGGATGATAATGGCCCCATGAGGATCAACTGAAACACAATCCCTAAAAAAAGCAAACTTTACATGGACACAGCAGTGAGTAGCTGAAATTCATTCATTCCACTGGGAGGCTTAAGAGGAAATCTATGTTATAGACCCAGAATAATCTCATAGCCGGCAGCCATCAATTCACACCAACCTATACCTAAGGATACCATGATAAAGTTTAATATTGCACTGATCCCCTGCAATATCTACAAATATCAATAAGGATCAGTTTCACTCTGAGAAAACAACCCTCAACAAATCCCAGCATCATGAATGAGCTAGCAAACACCCTGCCAAACAGGACTGGCATCTTCCTATTTGCATTCAGGTGAGTTCAAAAGCAAACTTGCTTCTTATTGCAGGCATGCAACTCAAATAGCCTCTCCCCTTAGAAAGGAGGGGAGGTTGTCAGCATGCAGTCTTTAAGTGGTAATCACCCCCTCCCGCCCCCAGCATCCCAGCAGAAAGGTATGTATAGGAGAACTTTACCTAAAAGGCCTCAAGGTGACGAGACATCTTCTGACCATTATTTTCCCATCTGAATTCACTGTAATCATTGTTCAAACTTTAAAAAAAAGGGAAGGAAGGAAGGAAGGAAAGCAGACATGTAACAAGTCCAATCACTGTTATTACAAAGAGCCCGTGGCTGGAGGCATTTTTTTGTTTTGTTTTAAGGATGTGTATAGAAAAGGAATACAGAATTGCCCTAATAATAAATCCAGGTATATTAAAGGGAATCCAATCTTTGGTCCCCTCCCAGGTGCTCTGCCTCTGTTGCCGTCTGCTTCAGAAGAAATAGGTGTGAACCCAGAAAAGAGAACCTGGATGGTGCTGATTCCTACAATGTTTTAGTCACATTTTGAATGCAGGTTGTTGTAGCAAACGCAGCAGCCCTCCCTTCTCCAAGTATTAAATCCACTGTTGCTGACCAGGTGGGAGACACCTGGACCCGGAGACTCTTCTGTTCACAGGATCCTTCATCACAGCCAGTTTTCGCCCAGGTTTCACCTTAACCCAAAAAAATCCTACAGCAAACGCTCGCTCCTTTCTTTCTCCAAGCTTCAGCACTTCCAGGTAGATGCCATTTCCTGCGCTGGTTTCCTATTCAAGAGGCGACTCCCAGCCACGGATGGAGATGCAGTGGTTAAAGGGACCAGCTCCATCCCAGCTCGGCGGCTGCCTTGTAGCATCCTGGCCATCCAAAACATTCCGTTTTGAGTCTTGAGAATAGGTTGTGTTGTTTCCTTCTGGGAAGGATGCGCTGCTAGGAGCCAGGATTCGGAAGAGGCTTCGTCGTGAATTGGGTGCCATCTAGTGGCATTTGCAGGGATAGCCCCGTGGCATTAGGCTTTTATGAACTGTGAAGAGCATACCTGAAAGGTGGTATTGCACAGCAGCCTTACAGCAGTGCCTGTTTCCTGTTCAGCCACTAGACACCAGATACGGGCTTTTGCCTTCTCGGTAGTGGCGCCCTCCCTGTGGAACGCCCTCCCTTCAAATGTCAAGGAGATAAAGAATTACACAACTTTTAGAAGACATCTGAAGGCAGCCCTGTATTGGGAGGTTTTTAACGCTTGATGTTTTATGTTTTTAGATATGCTGTAAGATGCCGAGAGTGGTTGTGGAAACCCAGCCATATGGGAGGGGTATAAATTAAAAAAAAATGTTGTTGTTGTTGTTGTTGTTGTTGTTGTTGTTGTTGTTATTCTATTGCCAGAAAACCCAATACATGCTCAGGCAGAATGCTGAAAGAACAAGATGTGGCTGGCACAATACACATCAGCACCGCTAGACTGGGTTACTGCACCAAGCTCTAACACAGAGCTGCCTTTGAAAAGGGTTTGGAAACCTCAGTCACTGCAGAGGGTGCTAGCCAACTTGTTGCTGAGAAATGATCTGGGAGAGCACACTAGGCCAATATCCAAAGCTTTCTACGAGTTAACAGCTTCTGGGTCTAATTCGAAGTGCTGGCAGGGCAGGCCCAGCCATCCCATTGGGGAATACAGATCAATACCTTGGTTCATGAGTGAGAGGCACTTTTCCTCAGCTACCCACTTCCTAAGCAACCCCACACCTGATCACCTCACCCCTTGTTACTGGTTTGGGTGTCTTCTGTACCTAGAAAAATTCTCCCCTCCTGTCTATGCTGAGACCCAGGTAGCCTGAATTCCCTCAGGTTCTTCCTCTCCCAGTTCAGTCACAGCCCTCCCTGAACACTCCTGTCTGTATACTTTCCCCAGACCCTTAACCTGGTCTCCCTATCTAAGCTGCAAGGCTTGCTATGGATATTTCACTTAACTCAGTCAAATCCTATCCTACTCCCTATCTCTCCTCTTAAATCAAGCCCTATCTCTCAACCTGAACCTTAGCCCTATCTAACTATCTCCCTCAGAAACTGCTCCTTTTATTCTTCCCTCCCCTCCCCGCTTTGTGGCTAGCTGACTTTGTAGCCAATCAGAGAGAGGCTCCGGCACTCTGGTGGAATTTCAGGGAGACTGCATCACCCGACTCTGGTCTGGCTCTGCTGTCCATCACAGTAAGCTTAGAAGCTATGGGAGAGGTCCTCTTGTGGTTAAGAAACAGGAAGCAGAGAGTAGGAATAAATTGACAGTTCTCCCTTTGGAGGAATGTAGAAAATGGAGACCGTCTGTCCGTCCCCCACACACCCCAGAATTGTTTTTCAGACTGTGTTTTTTAACTCGTTCATAAATTATCTACAGTTGGGATGAGCCAGGAGAAAGCAAAGCTTGCTGATGATACCAAATTGTTCAGGCGAGTTAAAACAAAAAGGTATTGTGAAGAGTGCAAAAAGGATCTCTCCAAACTTAGGGAATGGGCAGTAAAACGACAGAAGGACTTTTGTAGAAGGGCTTTGAGCTCAGTTCAGTTTTGATATTCAGAGCAAATGACTGGGCTCAGAATCCATTAATTCTAAATATATGTTGTTTGAACCTGGCTACAGTGGGTGGGTCTCAGGGTTCCAGTAAAAGAAAAAGAGTAAATCCTAAAAGCTTGAAGTCAGCCCACTCCTGCCCTAATCTGATTGCAGTGTATCAAAAGGAGGCAATACGAGATATAAAAGAAAGTATTAGCCACACGTAAGAGGTTCCAAAACTGATTAGCTTTTCTAGTTGACTTAGTACACATTCCACAATGTCCTCCCATTGCAAATCTTACAAACTGAACCTGGAAGAGAAGGCACTTGGCACAAGAAGGTGAATTAATGATGTGTGGGCTCATCTTTGGGAAAGATTTCACCTGAGTGAAACCAGGGTAGGGGAACTTGTTTCTGACAGATTATGTGTGCTTGTGCACGAGTAACAGAAACAAGGAACTCACTTCCATTTAAGTCTCATCAATGTAGAAGCATACTTAACAAAGCCCAACATATGAAAGTCACAAGACATTTTTAGAAGGCTACACAGATTAACTTTGTCGTGTTTGTCAAAGGGAATTCATACCAGCTAGTTGAGGAATTAATTGTGTTAACTGAGCAGAGAGCTCAGTGGATATAAGAGAATGCAATGAATGCCTGGATATTAAGGTGGGTTATGTGATATATCAGCAGTAAACCAAGCTTGGACCATACTGGCTCACATTTTGTAGTATTTGGTGTGCCCCCCATTTATTTATTTATTTACCCACCCACCCAAATGATATAGGTAAGACACATAACTTTGAATATTCAAATACCGTAAATAAAGCACGTCATGTATTCTTTGCCTTTAACACTGCAGTTGTATATCCACATTTAACCAACTATTGTTACTATTGAGGGAGTCACAAGGGTACATGGGGAAAGGAAAAGCTGTAACAACATTTTGTAGTATTTGTATGGACTCAGCCCAGTATGTCAAGTTGCATAAATATGATAATTGCTTTTGCTTCTCATATACTAAACCTGTCTACTCAGAAGTAAGCTCTAGTGAATCTAATGCAGCTTACTCCTAGGCAAATGGCATATCTGTTAAAAGAATAGTCTAAGAACAAGTATCCCTCAGCTAGTTTCTTTGGAAAGAGAAGAGCTGGCATGACAATCTAGAGGGGATGAATTTCCTTTTTCTGCACAACTACTGCTGGTACAGAAGCTCTGCCTGCTTTTTCAATTGGCCGGCCTATTTGTGACATCACGAAGCCACTTCACCAGTGACTACTCATTCGCTTTCTCCAGTCTATTTGCACATATGTACTTATGAATTTTAACCTTTAGGTGATGATTTAATATGACTTTACTCATCATTACCAGCCAGAAATTTCTGTTCTATTCCTTAAGTAGAATAATATTAACACATCTCTGGTTTCCTAATAACTTTTTTCCCCAGCAGCCGACATACTGTTGACCAGCTGTCTGCTTTTCTTCTTAGTGCAGCTCCTCAAATAATTTAAAAGAAAAACCTGTGGTGTGAAGATCAAATTATCCTTGTTATAATCGCACCTCTTGGGAGCCGTTGGGCTCAAAGGAGTATAAAAATAAACTTTACATACTGTACTGTAATATTAATAACTAAAAAAAAAAAAAGCCAAAAACTCCTCGTTAATTGGCAGGTTCACCCATTGTCTAGAGGGAGCCATTGTGTAGAGACTGCTGAACTGCAGGCCAATGCTACCCAAATTACACAGAGACCTTTATTTAGTGGAGAGTTTGATGCAATTTTTCTCATGCTGCCACAAACCTGCCTCCACAGCCTGTGTGGCCCAAACCTCTGCTCCAAAGTCAGCCCTCTCTTTGGTTAGAGCATGGGTAGGCAAACTAAGGCTCGGGGGCCAAATCTGGCCCAATCGCCTTCTAAATCCAGCCCACAGACAGTCCGGGAATCAGCATGTTTTTATATTAGTAGAATGTGTCTTTTTATTTAAAATGCATCTCTGGGTTATTTGTGGGGCCTGCCTGGTGTTTTTACATGAGTAGACTGTATGCTTTTATTTAAAACGCATCTCTGGGTTATTTGTGGGGCATAGGAATTCGTTCATATTTTTCCCCTCCAAAATATAGTCTGGCCCCCCACAAGGTCTGAGGGACAGTGGACCAGCCCCCTGCAGAAAAAGTTTGCTGACCCCTGGGTTAGAGTGAACTGGCTACCACAGGTGAACCGGGTTCGCGTCTCCGCTCCTCCACATGCAGCTGCTGGGTGACCTTGGGCTAGTCACACTTCTTTGAAGTCTCTCAACCTCACTCACCTCACAGAGTGTTTGTTGTGGGGGAGGAAGGGAAAGGAGATTGTTAGTCGCTTTAAGACTCCTTCAGGTAGTGATAAAGCGGGATATCAAATCCAAACTCTTCCTCTTCTTCTTCTTCACAGGCAGCAAATGCTGAGGGCAAGATGCAGGGGGCCATGCAACTTGCCTTGCACACTTAAGCTAGCTTGCTGTCCTTAAGTGTAGTCAGTGTTGGGCAGCATGGTGGGGCAGCGCTGCTCACCTGACCTCTGGTTGGTCACCTCGCTGTTGCTTACTGGCAGGTAGAGTGGGAGGGGCTGAGGCAGTGGTGAGGCTGGGAAAGTGCAAACACACCAGTGGGAGCACCGGGTTGTCCCTGCCGATGCATTTGTATCACATCCACCTCACCACTGCCTTGGCCCCCTATCCCTCTAATTCCCAGGAAGCAAACACTGTCAGGAGCACAGCCTACACTCAAGTAGGACCCTGGCAGAGACACATGCCCGACTGGCATGTTCCCTCCCTCCTGGTCGATCATTCAGGAGCTTCAAATCTTTCTTCAGCCTGAACATCACAGTGACCGATGCCAAACGACACCGGCACACTTAGGGATCCACAAAGTTTGTGCATCATGCATAACAGACCTCAGCAACTCAGCATTTTGGCTAGTCTACTTTATTTACATAGAAACACACACGGAGCACTGCAACATGGCTCCCCCTCTCTCTAGCATCAGACAGCAAAGAGAAGAAGAACAAAGGACAATAGTCCCACTTCA
Organism: Podarcis liolepis; assembly: GCF_965112155.1. Taxonomy (NCBI): domain Eukaryota; kingdom Metazoa; phylum Chordata; class Lepidosauria; order Squamata; family Lacertidae; genus Podarcis; species Podarcis liolepis. The sequence goes on along the minus strand of NC_139555.1, from coordinate 36,701,216 downwards.
CGGAACACAGTAACACAAACATCCTGTCTCCGTCACTTCCCACTCTGTGGAGTCAAAACATATACCGTCATGTGATAGACAACAATCCCATGACTGCAGTCATGGAGCAGGTATTCTGACAAAAGCAACATGAACAACAGGAGGTCAAGGGAGCTGCCCTCCTCCTGGGTGTCCTTAAGAATGCTGTCCCATCCCCAGTGTTGAAGCAGCCTTCAGTTGCCAGCTGAAATGTTGACAAACTGATTGAGAAATGTTTCCGCTACATCTTCTTCACGCTATCTCCTCCATTCATTCTCTGTACCATCTGGCTAAAATAGGAATGAGAAGTGGAATGCTGATTACCCTAAATAACCCTCTTGGCTACCCTGTGGTTGACATCTTCTTCCAATTTTTGCATACGAATGAGAAATGTCTTTTTTATTATAAAAAGAAGAAGAGAGAAAGAAATAAAAATCATAAACGGCAGACACAAAATATGAAGTGAATTCTCATAATCCTTCATTGTTTTCCATGAGATTAGATCCCTCTTCCAGGGAGGCTTAGAACATCATCTTCCGTAAGGAAAGATTTCGTGATGTGTGGAAAAAACAGGCTAAGAAGTTATTAAGGATTAGACGAATAGGCAATTTCTTTAGAGCCAGGGGGAAATGTTTCCCCTCGATTGCCCAGTGTTGGATCATTCCCCAGTCTCTCTGAAATATGTGTGAAAAGCTCAGCCTGGCCTTTATCTCTTCTTTCCTACAACTTAAGGAATCAAAACATCCGTTCCCATTTCCCCAGCAGCAGGAGCTGAAGGGCAGGAAAGTGGAGGGATGTGCTAATGGAGACATTTGGCAGGATGTGCTGGGAAAGATCACTCTAGGTCTTGTGTGTCTAACTCTCCCTGCACTGGTGTGGTGGTGCCGGCCTCCCCCCTCAAGCCAGAGGACTGGACACTTGCTGCTGTGAAACAGCTATAAGCAAGAATAAGCCACCCATGCTTAAACACCAGCAATTGTAACAACAGCTGCTTGTCTTGCCCTGGATGGACCTGTAATGTTTCCAGGATTGCTAGATGATGCCATGCACGAGACAATCATATCCTTAAACAATTGGTGAGAAGGTAAAAAGTTGCTTTCTCTAACCAAGCAGGTACTCTGTGGAATGCATCCAACCTTAGTCCCAGAAGAGGCGCATTGAAATCAATGAGCTTAAGTTAGTCGTATCCATTGATCTCACTAGAGCTACTCTTGAGTAGGACTTACCGTACGTTGGATACAACTCCAAAGAGTAAGTGGGGATAGCTGTGGGTCATAGAAGCACCATGAAGTGTAATAAGTTTATTTAGTTTGGGCATGTTATTATCCCGCACTTTCCCGAGGAGGGGAGGTTTTTATCTAGCTCTGCACCTTTCAAATCAGCAGTTGCCTTCAGAGTAGTTGCCCTTAACTTTGAGCTTGTTCTCATTTTTTCTGCATCAAAGCTCATACAGCCCTCACTCTCTAGCACCACTTATTCCATGCCACGATAATCTCTGCATAACAGGATTGGGTCCAGTGAGGTATCACTATGGCTTAGGGATGGGGAAGAAATTTGATTCAGTTCACATCTATCAAATCCTGAAACAATATGAGAACTGACACATAGCCATTCTTCAAACTGGGCAGTTTTTCAGTGCTGTTCTCCAACCAAACAATGTTTGCAAAAGTTCAAGTCAGGGGAAATGAACGTGTTCATCAAAATAACATGCAAATGTGCGTTATATTTGGAGAAATTGCTTGCTAAAATGTGTACACTAGTCAAAAATGCACATGTTTATTAGGTGGATGGTGTGGAGAAGCATATATCTGTCAGAAGAAACAACATTCAGGAGAGATTTGAGAAGTTTCTGCTGGATGTACAACACACTCATACAGATTTTCTCACCCCACAATTCATCCTTCTTGGATATAATCCTACAAATCTATCCAGGCTGGTTCCAGACTTACATTCCTGGGAAAGAAGAATCAATGTCCATAGAGATAGGGAAGATCAGCTACATTGCCAAAGAAAGAAAAACTAGAAGAGGAAGGACTCCACCATCCTTATGCTCTTTGAATGTGAAACTGTATAAACACTTGAGAGAGAACATGTGTCACAGAGTGTCAGTGTCACAAAGTTCAAAGCAAAAGCAAAGGAAATGTCTTTGCAATTCCAGTAGGACAACATCTGATATACAAAGAAATGAGTTTTCTACAGATGTACTGCCCCATGTTTCTTCAGTAAGAAGAGCAAGGATCAGTTGCCCCCTGTACTTTTAAAGGTCATGTTGGTGGACTGCCAGATGTAAAGGCATCCCGGAGATCTGTCTGAAAATACAGCGGGGTTGTAGTTTAACGCAAGTCAAAATTGAGATTGTCCTTCAGCAACCTTTGCAAAGAAGTAAAAGCCTAGGACACAATGTAATAACAGAAAGGAGACAAACAAGGACAAGGTTCCTATCCATAGGTGGGCACTGCACACACAGACACACCCACTGAGGGCTGGTTTTCATTGAAATTTTAGGTCCAAGATTCCAGAGAAATAATTCATTAATTTATATTTAAGAAAAGCTTAGTGGTTCATTTAAACTTCCCCTGACTTACTCTCTGTATCAGCTGATTTCATATGCCCCCTACCCCATACAACATAGCATATTTTTCACTCTATAAGATGCACCAGACCATAAGACGCACCTAGTTTTGGGCAGAAGAAAACAAGAAAAAATAATATTCTGAATCTCAGAAGCCAGAAGAGCAAGAGGGATCCTTGCGCAGCAATCCCTCTTGCTGTTCTGGCTTCTGGGATAGCTGCGCAGCCTGTATTTGCTCTATAAGACGCACACACATTTCCCCTTACTTTTTGGGAGGGAAAAGGTGAGTCTTATAGAGCAAAAAATACGGTAATCCCAGAGCCACATTTTATGAACTAGGTAACCTGTTCATTATGTGAACACTGGCTGCTTGGGATGCAAGTAATCCAAGAGACACTGCCCTCACTCACCTGTTACATAGCCAAATGTGATTTGTTACATAGGGTCATGGCATCACCACATCCAGTACACAATTCCCAATTGGCCCGCATCATCAATATGAATGAACCAGGAAAGACAAGGCAGAAGCAGTGTCCAAGCAGCAGCCACCAGGCAGGATCTTGTAAACATGAATATTCTAGTGCTGGGTCCTTCAAATTCACTGGCCCATTCAGAGGAAAAGCTGCCTTATACCATCAGACTATTTGTCCATCCAGCCCAGCAAGGTCTACTCTGACAGGCAGTGGCTTTCCAAGGTCTCCCCATCATCTGCTACCTCAGGTCTCAGAGGCAGCCCTCCAGGCCTCTCTAGCTAGTCTGTGGAACTCTCCCCAAACTACACACCCTCTTGAGCCACACCACTCACCTGCCCTGCTTTGCATCCTCCTTCTGTTTTTTTAAAAAGACTGCAATGTGTCCTCCTTGAACTTGAACAATGCTTCATGAGGTGAGGGCTCTTAATAGCTACAAGCCTTGGTGGCTATGCTCTGCCTCAAAAGTTGGAGGAGAGAGGGCTCTGCTGCTCAAGTCCCACCTGCTGGTTACCCACAGGTATCTGGCTGGCCACTGTGGAAACAGGATGGTGAACTAGACAGGCCATTGACCTGATCCAAGAGGTTCTTAGGTTCTTGTTTGCCTGGATGGAGGATAGAAAGGGATGTTCAGGTGTACAGAAACTGTATGCTGCTTTTAATTCAAATGATTCCCAAAGTGGCTTGCGAACAATAAGTAACACAACAGAATATCACAAACACAGCATAAGTAATATAAACTAATTAACAAAATCATCAATAAAACAATTATAACCTATAAGGGTAAAGGGACCCCCTGACCATTAGGTCCAGTCGTGATCGACTCTGGGGTTGTGGCGCTCATCTCGCTTTATTGGCTGAGGGAGCCGGCATACAGCTTCCGGGTCATGTGGCCAGCATGACTAAGCCACTTCTGGCGAACCAGAGCAGCACACGGAAACGCCGTTTACCTTTCCGCCGGAGCGGGACCTATTTATCTACTTGCACTTCGAAGTGCTTTCGAACTGCTAGGTTAGCAGGAGCAGGGACCGTGCAACGGGAGCTCACCCCGTCATGGGGATTCAAACCGCTGACCTTCTGATTGGCAAGTCCTAGGGTCTGTGGTTTAACTCACAACGCCACCCACGTCCCTATAACCTATAAGACACTATAAAACCCTGCCTGTTGGCGCAGCCTTCCCAAATGTGGTGCCTTCCAAATTTTCTGGACTCCCACTCCCAGCATCCCTGACCATTGGCCATGCTGGCTGGGGCTGATGAGAGCTGCATTCCAATACATCTGGAGAGCACCAGCTTAGAGAAGGCTGTTGTGGAGCTAGAGAGACTCTGCACACTTTTGCCTCTGGCTGTCTCCCCAATGGCATGTGCTCCCCCCAGAAGAGGATGTGGCCTTTAGGCTGATCAAAGTTCCGCAGCCACACCCTGTGTTTCATGGTCCTTTTAACTAGGGATCAAACCTGCAACCTGCAGCACCCAAAGGATTCATCTCTAGCGCTATGCTATTATCCCTCCCTTCAGCTTATGTCAAATCACAAGCCAAGTCTAATTACAGCTTTTTGTTAGCAGACATATTGATCGCTGCGGACTGAATCAGTTTCTTCCTGTACATAATATCAGTTGGAGTTGAATCTTGTATATTTTATGCCACTGTTTAAAATGTTTTTTTCTAAAGCAATTCCAGACAGCATATTAAAAGGCAATTGTCCATTATCTCATGCAGGAGTGTTGAAGCATTTATAATGTTATAATAGTATTTGTGTAGAAACCAGAAACACCTGTGTGGGCAGCTTAGAATGGTCACAATCTGTGTGACATTGGTGGAGAAAATGGAGTTAAAAGGCTATCTTGCCTTTTATTTTTCCCCTGCCCCAACATATATTTCATGCTTTGTGCTATGAGAAAATCTTGGCACAGAGGGGAAATAATTTGTGCCTGTGTTTCTTTTATAACAAGAATGTAGAGACACATTGTTTTCAGAAAGCTGGATGTATTTCCTTTTAACAAGGCAGAACAATGGACTAGTCCTTCAGAGTATTGCTATGGAAGGGAGTTTATTATTATCATTATCCTTGGGAAAAGACAAGCATATGGTTGGCATCTTTCAAGAAAAGATGCAGCCTTGCTCACAAGCCGATGCGCAAAGCCCAGGATGTTAACACGGGGTCTTCCATTCCACTTCTGATGAAAGCTAGCTGACACATGCAGCAAAATGAGATGGTAGAATAGATTGTTTCATTTCAGGCTGTGGCAATAATGCCATTTTTGAATGCTTCTCCATGTAAAAAGCTCCCTGAAAGTAGCTAACACATTGGACAGAAAAGTTGTGGAAGGCTGGTTTAAACAAACCACGGTTCCCCAGCTTTAGACATCACAAGGAACTGTAGTCAGCTGTTGTTCTTAGAGATAGGGGAGAAATTCAATTCAATTCACATTTAGAGGTGAGCCTACCTAATCTGTACTTTCTAGAACAATACATACATTGAAACACAGCCATGGTTCAAAATGTAGACTTCTCCAAATTTTGCATTACAATTCTCCAGACAAGTAGTATCTACAAAAATGCATCTATTAGGGGAATATGTGCATTTAGCTGCATCTATTACTACATGATTTACAAAAATGCATTACAGTGGGGAAATTTGTTTTGCAAAAATGTGTATATTAGGCAAAATTGCATACAAAAATGGCTTACAAGAAATACTAAAATGATCAATAACAATTAATGATAATTAAAATTAACAGTAAAAGAAATTAAAGCACATCAGTATCTACATGTCTGCATAGACTTGCCTAAACAAAAATGTTTTGAGCAGGTGCTGAAAAGAGTAGTACAAAGGCACCTGTCTGGAGTCAATAGACAGGGAGTTCCGAAGGGTAAGTGCTACCATACCAAAATATCGATTTTTTTACCACTATGTAATGAGTCTTTCCATTCAGCTACATACAACACCTCTGCTCAGAGAGGTATTAGTTTTGGCATATAAAGCCTTTAATGGCTTGGGACCAATTTACTTGAAGGATTGCTTTACCCTATGTGCCCACTTGACAGCTTTGATCTGTGAAAATGGCACTTACAGGTGCCATGAATACTCAGTGTATACAACAGAGAACTATTGTGTACCATGTAACTGGAAGTGTCTCAAGGATCCTTCTAAGCAGCTGTAGCCTGATCGAATTTGGGAGATTATGGGCAAATTATTCACCAAGTGCAGCAGGCCAGGAATCCCCCCCCATGTTTTTTTTTTTTTTAAATGGTATTGTCCTTGCTGTTTATTGCATATGTAGAAGCCCTTCAGGCATCTGACCACATTCTAATCTTATGGGGATGCAGGTATTTTTCTTATTGTGATTCAGTTACATAATTTACACAGATCCAAACTCTCTCAATAGTTAATGAGTTTTTCCTCAGGCTGCCTTTTTCCTCTGTCTCACAAGCTGGCCGTGATGTACTAAGGACTGTAATCAAAATTCCCTGCCCCCTTAGTTCCTGATCTTGTTGCATTGTTACGATTCTGTTTGTTGCCTCTTGGATTCAACCCAATTTCAAAATAATATGTCATGTTAAGCAAAGAAACAAAACAGAAAGCAGGCCTAAAGTCAGGGAGCAGATTTGCATTACTTTGGCAATTACTTCTAGCCAAGAGGTCAGAGGAGATTAAATATTCATTGCCTGGTCTGGTTTAACAAAGGTGAAAGCTTGCTCTCAGCATTGCAGGATAATGTTGTTTTGCCACCTCCACTGTTGATCAGTCTTAATTTTTTTGTCAAGCACATGGGGACATGTAGGTAATTTCAAAATAAGCAAGGCGCTCATCTCTGTGATGCACTGTCTGTTTGGAAAAAATATCTCTCTCCCCCCAAGAAAGGAGTATCTTCCTTATGAAGAAGAGCTTGATTAAAAGGGCTAAAGAACATAGGAAGAGTTCTACTGGATCAAACCAAAGTCCTCTGCAGTCAAGCATTGTGGTCACATAGTAGCCAACTCAACTTCTCTGGAGAAGCGCACATGGAGGACAGGAGTGCAATAGCACCTTCTCATTCATGCTTCCCAGCAACTGGTAACAGGGGCTGCCGTGAATTGGCATTATGCCTTTGAGACTAGTAGTCTTTGGTAGTCTTAGCCTCCACAAATCTGCCCAATCTCCCCATTCTTTAGGAACATGTTCAAGTGAATATTACAAATGTTTGGGCTTTTGGAGCAATCAGGGCATCCTGTCTGTGGCGTGTGTATCATGAGTTTAACATCAACCAGTTGCATTTTGTAGCCATCGCCTGGGATAACGGCTCATATTGTTAGTTTACATCACAGATTACTAAAGTCAGAAGAGCAAATGCAGTTACCCCACATTCTCCCCCTCTCAGAAAACTTTATAAATTCAAAAGCATGACAGAACTACTTCAGGACACATGGTCTGCAAACAGGCATGTGACAGAGGTGCCAAGTTGCACCCAAGATTGAGAGGGTCCATTGCACATCCACGACGTCACATGCCTGGCACACAGAGTGTGTGTGTGACGAGACGCGTGTGGTGCATGGCTCACGACATCACATCACTGGGAGCAGGCCAAGCACGGAGCCCAGTGCAGTGTGACTTCAATGGCCGGCAGCTCCTCCGCTCATGTGCTGAGGAGAAGCCAGCCACTGAAGTTGTGCCACGCTTGGCTCAGTGCTCAGCCTCCTCCACCCCCTCAACATTGAGGGGGCTGAGCACCCTGCTAACAGATATGGCGGGGACTGAAGACAGCTCGGTCCCATGGGGTCAGCACCTTTGGCATGTGACCAGGCTATGGGTCACCTAGAAGCTCTACACCTGAGCAATGAATCATTTGGCTTAAATAACCAGACCAGGGTCAGAAGCTCTATAAGACCATATGGAGCTCTATCTTCTCCTTGTGACTTCCGATTCCCACAGACCTAGAAGTTGTAGTACCACCCTCTGGCCACCTGTACTGGTGGCACTGCAGTGCAGCGAAGATCAGGTCAGCAATTCAGTTTGCCCACCAACTGCTAAATGAGGGAGGACGATGCCTGGGCCCTGCTAACAGACTCTCTGCCTCCGGGTCCTGAAACTCAAGATCTTTACATTGTTACAGGTGAAAGGAGGAGGGCCCAGACATCAGTTCCACTTTAGCTATAGTTCTCTCTTGAGAGAGAACAAAATTTGCTGCCAAGGAGTGTGGTGGAGTCTCCTTCTTTGGAGGTCTTTAAGCAGAGGCTTGACAACCATATGTCAGGAGTGCTCTGATGGTGTTTCCTGCTTGGCAGGGGGTTGGACTCGATGGCCCTTGTGGTCTATTCCAACTCTATGATTCTATGATTCTATGATTCTAAAATGGAGGCTTGTAAAATTATGAGCTATAACAAGAGACCAAATGTTCAATTTCACTTGAAACTCAGGATCATGATCCAATTAAACTGATTGGCAGGTGGTTCGGAATCAGGACAATGGCATTTATCACCACAGGATGAAGAAGCAGCCTCCAGCTTGAAGATCTTTATAATGAATCGTGGGGTATAGGTTTCTCAGTGGCTGTTAGTCATGACAGCTAAGAATGTCAGAGCTCAAAAGGCTGTAGAATCCTATAATCTCATAGCATGAATCTTTTGCACCACAGGTCCATGCGGTGCTCTTTATGAGGTGGTAATAGACTGCAGGTGAGGTTCAATTTTTTAAAATGTTCTTCCATGTTGGAGAGACTCATTACCAGGAGAGAAAAAACCTAGCATAGCAGGAGAAGGTTGTTCTATGTGTTGTTTTGTTTTGACTTCTAGATATATATATTTTAAGGAGGAGCATTCAAAATGGCATCCCACACGTGACATGAAGCCTGAAGCGGCATGGTGCAAACAAGGGACCACAACTAAACCATCTGTCCAAATTTACTGTTAACCATAGGACAAATTCTTATAGAGGGCAAGCACACATCCCAAGAAGATTTCTTTGGTAAGAAGGAAGCTGCCATCTCCATTCCACTTTATTATTCTACCCCAGTCCCAACAACATTTACCTAATGAAGAGCTGCTATTAGAACCCTTAAGTAGGCTCTACAATATAGCATTGTAGTATGGAGTGCTCATGTTCAGCATTTCAAAATCAGCTACATCTTTCCCCAGAATATCCCATTACCTTTTCCTAGATTATTTTTGGCACAGAAAGCAGATGCTCCAGTGTCTATAGCTGCTGAGCATGTTCAGCCCTCACTGTTTTTTGGTTGTTTTTTTAAAGAAGTTTGTCCTGCCCTTTCCGAAAGGGTTTTTTATTTCTGCAAACCTTGAGGTCCCATCCCCCCAAGTCTGCTGATCTCTCCCTTACGTGCACGGATAATGTCCCTTTTTGCTACTTGAGGACCATGACTCAGAGAACGCTGCTAAGTCTATAGGCTAGGAATTTCTCTCTGAGGCATTAGCTGTGCAACCACATTTCCTCTTTGCCGTGCTACCTGACAAAACATAATCTTAATTAACTACCACTTCACTGCCTGTTTAATTTGATAGATATAAAGCCCAAATAGGGTAATAAAGTGATCCATCATCTCCCTACTGAAGGCAGAAGGCAAAACGATGGCCTTGAAAAATCAATATTTTTGAAATTATATATATTGTTGTTGTTACAAATTAGGCAATGTCAATGCTTAAGCTGTCTTTCTTCATTGCCTGACTTGCAGAGGGAGGGAGGGAGGGAGGGAGGGAGGGGAGAAGAGGGAGGGAGGGACCGGCCTCTGGAATGCCCTAGAGGAGACTTCAAGTTATGTAGAGCATGAGACTGCAGACACACACCTCAGTTGTTCTGTAGAAGCACAGCTTCTGTTTTCTAAGCCTCCGCCACATGAGATGGAACTAGCATTACAGATTAGCACTGGCTTTTTGAAAGTCTGGAACTAAACCACTCTCAGCTATTCACCTATAACAGAAGCAACAACAGTGCAAAATGTGTCTGCTGTTCACAATGCAACCCACCATCTAAGCATACATGGTTGACGTATCCCTTGACTTTATAAAGCTGTCAACTAGGGCTGCAGAGCCTCAGCTTTGAGAGCCAAATGCAACCCTCCAGGCTCCTCTATCTGGTCCCTTGAAACTCTCCCCAAGCCAAAGCCCCTCCTTCCCCAGTCTATACCCCTCCCCAGCCTTGCTGCATATCCTCTGAGAGTTTTTTTGCCTGGTTGGAAGGTGTCCTTAAGCTCTTTTTTGCCCAGATGCTCTTTCTCAGATCCATTACGTTTAATCAAAGAATTGCCTGACCAATGATGAATACTTTGTAATGAGTTAAGGGTGGTTTGTAATCAATGGTGCATTCTTTTATTCAAAACTGATCTGTTGTCTGGATGCTAATTCCCCCTTGTGTAAGGATAAACTGACTCTTCACTGCGTATGGTAAGGCATGGTACCAATGGACTTATTTTTCATATTGGGAAGGTTTCCAGGTAATTAGATCACATGAAGAGTTCTGATCTGGCAAGTAGCCTTCAACATCCTTAGGATATATTGAGCCTGGCTCAAACTCTAAGGAGAAAACCCAATCATTTAGGAGAATCCTGGTTCAATTCTCACCTTGCCAGCCGAAACAGTGGCCACTCACTTAGAGACCGTAGAGCCTGTGGCATAGATGAAGTGTTTGTTTGTTTGGTTTTAGCCTCCCTCCTGATTCACTCCAACATATTTATTGATCTTTGAGAGAGCTAGTTCCTTCCACATTAAGCCTTGGATTCATGAATAGCATCTGTCTCTCGCTGTTCTTGCCTCTGCATTGTTTGCACACATTTTTATGACTCTTCCATCCCAGCAGAACAGAGGCTTTATTGGCTTACAATACAGGTTAAGATGCTCGGATGTATTGCTCTTTCCAAAAGCAAATGGGAAATGCAGGTGCATGCATGCACATTACATTCCAAAGCCCTCTTCCAGGGAAGATTTACTGCACTTTCCCAGAAAGAGTAATAGAAAAGCACAACAAAACAATATGCAATAAGATAGCACTCGCCACTTTCCTGAGAAATGTCTGTCTGCAATGTCGCCCTTGAGATAGGAAATGGAATTGGATTGTGTGATAGCTACAAGGCCCAAAGTACATGCTAGCATGTAGTTTCAGCAAACTTTCACTCCCCCCAGGCTATGCTTTGCTGCTGTCACCCTAAAGAGAAGGGCTGTTTAGCTATAAAAGTAGTTTTAACTTGAAACCTTCAATAAAAGATTCAGCATTAATTGTATAATGCAAAGCAACATCCATCACCGTGGCTAAAACAAGACCTGTCTCCTCTCTTTGATTTACACCCATTGTAAATCAAGGGTGGCTTTACTCATCTAAATGGCCTCTGCTTTTTATAGCCCATTTCCACAACCACTTTTTGTATTAAAAATTCAAATCCAGGCTATTTTGTTTGTCAGGTCAGACTGAATAGGCATACGATGAAGCTGCCATCTGAGAGCTCCACTATAGGTAACAGATTTCCAATTGAATGCACCACTATAAACAACCCCTTCAGAAGTGGTAGTGTGAATTGGCCCTTAGCAGACTAAAGATGACAAGCCCTTTATTATGCAAATCACTTAGTCTGGCATGCATGTACATTCCGTAAAGCCCTGTGCATATTAATCAATTAATTCAGATCCACAAATCGAAAATGTTGCATGTCAATGGTTTCCAGGTTTCTATTTTGAAATTCCATTTTGCAAGAACATTTCAAAACACTAATGTATACCAGTGACTTAAGATCAAGGTGACAAATATGTAATAACCTGAGGTGTGCCCAGGTTCTAAGATTTGCCTTGTATCTGAATCTGTGTGCGTGTGCGTGTGTATGTGTATGTATATGTATGTATGTATTTTAAAATGTTTTCCCCCCAGACATCTTCATTGAAAGTCTAAAAGTGCATAATTATATGTGAACTAAACATGATGAAACGTAAATAAAAGAGAGAGAAGGAAACAACACCCATGTAGAATTGATTCCAAATATCTTTGAATTTTCCATGGCAAGTCTGCATTTATATGCAAGCTGTTCATATGTTGTGAGTTTGTATAAGTCTTCAGTCCAATCATAGAAGGGAGCCGCATTTTTATTTTTCCAGTTCATCAGTATCAGTCTTTTTGCTGTGGTATTTTTTGGAAAAATACGTTGTTGTTTCTGAGTTACTGTGTTCTCTCCACTTAAATCTTTAATTTGGCTCCTGTGCTCTCACTCCATTCACAGTAATGGGAGAAATTTAAAGATAACTGTTTCCTCTTTTGGCCAAAGTGGATGAAATTTCCAGGCCCAGGAATGCCTCCAGAGTGGATTAAGCTTGCAAAATTGCAGACAAATAGCTCCACTGTAAAAAAAGGATTCATTTTCTTCCATAATTTCTTATAGAAAAGTTTCTTACCTTAAAATAATGAAGACATGGCTGAGTTGCAGGTACTCTTGCTGGTACATTTTTTTTAAAGAAAAATTGCAGCTTCGCATAGACCTTAGTTTCCAGTGCCCTCCAATAGGACTTACTATACAGGTCTTCTTTGGAACCTCCAGCAGGCCACAGGTTTCTGATACAGGCTTTACAACATGGCACTGTCTAGGATGCTGCCCACAGAGTTCTAAAGAGCTCTCGTTTTGGTCTTGTTAAAGCAGCACAACATAGGATTATTTTAAAAATTAACTTATGTTTTTAACATTTAAAAAAGCCCTCTGCTGCTATGCTTCAGCAACAACAACACCCAGTTCTTCAGTGCTCTGTGGGCAACATTTTGGACAGTGTCGCTTCTTGCAAAGCCCATGAACCCAAATTAACCAAGAGAGATGCAAAACCATACAAGTCTTCTGTACAAAACAACAATACCCTTGAGCAACAGTGTGCTCTGTGGTAAGTTTGCATTGCCAAGAGGCATGTGATTCTTTTTCAATTCTGGCAGGCAATAGCAGAAACACTACTTAAATAGGATTTATTTGCTAAACAAGAATACAAAGGAAAGCATAAAAAGCCAAACTGCCCTTTGAGTTGCTGGGGGGCGGGGAACTCATCCAGAACAGCAACACATCCTCCCACTCTGGCATTTGATCTCACTCTCTAAACAAAGGCATGGCTGGGCTTTATATACTATCATATGATGGTTTGCCAGACATTACCAACACTCTCCTGGCTGTTGACTGCAAAGCCAACATGTGACTTCAGAGAACTGGCTAGTGGCCAAGGGAGATACCTCACCCCTCCATGCCGAGGCAGCTGTCCAGTGACTTATCTTGATGGCTCATAAGGAAAGCCCTTACTACTGTACTGTATCATGCTCTGGTCTTACCAGATGCCCACAGCACCTCCACGTGACATAACCCATTCCTACACACATTTAAACTCCTTAAAGGAGCTTGTCATGCAAAGCTCACCTGCCAAAATTCTATCTCCTGCACAACTAGTAAAGGCAGAAAAGTCTTTCCACCTTTTCACCAGGCCATCTTCTGCCTGCTGGAATATGGATAACTATCAGGACCCTACCCTACTTCCTATAGCAACTAACTGCATTTTGTAAAATGTGGGTGTTGAATGCAAATTTCCTTTCCAAAGATTGTCCATTAAGGATTTCTAGCCTTCCAAATGTCAAAAATACCTATACATCATGTGGTGGGGGGAGGGTTGTTTCTCTTCCATATTGGTCCTCTGTGCACAATAAAAGCTAGCAATTTGCATCCTCAACTCAGCTGGTTAAAGAACATTTGAATGTTGTCTGGTTTCAAGCTTTTAGACTGGCATAAAGATCAATGAAAGATAATAGGATTGGCTATGTTTCTCATGGCCAAAACCTTGAGCCAAAACCACACAATAACAGCTGTTGCTCTGAGATTTTCCATACAATACTCTATAGCAACAAGACTGGCAGAAAATGTTTGGATATCAGATTGTCAGTGCCTGGTCAATATTAATCCATAGATCATCCTGGTGTGGGGGTCAAGGCACCAGCATGGGCTTGATGGGAAACATTTGTTATCCATTTTTCAGGGTGAATTAATTTAGAATGCAAGCTGGAGGCAGAGAAGAGTCCAAGGCGAGTGGCTGTGGTACATGGAAGAAGGCAATCACTGATAAAAACTCAGCAGGGGACTATGCAGGACTTTGATGCAAACCATGGGAAGAATTCAGTTTAGTGCTATGCCAATTGTTCTGTCAGTGAAAACTTTTCTACTTGCCAAATGGGATGGTCCCCCTCTTCTCTTCCTCATATTATTGAAAATATTTCCAATATTTTAAAACAACCACCTTCTAAATGATTACATAAGTTGCGGCTCTTTCCTATTCATTCCTTGCCAAACTGGGCAATAGGAAAGGTTTTGAATCCTTGAATGAATGAATGAAACTTTATTTGCGTCAGCCATTGGCCATAGCAACAAAAGAACATTGCAATATACACAGAACAAAATAAAACGTTGATTATATTATAGTGAATCCTTCACTTATAACTCAGGATAAATGGAAGGAGCTGTCAATTTTAATTGTCTCTGTCTGCCATTGTTCTATTTTGACCTTTCTGCAGCAATTTTCAATTTTTAAAAAAATCATCAGCATTTTAGTGTAAATTTATCCTGATAAGCACATTTTGTATGCACTTTTCACTGATCATCTGCAAGCAGTTTTCTCATGTGATTCTCACTATAATATTCACACACACACACCCCATATATGCATTATTGTGAACACTGGTTGCTTAGAGAACTGAATCATAAAATTTGGGTAAGTACAAATTCCAAAGGATGGCTGTGTTTCATTTTGCATATTGTTTCAGATAGTGTGGATTTGATCAGATTCACTTTGACACAAAACAGAATCTCTCTCCCATCCCTACTTCTAACACAACATGGCGCCAAGGCTCAAATTTCACTTCCCCACATGTATAACAAGAACACAAAGAGAGTGTTAAGTTGTGGGTGAACATATCAGATGACACAGTGGTTCTTCAACCAGCTCTTGTTTATTCACAGGCCAGAACAGAACTGAACTGAAGGGTTCAGCCAGCCTGCTTATATAGAGCTCCACTACAATGCAACTGTAACCACTTTCTGTAACTATCCAATCACTGAACGTCACTTTCAATCCCTTATTTGCATATGTGGACCTGAGTGAAAACTATCTACAGTATCCCCCTGCTGGCCCAGGGTGAGAACTTCAGTACATAACAGACATCAATCATACAAAGTCGCCCGCGTCTTGCTCTGCTAGTCTCCAGCCTATAAAGGGTACATACCAAAAAGAATTGCCCTGTTCATGAAATATTCCTTTTGAAGACAGGTACGCTTTGAGGAAAGTTGTATGGAGGCATAGGAAAGTTTAGGCAAGAACATAGAGGAGTAAGGCCAAATTGTTAGCCATGACCCACTTTTGTTGGAGGCACAACATGTGCCCTTTTCCAACAAGCCATTGATATGGAGGAATTAAAAAAATTCTTAAATATCATTGCTTTCTATCACTTTCCTGCTTGTCAAATAAAAGAGGCTTCCATTATTAAAACTTTAATTTGGATTCCAAAGGTTAAAGTGATATCAGTTGGAGACTGCTCCTGCAAGGCTCCGCACTTTTAATTGCCTTTGAAAATCTTGAGAAATTAAGATTTTGCTCAGTGGCTTATAACACTTTATTACAAACACAGGGTAGTCCAACTGAAGGATTATGGGCCTAAAAGAGGCAGGCATGGAGCCAGTCTTAGCATTTGGGAAAGGTTAGAAAGTATATTGAGAAGGGGGATTTGTCCCCTGGAGCAGACAAGCAGAGAAGAATCAGGGGAGTGTAATGTTAGTATCTAAGCACTGAGCAGACATTCAGAAAGGGCTGGGTTGAAATCAGTAGCAGAACAACTGGGTTGTTTGGGGTAAGAAGCTTTGGCAAATGACCGAAAATGCTATTGTAGCAGAAACCTATCCCCTTTTTCTTGGCTCACTGGATAGATGAAAGCTGTTCTGGCAAGATTCAGGACTTTTAGGGATTGTTAATTTTCTTAGCGCCAAGCTAGACTTGCCATTAACTGTGTATTTAATACTTACCATGCAGATTGTTAAAAATACAAGTAGGATCAGCCAAGACTGAGGACTGGTAATCATTGAGATGGCAGCAGGTGTGGGGGGGCTTCCCCTCTTTCCTCCCCTATTGCAATTCAGAGGAGAATCCCTTCTCTTCCTCTGTATATGCTTTTTGCCAGGTGCCCCCTGGCAGCAGTAGAGAATTTCTCCACACACACACATCACCAGCTTCCAAGGAGCGTTTTCCCTCAGGACCACAGCAGAGGAGGAAAAGTTAATTTGATCCTTCATGTCTGCTCTGATCCAAATAATTACCAGCTCTCTCAGCTGATTAATGATTATTTATTTCAACTATTTATATACTGCTTAACACCACAGTTTCTAAGTGGTGCACAATGGATAAAATAATTTAAAATCAACAAGAAGATCTTCCTTGAAATGCCTGCCATTTTTTTTATGACTTCACCGGAAGTTCAATAGGGATTCGCTTGCCATTTGCAAACACATATTTAACATCATGCCTCTTTTCACTCAGAAGTGTGGGATGCTAGCATCCAAAATACATATTATTATTATTAGTAGTAGTAGTAGTAGTAGTAGTAGTAGTAGTAGTAGTAGTAGTAAAGGGTTGATTGCAAGAGCTGTAGAACTCTATGATGTCATACACTCTGTGACAGTTATGGCAGTTGGCACAGCAGTGGCAGTTAGGTGAACAGTCCTAGCAGTTAGAGCAGCAGGTATGTTATGTTGTGCTACTGCCTGCCTCAGAGTTAGTCTATAACAGTTGTTTTAGCAACTTAAATATCACCTACTTGCATTGTACGTATATTTTAATCTGCAAGTGCAAGTACACTAAGGAAAAGTTATATGCTATTTAAACTTTAAAAGAGTGTGTCTTGAGTAGATTTTATAGGAGGGGAAAGGGAACTGATTAAAGGGTCAAATGACCCAGGTCTGTCTTCCGCATATCCTGCAAATGGGAAATAGAGTTTAATTCCAAGAAGAAGAAATCAAGTGGGCACTGTTCCACCTCTTAATCAACACTGACCTGGCCTGGAAGACAAGTGGCACCTCATCTGTCATGGAACATACCCCTGTCACTGTCCAGAATCCATAGACCTGCTGGGAGGTGGCACCTTCATTGCCTTCTAAAGACCCGTGGCTCTCCTTCATCCTGCAAGATAGATTAGGAAGCCTCCATATCAGATCCAGTTAGGCCAAGCCCTGACCTGACAGAGAACTGGGGAAGAAAGTGTGATTACTAGATTGATATTTGTGAGGCGAGGGGAGTTGGTTTATGCCAAGACACATTGGATCCAACAAGTATTAAAATATAAGCCAGGCTAGCTTCCTGGTGAGGTGATTATTTGGGTGATGGGCCACTAGGGGGAATGATGGGAAAGGGCTCTGTGTGAGGAGGCAAATCAACTCATTAATAATTAGAAGGATAAAGCCAGAATTGAGACCTGAGACCTGTGTGATGTAAGCTAGAAGAAAAAGCAGCAAGCTGGAGAGAAAGCCAGAGTAATGTTTGATGTCTGTTTGAATCCATGGCTGCTGCTATGGGAGAAACAAGATCCTTTTGGTGTGAACCCTACCACCATAGGCTCAGGTTGTATACATGTGTAAAGAAACCATATACAGGCAATGACCGTTTTGTGGGGGAGGGTTGCGCTCCTGACCCCCGCACACGTCAGCAGAGTGCATGTCAGCCCTCTCTGCCCTGTTACACCCTGTTAGGCCCCAATCTGACCCCTCCCTGTCCCCTCTTCTGGCCACTTCTGGGTTGCAGTGATGCACACATGCATGGTCACCCGTTCTTTGAACATGCACAAGACAGGAGTTGCCTGTATGAAAAAGACACCACAGTGTCTGTTGTACATTATTCTTAAAGGAAACACAAACCCCGGGTAAGAGCCTAGAACCCCTGGAATCTCACACTACTCAGAGATTGGGGTGGCGTGCAATAATATATAGCACAAAGCTCCTCTAGCAGATGGTGTGCCACATATTTTTAACATCCAACAGTCTATTCTAGTTTTCCCTAACTTGCTCTCACTATTCTTAGCATCAACACAGATGGCCAGTTTTCCTTCAAATAACCGGGATATATTTTTCTCTCTCCAAAAGTCTGCTATGTATGCCAGACAAAAATGTCATAAAATCACTATATTGAAACAAGCCCAAAGTTCACATAGGTCCAACCCTCTGGCCACCTGACAAGATCCTCCACACATCAAGTCACATCCTAGCAACAGCATGCTGTTTGTATACATTGTGCCAGAAGAAGAGCACAGGACCTAACAGTTGGCAGAATCATCTATCCAAGATATTGTCAGCAAAAGAATAAAACAGTGGTTGAAAAATACCACTGGATAAAAGCAAGAGATTAAGATAATGGCAAAAGTCCCACCACAAACTCAAACTCATTTTTCTTCCAACTAGTGATTAATGTGATTCTTTGGACACAACGATGATGATGTGAAGTCCTATTTGTGTGACCAGTATGCTGATGACACCCAACTCTATCTCACCTTTCCATCTTTGCTTTCCATGGAAGCTGTTTAAGAGTTCTGAATCATTGGTCAGTATAGGGCTGAGGACAAACAAAAGGAAGCTTAATTCAGGCAAGGCAGAGGTGCTCCTGGTTACTTAGAAGGCAGATAAAAAGTAGAGGGGCAACCTGACTTGGATCCCCAACCCTTATTGCCTTCTAAAATAGGGGCCTTCACTCTCTTTTGAAGCCCAGGTTCACAGTTTGAGTATACTCCTGGTTCATCCTTGATGCCCAGGTTTCAGCAGTGGCTGAACATAAGGAAGCTACTGTATTAGTCCATTTAATTCAGCATTGTCTTCTTGGACCAGCAATAGCTCTCTGAGGTTTCAGACAGGGGTCTTTCCCAACCATACCTGGAGATGCTGGGAGTTGGACTTGGGGCCTCCTGAATACAAAACAGATGTTCTACCACGGAGCTGTGACTCTCACCATAAAGTTGTCTCATCATTAGACTAGGCTTAGGGTTGGGGAGAGGGAAAGCATTGCTTCTGTTTTTCTCCCCTTGATGTTTTCATTCATTGCCTTCATTCTCATTATTTTAGGCAATGGATATTGAAATCCTGACAGTTAATTATGGAGTTCAGTGCTTTCAGTAGCAAGGACACTCTGCTAATTAAATCAGGATGGAATGAGCTTCTAGAAATGATTAACTGACAGTCACAGTTTGAAGAAACCATGCATGCAAGTTTCCTCTAGCCTGCTTAGTTTCTTGAGTCATTTTTCTTTCCAGAATAATGTGGCATCAACCACTAAGCAAGGCAGATTTAACTAAAACATACTTTCACATGTTATTAAACTGGCTGGAGACAACGAACATTTTGTAGTAGCAATGAGGGAGGAATATGATTTGAAAACTAACTGGTGGCTAAAATTTGTGTCTATTAGGAATTATAGTGTGTGTGTAATTTTTATTAAATTTATTTTCTCATAACAAATATCCAGTAACATTGCTAAATGAGACCATTTCTTTTTGTTGTTTCTGCAAGTATATTGTAAAAGGTTCCCATTCTTTTTCAAAGTCACTATTGTCCTTTTCACGTAGTTTGTCCATTAATTTTGCAAGCTCTGCATAGTTCATCAACTTTTCCTGCCATTGTGCTTTCAATGGTACTTCTCCAGTCTTCTAATTTTGAGCTATTAAGATTCTTGCCGCTGTTGTAGCATATATAAATAATGTCTGTTTTTCTTTCAGCAACTTTTGTCCAGGAATTATATATTCCAATAACACAGTCACATTGGGTGGGGAGTAAGAACTCACCTGTCCATTCAGCATCCCAGCACTGCCTCTGATGGCATCACATCCATACAGGGGCATAAAGTTCCCATAGGGTGGAATCCAATGGATGTAGGCCAAGAGCACTGCAAGCAATTCCTGGATTTTATCTGGGAAATGGACTGTGTGATCCTAGCCTACCTACACTGGATTGCATGTGCACACACCCTATTTGAATGCCCCTTTATGGACACCTGGTGGCATTGGAGGCAGGGCAGGCAGATTTGGAAGTTGTACTAAGTCTGAATTTGCACTGTGTATGCAAAGTGGAACACATGCCTGTGCAATTATTCCATGCAATTATCTCCATTACATACTAAGAGTGGCACAGAGGTGCTTTCTGTGCAGAAATTCATAGTGACTGAAGAAGCCTTCAGTAGACAGGGTTTTGCAGCATTTTCAAGTCTGTGAACCCATTTTTGTGACTTCTTTGGTGAAATTGTATCTTTTTTGTTGGTGGCTGGTCTTGTGAATGCTCTGGCACATGTTGATGTGTCAACAACCAAGACCATGATTTACTACAACACTTTCACAAAACGTTGAACTTTTGATGGGTATTCTCCTCAGTGAGGATACTGCAAACTTGTATCCAATTAAGAAATTTAACACATACAAATTAGGAATGTACAAACCTGTCACTTTTGATTTATCTCAGTTTCTCATCTTTCCAATCTTCAGTTACCCTATTTCTGCATCACTTTATTTTTTAAAAAATGATACCCATATTGTGCATATTTCTCCTAGCGTGTGCATTTTTATCCAATTTTTGCCAATATAAGCATTTCTGCCATCAATTTTCCCTATGTATATTATTTTCACTAATATATGCATTCTGTGTGTACTTTCCCCTAAGAGACACTTTTTTGTATACTTTAAAAAAAACCACAGAAGATCTGAATCACAAAATTCGCAAAAGTGCAAATTTCAAAAAATAGTTGCATTTTGGTTTATATTTTGGCTCGAGAATCAGAATTGCATAGGTTCACATTGAAATTCAGACCAAGCTAATTTCTCTCCTCAATCCTAATGTAAATAAGCAGCAGCAAGGTTTTCCGAAAAAAGAAACAGAACCCTAGTTCAGTCTCAATGTTAAACAATTGGCCACTTACAATTTAGAATTAATTAACATATCTAAATAAGCAACTGGATTTTTTTTTTTTTTTACTACTAATGGAAGAGGAGGTTCTCATTTATTTATTCCTCAGCTGTAGATATATAAGCAAACAGATTCATACAATGTAACTAGAAAACTTCAGTGCTCTTTACTACAGAAGAAACTGACTTTGGAAAGGATAACTTGAATACTGCATCACTAAAGGAAGCAAAATAAAAGCTGGTTTCCTCAGGTGATAAATAAGCTTTTCCTAGACTGTACCAGTTCAGGTTGTAGGATTTGGGGGCGGGGGGTTGCCTGTTTAACACTTCCACAACAAAACCCCCTGAAAATAGAAATGTTAGGGGAAAGAGTCTGCGCAAGGTTTGTCCATTGCATACTATTTCCCCACATGTTTAGACATTGCCCTGCAGAGAAGCATTCAAACACGCAACTCTCCCCCATCCTCCCCACTGCACCCTAAACAACTTTATCCCTTGATTCTGCTGATTGCATAAATGAACTCTGAGATCCAGAAAATTTAGCTGAACTTTTTAAAGTAAGTGGAATATACTATGCCTATGTCATTTCCTGATGCAGATCCCACAGAGAGGGTGGCCCCAGGCTGGCAGCTACAGGACCACAAATATTTCCCAGTGAGCAACTCACTCCCAACAAATTTAGGAGCAGAATGAGACCTTTTAAGCCACTGTCTCCAAACTACCTCTTCCAGACTCCACCCACCTTTCTTCAGTGGTCTGAAGATAGGCATTTCTCCTCTGTTCCACACCTTTTCTACTAGTGTGTTCTGAGTATCATTGACCTGTGTTGTGTGGTGGGAGGCCACAGGCTGCTCTGGGGAAGATGCTTGTGTGGGTCTGGGGTCTGGCCCTATAGGCCCTGGCTGTCTGGGAGGTTCTTTTGGGGGCTTTTGTCTAACAGCCTCAGATACAATGGCTTATTGGTCTCCAGAAGCCAGTGCAGAGCCCTGAACGTGATCTGCCTTTTTAGCTGGTGCCTCTATGGCCTCCGATTCTGTGTCTGGATTGCTGCTGAACTGAGAAGTCATGACTGTTGTGTAGGGTGGAGTGATTAAAAAATCAATCCTCCTGTCAGACTAGGAATATCCCCTCACTCACCCAGTTTAGGATATTTCACCATTCTTCAGCAGAGTTTCTTTTCTTTCAGCAAAGTAAGAGGCTCAGGTATACGTCAAACAAAGCTTTAATAATAAAGAAAATTGTAACACAATAACATGCTATCTGAGAGAAACTAAAACATCACGAGGCAAGAATGACAGTTGGCCTCTCTAACTGAACTTAACAGAACACCTGAAGGGAGGGACCAATTCCAGAGCACAACACAAAAGCCCTGCCTACCAGATGCCAGACATTCTACTATTCAAATTAGGCCCCAGTATTTTTCTAACAATGACACCATGGAGCCAGCTCTTCCCAAACGGAAACCAATGTTGCCATGATTTACCATTTGAATGCTAGGACCCTTGTTCGGGTCTACTCAGGTCTTACTCAAAGCTACAGGCATACAGCTAATATGTATCACTAATCCCCACCATTGTCTAAGACATATAATGGAAATCACACACACACACACACTGCCCAGTGTTCACTTTTCATTACAATAATCCTTTTTCTGTAGCCTTTTCCATTATGTCATCAGATTTACATCCAGTTCCTAACCATTCCTTTCATCTCTGTCCCTTTCTTCCTGTGCATTACCAATTTTCAATCTCAAAAGCAATTTTGTCCTCCCAGTATTATCATAAAACATCATTTGCTTTCATGGGGAAGGCAACTGGATTGAATTACTGTGACTTGATTCTGCAATAAGGGCAAGGCATGACTTTTTTATTGACATACCCAAGGCATAATGTGGCTCTTTGTGGCAGTATTTGACAATAGCTTGCAAGAAATTAGAGCAATAGCTCCATGGATATTGAGAGGACACCCTTATGAAATATATATTAAAACATACAAAAAGTAGCAACTACCAGGGATGAAGGAGAAATCTGCTCAGTTTGCATTTTGATATGAGCTTACCAAATTTGCACTTCCTGAGCCAGCATGCAAATTGAAAAACTGCTCTCCTTCAAAATGCACACTTCTCTGAAGTTTGCAATTCAGTTCTCCAACCAAAGAATGCATAAAAAATTCACATAGGTGAAAAGTGCATGCAAAAAAAATTGTGGATACTGGTGAAAATCATGTATAAATATGCATTGTATTAGGGGGAAACTACATATAAAAGGCAAATTTGCATACAAAAAATGGGTATATTTGGAGAAATACAAATGAATGTTCCTGTGAATTTTTTTTAAATGCAAACATATGGGGAAATGGGACAAACTGACCTCAAGACTGGAAAGAATAAGAAATTAAGTCAAACCAAAATGGACAGTTTTATCCATTCCAATAAAAACCTAGGAATCTCCTGCTATACAGCATGGATTTACCCCTTAAAGAGGCTTCTGGTAATGAAAATTTAGCATATTTTAAATATAATTTATATCTATGCAACTTTAAAATTGCCTATTAGTGAGTAAGGAGGCAAAGGTTAAAGCATAACATTAAGCACCTCATTTTAACAGCAGGTGTGGGGAGGGAATCTGACCAGTTAAAAACAACCTGCTCAAAAGAAAGGCAAATGTTCTCACAGATGTAGCATTAAGTTGTTTGCAGGCTTATTCAAGGTAGGCTTTTAAGCAAACTCTCTGACTATCCTGTCTTTTGATGGGCAAGGTGGTACAAAACCCACAAAAATTCTTCTGCTAACTGGACCTAAGGAACGGGTTTTCAACGAAAACCTGACTACGCAGATTTGAATTCTGCCTAGCTGTGTTGGCACTGCCATTACTCCTCTGTTGTTGACTGCACACTTCAAGTAAGGGCCTGAACTGCTTTGTACGCTGTCAGTTTTTGTAGTGTAAGGCAGTAGAAACTGATGTTCCCCTATGAAATAATTGAAACAGCACAAGGATAAAGCTATGTTGCGGAGGGGAAATGGGGACAAGCACTTCCTGGATCAGCTTCATCAAATAGAAAACTGTGAATGTTGGTGTGTTGGCTGGTTGTTGATGGATATTTTTCTTAAATGCAGCTCAGATTTCCAGCCAGTGGTGGCCATGTTAGGTTGAATTACATTGCTGTTCTTTGAAGGATTTATAGCTGACTGGCCAGACTGCTGATAAGATTGATTGGTCTTGAATATATCCAAAAAGCCCCGACAGCCAGTGGTCTATGTTCAGATGACTAAGCACTTCAACCAGAAAGCCTCTGTCATTCCCGCCCCTGCTTAATCCCATCCTTCCCTTCGGCATCAATCTGAGCAAATATTAATTGTGCCCTACAAGTTCACTTCTGATGTAAAGGACGGAGGATCAGAAGAAACCATTGTTTTAACACTACATTGACTGTGTGACATGGGCCTGCACCCTGAAGGGTTGTCACTTCAATACCTCCAGATGCTTGGCAACAATAACTCAAAATTATTTCATGACGCCCTCAGTATCATCCTCTTGAATCCACAGTTAAGTCTAGGCAGGAAAGGATTAGCCGGTATCCATCCCACATCTCACCTTCCAGGGGCAACTCTACTGTTAATTGCTTGCTAACATGCCCACTGCATTTCCCATTATACTGTAAACTCTGAAGACAAGAGCAGCCATTGTGGCTTTGCCAAGTTGCTTTGTGCCAACTATGTCTTCAGGTCTCAGTGCTTTCCATAACTTGGAAGAAGTACTTGGAGCTTATGGGGACATAGGCCTGGCAGGGAGGGCTGGTGCCCATTGGACCAAGTAGGGCAGAAGGCAGTTGGAGCCAGAGTCCACTAATTCTGCTTTTGTCCCCATCCTGCAAAGGCAACACAGGGGCTGTGTTCAGATGTGGGGCTTACTGCATCTTCTTTCCCAGTTTCTTAACATTCCTTTTACACTGCAGCTCTTTTCTGCTGCTCTGAGAAGGAGGTGGGTGCTACCAGATGATGGGCAAGCAGAAAAGAGCAGACCCTCCACGTGTCCCTATTTTCCAGGGACAGTCCCAGATTTACAGACACCATCCCGGTTTCTGATTTGATCCCGGAATGTCCCACTTAAAATGTCCCTCTTTTCATCGCAGAAATGTTGGAGGGTGTGGAGCTATGTGACCCCCAAGCCAAGGAAATAAGGAACTATACAACCTTTAGAAGACAACTGAAGGCAGCCCTGTATGGCGAAGGCACTCTGTGCGGTTGTTGTGATGATGATGATGATGATGATGATGATGATGATGGATGTCCCTATTTTCATTGGAGAAATGTTGGAGGGTATGGAAGAGGGCAAGTGGCAGCCAAACTGAGAGAAGATTAAGAAGGGACTTTTGGCACTCAGGCTGTTGGAGCTGTTGGAACGAAATGTTCGCTGCTGCAGCAGTCACAACTCCTCATCACACAGATCTTCATTCACGTGCTCCTGTACGAGGTGCAACCAGCTCCCACAAGTTTGTGTCCTGGGCCTCCATGCCCATCACCTAAACTCTAGTTATCACGCGTCTGCGGCCAGGCTAAGCTTCTGTGCTTCACTCAGAGCCATTTCCCCCTTTTTCCCCTTTTTCCCCTTTTTGATGTATCCAAGCGCACGCTCAAAACGAAGGCCGTTATAATAAAGCCATGCATCATCATTCAAAGGATGCCATATATCTTCATTTCATGTCATGGTTATTCAGTTCTGCTCCCTCGGTTCTTTTACGGGCCTAACATAGCCATGTATCACCATTTCGCTTCACTTGGGCTTTGTTTTGTAGCTGGCTGCTGGGAAGATGAAGCCAAATAATAAATCCCTCCAGCTTTTGCTTCTTCTCTTCTCCCTCCTCCAAGAACAAAGCATACACTTTCTGCCCGCAGACTACCCTCTGCAGACAGCCCTTGTTCCCCCATTCAACACCAATTATTTGTTCTGTTCATTATACACAAGCAGGGCCCTTGCCTTGTGGGAGCCACCGCAAACTCCCTTATCTGGAACTTTCTAAGAAGAAAAGAAACATTTCTGAAAATTCAGGTTCAACTTCTTGAATAGCTTCCAATAAAACTGGTTTGGCCCTGCAAGCCCAAATATTCCTGAGTGTTCCCAAACACCTGAGATGAGTAAGCCATTTGAGTGAGTGACTGAGTGATTTGATTCGACTTCCTACCTGCGCTTCATTATAAAGTCCCAGCATGGATTACAACAATATAATCACACAATTAAAAACTGTTTATACAATTGGGAGGGGGAGGACAAGTAAAAAATTGAAACAAAGGGGGAGAGTCCCAGCAAAATGCCTTAATTTAAGAGAGGTGTGTGCTCAGATTATGATGGAAACTAAATAATGAAGATGCTAATTGTTGTTGTTAATATGATTTGTACCCCACCCCATCTGACTGGGTTCCCCTAGCCCTTAGACCTCTGTGGGGAGGGAGTTTCACAATTTAAGGGCTGTCACAGAGAAAACCACCTGCTGGACTGCTATTCCCCACACTTCTGAGGGCGGTGGGACTACCAAGAGAGCCCCCTCTGCTTATCTTAACATCCAACAGGGTCTTGTCAGGAAGGAGACTGTCTTTCAGATATTTGGGGCCTGTGGCATTTAAGCCTTTGAACATTGATTTTAGCATATTCGTATGGACCCAGAAACAAACTGCCAACCAGTGCAGCTTTTACTGCTCACTGACTCCAGGGTAGAGTTAGAAAGAACTTTAAAAATGGACAACACCCCCTCCAAATCTTCATAAAACTCCCCTCTTCAAATTTCAATATAGAATATTCTGTGCTTGATCAAGTACTTGCTATTTGCAGTTGGTACTCATCCTATAATATCTGATGGGAATCACCAAGAGTGAAAATGCTGCTGTATCTGCTAGTAGGCATGAAATACCATTTTAGTATTCAGCAGTGTTTACACACTACGCTGTTCAGCATTTGGTACCATTTGAGAGCTGACAATGGTATTTCATATCTAACAATGTTTTAGAGTTGACACATATAATGGTCTTTGATAGCTGCAGCTTAAGAGACTTCCAAACAATGAAGACACCAACAAGCCTCAAATACTTGCATTTTAAGGTCTGAGGTAAAAATTCAACCTTTAAATCTGACATTCACATCATCTTGCTCTGTACAAATGTTTAAACAGTGCCTGAAATGCATCTTGTCTTCTGAGCCTTCAACCACTGGATCACGGCCTCTTCTTTTCCCTTCCATTTTGGGACCTTGTGTCCTGCCCTTCCACTTTCTAAATAGTATTGGGTGTTTTCCTGTACTATTTATTTTGCTTCCTCCCCTCTTCTCTCTCCCCCTCCCTTTTAAAAGAGGAAGTTCGGCAACGGATCAAAGCAATTTGTAGTGCAGTATCATACAAGTAAGGGACGCGGGTGGCGCTGTGGGTTAAACCACAGAGCCTAGGGCTTGCAGATCAGAAGGTCGGCAGTTCGAATCCCCACGACGGGGTGAGCTCCCATTGCTCAGTCCCAGCTCCTGCCAACCTAGCAGTTCGAAAGCACGTCAAAGTGCAAGTAGATAAATAGGTACCGCTCTGGCGGGAAGGTAAACGGCATTTCCGTGCGCTGCTCTTGTTCGCCAGAAGCAGCTTAGTCATGCTGGCAACATGACCTGAAAGCTGTACGCCAGCTCCCTCGGCCAATAAAGCGAGATGAGCGCCGCAACCCCAGAGTCGGCCACGACTGGACCTAATGGTCAGGGGTCCCTTTACCCTTTACATTATTATACAAGTAAATACAGTCAAAACTAAATGGTTTAAGGGGCTTGAGGGGGAGGGAGGAAGCAAAAAAAAGAGGGGAATAGGCTCTAGCAGAGCTTTCAGGGCATAGACTTCTCACAAACAATTCCAGGTACGGATCCCAAGTGTCTGTTTGTTCTCCTCTTGCTGCCTGCTAAAGATTCTTTTTCATATGATCCAAGAGTAGGTAAGTCTTCTGACCACTGAGCAATTTTGGGGTTGAGGAATATACGTTCCTTCCAATGTTATAACACCAGCCTTTTCCCCACCAAAAGGGCATGCAAAATTCAGTTATGTTGCCCCTCCGTCAATGCCCCCAATGTTACATTCTAACAGCATGGACAACCAAGAATTGGGGGGATTTTCCCTGAGACCAAGTTAGCACAGACAATGACTTCCGTCCAGAATTGTGTCCCTATATAGGGCATACCCAGATGATCAGCTTGAAGGCAGGGTTTCAAATGAATCAATTGCTAAAGGATCCACAAAGAAAATGAGAGCAACAGAATTTTAATATGGGCGAAATTCAGAATATTCATATCAGCTGTCCCGTGAGAGACTTGTGGAAATGAGGCTACCATTCAGAGGCTGGTTATTATATTACTTCCATGAAGAACCTCCATAATCTACAAAGGTATCGATCAGTCATTTTGAATTATATATTGGTATCACATTTTGATGGATCAGTGGGGAGGGAGCCTTTCCTTTCTGGCAGACCTTGATTTTGTTGGGGGGGGGGTTAAATCGGATTGGCCGGACTGATTGTAGCCTACGCTCTTAACAAGCCTGTTTTGTCCAGCTGCCTGGGGTATATTTAAGCCCTACTGACAGCAGCAGTCATTGTGCAGATTGATGGCAGTGTTTAACTGCCCTCCTGTTACCTGCCTTTTATTCTGCTATTGTAATCCTTATACTTTTAGCTGTCTTATTCTGCGGCTTTTATGGTTTCTTCCATTTTAGGTCATTATGTAACTTACTGACTTTTTCCTTGCTACCTGCTCGGGGACATAGTTTTAATTGAAAGCAGTTTCAAGTCTGCCTAAATAATGATAATAATAAATATAACAGGACCACAGGAGAAACAGCAATCTTTAGGCAGATGCATGAGGGCTCAGTCACACCTTACGTGCTTTTTAAGATCTCAGGCATTTCTATCTGGGTGTATAAAGAAGAAAATGACTTGTTTTCCTATCTCCTGAGGAATAGCTTTTGATTGTATTAATTTATTATTATGATTATTGCATTATTCTTTTGCGTAAGAGCGGCATTGAAAATAAGCCCATTTCAGCCCATTCAAGAGTGAAATTAAGTTGAACAACAAAGCAATTTCTATTAGCTGAAGGAGGGAGGAGGAGGGAAACCAAATTAGGAGTGAATAGAGAACTCACAAAGGCAGAGGAGTGTGTCAGGCAATAGCGAAATTAAGAAATAAAAGCAACTGCTCAGGTACCAGCAATACAATTGCACTGAGATACACCTCACGGCTACAGTGTTCCCTTTAAATATCTTATGAGCACCTGATAGCTCAGATATTATAGTGAAGTTTGGCATCGCTAGCCATGAACACCCCATGCATACTTGCTCAGAGATGCTAGCTTTTACCATGCCTTAAGATGCTGAGTGAGGCTGCTGCTCTGTTTCTCCAAATTCTGTTTTCCAGATGGGACAGCTGCCTATTCCTACATTGCAGGGGGTTGGACTAGAAGGAAGAAGACCCACAGGGTCTACAATTCTACAGTTCTGTGATTCTATGATACCAACAGCAATTCCCCTTCCCAAATCTCTCACGCTAAGTCTCTCCTTTTGGAATCTGAGTTTAAACAACAGTTTAGTACAGTGGTACCTCAGGTTAAGTACTTAATTCGTTCCGGAGGTCCGTTCTTAACCTGAAACTGTTCTTAACCTGAAGCACCACTTTAGCTAATGGGGCCTCCCGCTGCCACTGCGACACCGCTGGATTTCTGTTCTCATCCTGAAGCAAAGTTCTTAACCTGAAGCACTATTTCTGGGTTAGCGGAATCTGTAACCTGAAGTGTATGTAACCCGAGGTACCACTGTACATGCACACATCCAACCTGATCATGCATCCCACTCTGGATTATCATCATCATCATCATCTACCCCACCCATCTGCCTCAGCCACTCTGGGCAGCTTCCAACATTATATAAAACACACTGGAGGGAGTGGAGGGAAACCCATACGTTAAAGACTTCCCAATACAGGCCTGCCTTCAGAACTTCTCCCTCTCCCTGTAAGGTGCCTTTAAACATTCCCTTGTTTAGACTGTTTTTGTTCAAAGTTACATTTTCCCCCTTAAGGTACATTAAGTGATCCAAGCACATGGGTTGGGAATGACCATGCCACTATTTCCTGGGAAATTGCATACCCCCTAGTATAGTCTCAGATCAGGAACATGAACCAATGCATCGCCATTCTGCCAGTTGAGATAGGAAATAGCCATTGGGACTAGTAGCCATTGATTGCCTTGTCCCTCCATGAATTTCCCTAATCCTCTTTTAAAGCCATCCAAGTTGGTGGCCATCCCTGCCTCCTGTCTAGATGCCAAGCTGGTGAGTAATTGCCCCTTAGGCTGCCACTGTGTTGAGCAGAACACATTGGCTGCAGCATAAGC
Source organism: Podarcis liolepis (assembly GCF_965112155.1). Classification (NCBI taxonomy): domain Eukaryota; kingdom Metazoa; phylum Chordata; class Lepidosauria; order Squamata; family Lacertidae; genus Podarcis; species Podarcis liolepis. The sequence goes on along the minus strand of NC_139555.1, from coordinate 36,670,859 downwards.
CTTGTCCCTATGGCAATGTTATTTATTGCATGCACACATGATCTCCAAATAACCCGCATCATTATAAATATATTGTGATGGCACCGTCTTGGCAGCTAAATCAACATCTGTCGAGGGAATGTTGATGGATGGCAAGAACCGTCTTTCCACATACTTATTGTTGACAGTTGTTTCACCTTTCCATTCATGCGACAAAGGGATGACAGAAGGAGCGCAAGCGTCTGCATAGTGATTGACCCTGAACTCCATGCTGCAATTAAACTTGTGAGCAAATATACTGCCATTCACCCCAGTCGGTTACAAGCCTTCCTGGTTTGGCTGGTGCTGCCTGAGCTAATGCATATCCGGGGCACAGCAACTGCAAAAACAGCTTGGAAGGGTGCCAACCGAAGTCTCTTGTTCATGATAGTTACAAAACATTTCATTGCTGCTCCTTAAATCATATTTCCCCCCTTGTGCTGAGTGCAAGTTTTCTTGATCATCCAAAACACTGAGATAATGGGAAATGGAAGATTAATTCTGTTGTAACAAATGGACCAGACTCTTGGCAGGAGAGCAACTGGCTTAAAATATATTCCAGGCTGACCCCCCAAGCCTCATCCTGGTTACATGTGCACTTTGTAGTATAGGTAAAGGTAAAGGGACCCCTGACCATTAGGTCCAGTCGCGACCGACTCTGGGGTTGCGGCGCTCATCTCGCTTTATTGGCCAAGGGAGCCGGCGTACAGCTTCCGGGTCATGTGGCCAGCATGACTAAGCCGCTTCTGGCAAACCAGAGCAGCGCACGGAAACGTCATTTAACTTCCCGCCAGAGCGGTACCTATTTATCTACTTGCACTTTGACATGCTTTCAAACTGCTAGGTTGGCAGGAGACTTTGTAGTATAGATGTGTCCTAACATGAGAATATGATGCCCTTATCTGACAGACCGACAGAGAGCGCTCCTCTAATCTAGAGGGTCTCTTGGAAGGCTAGTATCCATGACCTCTCATGAACCTCTGGTAATATATGTCTATGTCCAGCTTCTTTGGATGACCCTGGGTTCTAGTATTATGAGAAAAGGGAGAAAAACCTCTGCCTATCCACTTTTTTCATACCCTGCATAAATGTACACATCTCTGTCATGGCCCCTCTTACCTTTGTTCTGAACTAGGTAAAGGTAAAGGGACCCCTGACCATTATTAGGTCCAGTCGTGATCGACTCTGGGTTTGGGGTGCTCATCTCGCTTTATTGGCCGAGGGAGCTGGCATACAGCTTCCAGGTCATGTGGCCAGCATGACTAAGCCGCTTCAGGCAAACCAGAGTAGCACACGGAAACCTTCACGCCGGAGCGGTACCTATTTATCTACTTGCACTTCATGCTTTCAAACTGCTAGGTTGGCAGGAGCAGGGACCGAGCAATGGGAGCTCACCCCGTCATGGGGATTCGAACCGCCAACCTTCTGATCGGCAAGCCCTAGGCTCTGTGGTTTAACCCACAGCGCCACCTAAATGGCACCAAATATTGTAACTTTTCTTCATAGGGGAATTGTCCCAGCCCACTTGATCACAGAGCAGTAATGTCTCTGGCCTTTTCACAGAACAGAATAAAACTTGGTTTCATGCAGCCTTCACCATTTCATTCAATCCCATTCCCTCAGTTCCCCTGCCCCCCATTCATGCCAACCAGAATGAGCCAATGGGATTAGTGGGTAGGTTTGGACTAAGGAGCTTGGACCCAAATCCCTGTTCACCCATGAAGTTCACTGCGGGTGACCTTGTACCAGTCACTCTCTCAGCCTAGCTATACTTCCTCACAGAGTATTTGTGAAGATAGAATGGGACTGGTCTTGCTTGAAAAGAATTTAGAAACAAGAGAAGCTGGATGGACAAGCATCGGTGTTCTTGCTTCGGTAAGGTTGTGGGAAAATTGGAACATACTACTAGTAGCATTGTGAATGGTTCCAAGCCATCTTTTATCTGTTGGGGAGTCATTTTTGGAGGCTAGTTTTCTAGGCAATCTCTACCTAGGCAAACCTCTTCCTGTTCTTTCTCCCTTTGCATCACAAAGTGAAATAACAATGACTTGCTGAGTCTGCCTGGCTTTATATATGCAGTTGGACTTCAGCTCCCATCAGCCCCAGCCACCTTGGCCAATGGTGAGATAGTAGGAATTGTAGTCCAGCAAGATCTGGAGGTTCCATACATTCCCCAACCCCTGATTTATCAATTAATTGATTTCCTTTCCTTCACATTGCCTCATCACATCTATACCCTTCTCCCCCTATCTCCCTCTCCCATTTTTTTCAAAAAAACCATTGTAGACAGAAGCATTTTGGCTTATTACTGTTCTTGGACTTTCCCATTTTCATCTAACCAGTATGTAACATCAAAGACGTATTAGTGAAACCATGTTACATTTGCCTCCAGCAGATGTTGCAGTGATGTAGCTTTAATCATGTCTAAATGTTGTCTCTAATGGGAAATCATATCTTGAATTTCTTAAACCTCTGCGAAGTGCTATGTTAGGTTTACAGTGGTACCTCGCTTCAGGTTACAGACTCTACTAACCCAGAAATGGTACCTCAGGTTAAGAATTTTGCTTCAGGATGAGAACAGAAATCGTGCTCCGGCAGCACGGCAGCAGCAGAAGCCCCTATTAGCTAAAGTGGTGCTTCAGGTTAAGAACAGTTTCAGGTTAAGAACGGGCTTCTGGAACGAATTAAGTACTTAACCCGAGGTACCACTGTAATTGGACAATAAAGGCCTTTCTTACTCAATAAACTCTCATTTGACTTGCTGTAACTAGACTTGTAAGTGTGTAGATATGGCTAAAGCTACATTACTGCAACAGGTGAGCCCATCAGTTTGTAGAGTGTCCCACACTTTTTCTTTTAGTCCTTCAAATGGGTTCTGTAGGTTCAGGGCAGGTACTGATGATATTCCTCAAGGAGTGAACTGCAGGCTGGTATAAGCATTTCAGGCCTTTCTCTCATGTTGTTAGGTGTTACATGGAGAAGGAGAGCAATCCCATCCTGCCTTGCCTAACCTTCACTGTCATGTCCTGGTCCCCATGCCCAGCCCATACATTGAATAAATCTGCTGTATGCATTTTCTCCATTGTTTGGATACCTGATCACGCAGGGCTCCCAATCACGAGGTGGATAGAAATACAATAAATCAAATCAAAATCAAACACATGTACACCAAGCTCACCTTTACAGACACCTCCCTCCAATGTGTGAATGTTGGGGTAGGGACTATGGGGGATGTGACAGTGAGGCCATCGGGAGCAGCCCCACCCTCCCCCTTCATGGGAATATTATGCACACAAGGAGAACACCTGAAAAGGGATTGCACAGGGAGCTTGTCCATGCCTGAGAGTTGCTAGAAGCCAGCCAGACCTATGCATGCAGCAGAATAGGGTGAAGCATTCTGTCCTGCACCTGTGGCCTACCTGGCAGCAAGGCAGCATGCCAAGTTCAAAGTCCAAGGGTCAATCCATACAAGCAAAGGTCCAAAGGTCAGGAAACACAGTCCAGGGGCATTCCAAGTAGCCAAGTCCAGCAGTCAGGATACAGCCCAGAGCCAAACCCAAAGCACAATCCCATAGAAGTCCAGGAGTATCCAAATCAAGGTCCATCCAAGTCAAGGTCCTTTTGCAATTTGTATGCTGATTGCAGCATCTGGGCTTGATGAGGCTTGTGCTCCTCACCTGTTCCAAGCCTACGCCAGCTGAGGAATCACACACCTCATCCCAGAGCTAACAAGCCCCATCTGGCCTGCTGGGGAGCTAGACTGTGGGCCCTTGCCTGCCTCAGTCTTCTGGGGTGCCCCTGCCACTGCTCCATACACTTCAGAGCCCACTATATTTGGTGAGACAGGGGCCCCTCTGGATCTGGAGATGGGTCCTGCTGCTCTGGTTCCTGTGCATTGACCCCTATCCCCTCACCTTCCTCCATCATCCTGTGAGTACTTCCTTCCCCCATTCCCTGCTTGCCCTGGTGTGTCCCAATCCTGGCTACACCCCTTGCCAGGATCCTCTTCCTCCTCCTTGTCATCCTCCCAGTTCATGACACTTTCTGAGGGGATAGCATGGACTGCACAACTGCAGATCATATTTGGGGATGCTCTCCTGCATTTAAAATTCCTGCAAACAGAAAACCAGCAGCACAAGGCTGTTCTAGGTTTCTGTTTGCAGGGAGCTATTTACACAGGGTGCGTTCAAAAATGAAACTCCTTACTTGTTGTCTAAAGTGGTCCTGCCCATAGTGCCACCTCATTTCCACTCCATTCTGCTGCATGATGTGGACCCAATCCGAGCGACCTGATGCCCAGAAGAAAGGGAGCTCATGCCAGTTTAGGGAGTGCCAGGACTCATCAACACCCAGGGTGCCAAAAGTCTGTATACTGCCAAAAGTTTGAATACTGCGACAGAGGGCTGTGGATTTCAGATATTATTTTCAGAGCTAGAAGTCACTCCCAGGGGTTGAGGAATGTGTGGGGTTAAGCAAGAAGGAAACTATGAGCTATATTGAGATACATGAGGAGCCACAAAGCATGAAACAAGCTTCTTTGTTGGTCTTTAGTGCTTCTCCATCCTTCCTGTCAACCTACCTACCTGCACTCACATCTGTTTCCTGTACTGCACCATCATTGCTCTGTTTGCCCTCCCGTTGCTGGAATCTACAGACCGCATGGCACTGAGTGGCTGGAAGGCTAGGAGGAATAAGCAGAGCCTGAGCAAAGAGATGTGTAATTAGAGTTGCAATAAGTTATCGCTTAAGATAGCGAAGGAGCATTGGTGCTGAAAATGCATTGCACTAGAAAATTCTCAGCACAGATCATAAATAGCTGGGTGTCATTGCACCGTATTATTCTAAGCTGTCCAAATCATAAAAGATCAGAAGTCACAGCATTGGCATTTGTTTCCCTTTTCTTTTTGCCATGTCTTCCTGCCCTCATTTCCCCATTGCCGAAGCCTCTCTGCTGTAAAGCTTCATTCAAGCCCAATCATTCTGGAGCTGTCCAGTGTGATGGGTGCTGAATCAATCAATATGGTTCTTCCCCCACTCCTCCTCCCCAAAAGACTTTTATCTAACATGAAGCAGTCACCAGTCGATAACATCATAATTTGAAAGAAGATGCTTTCTGAATCAAATGCTAAGCAGATTATTTTGCTGTGTCCAAGGCAACTCTACCTTCCGTCTCACTCTCACTCTCTCCTCTTTTCCCTCTCTCTCCCTCTCCCTTCTCTTTCCCGAAGGCAAAGGATCAATAAAGATATGAAAACTCTTTTGTAGGCTCCGGTGTTCATAAACAGCCCACAATTCATTACGGCACACCATTCAGTGAGAGGCTATAGAAAAGAATGCAACATTTTCAGAAGGTAGGGTAGGTCTAGTTTATGTAAGTGGGGGAGTTGCTTCTGTTTTACTTGTCTTTGAGTGGGGGATAGAATCTGAATGCTGCCCTTTAATGTTTTTACATGTACCTATGGCAAGAATACAATCCATGGATATAGCAGAGACCTACATTCAACAACACCCTGTGCCATGACCTGACACTCTTTCTAAACCCCCCCCCACACACACACACATCATCTTCACTCTGGCAGGTAGCTGTGTTGGTCTGACAAAGTAGAAATATATATTTTTAAAAAAATAAAATTGTCCAGTAGCACCTTAGAGACCAACTACGTTTGTTCTTGGTATGAGCTTTCATGTGCATGCACACTTCTTCAGATACACTGAAACACAAGTCACCACACCTTTATATGTAGTGAGAGGGTGGGGAGGGGTATTACTCAGAAGATTGGTGGGAATGGGTGATTGGCTGATAGGTGTGGTAAACCTGTTGACGACTGTTAACAACTGCAATTGGTCTTACAGGAAAAAGCAAGGGGTGAGATGGCCAAAAATAGCTTTATCATGTATAATGAGATAAGAATCCAATGTCTCTATTCAGACCAGGTCCCTCCATGGTTTTAAGATCGGTAATAAGTTGTAATTCCAGTCTATTTCTGAATTTCTTTTCTAATATGACAGCTACTTTGAGATCTTGTATAGAATGTCCTGGGAGACTGAAGTGTTCTCCTACTGGTTTCTGGTATCTGAAGAAGTGTGCATGCACACGAAAACTCATACCAAGAACAAACTTAGTTGGTCTCTAAGGTGCTACTGGACAATTTTTTATTTTTTTATAAATATTTCTATCATCTTCATTAAAGCCATCCCCTCAATGTGATCCAGTCGTCAACATTCTTGAAGAGTTTGGGCTTGTCCAATATCACCTATTAACTCAGCCATCTTTTACTGGAGACTCAGTACTGAGGAAGTCAAAGATGGCTAAAGAGCTTGAACTTGGGTACTATAGCTGAAGAACACCTACTCCTGTATGAAACTGCTTGATGATTGAGTTCTTGCTCAGAGGGCCTACTCAGAATACTGCTGCTTCCTAAGTTAGGCAGGTTGCAGCCAGTGGCAGCTGGTGCCCACTAGACCTGATGGAGCTGCTAGGAAGTCATGGAGGCATGGCCAATGAGCAGTCACTTTCTCCTTGCAGGGGCTCTGCCCCAGTAGCATAATTCGCTCAACCTTCACTAGCTGCAATATGTCACAGGGCGTTTTCATTTGTGGCACCTCAATAGCAGAACTGCTGCCTCTTCTCATTTGTTCAATGAACCCATTTATAGCTTTCAGATAACAAGTTAAACACGTATTATCTTTAAATTCTTTATATTAATTTAAATAATTATTATACTTAAGGATGGAAAACAAGCAGAACAAGCTAATATGTTATAAACCAGAAAGGGAAGTTGGGGGAAGTCATGGGGTGGTGGTGGTCAGGAATTTACTTTCTGATTATATTATAAGATGTAATTCTGTTAAAGATGAAAAATCTAATAAAAAATATTTTCTTAAAAAACAAGTTAAACAAGTATTATGCGAAAGTTAATGGAGTTTACTACTTTTTAACTATATTTTCTGTTGCTGGTTTTAATGCTGTTCAAAGTGGTTTTAAAATGTTGCTGCTGCTTTTTTTGCTTGCTTGGGGGGGGGGCTTTATGTGCACGCTGCTGCTTTGGTTCAGTTGTAAGCCAGCTCAAAACCAAGCTTGAGAAGTAGGCTATAAATATTTAAACAAACAAACTCAGCAATGATCATACCAGTTCATTCCCTTATGTACCATCATAAATGTATGAACAGGACTCTGTTTGCAGGTCTTTCCTGCTAATCCATACAGATCTTCTGTTTCAACCTGATGTTCTGTGCAGGAATCATTTGAAAGTGCTCATGGGTAAATATTACATTAGAATCTAGTCTGAATTTACAGCAGCCGAGAACAAGGTCTTGGGAACACAGAGCGCGATGGTAGAAAATCAGCTTTCCTTCAGACAACTGGAAGCCATGCCCCTAACTCATATCCTACTCCTTCAGTGAAGAATCTCTTAAAGTGTTCGTTTTCATGGCTCATAATCTAGCACTTCTTCCGTACTCTGTATTTTGCTGGCAAACCTGTTGGTATCTTGCATCAGGAAGAAGGACAGGTGGATGTGAGGCCTTGGTCAACTCTTGATGGATCCTCTGAAAGCTTTGGCTGGTCACTTGGGCAGCCTGGCCTGCTGGTTCTGGGGTTCCTTCAGTATTGGGATCCTTTGCCTGCCCATCCCCTACAAGAAGCTCTAGATTTCTTAGGCCCTGTGAGCAATTTGAGCCCAATTTTTAGCCCATGGACTTGTGCATACTTCCTGTTGTTCCACTACTACTTTCCCCCAGGGGAAATGCTCTTTAGTGCTCAGTCAGAGCAAACAGCAACAGGTTTTAGGCAGATTGCCATTTGTTCCAATTTAGAGCTAAAGAGCAGGTTTTCCTTGGGGAAAGAGCAGAGTAAGCAGGAAACTGCTCTGCCCCATGCTTTACAGGCATGGGGCAAGTGAAAGTATAGACAAGCTCTGTGTCACTTCTACTACAGCTAGAGAGACAGCTGCATCCTTCCCTGAGGGGGGTGACTGGCTGGAAGCATCAGTAGTAAAAAAAAAAAAGATGCAAGAGGAAATCAGAAACATTACCCCATTAGAAAAGAGATAAGACAGACTAACTAGAGAATTATAGCTCAGCTAGTCTTGCAAACTGCTGCATCATGTAATTAAAATATTCCATTTAAACACCACAGGAGTTCCGACCGGGACATGTCAGCTTAAATTCATCTGACTGGCTAACTGCATTACAAACCAACCTTCTGGTTTCTCTTGCAAACCCACACACCGCATCTTCTACTTCAATGGGGTCCTGTGTCAGTGGCATGCTTTGAAGGCCTCATTGCCTGTGGGATAGTTCTGTTTCATGATTCCAGGGAGGCATTTGACAGAAATGCAGCGTGACAGTCCTCCAAGTCAACTTGAAATGCAGCTCGATGGAAGTCCTGGTCAGATGGGCGCACGTAACTTGCTGAGACATATTACTCAAAATTAGTGGATCAATGTCATACTGGGAGAAGATAACTAGGAGGGTCCCCAGAGGGTTTGTCCTGGGTTTAGCGTTGCTCAGTGTTTTCATTACCGACTTGGATGAGGGAATGAAGAGAGCACATTCTTATCAAATTTAGAGATGACACACAAGCTCAAGGGGGATGAAAGCACTTCTGAGAACACGATAAGAATGTAGAGTGGGTTTCAGACTACATCAGGGGATATAGTCTCCTACTTGCAAAGTAAAAGGAGAAAAGAAATGCATATTTATTTATTTATTTTAAGGCCTGGGAGGGGATAACTCCTGAGATGCAATTGTCATCTATAAGGCCTGGGACTATAGCAGATAGCCACTTATTTAGCAACAACATGGTGGCAAGTGTTTTAGCAAGACAGCTTGCTAGTCAATAAGGTGTCCATGTGCTTTCAAACTGCTAGGTTGGCAGGAGCAGCAACCGAGCAACAGGAGCTCACCCCGTCTCAGGGATTCGAACCACCAACCTTCTGATCGGCAAGTCCTAGGGTCTGTGGTTTAACCCACAGCGCCACCCACGTCCCTTATATAGGACACCCTTATTTTCATCAGAGAAATGTTGGAAGGTATGGCCTTTGTGCACATTGATCTTGGTGGGTTTGGGACAGTGGCCAATCAGAATATATCTCTGTCTCTGAAAAAATAGGCCTGTAAGTGGCTTAGGCTAAGAGGATGCCTTCTCCTCAATATAACCAGTCCTGTTTCTGACCAGGCGCTCACACCCATCTTGGTCTTCTGTTAAAATGTAAACATTCATTTCAATTCAGCTCTACTCTGGATAAAAGGGAAGTTTCCTTTCCCACCCTGCACAATTTTATGGCTGGTTGTTAAACCGTGCTTTGCCTTCTAAAATGTCATCAGTGAGAGTCAGTCGCCCTCATATTTTTCTGCATGGTATAAACACACATAAAAAGAATTGCATTAAATGAGCTCCAGCTCGATCAATATTAATATGTCATCTTATTCAAGTTTTGAATCCTGCTGAGAAAGTGCAAGCGGAGGGGAGCCTTGTAGGAGCTGGGAAGTTAATCCTTCAAGCCAATAAAAATCTGGGGCACTGCAATTACTTGATGGTTTGTTGCAAGCTAAAACTTTTAAATTCTTAATGCTGAAACCTGGGTTTCTTGCATCACTGAGGTCCAGTTCTCTGGCCCATGAATTTATATTTAATGTTACATGTATCCATATTTACTACAAAACCTTGTGCCCTGGACTTTTCCATTATAACATTGCCCAAATGTGGCTAATAAAATAAGTAACAAAATATATTATTACTTCAAAACATCACAACCAGTCGCAAGCTTTAAAATGGCAGGAAAAAAACATCTAGAGAACTACAGTGAGAAAACTACCATCAGGGGAGGCTAAATAGCATCCAGAAAAGGAACATCTTAATGTAGTGGCATAAAGCCATAAGAGAGGAAGGCGAGGAGGGTTTTCCTTGGAAGGGAATCCCAAAGCCTACAGAGAATGCAGAATCCTCACCCCATGGAAATGCTAGACAGAAGCTGCTCCTTAGATGGAAGCTGCTCCTTAGATGGAAGCTGCTCATCTGGCTATAAATGCTTACGCTTTTGTCAATGGGAGATGTCCCATCTGAGATGAGGTGAGGAGTGCTATGGTCAGGCTGCCTATTAAGCAGATGTTCCCAATGGGTGGTACTGCCATAGTCACTGAACACCTTCTTTCTTGCTGCCCTGCAGCCCTATTGCCCACATTACCATACACAGCCCATATACAGCCAGTGTGGTGTAATGGTCAGAGTATTGGTCCAAGACTTCGGAGACCAAGGTTCAAATCCTCACTCCATCTTGAAGCTCACTGGGTGCCTTTGAGCCAGTCACTATCTCTCAGCCTAACCTACCTCACTGGGTTGTTGTGCGGATAATATATAGCAGGGGAGAGTCATGCACACCACCTCGAGCCCCTTGGAGGGAAGGTGGAATATAACAGCAATAACAACTATTAATTTTACTTACTTATTTATTTAGCTACTATTAATTATATGCAGCAAGTCAGCTTTTTTAATGGGCGGGGGGACAGCGACAGGTATATCAGTGTGGAAGGTCATAGCTCTCAATGGTGGACGATTCCACACTACATGCACTACATCCTGAGTTCAATTCTCAGCATCTCCAGGTAAGCCTTGTTATGTATTCAGCGTCCTGTGTTTGCCTGAGCTTGAGTTTGGACTAAGGATTCTGAGCCCCTGTGTTCTGATTTGATACCTGATATCCAATCACAGAACATTTCAGGATTTGGGTCTCTGCCATTGGCCCTTAAACTCTGAGTCATGATTCTCAGCTTGGAAGTTTAGACAGCCAATCACGTTGGGAGTGGGAGTGGCCCAGGCCTTCAGAATTGTATATAAGCAGTTGCTTTGTCCCTGTTGTCCAGTTCTGTAGTTCAATAAAGGTTTCTGCTGTTATCACTGTGTCTTGCCTCATGGGAACCCACCTACACTTCAAGCCTGGAAGAGACTCCTGGCCTGAAACCCTGGAGAGCCAATTGCAGTAGAGAACACTAAACTAGATTGCCCAAAGCCTTACTCAATATGAAGGCCGCTTCCTAGGAATCTGACCCAGCCATAATCTCCTGGCAGTATGAGGGACAAGGGGAGCAAGTGAGGGGGATGAGGAGTGTGTCACAATGGATTCCTGTCCTGACTTTGGGTGCTCAAAGTTATGCTGCTATCCAATAAACATTCTATGCATGCTTACTGGAAGTCAGAGGATCTCGCTTCTGAGTGTTGTGCAGGAGAAGGCTTTTCTGTAGGTGAAGCTGTTCACATCCACATGTGACCAGCTCAACTTGGCCAAATTCATTCTTCTATACCATTGCGACGGAAGCTCTGTCCCTATACTTGGGGCATCCTGCAGTTCACGGATCTACATTGTGAAAAGGTATGATATGATAATATGCAAACAAGACGCAAGGAATGTAACAGATGTTTCTCTGTTGTTTTTTACAAGCAGGCATTGTCTAGTCAAACCTAAAGTTTAAGTAGTGGGGAAGAAAGAGATTGCAACAACGGCAACAAAACCCTTCCAAGCATCAACGAAGGCGTAATATAATTTTGTCTAAAAACGCATGAACGAACAATCCAATTTCACTTTTTCTACCCAGGCTTTCTTGCACAGAGTAAATACCACACTTTTTTCCCTCCTCTCCTTCTGACCACTTGTAATAGGATGTCTTCAATTATTGTTATGTTTGCAAGAAGCTGGTAAATAATTCAAATGGGCTTTTTGCCATTTTTCATTTTAATTAATCCACAAAGAATTTTTTATCTTTTTTAAAAACCATTATTTCAGCTAGGAAACAGCAGGCAGCAGGAGGTGGGATGAGGGACCTTACTATATTCCGGTGCAGATGATTTCCAGGGTCATTATTAATAGGGTGTCAAGTTTTGCATTGCCAAAAGGGGGGATTTGCATCAGCAAAAAAAATTAAAAAGACAAAAGAGGACACCAGTTTGCATAAAATTAGCATAAGATGATTTGTATGTATAGACAGAAATTTAGAAATAGTTACTATAATTTAAATAGAAATGCAATACTTCTCACTGCTGTGGGGGCCACCTCACCCAGAAGGCCTCACTCTGACCCCCATGGCCCTTTCTTAAAGCAAGGTGTGGCTGGCCATAGGCGGTGGGGCAGGGATGGTTGGACAGATTGCCACCGAGTCAGCCAATCTAGCTAATAATGAACTGAGAGGAAGGCTGGGAGAAGGGCAACCATTCACCACCAGCAGTCCCTACCGCCCAAGACAATTGCCTCATTCCATCTTCATTATGGAGTTGGCCCTGGTCCTGCCCCCTTAAGAAATAAACATTTTCCAATGTGAAAGCCACCCATAAGCTTTACTTTTATGTTTATGCAGAGCAAGCCCATACATGTGTATTCAGAAGTCCTGTTGTGTTCAGTGGGACTTATTCCCAGGTAAATGGGACAACATCTCTCGGATTATTGGAGGTTTACAGACGGTCTCGGTCCAGTACATCTGAAGGAGCATCTCCACCCCCATCGTTCTACCCGGACACTGAGGTCCAGCGCCGAGGGCCTTCTGGCGGTTCCCTCCCTGCGAGAAGCCAAGTTACAGGGAACCAGGCAGAGGGCCTTCTCAGTAGTGGCGCCCGCCCTGTGGAACGCTCTCCCACCAGATGTCAAAGAGAACAACAACTACCAGACTTTTAGAAGACATCTGAAGGCAGCCCTGTTTAGGGAAGCTTTTAACGTTTGATGCATTATTGTATTTTAATATTGTGTTGGAAGCCACCCAGAGTGGCTGGGGAAACCTAGCCCAATGGGCGCGGTATAAATTTATTATTATTATTATTATTATTATTATTATTATTATTATTATTACTAATAGAGCCTTTTGGCTTACCCTTGTTATTATCATTGTTCATGAGTTGTTAGTCCGCCGTCAACCCAAATAGTGTCATGTGTTTCTGAGAAATTCTGTTGTAGGGAGCCAGTGTAGTTGATAGAATGGAGATTGGGAGCCTATGCACCCTCTGATATTGTTGGGCTCCAACTCCCATCAGGCTCAACAGTCAGGGATGATGGGAGTTGGAGTCTAGGCACATCTGGAGGATGTTTCCACATCCTTGAAGCGAAGGGTTCATCTTGGGCCAGGGGAGCTCGGCACAATCTTCTGCCATCCTCGCTCACAAAGCTCAGAGCGATATGTTGGACATGTCTGCATCTTTCGGCCCTAATCTGTCTCACAGGGATGTTATGAGGATAAAATGGGATCACCTCTTGCATGCTGCCCCAAGTTCCTTGGAGGAAGAGCAGCCTGTTATTGTGGGTTATCCTCAAGTGTGCCTCACCTAAGGTTGACCTTGATCTAAATGCCCACAAAGTACAGTGGAGGATCGGATTTAAAGACTAAAGAGTATGCATCACTCCAAAATGCTTTGCAGCCCGTGCTGTGACTTATGAGGAACAAAATACTTCTGAAGCTGACAGCATGAAGATAAAGCATGGAAGCTGCCTGATGGCAGCACATTAATGCTACGTTGTTGTTTTTCATTTATTTTCCTTGCAGCGCACTGAGATTCATTGCTGAGTGTTTGCATTTGTGTTTCTGGCTCGTTCCGTTTCGTCAAGAACTCACCAAGGTGCGATTCGCTTAAACTGAATGGCTCCTTTGCCTTGATCAGCTATGCTGAGACTAAAGGAAAAACAGAGTGAGTCCATAAGCACAACTTTAATTAGAAGTGTTAATAGTGCTGAGAGCTTAAAGGGAATAAGCACATCTTGGCAGACAAAGGGGGGGGGATCTGCAATTAGAGGAGAGTGAGATATAAGCAGGGGATCAGGTGACCTAGCTTGATGCTTCTGTATTTGCCTGTGCCTGGAGAAGTCACCCATGTCCTGCAGGTGGATAAACTGAACTCCAGGAGTCCATGGATAATTACTGGGAAGAGAATCCCCTGCTGGCCTGCATGAATCATTTATGCAAACTTTAGCCATGTTTTATGGATGAAAAGTAAAAGTCTTGACCGTTTTTGATTAGATACCGCCGCATAGGTAGGTTCTGCTTTGCTTTCCAAAGTTCTGCACACATGAGGGGGAAGAGGAGGGGAAACAGGAAGGGCGTAGTGTCCGTTCCGAACTTGCAAGCTACTGTCAACAACCATCCTCCTTTGCAAAGTTATGGGCCGGAATTGTTTCTCTGGGTGAAAGCAAGGACAAAGTGGATTGGGTACAAGAAGTAGAACAACCTTTGTTCACACAGTATCTGAAGAAGTGTGCATGCACACGAAAGCTCATACCAAGAACTAACTTAGTTGGTCTTTAAGGTGCTACTGGAAGGTATTTTTTTATTTTGCTCACACCGTGAAACTTCCCCTCTCTCTCCTTCCCAGCCATGTGCCCTCAATCTATTCTGGGGTTTCCCCTAACCTTGCAGAGCAGAAGTTCCGTTGCAAAAGTGGAAGTCATTCCGCTCATGCAGTGACTTTGTTTAATTCAACTCAGTGGCTTCTCCATGGTTAGTCATAAAAGCCTGAGTGGTGACATGGAGATTAAGAATTTGGTTGCAGGGATGTGTTGAAAGCTGTGTGGACTGTCCATTTACCACCAGATAGAGACCCCTTCCCGTTTTTGTTCTGTTGGAGTAAACTGCTTTAGTTGTGATCTTTTCTGAAATTAACCCTCTATATACCCAAATTCTACATCAGATCACATAGCATGTCCATGGCTATAGCCTGCACCCAAAAAAACACGCATCCACTGTTTCGTGGGGCCACAATGGCGCAAAAATGTGGTTACAAAGCACGGATCCACATGGATTCTCAGGATTTTTGCATTGGGGTACCCCAAACTCACCGTCAAATCACATATCATGTCTGTGGCCACAGCATGAACCACAAAAATCATACATCCATTGTTTCGTTCAGAATATTTTTTTTCTTGTTTTCCTCCTCTAAAAACTAGGTGGGTCTTATGGAGTGAAAAATACGGTATATGTAACAGGCAGCTTGCTGGTGAGCCTCTTGCTCTGTGGCTCTTAGCCTGTGCTGAGACACTGAAGAAATTGATTGAGGAGGAGCAGATGACACAGTGGAGGTGGGAACATCAGATACAAGAGAGAGATATGAATTGGAAACATCACCTCCAGGGCTTAGCGTTACCTCACAGGTTGAGAGGGGAATCCAGCCAGCCAATGATAACACAGACAGCAATTAAAACTATCATAGAAACTGTTGTCATCATTGTGCAGAGCTAGCCAAAAGAGACCATCGATAGGAAGAGCTGCTGCTTAGGAAAATAGCTGCATGGAAAGCAGCTGCCAAAGGGAAGACAGCCCTTTGGGGAAGATCCTTAGTGGGATCTAAGTCAGAGCCATATAATCTCTGCTGGAGACAGCAAGTGGAGGAGCAGCTGGGAGTTATTGCTATTGTAAGATTGAATATATTATTTCCCTGTGAGTACATTGTATGCTTGTTATTTTTTATTGCAAGCTACCTTCAGTATTATTTTAATAGAAATGTAGGGATTTCTATTGGATTATATCTAATTGGTTTGGTCTAATCTAACAGATTTTGGTCCAGTCTACAAGTTGGTGGAAAAGGGACACGGGTGGTGTTGTGGGTTAAACCACAGAGCCTAGGACTTGCCGATGAGAAGGTCGGCGGTTCGAATCCCCGTGGCGGGGTGAGCTCCCGTTGCTTGGTCCCAGCTCCTGCCAACCTAGCAGTTCAAAAGCATGTCAAAGTGCAAGTAGATAAATAGGTACCGCTCTGGCGGGAAGGTAAACGGCGTTTCTGTGCGCTGCTCTGGTTCACCAGAAGCGCCTTAGTCATGCTGGCCACATGACCTAGAAGCTGTACACTGGCTCCCTGGCCAATAAAGCGAGATGAGCGCCGCAACCCCAGAGTCGGTCACGACAGGACCTAATGGTCAAGGGTCCCTTTACCTTTACCTTTACCTTTACAAGCTGGTGGCAACACTACAGGTTATGCAGATTTTCAGGGACTGTTCTTGCTCTTTAGATTCATCACTGTTGAGGTTCTCCTGCTGTGAAATTTGGAATGGGTAAAGGAGCATGTGAGCATCTAGAGAACCAAAGGTCTGAGTGAGAAGAAGAGGATATAAGAAGCCAGACCCCATAGTGTGTTTCTCTTTAACGCAAGAATGTGAAGTAACAGTACACCATGGTTAGGTCCTATCAGTGCACCAGTTATAACCTGATTTTGTATGTGAGTAATATATATATATATATTATTGGAAATATTAAGGCTGTGTACACAACATATACCTTTAAAGCACATTTCCCCTCTCAAAGAGTTCTGAGAGCTGGAGCTTACCCCTCAGAGAATTACAATTAAGCAACACTTAACCAAACTGCAGTGCCCAAAATTCTTTGAGGGGGAGATATGTGCTTTGCATGTGCTTTAAAGGTATAGTGCGTATGCAGCCTGAGACTCGCTGTTGCTGTTAATATTAAGAATCCTAACGCAAAATTCACCTCAACCTTTTGAACTCCTCCAGCCTGACCCAAAACATACACACTGTAAAATCAGCTTTTAATATATATATATTTTTAAAAAATTAAGTCACTTCAAGGGAATCAAAAGAAAATTAATAATAAATCCTCAAGATAGCATCAAAACTGTGACTACTACCACATCTTCCCACACATTGTTCCCCCTACCCTCTCTCATCAGCAAATGTTTCCAATTCATTGTGGACCAAAGCAACACACCGCATCACCTACAACAAAGCAAACACATGGGCGCTTCACCCCTTGTCAAGTTGAGCAGGTCTCCTTCTCCAACAGCAGAAGATGAATCCTTCGCCCTCCAGCGTCTCTGCTGCAGGAGGAAGAGGAAATCAATTTTCTATGAAGCAGTTAGAGGCCATGGAAAGTCTTGGAACATCCCAGCACCATAAGAGAGCTGCTAGATCAGAACACCCTTTTAACATCAGACTATGCAATGTTCAACGCTTTTCATGCAAAGCTGCTCCTCTCTTTTTAATGTGGGGCTGGAAAAGATGCTCACCTACTGTGCTCTATATGTATGAATGTCTGTCTCCTTGGAAACGAAGATCCAGGCTGCATTTGTTGTTGTAATTTACATTTTTTCTTCTTTTAAAAGTGATCTGAAGACCACATTACATACCTTACTTTGCCTTTTAGGCTTCAGCCTCTAGAAGGGATGGCCTCTGGGGTGCCAGACCATTTATTTTAATTGAAAGGATTGGTTCTGAAGTTCTCCAGAACATGTTAGCAACATGGAAATAATGACAACCCACCAATTCACAAGTTGCACCGAGAAATCCTATGTGCTTTCACTCAGAAGTCTCATTGTCTTTGGTAAGACTCATTCCCTATTCTGTCTCTTTAGGGCTGCATTCAAAACCCTTGCATTCTCCTTATTCCTGGAGTTTTGATTGCGTATGATATTTCAACCTAGACAGCCCTGAGCAGATCTCTCTTAAGATTTCCATATCTTTTCTTCATCCCACACTGTCAATTTGTGCATACTAACAGGTTGCATATTATTAATTGTCTAGCCTTGTTTGTCAGGGAACTGACATCGGAGCGAGAGGCGAAGGGGAGGCTCCCAGATGATGCTGGCGAAGGACCCAGCAGCAGGGGGAGAAACAGCTCAGTAGAGGGGGAAGCTAATCAGCACAACACCAGGGATAAAGGGGGGCAGATGGGGGAATTGGAGAGAGGGCTCCAGGACTCTTCACTGGACATCAGTGAGGAGAGCCCAGGTCCTCCGCTACCCATGCCTTCCCTGCGCAGAAGACTCCCGCGCAGTGAGAGGAGGAGGAGACTGGGTGTCAAACAACTTTTATGTTGGAAGAGGTTCAAGAAACGCCCACTGACGGATTCTGCCAGCGACTGAGGCAGCCAAGATGAGAAAGGGCTGTGCAGTCAGAAAGGTTTAACAAGGCAAATTAGCCGAGGAAGGCACCAGTTTACGCACGAGTAACTCATACCCATTACATTGTTGCTTACCGAAAAGCAAAGAAGCCAGCAGCCACTAGAGTTAGTATGTCAACCCATCAAGCTATTTCAAAAGGGGCAAGTGCTTACCAGGTTCATGTGTGAGACATGAATGCTTCCAGCATGTTCCAGCTACCTGATTATTTTTCACCTGCTTTTTTGTCGCCGATAAGCTTTCGGAAAATATATATACATATTTATACCACATCATAAATCACATCTGAAAGAGTCAGCTGTCATAAAAAGCAGGTAAATAAATACATAGTTATCTTGATTCATTTTCAGCACTTAATAAAGACTTTCTAGCTCCTGCCACAACACATATTAAATTTATACAAGGGCCAAACAGCATATGCAAAGAGAGACAGCATGAGCTAAAAACTGAATAATGTAAGGTAAGGAAATTAAACAATGCTGGCTTTTTTAGTATTATTTTATCTCATATGTACGTTTTACATGTGGTAACACATGACCTCCAGTTGCCCAGGGCTCACACTGGAGACCTGCTGTCCAAAACCTGAGTTGTTCCATACCCTGCAGATGAACATACTGCTGATTCAAGAATGAGGCTGTAAAAGGCAACACCACAACAAACACACACTTTGTGTTTTGTCTGTGGACTCAGCAACACTCGTCAATTATATCGATATAACTGTGTTATAAACATGTGACACTAGATCGTGCTGTAGAGCAGTGCTCGGTTGCCAATGAGATTTTGCCTTGAGAGCTTTTATAGCATTTTTTCTATAGGTTTTTTTTTTATCAGTGTAGATCCAGCCTGCTTCAGATTTAGTGTTGTACTTTTTCATACAAAACCTGATTTATTTTTTCAGTCAAAACTATATTTTAAATGGGGGGGGGCAAATATATATAGCAGAACACCTCTGCTCTGTGGTTTTGTTATTGCTGTGTTGTGGTTTTATTTTATGATGTCAGACAAATTGTACAGGCAACTCCCCATTTACGCATGTTCTAGGCATGCATGACATTTACGCATGTTCTAGGCATGCATGACTGCACAGGCGTGCATCGCGCTGAATCCAGAAGTGTCATGGAAAAGGGCAAAAATGCCTATTAAAGGAGCACAAAAATGGTGCAAAAACAGTGCCTAGCAATCCCAGGAGCCTTTGCAAGTGCAATCCCAGGAGCCTTTGCACTGACCTTGAGGCTTGTGGAGAGCTGGAGTTTGACAAGGGGCTTGGGAGGGAGTAATTGTGGTTGAGTTTGATGGCTTTTGGGTGGAGTTTGGAGGAGTTTTTCTCAGTAATGTTTTTTTTTTTTCCTCAGTTGAGAGACATACTGCTGGAGAAAGCTTTACCAGGCAGGTTTCTGCCTGCTAGCATGCCAGCCATTAAAGGCACCAGAGTCCTGACTGGTCCTATGTACAGACTTATGACTCTGACAAGTTGACATGCACACACAGCCTGGCATTAGGCATTTGTGTGCTACAGATGCTAGCTTGATTTGGGAGGGGGGGGGAGTCAGAACTTCCTCTGGCTAGACAGATTGCACACACTAACTCCATGCCAATCTTTTTTTGAAGTCTCTGGGACACGGGTTATTTTGCTTTATTAAAAAAAGCAACAACACCTTGAATATTTCCAGTAATTTTATATATTTCAGTGATGGAGTCTTCCTAAAGAGGGAAAGCTGGAAATCACATTCCTGCCTATGAGGAGAAAGACAAATAGTGTTTGATGTGGATGAATGCTTGCTTCACCCTCTTGTGCCTCATTTATCATTCACCAACCATCTGCACATCTGCTGTTGAGCCGTGTGCCTGGTAGCTACACAGGCAGAAGAAAAACAGAGAGCATGACGTCCACAGAGGTCAACCAAGCCTGGAGCATGATGGCTGCACAAGCAAGCACCTCCTCAGCCCAGATGTGGGTTATAACACCACCACCACCACTCTGAGATATGGCAGTCTTGTTCATCAGGAAATGGTTTAGAAAGACAGAGAAAACAAAATTATGTCAGGTATTTGGAGCGTATGAATGTGAACTGTTAGCAGAACATTGGGATTGTGGTCATATAAATATTGCTGTTTACCTGGTGTGCCATTTACCATTCTGTGTAAGCAGAGTTAAGTGGCATCTATTGCAATGCTTTTAATTAAAAAATACAGTGGTACCTCGGGTTACAGACACTTCAGGTTACAGAGGCTTCAGGTTACAGACTCCGCTAACCCAGAAATAGTACCTCGGGCTAAGAACTTTGCTTCAGGATGAGAACAGAAATCGTGCAGCAGCAGCGGGAGGCCCCATTAGCTAAAGTGGTACCTCAGGTTAAGAACAGTTTCAGGTTAAGAACGGACCTCCAGAACAAATTAAGTTATTAACCCGAGGTACCACTGTATCCTGTTTGACTGACAATTGGTGTCCGGATTCTATTGGCCATTGCAGGCAGCCCAAATATTTCCCTGAAAATGAGTAGAAAAGGTCTATAGTTCAGTAGTAAAAGCATTTGGTGGGAAACTAGAGGGATCCATATTTGACTTTGGGACGGTTACATATGGCTTCCAGCCAATTGTTATGAGCCCTCCACAGGTGATCAGATGGAGGCTGGATTAGGCCAGCCTCTGCCTGGATTAGGCCAGTACCCACCAGATGTTTTGGACTGCAACACATTTCCCATCATCCCAAACTGTTGGCCATTTGGGCTAGGGTTCTACCAG
This sequence comes from Podarcis liolepis, assembly GCF_965112155.1. Lineage (NCBI taxonomy): Eukaryota > Metazoa > Chordata > Lepidosauria > Squamata > Lacertidae > Podarcis > Podarcis liolepis. Next base: position 36,650,224 of record NC_139555.1, on the reverse strand, counting down.
GAAAACATCCTCACTGTCCCTCACAGCAGTACTAACACTAAACCATAGTTTAGTGTGATGTGGGTGAGTCCACTCGCCCTCCCCTCTCCTTCTCAGATACAGCAGGGTGGGGGAGGACTTCTGGCAAATTTAGTTTCATGATAAAGAATTCCAGCTTAGCATTGTGTATCCTAGCCCAACCCGCAACTAATTATATCAGAATATATTTGGTTGGCTCGTACGTCTGATACGCTGCCTTTTTATTTCAGTTGCTGCTTTGGTATCGGTGACTTTGATGTGGATCTTTTATTATTTTGAGATTTGGGAATGTTAATGTTGGCGTTAATGCTTGTTTAGGGCATTGTAAAACACATTGACAGGGACGCGGGTGGCGCTGTGGGTAAAACCTCAGCGCCTAGGACTTGCCGATCGTCAGGTCGGCGGTTCGAATCCCCGCGGCAGGGTGTGCTCCCGTTGCTCGGTCCCAGCGCCTGCCAACCTAGCAGTTCGAAAGCACCCCCGGGTGCAAGTGGATAAATAGGGACCGCTTACTAGCGGGAAGGTAAACGGCGTTTCTGTGTGCTGCGCTGGCTCGCCAGATGCAGCTTGTCACGCTGGCCATGTGACCCAGAAGTGTCTGCGGACAGCGCTGGCTCCCGGCCTGTAGAGTGAGATGAGCGCACAACCCTAGAGTCTGTCAAGACTGGCCCGTACGGGCAGGGGTACCTTTACCTTTACTTTAAAACACATTGACAGACTCTTTGGGCCAAAATGATGGCGCTTATACTTGAAAAATACATATAGATGTGGCAAGCAAATGTAGGCAACTCTTTGTGGACTGAACGGTTCAATTCTTTTTCTTTCCACAGGATTTGTGTTACCAAGGTGCTGAATTTCATGGTAGTACAGAGCATACTGTCCTATTTGTTTCCTCTACTTCTCACATGCCACTGAGGGAGGTGAGAGTAGGGCCTCCAGGAAGGACTTTCCACTTGTCCTGTGGTTTCTAGGCATGGATCTAAGTGGTTTTTTTTCCACACACACCCCCCCAGAAAACCTGCTCTTTATCGTTAAATCGGAACAAACAGCAATCTATGGGAAACCCAATTGCCCTTTGCTCCGATTCAGCACTAAAGGCCAGGTTTCCCCAGGGGGGAGCAGCAGGGCAAACAGAGGTGTGGTTAAGCCCCAAGACAGCATTCTATGCCTCCTGGATCCAACCCACAGTTGCCCCATTTGATTAATTTAGACTGCACAGTTCTGCATCTTTAAAAGAAGGGGGAATCAGAAAGAAACCCTCTCAGGACCTTCACAGTGGTCCCAATTGCTGCAAATCCTGAATATTTTAGCAGTATTGTAAACGTTGTTTGTGTATTTTCATAGCAGCTGGATTTGTCTTATATGTCCTGTGCTATATATGTCTACAAATTTCTACTATAAATTATAATGAAATATTTATGTTTTTAAAATAATAAATATTTATAAAATATTGTAATAAAATATGTAGGATTGTACATAAACTAAAAGAGTGCTTTGCAATAAAATGGATCAGGGCACAAGTTTAGCAGGGGAAACAGCATTTTTTCTTTTTAAAGGAGACCCGTCTATCCCTTTCCGGAACATGTCTCTTGCACCATGCAGCATAGAATCAATTTGGATTCAACAAAAGTCAGAATGACTCTCATTTTTCTGATCCAATTCAAGTGGGAACAAGGGTCTTTGATACTGAAAATGCCTAACAAGTTGGCACCCTTTGATTTTTAAGCTCAAAAGTGTGCATTAGACATGGTCAGCTTTGAGACAAAGCAGGTGACGCATACTAAGATGAAGAGAGAAATGGCATGTTGCACAGCTGGGTAGATCTCACCTTTCAGTCAACCAGACGGTAGTCAGCTTATTTCCCTCAGGAATAAAAGAGGCAGAATCTCCTGAAATATGTCAGCCATGTTGCAGTAATGAGGCACCTGTGCCTCTCTGATGCTGTTGGACTCCAACTTCCATCAGGATGGCCGATGGGCAAAGTTGTTGGAAGCTGGTAATATCTGAAGGCCTACAGGTCGTTCCCCCCCCCCCATCCCATGCCATATACAGTGGCCAATTACTGTATTTTTCTGTGTATAACACGCCCCAGTGTATAGTAAAGGTAAAGGGACCCCTGACCATTTGGTCCAGTCATGGCCGACTCTGGGGTTGCGGCGCTCATCTTGCTTTATTGGCCGAGGGAGCCGGCGTAAAACTTCCGGGTCATGTGGCCAGCATGACTAAGCCGCTTTTGGCGAACCAGAGCAGCGCATGGAAACGCCGTTTACCTTCCTGCCGGAGCAGTACCTATTTATCTAATTGCACTTTGATGTGCTTTCGAACTGCTAGGTTGGCAGGAGCAGGGGCCGAGCAACGGGAGCTCACCCCGTCGCAGGGATTCGAACCGCTGACCTTCTCATTGGCAAGCCCAAGAGGCTCAGTCGTTTAACCCACAGCGCCACCCGCGTCCCTCCCTGTGTATAAGATGACCCCTATTTGGGGGGACTCCAATAAGGAAACGGGGGGAGATTGCCCAGAGTTGTTAAGCTTTTTTTGGGGGGGATGCTGACAATCGCTCACCCACCTGACCACCTCTGACAATCACACGCCTCGACGAAGCCACCAATCTTCTGCCGACTGGCCGCCAACAGATGCAAATCGCCAGCCCAATTGCCGCCGCCACAGCCTATCGCCAGCAGCCCTTGCTGCATACACCAATCACCCACCCAATCACCGCTGAAAGTCTCCTACTCATGGCTGCCACCAATTGCCCGTCCCCCCTCAGCAATATCAATGTATAAGACGACCTACAATTTTAAACATTTCTTTATAATACAAAAACTTCATCTTATACACGGAAAAATACGGTATGCATTGCCAAAAAAAAAAAGAAGAAGAGTAAACAGGACAAAAATGAGGAGAAAGGAGAACAGAGATTTGCATAAAATGGGAATGCTCTAATTTATGGATTCAACTAACCCAGCATACTAGCTCAAGCCAGCACAAAAGCTGCTGCTCACACAATGGGGATTTTCCGCCTCACTTCTCTCAGCGTGCCCCTTGCTTCTGTCCCAAATCTGTTCTGGAGGGCCGTGGGGGGGGGAGTGTTAATTTGACACTCATCTGACTGGGTTGCCCCAGTCATGATTGCCATGACACGATATTGAATTCCACCCATGGTTTTAGAAAGGAATTTAAAACAATTTGAATTAGACTGTGTAGACAGTAAGATAATAAATACACAACAGGGTCAGGGCGTTCATAATTGTATTGCAGGGAGAATTTCAGTAGCCCCAGTTTCTCCTGCTAGTGTTACACTGAGAGTAGAAGCAGTGTGTCATAATTCTCCCTTTACGCACCTATTAATTGTGTGATATGTCTCAGAGCCCCACGCAGAAGCCCCTACACAGTTACAATTTCATCTCCTCTTGGCAGTTTTCTCTAAAGTTCAGGAGAGCGGAGCGGAGCTTTGTTGACCGAGATCTAGGGTGTCCACAGCTACATGGCATGAGTTCCATAAAAGTCAGTAGGCAAGGGATCCCAATGAAATTGCCTCCAATTGGTGGGAGTGGTGGAGGAGACATCATCAGAAGCAGAGCAAGTCGCCAACCACCAACCTTAATAAATAGGATCTTTCTTTCTCCGGGAAACTGTTTCCCATGGAGTTCTTCAGGAGCAGCCCATCAAAGAAATTTTGCTGAAAAATCATTACAAACACCTTGACCGTGTCCTTTCAGTGTAATTAAAAACCTATTTGCAGGCATGCCAAATGTTTACTAATTACACAAGCATTTGTTCTGTAGTGCTAATGAAAAGAAATGGAGCTACTTTTCAGCAAATTCCAGTTTTTAAGAAATAATTACTCTGTAGAAAATGAGTTACTAAATTATTCCATTCTTCACTGGCACTTGTAGCCTCTTTGTGTTTTATGCTGGAGGCCCAAACGCTTGTAATCATTAGGGGATTCCCCCCCCCCTCCCCACTTTATCTTGAATGAAAAACAAAATTCCGTTATGGAGAGAATGATATAGAAACTGAATCAGAATGTGGCAGAAGGGACTGTTACCCCCATTATCTCCCCCCCCCCCTTTTTGAGATTTATGTATTTATTTCTATCGCTTTCATCTCTCCTTTTAGCAGAGGCTTGTAAAAATAACTGCCAATTAGTATTGCCATATTCCCCACCCCACAGACAGAGAAGAGATGAAATTTAACAACAACTTTTCGTGAGTATATTCTAGAGAGGCTTCATCAGAAGGCATTAGTAAATCCCATACAATAGTAATGTTTGCTGCTGTGGAATCACCTGGCTTATTTAGCAATAGCCCCACAGTCCTCATGGAAGAGTCTAGAGCAGCCTTCACCAAGCTAAGGTAAAGGTAAAGGGACCCCTGACATTAGGTCCAGTCGTGACCGACTCTGGGGTTGCGGCGCTCATCTCGCTTTACTGGCCGAGGGAGCCGGCATACAGCTTCCGGGTCATGTGGCCAGCATGACTAAGCCGCTTCTGGTGAACCAGAGCAGCGCATGGAAACGCTGTTTACCTTCCCGCCAGAGTGGTACCTATTTATCTACTTGCACTTTGACATGCTTTCGAACTGCTAGGTTGGCAGGAGCTGGGACCGAACAACGGGAGCTCACCCGTCACGGGGATTCAAACCACCGACCTTCTGATTGACAAGTCCTAGGCTCTGTGGTTTAACCCACAGCACCACCCGCGTCCCATTCACCAAGCTAGTGCCCTCTAAATGCTTTGGACTACAACTCCCCAAAGCCCTATTGCAGTTTGAAGCAATAGGATGACTAAAAACTGACTCCTCTTGGGGGGGAAATTGTCCAGACCCAAAATATGGTTCCAAAGCTTTATTAACAGAACGGAAGGTCATCCAGAAGACAATGGTGGAATCTACACACATATAAGAACTGTTCTGAAAATTGGTTTTTTAAAATTTTTCATAAGGCTCACCATCACCACCTAGTGTCACGTTGTATATTGCACTTAAAACACACTTAAAACATTTTATTTGCAGCTGTATAGCTGAGTCCAATGTGGCTCTTTAACTTAAAAAGTTTTTCTCTCACCCCTCACCCCTGGAATAAGCAATTATATTTGTATATGACTAAAAACAATTGCTCTAAAGCAATTTCCCTGTTTTCAGGTGGACAGAAATCCACAGTAGACATCATCCTAGAAGAGGCCTTACCTTCTATTTGCTGCAGGATCATTGAACTGTAGAGTCGGAAGGGACTTGAGGGTCATCTAATCCAACCCACTGCAAAGTAGGAATCTTTTGCCCAACATGGGGTTCAAACCCACAACCCTGAGATTTAGAGTCTCATGCTCTACTGCATACCTGTCAACTGCCCTGGGAAAAACGGGATATCCCATTTTTTTCTCATGAAAGAACAGCAGCCCAAATGGCTGCTGTGATCTCGTACAATTTTGGACAGTATTTTTGTGGGGCCTGGTGGCCCAAAACACACATTTCTTTCTTTTAGCACCTCCTTTCTTTTAGCAAATGTTTTGTCCCATTGGGGAAGTGGTAATTCTGTATTGATTTGTATTGGATGTTGCATGTGATGCCAATAAAAGGTTTTATGATACGACGATTTTGGGGCCACACAAGATCACTGCCCCCCAAAAGCACATGTTACATGCAAATCACATGTCACCAAAACACATGCAATGGCCCCTTAGTTTGGGGGAAGAGCGGCTTCAGAAGGTGTGAGGTGGAGAAATGGCAAGGATGAGAGGAGGGGTCACTTAACCCCTTCCCCTCCTGCCTCTTCTCTGTCCCAAATTGACCTTGCAGATTTCGATAAGTGTGCCGACTGATCCGAAACCCCGTTCTCCTTCAACAGAACTGCGGCAGAGTTCAAGCCAATTTTTATTATTATCATTTTGTCATTGAGCACGCTTTGGCAGCCATCCTAGCCCATATGCTTTCCTCCTCGTGGCTGACGGTGACTTCTGCTCCAAATCGAGATGCAAATTATTTTGATCGTAACGTGACTGGCCCCCAGGGGCTGCAAGTGCGGTGGAGACATATTTGCGACTATCATAAATAAGATGAAATGTGTGCATCTGCTTCCTTCTTCTGCAGGCGCAGGAAATGTTTGCAGGCCAAAGGGGATGCTTCTCCGGCTCTGGTGTTCTGGAGAGCGCAGTGCTAAACTGCACATGGATCCACGAACCACCTGGCATTCATTTCTCATCGTAGCTGCATGCCTGTTTGAGCCAGCTTGCAGTGCCTTCTGGGAGGCTTAGACTTTGCGCCTCGGTAAAACCAAAAACCTGACGGTGACACTTCTTCCTAATCTGGGGGAAGACAGTGAAGAGGAAACAGAGTTCTGACACATACAGCCAGCCTGTTATAGAATCCTAAGGGGTGACACGTCTGCCTTGTCTGGATTCTGTAGGACTTTCTGAGCAGATGGGAAGACTGGCTGCATTTGCTGATGATGGATTAAGAGGCTTATCTTTTCAATCTCAACTTTCTCCGGGGTTAGTCAAATTTCAGAGGGGCTCAATGGCAAGGTGTAAGATGAGGTTGATTAAGGGGATGAGCCCCAATGTGACGAGGAAGCTAATTATGAAACATGTGCTTGCTCCAGGACAGGGGAGGATGACAAAGACAGAAAAAACAGTTGGGAGTGAAAGGTGACTTGCACATTTATCTGCATCTCAGCCATGATAAATAGTTTGGGAAGATCATTGATTCTGCGACTTTCTCTGATCACCAGGCTTCCTCAACCATCTGACTGGATTCTTCATTACCTACAGGTGCTGTAATCCTACACATACCTGCTCAGGAATAATGTGCAATCCTATATATGTCTATTGATTGAGCTCAGTCAGGTTTACTCCCAAATTAGAGGGTATAGGATTGCAGCTTTAGGTTGGGTACACACTGCTGGCTTAAAACATAGCTAGGCTGTTTGTTTTTTAATTTCAATCAAAGCCATTTTGGGGGGGGGGGGAATGTATCAAAATACAATACAAGAAACGACAGGATAGATATGGATTGTGGCTAATATTGTGTGTGCACATCAGGAAAAATTTGTATAGAGTATGGGATAAGTATAAAAACTTATTGGAGACAAAAATGCCACTTTGGCTCACAGCGTTAGAAGCCATAGTGTAAAGAAAAAGAATATGAGAGAATGTTGGACAACTTATAGAAATTTATTAAAACAAGAGGAGAGTTTAAATTAAAATAATTTAAGAATTTATCAGGAAAGTTAAAAACATGGATATAATCCCATCAACTGAATGAAGTATTTAAAAAAGATAAGAAACGAGGGTTTGGGGAACAAATATCACAAATGAAGAGAGATCTGTTGGAATGTAATGTTACAGTGTTGTCTAAAATGTATAAGATATTACTGGACTGGGAAACAAGGGATGAGCAAGTAAAATCTTCAATGATACTTTGGGCAATAGACATTGGTTATAATATAGATATGGAAGCATGGGAATGATTGTGGAATACAGATATAAAATTTACAGCATGCTATGGTTTAAGAGAAAACTATATGAAAAAGTTATATAGATGGTTACATGTTCATTATTTGTTTTGTACTGGTTTTTGTATTTTCCTTTTAAGTTTTCTCCTCTCCCCGCCCCCTTTGTTTAGTGTTATGTGTGTTGGGTTGTACAATAAAATAAATCTTATTTTTTTATATAAGAAAAGTTATATAGATGCTATCTAACACCAAGTAAACTGGCAAAAATGTATAAATCAAAATCAAATAAGTGTTGGAAATGCAAAGTGAAAGAAGCTATCATATGTGGTGGTCTTGCAGTAAGGTTAAAACTTACTGGGAAATGATATATAATGAATTGAAAAAGATGTTTAAAATAGCATTTGTTTAAAAAAACACAGAAGCTTTCTTTCTGGGAATTATAGGGGCATAACTACCTAGACAGTATAGAAATTTATTCATGTATGCGACTACAGCGGCAAGAATGTTATTGGTCAAAAAATGGAGAGAAGACTGGATACAAAAACTCATGGAATATGCAGAAATGGTGAAACTTACCAGAAAAATATGAAATTGAAACAACAAACTTTTTATAAAAGAATGGAAATGGTTTATTGAATATGTACAAATAAATTGTAAACGGTTAAGAACATTGGCAGGATTATTGTAATAACCTGCAGTTTCATAAGAGTAACTAATTAAAGTAGATGAATAAAAGAATAAGTTAAGTTAATTTAGAATATGCAGGAAATGATAAATATAAATTTAAGGAGCCGCAGAAAGAGGAGGAAGAAAGTTGAGTTTTGAAATGTTAAAATTATGAAACTATTGAAATACATATAACTGAAAATTACAAATAAATATATATATATATTGTGTGTGTGCACCATTTCCAACACCTGCAGTGGGAATGCAGAGTAAATGTGATTGTGAACAGTCCCCTAAATAAGTAGGACTTGCTTCTGAGTAAACAACCATGGGGACAGGCCATTATACCAACAATTCATTGTTGTTTTTAAGTACAAACTGCTTTCCATTAGGGGAAATGTCATTATCCCTTGCTGCTTGTGTACGGTGTGATGATGTCATTTGTATTTTATCTGTTATTGGTGTTGTGATTACCGGTAGATGCTTTTATCTGGTTTCATCTTTATGAGCTGTTTGAGGTCCATCTCAAGAAAAGCAGGATACAGGTCATTAAAATGATAGTAGCAGCAACAGTAGTAGTAATAACTTTGCAGCACAGATATGAGGATAAAAGCATCTGGATAACTGTCAAAGACTGAACAATTGCTTGCAAGCTGAACAAAAAGAGGACACATGGCTTTTGTCCTACAACGCCTCCCATTATTCTAATAGTCCAACTACTGAAGCAATGGCTGCAACCCTCAGTCGTTTTGAAACAACATCAGTTTACGGTCATCAGATACTCTTTTCCTTCCTTACAACATGCAGTTTTTGCCCAGAATTAATTGCCAGTCGCCACAGTGATGTCAACTGCAACCTGGGAGTGATTTGGTGTACCTATATAAATATGCTACACTGCTTTGGCTTCTCTCAAACACCTAGTTGGCAACTATCAAAATATTTCCCTCATTATTTCTTTTCTTTTTAAAGGAATGAAGTGGCGCTCTCTGGAAAGAACATAGGGGAGCCACATTAAACTTAGTAGGACTGTGCAGACGGAACCCAGTTCTATGAATGCTTACTCTGAAGTAAATCTCATTGAGCTCAGGGTATTTTGCGCCCATGTAGGTGTGCCTAGCAGTTCGAAAGCATGTCAAAGTACAAGTACATAAATAGGTACCACTCTGGCGGGAAGGTAAACGGCATTTCCATGCACTGCTCTGGTTCGCCAGAAGCGGCTTAGTCATGCTGGCCACATGACCAGGAAGCTGTACGCTGGCTCCTTCGGCCAATAAAGCGAGATGAACGCTGCAACCCCAGAGTCGTCTGTGACTGGACCTAATGGTTAGGGCACCCTTTACCTTTACCTTTACCTAAGTGTGCCTAGGATTGCAAGCTAACAGTGCAATCCTACGCATGTCTTCTCAGAAATAAGTCCTATTTGAGTTCAGTGGGACTTAGCTCACAGGGGTCAATGCTTATAGGGTTGAAACCTTAGCATCTTCCATGTCATCTATGGAAGGACATCATAAGAACATAGGAAGCTGCCTTTTACCAAGTTAGATAATTGGTTCATGTAGCTCGGCATCCTTTGCACACAACTTGTACACTTTGTTTGGTTTGCTGCAGCCTGTCCATTGAAGATGCTCTGACAAAGAGATTGCTGCTTACCAGACTAACATCTTGTGTCATCTAATATGATGAGGAGCCTTGGGCCAAAGCACTGGCTGGCAAAATGAGGGAGCCCCACAGGACAAGTGGCCTGTTAGCTCTTTTGGGGAGAGGAGAGAAGGGTTTCAAATCCTTTGAGGCAGAAGCGCTATCAGGAGAGGACAATTGGGACAATAGGTTTAAGTGGGATTTAACTTTGAAGTGTTCGCTGGGCCCCTCCAAAAGCCTGGAGAAATGTGCCTCTTTGCCTCTGAGCATGAATGGCAATAAACCAAAAGAAGAAAGAATCACAGCCTCTGGAGAGAGAGACAGAAGTGTCTGGCATTCTAGCAGGCTTTGTTTTCATCGGGGGGGGGGGTGTCATATTAGCCTTGTTCAAGAGAAAGAGTTTACAGCTATTCCAAGATGCATTATTATTCGCATTTGCATTGTGTTTATATAAAGCCTCCCCCACCAGGAGATGATTCTCAGGATGCTTTGCAAAATGACAATATACCCAGCACTCTCAGTACTTGCAAAAATAATAATCATAAGATGACATACAAATATTAATAGACCTTAAAAAAAACAAAGAAGGAAAAGAAGGCCAAGCTCACCATTAAGGTGAATGAAGCAGCTGCTTCAGGCACCGGATTTTGAGGGTTCTGAAAGAGTAGCAAACTCTTAGTAATGGCATGTGTTGTTGTCAAGAAGGGGATTTTTGCGCCTTGGGTGCCAGAATAACTTGCCCTTGGAGGTGCCCCATTTGCTTCTCTGCCTGGAGGAGCAAGATGTGTTGGCCTTGAAGGGGAAGAAGAAAATGCAGGCTAAAGGGGAACCAATAGGACATGCATGGCCAAATTTGGCCCTCCATCTGTTTTGGGACTACAACTCCCATCATCCCTAGCTAACAGGCCTAGTGGTCAGGGATGGTGGGAGTTGTAGTCCCAAAACAGCTGGAGGGCCAAGTTTGGCCATGCCTGCAATAGGAAATCTTTAAGCATCTGGAAAACAAAAAAAGGACTTCAGGCCAATCAAGGTGTCTACAATAAAGGCGAGAAGACTAAAGATGTAGCTCCTCCACAGCAAAGTCACAATCAGCACTGCATTGCTGTGCCAAGACAAATTGCAGTTGCCACGATGCCTTCTTTTTTCATGCAGTTATGAAAAGGGCAGGAGTCTCAGCCTTCTTTGAATTGGGTCACATAGTGTGCCACTTTCCCCATATGGAGAACATGTAAAGGAAGGATGGAGAGTCCATGACCCTCCAGATGTTTGTTGTATGACAAGCCCCATCAGCCCCAGCCAGAGTGGCCAATATCCATCAGGGATGGATGGGAGTTGTAGCCCAAAAACATCTGCAGGGCCACAAATCTAAAGGGTGCAACTTGGTAAGTAGACTCCACCTGTAAGGAGAACATTCCTCCTGTCTCCCCTGCCCAGACTACTGCCTGCCACTGTCTGCTCTGCCTTTCATTGGAGGGGATGAAAGTCTGTCTTCCTGTAATGTCTGACTATGTGAATATCAGTTGAGCTAGCGGGCCCAGTGGCATGCCCAAGTCCAAAGCTGATCACATTTCCGTTTGCTACACTTTGTCATTAAGTTTGCCAACTTTGTTGTCACATTCTTCATCCACTGAGCAGAAGATCCTGCCAGATGGTCATCCACTCAAAAAGCATAACAAAATCTGTTCTAATTTTGCTTTCATTGCATATGACTGATGAAGAAACAGATGGTGGGTTCAAACAATATAAAACAAGCCTGCTATCCTTATCCTACTTGGGAGTAAGTCCTGCTTAATTAAACGGGACTTATATCTGAGTAAATGTGCCTGAGACGTGGTATCAACTCACTTGTGCTAAAATCTTATGCATACTCACTAATAAGCTCTGTAACTCAGTGGGACATACTTCTAAGTAAACAGGGAAAGGGGACTAGTAAGGCTCTGGTTTGTTGGTATGTTGTTGAGATGTGTGTGGGGGGGTACGATTTCCAAGTCTCTGGTATTTCTCCAAAATTTAAATTTCCTATTACATCTCCAGGTACAGTATTTCAATTAGACCATACTGAGAGTGCCCATAATACTGTACTAGAGACTCTGTAGCTCCCTTCTGTTCCCTGGGGACCCTGGGAAGAAAGTATGATTTGTAGAAGCAGATTGGCTCTATAGTGCAGATATGTTGATTGCCTCAGAAATATCAATACAGTCGTACCTTGGAAGTCAAACGCCTTGCAAATCGAATGTTTTGGTTCCCGAACGCCACAAACCTGGAAGTGAGTGTTCCGGTTTCCGAACGTTCTTTGGAATCCAAATGTCCGACACGGCTTCCATGGTTTCCAATTGGCTGCAGGAGCTTCCTGCAGCCAATCAGAAGCCGCGCCTTGGTTTCCAAACATTTTGGAAGTCAAACAGATTTCTGGAACAGATTCCATTTGACTTCCCTGTATATGCCAGGGGTAGGCAACCTTAGGCCCATGTACCACAAGCAGCCCACGGGGGTCGTTTAACCAGCCCACGAGCCATTCCCACACAGAGCCGCCCACTCGGTGAGTCCCCTCGCACTGCGCTAAACCGGAGCAGCGCGGTATGGGGACTCGCTTCCACAGCTCTGGAAATTGCGTCTGCACATTCTCAGACACTGAAAATTGTGTCTGCGCAGACGCAGACGCTGGAAATTGCGGCCTTGTGCGTGCAATCCGGTCTACGGAGGCATCCCTGCTGGAGTGAAGCGGCCCAGGTGAGGTAAACCTTGCCAACCCCTGGTATATGGAGTGAAATACAGATTTCTAGGTGGCAGTGTGGCCAGAGGGAGCTGGAGTCCATTCCCTGGACTGGTTGCAAGAAAGAAGGGAGGTGGGTAAAGGTCGGCTGAGGTAAGGCTGAGGATGGTACAGCATTGCCTCATTTGCTCTGATGGACCAGCCTCCATTGACCATGATAATGAAAGAAATGCACCCCTAAACAGAGAGCCAGTATGATGTAGTGGTTAAGAGTGATAGACTCGTAATCTGGGGAACCAGGTTCGCATCCCCACTCCTCCACGTGCAGCTGCTGGGTGACCTTGGGCCAGTCACACTTCTCTGAAGTCTCTCAGCCCCTTGGCAACTGAAGAAAAGGCAGAAACTAAATACAGTTACAAGCCTAGAGGTGGATGGAAAGAACATATCCAAACCCAATGAAATCAGAAATTGCTTTTTAAGTTACTTCAAAAAACTCTACACCCAAGGCCCACAAAATGAAGAAGATATAGACAAATTCCTCGGAAAATATGGACTACAAAACATCTCTCATCAAAGTAAGATGGACTTGAACCAGAGAATCTCAGAACAAGAGATAGAGGCTGCCATTCAGAATATGCAACTGGGCAAATCTCCGGGACCAGATGGACTGACTTCCAGATACTACAAATCGCTGAAGGAATGGTTGGCTCAACCACTAAGAGAAGTTTGCAATGAGATCCTTGAGGGAAAAAAGGCACCTGAATCGTGGAAAGAGGCATATATTTCACTCATACCAAAGTCAGAGACTGAAAAGACCCAACTCAAGAACTACCGCCCAATATCTCTGCTTAATGTGGATTACAAAATTTTTGCAGACATTTTGGCAAAAAGATTTAAAAGAGTTTTGATGGAGAAGATTCATAAAGACCAAGCAGGCTTTCTCCCTAAAAGACACCTAGCAGACAATGTAAGGAATGTAATAGATATTTTGGAAAAGTTAGAGGTGAACATAAACACTAAGGCAGTATTGATCTTTGTGGATGCGGAGAAAGCCTTTGATAATATTTCTTGGAGTTTTATGAGGAAGAATCTTCATGGGATGGGGGTAGGCCAGGGTTTTGAGAATGGTATGGCTGCAATATATTCTGAACAAAAAGCCAAACTGATTGTAAACAATGTTGTGACTGAGGAACTTAAGATAGAAAAAGGAACACGACAGGGGTGCCCGATTTCCCCATTACTTTTTATTTCAGTTCTGGAGGTGTTGCTGAATATGATAAGAAACGACCAGCAGGTCAAAGGTGTGCAGGTCGGAGCTAAACATTATAAGTTAAGAGCGTTCGCAGATGACCTAGTATTGACTTTGCAAGAGCCAAACACTAGTACGAAAAGGGTTTTAGAAATAATACAACAGTTTGGCCAGGTAGCTGGATTTAAGTTGAACAAGCAAAAAACCAAAGTTTTAGGGAAAAACCTAACAGACATGGAAAAGGAGAAATTCCAAGAGGAAACAGGTTTGACTGTGGTCAAGAAAGTCAAATACCTAGGGGTTTACTTAACATCTAAGAATCAGAATTTGTATAAGGACAACTATGAAAAATGTTGGTCAGAAATCAAAAAAGATTTAGAAATATGGTCAAATTTGAAACTGTCAATGTTAGGCCGAATTGCAGTAATTAAAATGAATGTATTGCCTAGAATGTTATTTTTGTTTCAGACCTTGCAGATTATTGATAAGATGGAATGTTTTAAGAGGTGGCACAAAGATATCTCGAAATTTGTCTGGCAGGGCAAAAAGCCCCGAATTAAATTTAAAATATTGACAGATGCTAAAGAAAGAGGGGGTTTTGCCCTGCCGGACCTAAAATTGTACTATGAGGCAGCAGCTTTTTGCTGGCTCAAAGAATGGATGCTCCTCGAGAACACGGACATCTTGGATCTGGAAGGTTTCAATAACGCTTTTGGTTGGCATGCATATCTTTGGTATGATAAAGTTAACAGTGCCTTTAAAAATCACATTGTCAGAAAAGCATTGTTTAATGTTTGGATAAGATATAAAGATCTATTGGAAAACAAAACCCCTAGATGGGTGTCACCAGTGGAGGCTAAAGCAGTGAAGAAACTCAATATGGAGGTCGGATGGCCGAAGTATTGGGAAATTTTAGAACAGGATGGAGATAAGTTCAAACTACAAAGTCAGGAGAAATTGAAACATAAAGTAGAAAATTGGTTCCAATATCGCCAAATAATGGAATTTTTTAAACAGGACAGGAAAGTCGGTTTCCAGGTGGAAAAATCAAAATTAGAAACCGAACTGTTAGAACCCAATACTAAGAATTTATCTAGAATGTACAACTTGTTGTTGAAATGGAACACACAGGATGAAACAGTTAAATCGGCTATGATTAAGTGGGCTCAGGATGTTGGACATAACATTATGTCAGCTGACTGGGAATGGTTATGGAACACCGGTATAAAATTTACGGCATGTAATGCCTTAAAGGAAAACATTATGAAAATGGTATACAGGTGGTACATGACCCCAGTCAAGCTGGCAAAAATCTATCATTTGCCCGATAACAAATGTTGGAAGTGTAAAGAGACTGAAGGTACCTTTTATCACCTTTGGTGGACATGCCCGAAGATTAAGGTCTTCTGGGAAATGATCTATAATGAAATGAAAAAGGTACTTAAATGTACCTTTTCTAAAAAACCAGAGGCCTTTCTCTTGGGCATTGTCGGCCAATTGGTGACAAAGAAAGATAGAGCTTTTTTCATGTATGCCACAACAGCAGCAAGAATACTCATCGCAAAGTATTGGAAGACACAAGATTTACCCACTTTGGAAGAATGGCAGATGAAAGTGATGGACTATATGACACTGGCCGAGATGACAGGCAGAATCCGTGACCAACGAAAAGAGACGGTGGAAGAAGAATGGAGAAAATTTAAAAGCTATCTTAAGGACTACTATAAACTTAATGAATGTTAAAATGCCGTGGTTTCCAGAAACAAAGGGGTACAGAGATATAAGGTTAGATTATAAAAGAGGACTAAGATGATAGAGATTGGAAAGTAACAATTGGGAGTTGCTAGTTGAACTATGGACATTGGGATGCAGAGAGGGGGGGTATGGGGAAGTCCAAGAAAAGAGGTTTATGAAAATATGTTTGAAACTATACGTGTATGTTTGTCATTTTTAGTGTTTGTCTGTTTTTCTTAAAAATGTTGTAAAACCAATAAAAATTTTATAAAAAAAAAATAAAAAAAAATGAAGTCTCTCAGCCCCACTCACCTCACAGAGTGTTTGTTGGGGAGGAAGGGAAAGGAGACTGTTAGCCGCTTTGAGACTCCTTTGGGTCATGATAAAGTGGGATGTCAAATCCAAACTCTTCTTCTTCTTCTTATTCTTCGGCAACAGAGACTGCAGGTTCTGGGTATTGCACTCCGTTTAGCTCCCCAATTCCCTGTATAAACACAGACTTCCTCGCAGCCAACCGTGTTTCAGTATCTTCAAATGCTGGATTCAGCTGCAGACACATCTCTGTCTAGCCAACATGTTGCATAGAGGCTTCTTCCCAGCCAACAGTAAATGGAGTTGGCTAATGAGAACTGGCCAGAGCTGCCTTTTCCTCCATACTAGATAAGCAGGTTGGCGAACGCCAGCCAGCAGCTGCGTCTGCACAAGAGAGCAGCCAGCGGCAAAAGTTCTTCTACGAGTGCCAGGCCGGAGAGAGGACAAGGCAGCGGTGGGGGGGGGAGAAACCTCTCCTCCTACAACCTCAGCTAATTACCCGGTCTGGGATGCTGCCACTCATAACGCAGTCGAGAAAAGGCTCTGGGTTTGTTCAGCAGCATCCGGATGGATTAGAAGACAAGCTGCCGCGATGCTCATGCCTCACACTGCATGCTGGGACTTTAATTCCAATTCCAGCTGGTGGTTTAGATACGGCCTAGGTTTCCTCTCGCTCTGTGTCAGCCTCCAACGCAGGACATTTCATGGTTTAGAAGGGGTGAGGCCCGGGGGAGAAGTGTCTTAAACTATTTTCCATTGACCTCTGTGGGTGGTAATGAAATATTCCGCTGTGTCTCCACATTTCCAGGGGCTGGTGGGGCTGAAATAAGTTTCTGAAATAACATGAGACCCAGCAGTCTTGACTCCCACATGAGCTCTGTGTCCTATGCCAGTAGGAACCAGGAGGGGGGTAGATGCTGAAAAGGACAGGGGGAAACTGCACCTTTCAATAGTTCCGCAAACAAGGGAATCACTTGTGCGGCAAATGGTTCATTTCATATCCAAAAAGGGACAGGGCCCGTGTAGTTGCCATACATTTAAAACAAATGTCTCCCCCCCCCCCAAAGAATCCTGGGAACTTTAGTTTACCCCTCACAGGGGTTCATTTCCCAGCACCCTTAACAAACTACAATTCCCAGGATTCTTCAGGGGGAGCCGTTGGTTTACATGTCTGCTGTGCACACAGCCAGGGCTTCTGATGTCATTGGACTGCAACTCCCATCATCCCTAGGGAGGCTGACGATGCAGGGAGTTGGACTACCTTTGGGGCCCCAAGGTTGAAAGACAATGTTTGACACACCTATTGAAGATCCAGAAGGCCCATCCTTTTTGGCATCTGGCCATCCTATTGTGAGTTCTGTTCCCCAGAGTCTTGGGCTGTTTTGTTACTTCTCATTTGTGCAAACGATGCTGGCAGAATGCCACACTGTGTCCTGATTTGCTCTCAGTTTGTGAGCTTTTCAAGTTGGGAGCTCTCAATGGGCAGACTGAGGTTGGTAGGGCAGAGATTCATTCACCGTAATGGACCTTCCTCCACCGCTCCCAGCAAGGTCAGTGAAGGAGATCATTCCAGAGTGTACGCAAAGGACTGTGACCTTAGGTGCAAGAAAGAGAAGCCAATCCCATTAATTCACCACTTCTGCCCTTGGAGTAGCCTCACAAGGAATGGCACCATCAGGGCAAGATTATTAAATTATCGTCTTTGAACATGTCCTCTCAATATACTTGGCAGCATCTCACAAAGCTGCATCCAACACACAAGGAAATGTGAAGCCCTGACTGGATCATGTATACCTGAAGGAGCGTCTCTACCCCCATCGTTCAGCCCAGGCACTGAGGTCCAGTGCTGGGGGCCTTCTGGCGGTTCCCTCCCTGTGAGAAGTGAGGTTACAGGGAACCAGGCAGAGGGCCTTCTCGGTGATAGCTCCCGCCCTGTGGAACGCCCTCCCATCAGATGTCAAGGAAACAAACAAATATCTGACTTTTAGAAGACATCTGAAGGCAGCCCTGTGTAGGGAGGTTTTTCATGTTTGATGTTTTATCTCTTTATTATTATTATTATTAACAATCTGCTGGGAGCCACCCAGAGTGGCTGGGGAAACACTTCTTCTTGTTGTTGTTATTGTTATTGTTAGTTATTGTTATTGTTATTATTTGCTGGGGAGGTTGCTTGGGGAGGGGACCTGCTGCTGAAGAAGAAAAATAAGAAATAACTCTCCATTGTATGTCCTCCTCGTTCTGCAGTTGTGAATGAGGAACACGGTTTAAATAAACTTTGGTTTCCTTGCTTTTCAAGGTGTGTAAGGAAACCTTGGAAGCTTCATTATCCCCTTTCAGTACCTATTAATACGAATAATTGATAGCACAAACTCAGTTTATAAAAGACAGTCTGGCATTTGCAATAGGAGAGAGAGGAGGAGGAGGAGGAGGGAGGGAGAAACCAATTAATTTTGTTTGTTTTCTTAAAAAAGAAATGGCACTGAATCACAGCAGAGTGTGCCTCTTCCCTGCCTTCCCTGAGATGCATTTCAGGAATACATCAGCTGATAACCTTCTCGATTTACAAGGCAGGCTGCTTGTCAGAGCCAACCTAAACTGGGTTTAATTGAAAGTCTCCTGATGGCAGTGGGAGTGAGATATCGGAAAGGGCACCTTCATAGGAGAGTGTAGTACAAAGAGACTGGTGAAATGGGAGAAGGACTCTCAAAAGAGGTGGAGAGAGGGAGAAGGAAGCTCTAGCGAGGGAGCAGCACCCTCTGCTGGGCCGTTCCCAGAAGGGATGTGGAATTAGACTGGGCAGACAGGCGAGCTTGAAAGCAGCTGGTAATTTGGAATGGCATGTGTTACTTACTTATACTTACTTATCAAACCTTTATTAGGCATTGTGCAAATAAAACCATAAAAGAGGAAATAACATATAAAAGCTTTGAAATATATATAAAAGGCAGCAGTTGGCTACATACATATATATATATATACATATAAAATCAGTGGTTTTCGTTGTTAACCTGCTCCTTGGAGGACTGCTACCAAAAACTCGGCTACCCCCGCCGTTACCCTTTGGTCGACGTCGGATAGGCAGAATCCCACACATTCACCTTGCTGGGGTTCCAGACCACCCAAAAGAGGGGACAGCACGCGTTGACGTGGGATACTGTACAATGGGCAATGAAAGAGAATATGCTCTACAGTGTCCGGGACATTCATAGAACATCTGCAGAATCTCTTGTTTCTAGGAATGTTTTGATATCTTCCCCTGACAAATGCTGAGGGAAAAACATTCAAACGGGCCAGCATAAAAGCCCTACGTTGGGCTGGGATTATTAATTTAGTGACGTAATTGGCTCTGCTGTCTAGGATATTTAAATCATAGAATATGGGGGAGCAAATTTTGTTTACAGCTGCCATAATATTTTGTCTCTCGACATCCTTTAGTCTAGTTAGGATATTATGGAAAATGTATTGCTCATTAGAATTGTACAGGGGCTCCAGCTCGATGCCTAAAGATTCAATCTTTTTTTCGAGGTACTGATACCATCTTGATTTATAGGAGTCTTTGAGCAAATCAGCGAGCAGACTTGATGGAGGGCAGCGAAAATGGCAGCGTAACCAGTACTTTATTGAGGTGGACCATGCCCAATATTCCATTGTGTGTATGCCTATTTCTGCACACATTGTTTCATATTTGATCACAGCTGGGAGTCCAAGAATACGTCTCAGAAAGCTGGAGTGAATCTTTTTTAAATCACTGTTATATGCTTGGACCCATAGCGGGATTCCATAGAATATCTGGGATTGCACTTTTGTTTGAAATATCTGATTGGCCGCAGGAATAAATTGATTACCTTTCTGATAATAAAAACGGGCAACTGCTGATGAGGTACACTTTGCCTGTTTTATGGCATTTGTGCGATGATTTGCCCACCCTAAATTGCTCTGGAATAAGATTCCCAGATACCTATAGATTTTCACTTGTTGGATTTCTTGCCCTCTTATTTTCCATTTCTCTAATTTCCAACCATTCGAGAAGACCAAAATTTTTGTCTTCTCATAATTTATAGAGAGTTTGTTACATTCGCAGTAAAGGATCAGAGAAGATATAAGACGTTTCAGACCCAAGCTCGTTAATGATAGTAGGACAGCATCGTCTGCGTATAATAAGAGAGGAACTGGTTTCTGATTAAGTTTAGGGGCATGTGATTCTATTTTTTGGAGGTGATCTGGCAAGTCTGATAAAAATAAATTAAATAGAAAGGGAGCGAGAATACACCCTTGTTTTACCCCTTTCGAGTTTGGGATGTCTGATGAAAGGTGACCTTTGGTGTTAAGTTTGACTTGACAGGTATTGGAAGAGTATAGATTTTGTATTAGAATCAATAAGCGCTGATCAATTTTTAATTCTGCGAGTTTCCTCCACAGCTTTGGGCGGTCAATTGAGTCGAATGCACCACGAAAGTCTACAAAAGCAGCATATATCTTAGATTGCCTTTGGGATCTATATTTTTCAACCAAATGCATAAGTATAAGGCAGTGGTCTAATGTAGAGCAACCTTTGGAGAAACCTATTTGTTCTTTCCCTGGTAAATTTAGATTTTTCATCCAGGTAAGAAGTTTAGATAAAAGGTGCTTGGCGTAGATTTTCCCTATCACTGATAATAGGCTTATCGGTCTGTAATTCCTTGGTTCTTTTGGGTCGCCATTTTTAAAGATTGGGATAATTATTGATCTTAACCATATCTCAGGTATGATCCCATATTTATCTATGAGAGTAAACAATTGAGCTAAGGGTTCTGCCCACCAATCTATATAGGTCTTGAATAATTCTATTGGTAGACCGTCTGGCCCAGGAGATTTCCCCGATTTGAAATTTTTAACTATCTCTCTAATTTCCTCTTCTTCTACCCTTGGCCACTCCTGGAGTTTATTGATTTTATTTTTAGTGGTCTCATTTCCTTTGAGTTCACTGTGTAGATTGTTAAATACAGATGTGAAGTATTGGGACCATTTGGATTCTGCAATTGGTGGTAGAGTTAGTTGGTTTTCGGCTTTCAATCCTCCGTACACCAGGTTCCAGAACGCTTTGTTGTTTTTACTCTGAATTGAGTCGAGTAATTGTAGCCATTTTTGGGTTGCATATTTCTGTTTCTTTTCGGCCAGAATGTAATGGTATTGTCTTTTTTCATCAAGATAAGAGGGCTCTAGTTTAGCGCGATTATTTTTAAATGTTTGGCGCAGCTTTCTTTTTAGCTGGAAACATTCATCATCAAACCAAGGGCTAGCGCTATGTTTAAGTACCCAAACTTTAGGTGGAGTACTAAGCTCTACGAACATTTGGAAGATTTCATTATAAATTTTCGGAATATCACTGTAGGGATTAGTGGTCTTTAAGTTGGATAATACTTGTTTTCTCAGGTTGGCTGTAAGTTTTTGGCCCACTGCTGCACTCATTTCCTGGGACCATTTTAATTGGGTCATTTGTTTGTATTGAGAAGGTTCTATGATATTGTACTTGGTTATTTTGGTTTCGTCCTTTAAGTTAATAGACAACAATA
Organism: Podarcis liolepis; assembly: GCF_965112155.1. NCBI lineage: Eukaryota > Metazoa > Chordata > Lepidosauria > Squamata > Lacertidae > Podarcis > Podarcis liolepis. The sequence goes on along the minus strand of NC_139555.1, from coordinate 36,628,893 downwards.
ATGGCTGATGGTCGCTTTCAGTACGCGTTCCAATTTTGAGGTCCATGATTGAATTTATAATATTATAAGGGACAAGAATATAGTCGATGACACTGCATCCTCGGGGGGAGAAGTATGTAAACTCCCCGCTTCTATCGCCTTTTGTTGAACCGTTCACAATCTGCAAATTAAAGTTGTTACATAATTCAAGTAGGCGTAAGCCTTCGTTGTTTACAACCCTATCTCTGGAGAATCGTCCTATTTTCAGGGCATGTGCGATATCATTATCAGTATTCCAATTTAGTTTGCTACATAGTTGTTCATTGTTGGTTCCCACTCTGGCATTAAAATCACCTGCTATTATCAGTGAGGCATTTGGGTATTTATCGATCAAATTTTCTATATAAAAGGTTAGTTGTGACCAATTTTCACTGCTGCTGTTGTTTTTGGTTGGGGGGATATAGACATTTACAAGTAGCAAAGTATCGTCTTTTTGGGTTAAAAGTAGAGCTTGTGCAAGTGGTAAGCATTTTTCTAGCTGCTTGATTTCAAACCCTGAGTTGTCTTTGATCATGCAACAGAACCCTGCTTTCGGCCGGCCCTTCGTGTTTGTTTTCACTGCGGGTTTCGTATAGGAGGTGAATCCATTGATTTTAATATCTCTAGTTGACCATGTTTCTTGTAGAAGTATTAATTCAAAATCTTTAAGGAAGTTCATTAGGTCTGGGTCTCCGTCTTTGTTTCCCCACCCTGCAATATTCCAGGACAGCAAGCGTAGGATCCGTTTTTGAGTTGATGGCTGGTTGACAGCATTTAGTCATTCTAGTTCTGTTATTGAGTCCAGCGAGGGATTTTGTCTTGTGCAGATACAGCCATTTGTCGCTGCTTTCGGCGGGGAACATAATGGTGGGTCTTTTAGATTCTTTTTTAAAGTGCGGGAAATTAAGATTTCCTCCCTTTCTTGGTTTTCTTCCTTAACTATTCCTTGTTCCTGAGAAATTTCTGTGGTTGGTAGACTGTTGTGGACAGTAGGACTGTTTTCAGTCTCTAGTTCCATTTCTTTGGCCTCATTTGATGTTGGGCTCAGTGAATCAGGTCTGTTGGAGGTCATCTTTTGTTCGGCAATGTTAGAGTCCTTTGTAGTACTTAAATAAGGGGTACCTATTTCGTTTAGAGCTAGTATTTGATATCTCAGCCAGGAATTTGTGGTCTCATTGCTGGAGTTTTTCCTTGCCATTTCATATTCTAAAGGAGGCTGGATTTGAAGGTCTGCATCTATACATTTGAAAGTTCCATTGGTGGCTTTCTTTTTGACTATGCATTTAGGGGAGAGGGCTGGTAAGTGTAAAGTTTGATTGTGTATTGTTTCTACTGCATTTTGTTGCCCTTGTTGGTGAATTTCGGTCAATCTGGCCTGTAGTTTCGTCAATTTACTGAGTATGTTTATTTGTTCTTTGTCTGGTAGCTTGGTAAAGTTACTCAGCAGATCTACTTCTTCTGGGACTGTCCAGTCTATTGTATCAAGGGCGAGGCTGTTATTTGATGCTACAGTCGCTTGGTTTGAGAGCTTGGATTTTTCTTGTGTGATTTCCCGGGTAGCTGGCTGCGGTTTCTCCCATCTACTGGGTTCTTCCACGGGAGTAGGGCAGATGTCGGCTTCTGGTAGAATGGCCTTATTCATCTTGTTCTGTCTTTTAGATGCAATCAATGGTCTGAGTGATATATCTTCAAAGTGTCGACGCGGAATAATTCCTTTCTGGGCTAAATAAGCCTTTACCCTTAGGATTTTGGTTGGAATTCTATGACTACCAAATTTTAGTAGTACTTTTTTGGAATGTCCATCGTTAGTGAGCCTCTTGACTGCTTTTAGGTCGATGCTTCCACCCTCAAGGCCTAGGAGCAGATTTAGATGGTGTCTGGCCCAGAAGGATGACTCCCAGTAAGGTAGGGGCCCTCTATATGGAAAAATGTGGAGAACAATCTCACATGGCCTCAGTATCAGGTTGACTGAGTGAGGGGGGCTTCCTCTGGTTTTTGGCTGGTTTAGAGGTATAAATTTGTATTTGTTCTGTTTGTCTCCAGGGCTTATTAAGGATGGCAAAAAGGGAGTGAGTTGCCTCCTTTCATCTGGGTTATCCAGCTTCTTGGAGATGTTTTGTAATTGTTCAAAGATTTTTTGAGCTGTTTGAGCAGTCATTAGGCAGCATTCCTCCAGCAGCTCCACCTTTCTATCAATTAGCACTTGTGCCTCGATTATGGGAGTAGTAGCCTTGTCCTCATTTATTCCTAGGGATATCTCTTCAACTGTCTTTCCATGTAAAGAGTTGAGGAAGGTTTTGGGAGGAGATATGTGCTGTTTTTGAGGTAGCAGGTAATTATCTATATTACTCTGTTTGAAACCGGAGGGCTCTGCGTCAGTTTCTGTATCAGAACATCTGAGTCTTTTGGCTCTTCTCATTGCTAGATTCTTCTTAAATCAATGAGATCAGACTTCTAAACGGAGTGATAGAGTGTTAAAGTTCTCAGGTCGCAATCTCATTCAGTTCTCATTCAGTCCTGGCTGGGCTGCTGCGAGGAGTTTAAAACTGGGTCCAATTAGAGCACTCCTTTGAAGTATCCCCCCCCCTTCTTCTCAGTTTGTTAAAACAGCTGAGATGTTTGGGGGTCCACGAAGTTAGAGGTGGTGGGAGAAATTTGTGGTTTTATAAATTTATAGTTTTTAGGGTTAAAAGCCCATTAGAGGTCCTTAAAGATCCTTGGGATAAGTTTGTCACGAGGAGTCAACGAGAAACTGGGAGGGAGTGCCTTAATGCCCGGGAGGGAATGTCTGAGAGCCTTCGTTAAAACTTCATTAACTTCGCTAAGTCCCGGCACCGAGGAGGATAAGATAAGATGTTCAAAAGCCCAGCGAAGTAGCGAAAGGAAATAAAATCCAAAAGAAGGAGGAGAGCCGGCAACAAAGGCATTTAGTTAAAAAATTCTTTGAGCTCCGATAAGAGCGTCTTACCTCGGCGCCATCTTGGGGAAGATCGGATGTGAGGGCGATCTGGCTGCGACATCTGTCACCCCATTGATCGCCAGGGTTGATTCGGCTGATCTGGCTGGCTAGGCGGGTGTCCCCTTCCTCCCTCACCGCTCCATGTGCGTCCCTCCCGAAGCTGCGCGCTCGGTGGAAGAGGACGACCATCCCAGATAGAAGGAGTGTACCGTTCTTCGGTCAAGGGTATACGATAGCTGCGCTCCCCTGCTAGAACCTCCAAACAAGCTCAAGGCATGTGTTAAGTGGAAAGGGAGACAGGAGGAGCTCCTGAAGTCCCTCCTGAAGTGCTAGAGTAACACTTGCACACCGTTGCTTGACATGTAAATAAGAGATGGCCTTAATCTGGGCCGTTGCAGCCCACAACCTGAAGATCTGTTATCTGGGCATTTTGGCTGTGTCTAGCAAAGTCATCCCATTAGTGCAGGGGTCAGCAAACTTTTTCAGCAGGGGGCTGGTCCACTGTCCCTCAGACCATGTGGGGGGCAGGACTATATACACCTGTCAGTCTCCATACACAGATCTATACTGTATGTATGCCAGATGTTTCTTGCTGAATTTCCACAACACTCTGTTGTATCAAAGATTCATGCCTCTGAGGGGGAAAATATATAATCTCTTCTTCATCTTATTCGTTCTTAAGCCACTGCTTCTTCACGAGGCGCTTGTTTTCCGGTCGCCTCACCAGAACTTTATTTGATTGTGATTTATCTGCATATTCTAGCGGCCTTTTCTTTTTGACACCATTCAAAGTAATCCTGTAAGAAAAGCTCTATAAACTTGTCAACTTTTGAAAAGGGGTTTAATCCTTCATGGCACACAGTATATTATCTTTCATGCCTTTCAAAATGAGATGTGGGCCGAGGGGGCCTCTTCTGCCACGTGCTGAGCTGATTAACATCTAGCATGGCAAAAGAGGGAAAGAAAATTGAATTACACGTGGCTCTTTGATGATCAGTGATTTCTCATATTAATTATTGCTACCGGCAGCTGCATTAGAGGCATTGTGTGAGCAAAGGGTTTGCGTTTGCTTCGTCACCTCGCCTCCATGTTTCTTTTCCTTCTAGAAAGCCCACTTGTGTTCATGCGTTAGTAATTGTTTCACATGCGTATACAGTGGTACCTTGGTTCTCAAACGCCTTGGTACTCAAACAACTTGGAACCCAAACACTGCAAACCCGGAAGTAAGTGTTCCAGTTTGTGAACTTTTTTCGGAAGACGAACATGCTGCGTTTTGAGTGTTACGCTTTCACTTTGAGTGCCACACTTCCGTTTTGAGTGTTACGTTGAGGTCTGGGATCTTCCGGGGTGGCGCCATCGGCAATGGCAGACTCCCTCTGATCTGGAGGGACTAGCTCCACGCGAAACGGGTCTTTTCCGCTACGGCGAAGCGGGGACCCTTTCAAAAATCACAGGCAGATGAAGCCTGTGACCATGGGACTCAGTGGGCACCTTTAGTGCCCCCCAACCCGCAAAGGAACCCACTAACGGGCTCCGGAGCGAAGAGGGGGAAGTGGCGCGGTGCTGAGAGTCAACTGCTTCTTCCGTGGAGTGAAGCCACACAGCCGTTGCCGGAGAGCGCTGCCTTTTTCCTGGGACAATTTGGCTTCTAAAATAATCACACGTGAGTACTTAAATCTCAGACAATTGGACTTTAAATAAGGACTTGTGAGCAGAAAGGAAAATTGGACTTAAAAGTTTACTTCAATTTGGCACTGAAACGGGAAGGTCTAAACAGGAAGTCAGCCTTCCGTTTCTTTGTAGATAGATTAAAGCAAAGACATGGCAAACTAGAGCTCAGAAAATTGCTAGTAAAAGGTTAACTTTCATCATTTAAAATTGTTGAACCCCCTTCGGAAGCAGGAGAAGAGGGGGGATTTTTTTTGGACTGTTTAAACCTGCAGAAGTGAGTGCAAAATAAAGTAACTTTCCACCGTCTTGATCCTGGAGCGGGGTGTCAGGACTGACATTTTTTGAAGCTCATTGACCAGAGACAAACGTCTTTGACAGATAGCTAAAAGAAGAGAAATATAGTGATTCCATTGCTCCCTTTCGCATTTTAAAGGAACAAATATTGACAAAATATCTGAAAAAGGAAACTTTGTTGTCAGAGTTGTCTTTAAAAGAAAGAACAAATGGAAGTTTTCCCCCTAGAGGGAGACTGTGAAACTGTAACCAGCTTGCAGCTGTTACTGATTACAATCGTGGGAATAGACTCTGACCTTGCAGGACAATGTATTCAGAAGCTCTGTTGTGTGCTCTCTGTAAAACAAATGCCCTACTGGAACAGCTACATGAGAAGACGGATTTGATGACTGATGCGATCAGAAATTTTGAACAGGCAGTGGGAAATTATATGGAGCCCACCCAGGAATTAAATCAGGAGTATGCCCTGACAGAACAGATGAGGGAAGAGGGTGTTGCTGAATCTGGGGCGCCAGAGATGGAGGGAGCTGTGGCCCAGCAGGATCATGAGCTTTTGGATTTGACAAATGAACTTGGAAAAAGCCAGATTTGGAAAGATAAAGTTTGGTTTGGTTTGGAAATGGGGGGTTGGATAGACCCCCCTATGCAGGGATGTTTGGACTTTTCGAGTCTGGCAATGGGCCGTGAGATGTTTGGGGTTGTGGGGGCTCTTAATTTTGGAGGGACTTTGAAACATGTTCTTAAATACCGTATGGAGTTTAGTGTGGACTATGGAAAGGGGCTGATTTGTCGAGAAGGGTCAAAAACATTGTTAAGCTGGAGTTCCCACGAGTGAAAGGAGCAGGAGACAAAGGAAAATACAGCTATAAATATGAAGAAGAGCCGCGGAAGGGACATGGAAGAGACTTAAGGGCCTCGGATATAAGATTACCAGGTTAATGCGCTTGATTGATGGGATAAAAAGGACTGACAAAACCCAGGACCAGGAGGAAGGGACGTTGGATGAAGATTGGATTGCCTTTATTTTCTTTTTATTACTAGGATTGTCTTATAAAATTGATGAATGTTAGAAAAATGTTGGAACGAAATTACTTGGCTTTAGCAAAAATGTTTAAAGAATTATGTAAGAATATCATGGTTATGAGAAGTTGGTAAAAATAAGACTTAAGTTTTAAGCTTTAAGGTTTTTTATAGTAAGATAAGATTAAAATAAATTAAGGTAATGTAATGACAGAATATTATGAAATATGGAAAGGATATGCTGCGACAATTAATAACCACGATACAAAAAAAGGGAGGAGGAGGAGGTCAAAGAAAGAAGGTAATGACAGTTGAGGATTTGAGAATGATGGATTTGTTTTTGAGTGTTTGTGGTGTATTTTTGTTTTTTGAACTTGTATTGTTTGATGTGGTTTGTTTTTTCTTGTTTTTTCTTTTTCCTTTTCTGCTTTGTTTTATTTTGTAACCCTAAAATTTTTTCCAATAAATATTATATTAAAAAAAAAGAGTGTTACGTTGAGGTCTGTCTGTTTTTGCTATTTATTTTGCGTTTTTGTTTTTGCGGCTCTTTTTATTTTGTTTTTGTGACTGTGTGGAACCCAGTTCAGCTGCTGATTAATTGATTGTGTGACTGCAGTACATTGTTTATTGCTTTCATTTAATGGATCAGTGGTCTCGTTAGATAGTAAAATTCATGTTAAATTGCTGTTTTAGGGGTTGTTTTAGAACAGATTGAGCCATTTTGCATTACTTTCTGAGGGAAAGTGTGCCTTGGTTTTGGAACGCTTTGGTTTTGGAATGGACTTCCGGAACGGATTACCGGTAAGTTTGCTTGAGGGCAAACTACAAACAAAGCTGATTGGGGGTAAAGCATGATTAGTTTGTCCAGTCAGATTCACCTACATACATGCAGCACAACTACTTTACAAAGTGACCCCTTACCAAAAAAAAGTTCTCATTCCCAAGGAGCTTAAAAGCTAGAGACTGACACTAGGGATTCCTCCAGAATGCCAATATTTTGTGGGAGGGATTCAAACACATGCTGGAAATCTAAGTTTGTGCACTAAAAGTGGATTGAAGGGCTCTCTTGTCAAGGTGCAACAATTCTATTTTGAAGAGAGAGAGAGGCACTTTTTGCTGTTAGGAAGACGTGGGGGAAATGCACAGAAAGTGTGGGATGAACAAATAATGAATGAGAAGAAGACACAGAAGCACCCTGCACGTCAATCAAGATGAATGCCCATTGCTGTTCAACTAGCCTGCAAACAAATCCATGAAGCCTGGCCGTAGTTTAACCTCTGCATAACCTTTGTGCAACAAAACCAGGATGGATGAGAAATAAACAGGTTTCCTGGAGGAACCCAAGGAAGACAAAGGGGAAGGGGGCTTGAAATGGAGGCTGGAGTGCATAAGGGGAGAATATGCAATTGTATTTATGCCTTATTACATTTATATCCCACCTTTCCTCCAAGGTGCAGAAGGTAGCATACATTTTCTCCCTCCCCATTTTATTCTCACAGCTATGTTAAGCCTGGAAAAGAGGTGACTGAGAAGAGAAGAGATAGCCATTTTCAAATACAGTGGTACCTCAGGTTAAGAACTTAATTCATTCCGGAGCTCCGTTCTTAACCGAAAACTGTTCTTAACCTGAGGTACCACTTTAGCTAATGGGGCCTCCCACCGCTGCCACACCGCCACCGTGCGATTTCTGTTCTCATCCTGAAGCAAAGTTCTTAACCTGAGGTACTATTTCTGGGTTAGCGGAGTCTGTTACCTGAAGCATCTGTAACCTGAGGTACCACTGTATCTGAAGGGCTGTCACGTGGAAGAGGGAACATGCTTGTTTCCTCCTGCTCTGGAGGGTAGGACTCGAACCAATGGCTTCAAGTTACAACAAAAGAGATTCCGACTAAACATTCAGAAAAAAACTTTTTGACAGTAAGAGCTGTTCAGCAGTGGAACCCATGAGAGGTGGTGGACTCTCTCCTCCCTTGTAAGTTTTTAAGCAGAGGTTGGATGGCCACCTGTCATGGATGCTTTAGCTGAGATTCCTGCACTGCAGAGGGTTGGACTAGATGACCCTTGGGTCCCTTTCAACTCGTAAGAGCCTATGATTCTATTATTCTAACCCTGTGAGGTAGGTTAGGCTGAAAGTGAGTGAGTCGTGATTTGAATCCAGCTCTCTCAGGCTCTAGTGCAACATTCTAACCACTACACCACACTAGTTTCTGAGGCTTTTCATGATGTGGGGACTAACATTGCAATCCTAACTATGGGTGGAATCTAACACGCCACCAAGGACTCAGCTATACAGCCGCAAATATAACGTTTTAAGTGTGTTTTAAGTGCATTGTACAAACGTGACACTAGATGGCGATTGTGAGCTCATGGCAAATTCAATATATATTTTAAAACGCGTTAGTTTGTTTTTAAAGCGTTTTCACAGCCTTCATGGAAAAGGTAGATTTTGAGCAGGGATTTTAAGTAAGAAAAAGAGGTGGCCGCACGAGAGCGTTCTGGGCTGTATTCCTAGGCAAAAGAAGGAAATAATCATAGCAAATGTTGCACATGAATTGCATAAAGAGTGCTACTTGCAACTTCAGGACTTAATGAATATTTATTTGACTAGAATGAAAGAGAACGCAGTGAGCCGTGTGAAATAATGCTACCAAAAGCCATCAGTCAAGGCATAAATATACTTTAGGTCGTATATCCTGACCAGGCTTGTGCTATTCACATCAATCCAGACAGCAAATGCCTGACCAAAACCGAGGAAATATTTCCGCTTGCAAGAGTCCACAAACTGAATAAAACAACCCATGCCTATTCTTATGTGCTCAAGCCTGCTCCTGAATTGCACTACACAGTACTTCTATTTACATATGGGAGACATACTGCGCAATTTGCATCCTGAACCACCATCAGCTAGGTTTTATTTATTTTATTTTATTTTAACATTTTTATTCATTTTTCATTTTCGTTCATTACATACATCTCAAATTCTTAATGTCTACTATATATAAATAAAGATATAGGTTTTAGAACCAAACCAGCATTCTACAGGTTACTGGTATTCCCAAGGCCAATCTGTAAAATTACAGATTTTAGCTGATTAATCATAGAATTATAGAGTTGGAAGGGTCCCCAAGTGTCATCTAGTCCAACTCCCTTCAGTGCAGCAAACACAGCCAATCATCTGGCTTTTGATTAAATCTCTGTTCTCTGCCTTGAAAGGTACTGCCCTTTATTGGACACTGGGTGCCACCTATCATAGGTGCCGTAGTAGCAGATTTCCTGCACTGTGGTTCGACTAGATGGCTTTTAAAGTCATTTCTAACACCATCTGATTCTATGGAGGTTGCTAAAACAGCTGCCTTTCTGATGCTATTGAAGGAAGAGCACAAATTCTTTTCAGCCCAAGAGCTTCCATGTTAATACACCAAAGATACCATCCTGTTGCAAGGGGGTTGTGGAATGCACTTAAACTTTTCCGTTGCCATTGTTTTCATTTTGGAAATTTGGAACTTATTGTAACAGTTGCGCATCAAAGCCTAAACAGCTTCAGAGTTCAAATCCCAGTGGTATTGTGGAAAATCCGCCCGCAAAAAAAGATGATTGTACTTCTGAAAACCTTGGGATTCTCCAATACCTCCTTCCCATGGGTGGATGGTGCCATTCTGGCTGCATGATGATGAGCATGATGTTGGTCTATAAAATGCATAAATGCAACAGTTATACAGTGGTACCTCGGGTTAAGAACTTAATTCGTTCCGGAGGTCCATTCTTAACCTGAAACTGTTCTTAACCTGAGGTACCACTTTAGCTAATGAGGCCTCCTGCTGCCATCGCACGATTTCTGTTCTCATCCTGAGGTAAAGTTCTTAACCTGAGGTACTATTTCTGGGTTAGCGGAGTCTGTAACCTGAAGCGTCTGTAACCCGAGGTACTATATTTATAAGATGTTCATGTCACCTTTCCCTCCCACTTTGGTGGGTTTTTTAAATATATATATATATATAAAACACACAAATAAAACAAATACGGCACTAAAATTACAAAACAATGACAAAGCCAGCCGAGAGTCGAGCCGTTTGTCAGCTCAGTGAGCTAAAATGAGAAACAATGCAGCAGTTGCCTGCAAATGCTTTTCCAGATAAATAGCCTCTTCAAGCTGCCAATAGAAGGCATAAAAATAGGAGGGAGCCAGCAGGAGCTGGCAGCTGGGTTTTGGGGGTTTTTTCCCCTGGCAGTGATTATTGGGGAGCGGGAGAGGGAGAGAGACAAAAAAAAATTTCACCTGCTGGATTTTTTCTTGTCATGTGTCAGCCATACTGCCCATGTGGCTGCTTTTGTGCCCCCTGAGCTCTAAATGAGAAGCTTGTTTTGTTCAACTTTGTAGCTCTGTCCTGCTCAACACTGGGTGTGTCCATAAGCCACTGGGGGACGACGACCCAAAATTAAATGCATCACATACACAATAACAAGGCAACAGTTTGCATGCACTAATTTATATGTGCAGATGCCAGTTTAGCAATAGTCACTACAATTCAGACAGAATAGGAATTTCCTGGGATTTCAAAGGCAAAATTGATTGGGGGGCGGATGTCCAAAAGGCAGTGCTTTGTCGTGGCTCAACAATTTTGGGGCTTTCCTTAAAAAACACTCTTATGCCATGGTCATCGCTTCCCCTCTCCCTGCAGTCCTGCAAAGAATTATGGGAACAGTAGTTTCTTCAGGGTGCTGAGACTTGTTTAGAAACCCAGCACCATTCCCAGAACCCTTAGCAAACTAGGCTAGGGTTGCGACCTGTCCTATATAATACAGGATTGTCCTGCATTTCAATGTAAAATGCTACATCCTGTATCATTTCAGTTTTGTCCTGTACAGTGGTACCTCAGGTTACATACGCTTCAGGTTACATACGCTTCAGGTTACAGACTCTGCTAACCCATAAATAGTGCTTCAGGTTAAGAACTTTGCTTCAGGATGAGAACAGAAATCGTGCTCTGGCGGCGCGGCGGCAGCAGGAAGCCCCATTAGCTAAAGTGGTGCTTCAGGTTAAGTACAGTTTCAGGTTAAGAACGAACCTCCGGAACGAATTAAGTACTTAACCCAAGGTACCACTGTATTTCAATCTTCTCTCTCTCTCTGCCAAGTTAGGAATCCTCTCCAAATGCATGTGTGTGTTTGTGCATGTGTGTGTGACAAATTTCAGAGGCACCATCCTATTAAGCTGCAGTAGATTTTAATGGATTGCTTTGAAGTCGCTTCAGCACCAGATTTTTTAAAAAACATTGTCCACCAGCCACCCCGCTTCGCCCAGCCCTGTATTTTGCTAGAACCCTACACAATTCCCATATAATTTGTGGGGGAGCCATGACTGTTAAAGTGGTATGAGAGTGTATCAAATGGATGGGGCAGATGGGGCAGCCCTGTGTGCTTGCACAGTCCAGTGTTGAGTGTTGTCTATTGATGGGCAACTTCAAGACCCCTGCCCCTCTCCTTTCTTAGGGTCCTTAAAACTGTCCACTTGGTCCCCGGGCCTGAGCGCCCCCCTTCCCTGCAACAGGGGAACGCACAAACATAGCAAGATGCTTTATCCTGAGTCAAACCACTGGATCCATCCAATTCACCGCTGTCTACACTGACTGACACCATCTCTCTCAGGTCTTTCCCAGTCCCAGTTTGCAAGTGGGACTTTCTGCATACTGAGCTACGGCTCTTCCCTTAAGCTTCCCTTTCTTTTTAGGGAAGCAGTACCCTGCGTGGGGAAATATCCGACAAACCCTCAGAAGGAAAAATTGAAACCCACCCTAAAATCAATGATATGGGAATAATGCCATTCAATTTAGGAAAATGATGCAGTCAGAGGATTTCAGGTTTGTAGCCAGTGGGGGGGGGGAGTGTTGTCTTCATTTTGACTCTTAGATCTCAACCTTACGAGATGCTGCTCTCTGTCAAAACCCCAGTCAATTAAAGCAAATCTGTCTTTTCCCCGTGGTGTGTTTCACACTGACTATTTTTGCAACAAGCAAGAGATGAGTGTCAGGTCCGTGCTTTAGACAGATGCTTCAGAATACAATGAGACTAGCCGAGGCCCCATCATGGTTGTTCTGTCAGGTTTTGAGCAGGAGGAACTGACATGTTTACACCAATGAATGAAACACAAAGCAGGATGAAGAGTAATTCCCTTGGGATAATTAATTTGGCTCTAGGAAGACTTGTGACAGAATGCTCTTTTCTTGGTAAGGAATGTGTGTTTGTGTGTGTGTGTGTGTGAGAGAGAGAGAGAGAGAGAGAGAGAGAATGAGAATGACAATGAGAATTCAGGGCTTGCAAGCATTAGCAAAACTAAAGGAATATCAATTTTTTAAAACATCTATTTCCCCTTTATTTCAATATCTGTTCAAAAGGAATGGCATGAGACTTCAAAGAGCCCTGGAGATTTCAATCCACTTCAGAAAGGACATCTTCTTTCTTGACCTCTTAAACACATCCAGTCCATTTCTGACACAAGCTCTTCATCTTGCCAAAGAGACAGACTGGGACTGCAGAGGAGGCAAGAGATGTGAGAGGTTATGATAAAACTGGAGATCAGCAGCATATGTGCTGGCCTGATAAAAGCTAGCTAAAGGAATGAAAACCATACATTCACAGCTGCGGAACTCACTGCCCTTGGAAAAAGTGATGGGTTGGGTTATACCTGATGAAAACAAGGGAAAGGAGCCAATCCAGGGATAATTTGCATGTAAATAGGAATGCAGCGTTCAAGCATTGCTCCCTTTTGCACAAGTTGATAGAATCTGAAAGCTGGCATCACAGACTATGTGATCTGGTCCACTGCCATGAAAAAGAGCTAGCATCTCCAGGACCAACTGGTCTCTGCATTCAAGATGGCTGTATTTATTCTGTTGCCCCTGAGCAGAAAAGGTTTGCTGCCCTGACACAAGCGCGCGCACACACACACACACACACAGAGTGGTGCCTGAGGTAAAGACACTCTTTCCTCCTGGGGATGCATTTCCTTACCCTGACTGAGGAGCAAATTAGGGTGATAAGAATCCACCAGTTTGGGATCTTTTCCTGGCTTTTGGATTACCACCCAATATTGCTCTCAACAATCCCATTAAATAGGTCCACAAGGTGTGGGACCGTTACCTCATTTGTAGAAGTTTGCAGACAATCTATCTGGGCCAGATCAGTGCTGTGGTTTTAGTTTAGAAATAACAGTGCACTTCCTCAGATGTTACTTTATCATTAAAGCATCCCCTAAATTCTGGAGTAAAATTTGCGACAAAAACACTGCGTAAAAAATGATTCAATACATTCCTGAAAAGGCTCCTTGAAGGCGCAAAGTGATTCATAGACTTCAGAAAAGTGGAGATTTGTTTTTCCTGAATCTATTATATGATCCCCATGGGCAGAGCATAATGCAAAAACTTGGCATTTAATATACTGTTGTTTTAAGGCATTGACTAAAAGAGGAGGAATTTGAACTAAGCAGAGTTGTTGTTGTTGTTGTTTTAAAAAAATGCAAATTGCTACAGAAATGTGGAGAACTGAATTTCAGACCTGAAAAGACTGTAAGAGAACCAAAACCAACAGATTCTTCTACCCCTAAGTGCTGGCTATTGCAACTCTGTGAGAAATAAACTACAGTTCCCAAGATTCTTTGGAGGAAGCCATGACTGCTAAGTAGGATACAAGTGCTTTAAATGTACAGTGGTACCTCTGGATGCGAACAGGATCCGTTCCGGAGCCCCGTTCACAGCCTGAAGCCAATGCAACCCGCGTCTGTGCATGCGCGGGTCATTATTTGCTGCTTCCGTGCATGCGCATGATGTCATTTTGAGCGTCTGCACATGTGGCGAACCCAGAAGTAAAGTGTTCCGTTACTTCCAGGTTGCTGCGGGGGAGCACAACCCTAAAATGCTTAACCTGAATCTACTTCAACCCAAGGTACGACTATATTGTGTGGATGTGACCTCCCAAGGCATGCTTTCTAGGGAAGGGACCCGAGTGCTTTTCCATTTGCCCCACCAGTTTACCTAGGGATACCTGCTCTTTACCACTGATTCGCAGCAAACATCAATCTGCAGAAAAACCAGTTGTCATTTGCTCTGATTCCGCAGTAAGGAGAGAGTTTTCCCAGGATAAAGCAGAGGGACGAGCAGAAGTGTGGATGAGCCCTGAACCACTGGAAGTGGATTATCCTGCTCCTCTCTGCTTTGGCTGACCCAAAATTGAACGCTATTGGAGAAAGGCTATCTAATAATAATCACTTATCTGCCTCCTGTCACAATGCGGCATCTGAATATAGACTGCATTTTTAATCAAGGCTTATATTTTGATCAGATATCTGTATTCTTAAAATGAGCTTAAAATATATTTTAAAATATCTGTATCTCTCATGCCAGGCAAGAAGGCCAGCTGTTTAAAGGACACAGGCAATGTTTTTCCTCCTAGACAAAGGGCCCCCCCCCCTGATTTATAGCAGAAAACAATTCTCAAAGTCGTAAAAGCTGGAATTACAGGCTGAAGAGCAAGGTTACATAGACCAAACATAATTAGGAATGGGTAAATAGTAAAATAAAACCATGTGCCTCCATTAAACTTGAGCCTAAGGTCAAAAGGCCAAGAGCACATGGAAAACAAAGCGACTGGCTGGAGAAGGGGGGGAAGTGTAAACAGGGGAAGAGGCTTTTTTTCCTATTTTATTTTGAGGCTGTAAACTGTTCCTTCCTACTGTTCCTTCCTTTTTACTTTGAGGAAGTTTAAATATGCTGGCTTAAATGTAATTATGCAAAGGATTTAAGAAATGCTAGATTTATCCTGAAATTAAGTCAGCCAGCCTAGCCCCCTGCCAGAAACGAGACGCCAATCGGGCGCTCATGACGGATGGCTGTCGGGCCTTTGTTTAAAGACCTCCAAAAGGAGATATTTCATTGATGATGCATGAGAATATGAACCCAAGGTCTCTGACATCTGTTCAAGATAAAAATTTAAAATTATTAACCATCTGTTTTGGAGGGCAAGGAAGGCAAGAGGTGAGCTGGTAATTAAGATTCCTTGTTGAGACACATGTAAGATATATTAATACTTATTTGTCATTTATAGATGTAACAATATATAGCTCTTTGTGTTCCATATAAGGACAGGAGGATATGGGTATATCTTTTAAGATTGGTTATAGCAATCAGCCAATAGAAATTTCAACCAGGCTGATTGAACAGAGGCAGCCACAGGAGGAGCAAAGGGGGCTGGATTAAGGGAATATAAGTGCTGGCCATAATGGCAGGAGAGCAGGCCAGAGCTTGGTAACCATATACCACTGTGCCTCTTATTTATTTGTCTGACAAATAAATTATTTTTTTAATTTCTCTGTTGCTGCGTTGAATATTTCATTCCAGCTAAGCGTTAACCACAAGCAGGGTGCTACATTTTATGGTGCCTGCGACTCGGATAAGTGGTCTGCTGGAACGCAGCCCCTTTGCCTCACTGGACGGGGTACAAGAGAGAGGACAACTGTGCCTACCCAGCGCGCACTGGAAAAATTTTTCCAGGGGAACGCAGCAGTCTCGTCTGTCTGATACCCTGCCCACTGACGGCGACGGACCGGGGGGGAACCAGAGAAATAAACAGGGAACCAGCTAAGGGTAAGTGCACTAAGGGGTTTTGGCCCTCCAATTAATTGGGAGGAAGAGAAGTCCTGATCAAACTTCTGCGTCTCAGTAAAGGGGAACTGAGTACGCTAGGTGGCTGGGTACATCAGATGGTGATCTGGTGTAGGGAAAGGGAAAATTGGGAGGTAGTGTGTGGTGAAGTATCTAGCGCATTGCATGTGTGAGAAAGTACAATGTGTAGCTGACCTAAGTGTGGAGTGAGTACTACTTCGTTTACCAGTAAGGTGTGTGTGTGAGTGACTGAGTGGATACTTCACAGGGCCATACAATGGGAGTTGGGGGTTCAAAAGGGGGGGAAATACACCTTTTGAATGTATGTTAAATAATTTTAAGAAAGCCTTCTCAGGGGCATATGGAGTCAAAATGACGCCAGAACGCTTGAGAACGTTATGTGAACTAGAGTGGCCGAAGCAAAATACTGGATGGCCATCTCAAGGAACCTTTGATATAAATTTAGTAAGCAAACTTTGGTCTAACATCGCCAAAGAAACTGGAGGGTGCCCAGAACAATTTTCATATATAGATTCTTGGCTGAGCACATTAAATAAAAATCCTCCATGGATAAGGGAATGCAAAGTTCAACGATGCAAATTATTGGCTGTAAAAGCCGAAGCTAGGAAAGGAATCTTGCCAAATAAACTCAAACCCATTTTTGAGGGACCAGAGGAAGAGGTGCTTCCACCCTATGCTCCACATCGAAGGGAGCCTAATCCAAACACTCCACCAGTTGTAACCCCAAGGCAAGAAAGTGGAATGAATAATGGGGGTGGAGTCACAGAACTTGATTCCTTGATAGATTATGATAAATATCTTCAGGAGGCATTGGAGTCCTATAATGAAGCCCAAGCAGAAGTGGTTATTCCACCTGTGAGTCCCAGTAGAACTCCATCTACAGTCTCCTTTAGTGGAACAACTGATTGCCTACCCCAAACCCCTGTACATCTAAGTCCTAGAGAATTATTACAGAAGTTACAGGGAGACCTTAATCGGTCAGCAAGCAATACAGCCAGGCGTATAGAGCTGCTAAAAGAACGCCTTGGGACAGATACCATCCCCTATGATTTGAGGCCCCTAGAGCAAAGCGAAGAAAAAGGTCACGTAGTAGCCCCTTTTAGAAGAGTATTTGATGCACTTGAGGAGCCTGTGCTGGTTAACGGGCAACCCGGACCACGGCCACCTCGAACTTCGATCCTCCAGTACATTCCATTCACAACTACGGATCTGATGAATTGGAAAACACCCCATCTTTCGCAGAAAAACCTCAGGCTATGATGGACTTGGTGACTTCAATAGTAAATACTAATAGTCCTACTTGGACAGGTTGTCGCCAGCTCCTGAATACTCTCTTCACCACTGAGGAAAGGAGAGACATAATTGAAAAGGCACAGATATATTTGCGTGAGCAGGCCAGAGTGGGAAATATTTATAATATTGACCGTCATCTCCAGGAAAACTTTCCCTTGGAAGATCCTAATTGGGATCCAAACAATGCAATTCACCTGGCCAGGCTTACCACCTATCGCCAGACGCTTGTGCAAGGTATCTGCAGGGCATGCCAGAAGCCCACTAATATGTCTAAAGTCTCAGGAGGGTAGACGTGTTACCCATAACACTGTTTCGTGTTCGGTGCACACCCACAAAAAGACTTAAGTTGTCACCTTTTGAGCTCCTGTATGGGAGGCCGCCCTCCTTTGTTCAGGATAGTCCAACTGACCTCAAACAAATAAGAGACCATGTGACACAGGGACAAGTGCAATCTCTCTCCCGTGTTTTTGTCTCTCTCCCGTGTTTGTTTGTTTGTTTGTTTTATCTTAACAGGTGGGCCCTCGAGCGCACGCCATGCAGCATTGCCAAGCCGATTCATCAGCTCCAGGCTGGCATAGCATATGGGTGAAAGAGTGGAAACGTGATCCACTTGCACCTAAGTGGCGTGGACCTTACACCGTCCTGCTCTCTATTCCAACAGCGGTGAAGGTAGCTGAGGTGACCCCCTGGATTCATCACTCCCGTTTGAAGAAGTCCGAAGGCAGTTGGACGTGCAAAGGTGACCCCTCTAATCCTTTAAAACTGACTCTCTCCAAAAACCCCTGTATCTAGCCCTACGGGGAACGGGCTAGGTCACGGGCAACATTAGACGACCGGCCTGCTGCAGCCACAAACCTGGAAGCTGGCTGACCTGCGCACGCCTGAAGCTTGAGGAGCGTCTGAACCAGAGACTGTGAGCGGGAAGATTCTCTTATACAATTGATTGACTGCCCCCTTGTGGAACAATTATCAGAGATATTACACATTGGGGATCCTTGGGATATATGTTTTGGTCTTGGTGGTTCCCCATTTCTGTCACTGGGGGAATTATATTGGGACTAATATTTATTTGCTATCACAATAAGGTAATCTTTTGTGGAAGGAATGCATATGCTAGACATCAACATGATTTTATTAATCCTGATCCCTTGGGAAGGGGAAGGGTCCTTGAATCTGACCAAATTTGCTAAATATGGATTCCGCTATGACCACAATATGTGGGTAGGTTTAGCTGAGATGGTAGCCAATGTGCAAATAGGACCAATTGCCTTGTTTGCTCTCTTGGGCCAGATGATTCAGAGGGAGGTGTGCCCTTATTACCGATACCATTAGATGCCATTGGTATGATAAGCGAAATGCCACACCAAACAGAAGTACAGAATTTCCTCGGATGGAACTCAACTAAACCATTACGAGTTATACCTGTACAAGGGGAATTCTGTGTACATAAATCATCAGATGCAGCTGATTCTACCATGATAGGCTCTTCTCATTGTCACTATACTTGGGATTATATTAAGAATACCTGGGCAAACGGTACTACCTATCGAACTCGGAATACCTTGCCCTGTGCACCTCCTTTTATTCATGCATGGAAAGTGGTATGGAACATAACTGTGACAGAGAAAGGCAATCTAACATACTGCACTGTGAACTCTATACCCCTTGTGATATTTCGCCTTATGCACTCCACATACCAAAACCCTCAGACCCGATGGTTGTGGTGGATATGTGGAGAATGGGCATACAAGAAACTCCCTTCCAAATGGAGTGGGACTTGTTTCCTGGGATGGGTATTACCACCAATGTGGATTATGCCCACTAGTTCAGCTAAGCGAACACGAAGAAACGCTGATATTTCTCATATAGCAGGAGGAAGTACCCAAAGTTGGAGCGGTACTGATGATTGGCCACCAGAGCGCATTATAGCCTATTATGATCCTGCCTCCTGGAATCCTGGTGAGCTCATACAAGGGGCACGGGATCCTATTTATAATCTAAACAGAATAATTCGATTGCAAGCAGTAGTGGAACTTGTAACCAATGCAACGGCCCAGAGTTTGAGACTTATTGCACAACAGTTGGATGAAAGTAGAGCCCCATTTTGCAGCTGAAAATGGGAATGGATTATGTACTTGCCAAGCAGGGAGGCCTATGTGGAGTCTTGAACCTGACAGGGAATGCCTGTTGCTTTAACATTTCTGATAATGGTGAGGCAATCCGTGTGTTGGCCACAAAGATGGAGAATATAGCACATGTCCCAGTACAAACATGGGAAGGATGGGATATGGGATGGTTACCCAATGTCACAGGACTCAAAGGGATACTATTGTCTTGCTTGTTTTTCTTGACGGTAGTAGTAATGGTTTTATGTATGATGCCATGTATCATCTCATGTTTTAGGAGTACAATTAGCAAGATGATTTCGAATGAAACTCTACCTCATATCATGGCACTATATAGAGCTTTAACTCAGGAAGATCAAGCTATCAAGGACGCTTGGTAGCAAGGTTCTTGAGCTTGAAAGGGGGGAATGTGGCATCTGAATATAGACTGCATTTTTAATCAAGGCTTATATTTTGATCAGATATCTGTATTCTTAAAATGAGCTTAAAATATATTTTAAAATATCTGTATCTCTCATGCCAGGCAAGAAGGCCAGCTGTTTAAAGGACACAGGCAATGTTTTTCCTCCTAGACAAAGGGGGCCCCCCCTGATTTATAGCAGAAAACAATTCTCAAAGTCGTAAAAGCTGGAATTACAGGCTGAAGAGCAAGGTTACATAGACCAAACATAATTAGGAATGGGTAAATAGTAAAATAAAACCATGTGCCTCCATTAAACTTGAGCCTAAGGTCAAAAGGCCAAGAGCACATGGAAAACAAAGCGACTGGCTGGAGAAGGGGGGGAAGTGTAAACAGGGGAAGAGGCTTTTTTTCCTATTTTATTTTGAGGCTGTAAACTGTTCCTTCCTACTGTTCCTTCCTTTTTACTTTGAGGAAGTTTAAATATGCTGGCTTAAATGTAATTATGCAAAGGATTTAAGAAATGCTAGATTTATCCTGAAATTAAGTCAGCCAGCCTAGCCCCCTGCCAGAAACGAGACGCCAATCGGGCGCTCATGACGGATGGCTGTCGGGCCTTTGTTTAAAGACCTCCAAAAGGAGATATTTCATTGATGATGCATGAGAATATGAACCCAAGGTCTCTGACATCTGTTCAAGATAAAAATTTAAAATTATTAACCATCTGTTTTGGAGGGCAAGGAAGGCAAGAGGTGAGCTGGTAATTAAGATTCCTTGTTGAGACACATGTAAGATATATTAATACTTATTTGTCATTTATAGATGTAACAATATATAGCTCTTTGTGTTCCATATAAGGACAGGAGGATATGGGTATATCTTTTAAGATTGGTTATAGCAATCAGCCAATAGAAATTTCAACCAGGCTGATTGAACAGAGGCAGCCACAGGAGGAGCAAAGGGGGCTGGATTAAGGGAATATAAGTGCTGGCCATAATGGCAGGAGAGCAGGCCAGAGCTTGGTAACCATATACCACTGTGCCTCTTATTTATTTGTCTGACAAATAAATTATTTTTTTAATTTCTCTGTTGCTGCGTTGAATATTTCATTCCAGCTAAGCGTTAACCACAAGCAGGGTGCTACAACAATAAAAAAGAATTACCATATGCTATCAGACTAACGCTTGATCAGGACAAGTCCCGCCAACCCTTTCTGGCAATATCTCTGAAATTCAGACATCTAGGATTCCAGCCAGAAGTCTTTCTACACCCTTGCAATGAATTTGTTATGAAATGCTGGGGATCAAATCAGTAGCTGGGAGATCCATGCTGAGGTAATGGTGAGCTTTGTTTTAACGCTCAGGGTCCACCATGTTTGAAATTCCAAATCCCTCCCCCCACCCCAGTGCAATGTTTCTAGAAAAAGAGGTGCCGGAACTCACCACGAACGCCTCCCTTGTTTTCTTCCAATGGCAATGGAACCCACCTGAGAGGTGCCAGAACTGAGTTCCGGCTGAAGAAAGGGCCTGGCTCCCTCCTGTACTTTCCTCTACCCCAGAATGTGACAAAGCTCATTTGGCTGAACTTTCTGACTGACTTGATGTTTATGAAGTGCATTCCTTGCTCAGAAGGTATTACCCTCTGATCAACCCTGCTCACTGGGACAAGCTCATCAGAGTGTGTAGGTACAGAAGCTCCTGCCTCAATTGACATATAATAGCTCTCTTGGACATGGCCAAGGGGCCTCTTTGGCTGTGAACACACTATACCAGGGATGTCCAACCAGCAGCTCGTGATCTACTGGTAGATCCCCGGCTGATCCTGGTAGGTCGCAGGATCCTTATTGTGTACAAAAAGTTGCAAAAAAAGCTTTAAAACTCTGTGCAACCCTCCCCGAAAAAAGCTCAACAACTCTGGGCAATCCACCCACCCCATGCATGCTCCACTGCCAGTTTTTTTTTAAATACTGGGAGTAGATCGCAGTCTCTTGGGAGCTGGACATGCCTGCGCTATACCTTTAAAGCACATTCAAAGCACATTCTTTCCATCAAATAATTCTGGGCATTGTAGTTGACCCTTCACAGACCCTCCAAGCGTCCCTATTTTCCAGGGACAGTCCCGGATTTACAGAAGCCGTCCCGGTTTCTGATTTGATCCCAGATTTGACCCACTTTTCTTTAGGATGTCCCTTTTTTCATCAGAGAAATGTTGGAGGGTATGGAATTATATGACCCCCCGACTCAAGAAGAAAAGTAACTATACAACCTTTAGAAGACATATGGAGGCAGCCCTGTATAGTTTTTTAATGTTTAATGTTTTGTTACATTATATATATATATTGGAAGCTGCCCAGGGTGGCTGAGGCAACCCAGTATGATGGGCAGAGTGTTGTTGTTGTTGTTGTTGTTGTTGCTGTTGTTGCTGTTAAATAGGATATTTAATCCTATTTTCATCGGAGAAATGATGGAGGGCATGAGAGTTTCAATTTCCACCAGCTCTTAACAAATCTATTGTATGTGCTCAGCCTTTGATAACAGTAAAGGTAAAGGTAAAGGGACCCCTGACCATTAGGTCCAGTCATGGCTGACTCTGGGGTTGTGGCGCTCATCTCGCTTTATTGGCCAAGGGAGCCAGCATACAGCTTCCGGGTCATGTGGCCAGCATGACTAAGACGCTTCTGGCGAACCAGAGCAGCACACGGAACCGCCCTTTACCTTCCCACCGGAGCGGTACCTATTTATCTACTTGCACTTTGACGTGCTTTCGAACTGCTAGGTTGGCAAGAACTGGGACTGAGCAACGGGAGCTCACCCCGTCACAGGGATTCAAACCACCGACCTTCTGATCGGCAAGCCCTAGGCTCAGTGGTTTAACCCACAGTGCCACCCACGTCCTTTGATAACAGTACTCACTTTCTATTTAGCAGATGAGTAGGCAAGATAGAACACAAGATCAATTACTTGACGCTCAACGTTGACTTATCAACATCTCCAAGAGGCAGTGCTGAGAAAGGTATTTCTAGGCAGTCAGGTTTGAGACTATTCATTTATTCATTCATTCATTCATCATTGACATTATTAGGCTAGATAGACCATCAGTTTCAGCACTGGCATAATAATGGATGGCTCTTTATGTACTAGATGTTGTCTTCTTACTTGTGGTATACTGCATATGGCACAACATGATCTATATAGGGTAGAGTAAGTGCTGGACCTACAAGAGACCAATCAGCTTCCTCATCTGCTCCTTGTGCTACATGGAGATGCCTGGGATTGATTTTAGGACCTTAATAAATGCTCTGCTGCAAAGGCCGTCAAGAAAGAATACCTTGTGTTTCGGGCTGGATTGTCCCACCTTTTATTTCTGTATTCCTATAATTTGCAGAGAAAATGATTCATCCAGAATCATTAAAAAAAAAAAAAGCCAGAAACCCACTTACGGAAGATACTGTATTGCCAGCAGGCAGAAACCATCACATAGCAAAAGGGAGCCTAATTGAAGTTGATTTCAACAAATGACTTTCATAAATGGCGATTTCCTTTTAATATGACAGCATGAGAAATTTCTTACATAAACCACTAACCTTTCTATTTATTTCCTCCTTTCAGAGATAACACTGAAGACCAAGTGCCTTTTGTAGGAAGAGAACAAAATCAGCCTTGCTTCTCATTATCCTTTTTTTAAAAAAAGCAAACAAAAAAACAGGAGTAGCCATTTATTTCAAATAACGAGATTCAACATGTCAAGCAATCAGCCATAAGCCCTGTTATTATAGCAAACTAAGAAGGTTTAGTGCCTATCAGTTTGGAAACAAAATACCACTACCCAAAAATAAGATTTGTGTGGCTTCTACATACTTGGAGGACAGCGTAAGCCTTTAAAAGTACTTGGGTTTGTGGGTTTAAAGAGAGAAAGATGGAATGTGATTTTTTTTTAATTGTCTGGTTGTTATATTGATATTGATGACACAGTGGACACCCCTCTTTAGATGGTAATGTGTATTAATCACGTCATTTACTGCCAAATGCGATAAGCCAGCCTTGCTGATTTAGGGACCCTCCTACTCATTCTTTTTGAGCAAAGCTCTGGACTTCAGCCTGAAAAGTATTGCCTTGGAGAAAACACTGGATGCCTTCTGGCAGGGGCAAAACTAGGCTTTATTTCAACCGGGTCAAAGACCCAGTTTCACACACACACGCCTTTGCATACACACATACACAGGCTGGGAACATCAATGGTGCCTCTCTGGAGGCTTCACCTGAGGCAAAAAAAAAAGGCTAGCCCCTTTGTAGCTACGGCTCTGCCTTCTAGGGCTACACAGCATGGGTGGGAAAAGCCTCAAGGGGTCTCTCCTTCCCTCCCTCCCTCTCTCTCTGGGCTGTAGGAAGCAGGTGCGGGGGGTGCAGGCTGCCCTGGATGTCATCCATGAGGGGGTGACAAAACAGCACTCACCGTGGGGCCTGGTCTGCAAAGCGCCCGAGCCATGTGTCTCTCCTGGGAGTGACACAGTGGCTCAGGGTCCCGCACTGCCCAAAACAGCAGCGTGGGGCTTGCGTCCACCAGGCGGACTCCGTGGGCAGCTTGCTGCGCTGTGCTGCCCTCATGCGTGGATCGCCACCCCCATAGGCAGTTCGCCCCGCCCCCACCGCTCCGGGTGCCAGAGCAGCTAGCTCATAGCTGTCAACTTTCAAAATAAGGGATCAGCAGCCTCGAAAATAAGGGATCAGCAGCCTCACCTGTCCCGGGGACAGTCTACGGGATATCTAACAATCCGGGATAGCAGCGGGAAACGGCGCTGGAATAAGGGAATTTCCCGCAAAAAAAGGGGAAGGTTGACAGCTATGAGCTAGCTACACCTCTGCGCACTCTCTCTCTCTCTCTCTCTCTCTCTCTCTCTCTCTCTCTCACACACACACACACACACACACACACAATATCTTACCACAAGGTTCCTATTCCAGGCTGCCTGTAGTCCTGGACTACAGCACTTCTCTTAGAAAGCTAACAGGTCCCATTTGCATTCCTCCAGGTTTGCATTTCCCTGTCCTTGCGCCCGTGTGTTCCTATACCGGTTGCGGCAAGCAGGACTCTAGATCTAGCCCACAACTCTACGGATAATTGAGGCACCATCTGCGTTTGTTGGCTGCCTGCTCCTATTGCATTAGAAACCTTAAAACCGCAACTCGCAAACCACTCTGCCATCGTGTGCTGCAGCCTGCACAACAATGCCCAGGTCTCACCTGCTTCCAAAGTTTCCGTGAAGTTGCTGTCGGCCATCATTTATTCCCGGGCAGCTTCCCCAGACCCCGCTTTGCAGGCACCGCACGGTACATGTTTGCCTCAGCAAGTGACAGGTCTGGCTCAAAGGCATCCATCTTCTTAGGAAGGATTGCGGCTGCCAGCTGGAAGCTATGGATTCGGGCCATGAAGGAAATCATGCAAATGACTTTGATTTCCATAATGCCACAACTATTACCTTTGTTAGGGGCTGTTTTACAACGAGCTGCTTGTGGCAGAGGACAGTGGAGGGCCTAGGGGAGGAGCAGTAAAATGTGAGAGGCATCCATGCAAAGATGGTCCCTAGGAGACAGTAGAGCGCACACTGCTGTTCTGCCAGAGCAGCTCCCAGCCATAATGTCTGCTTTCCACATCACCATTTACAACCTAGGTAGTAACAGAAGTATTAGGGACCCATAGGAGGAAAAAAGATTTTGCAAATTTGCATGTGTGTCAGATCCTTCTACGCTTGTAGCATTTCCTCTCCTTGTTAGTTTAGCCATGTAGCCTTATGAGGCTTTGCCCTCGGGTGGGGAAAAACATTGCGCCCGGGGAAAGGGAGATGGGAGTCAACAGACACTCAAGGAATCGTTTCAGAGAAAAAGCTTTATTTCTACCATCCATGAACTGGTAAAAGGAGCAAGTGTGATAGTTCACAAACAAGCACGGGTTCGCAGTCATTTGCACAGAGCATATATTCCCCTTCCAGTTCCCTCCCCTTTCTCCTCCTCTTCAGGAGTTCTGCCCCATGTTGAGTTCCCCTGAGCATGAACAGAAAGCTCCTGTCTTGGGACCATTGGGACTCTTGGCACCCTTCCCAGGAAAGGGGAATGAGAGCGGTTCAGCATGTCCAAAGATGTTGCAACTGAATGAGGTAAGATTCGTTTCTCAGGCCTGCTCTGACAGAGTCTATTCATTAGCTTTTTGAAGCCTTCTCGTACTGATAAAAGTAACGGTTTGCCCTTGCACATCATCTTGTGAGAAAAGCAGAGGAAAACTTTAGCTGTGGATTTTTTAGAAGAGAGAAAAGGAATTTTGGACAGTTTTGAGGCCTGGGGGGGTGACTTCGGGCCTAGGTGGGGTCACCTGTCCTCACCTCCTTCAGCCATGTATATATTCGCTTTCTTCATGTCCCATCAGCTACTCTCAGCCTATAAAACAAAAAATGCAAACTTCCCCTCTTTCCTCTAAGTGGATGGGGACCAGGGAAAGGACCTTAATTGTGGCACCCTGTTCATGGAATGCTCTCCCTAAGGACTAGCACCAACTGATATCTCTTTCCAGTGTCAGGTTAACACATTCCAGCACAAATACAATGGAACCTTGGTTCCCAAACGCCTTGGTACACGAACATTTCGACTCCCAAATGCTGAAAACCCGGAAGTGTTCCAGTTTTCGGATGTTTTTCAGAAGCCGAATGCGCGATGCGGCTGTCGGCCAGTTTCCAGGGCGCCTGTGTCAATTGGAGGTTACACCTTGGTTTTCGAACGTTTCAGAAGTCGAAGGGACTTTTGGAACAGTTTACATTCAAGAACCAAGGTATCACTTTATATGAACTGGCTTACTGTTGGTTTTATCCACTTTCCGTCTGCTGTGTTGTTTTTTGATTGTGGTGGTTGTTGTTTTTAAAAAAGATTGTCTTTGAATGCTGTCCTTACAATTTTGTTGAATGGAAGCTCAGCAATCTTTTAAATAAAAATAATTAGACTGAAATTATTACAAATAAGAATCTTTAAAATTGGGGGGGGGGGGAGGAGAAAGACATTGTGTGCTTTAGATATACATATACTCAGAAACCTATGCAAAAGTATTCCCAAGTGTATATAGGAATGTAGTCATGGCTTGCTCTTAATAATCCTCTGAACAGTATCAATTGTTATAAAATGGCTTGCAAGAATTCTAAGGTAAGGGCACTCTTCACCATTATCAGGAAAGAGGGGCATCCACCATGGCTGTCATGAATTCTTTCCGTAAGACAAGACGCAATTGTTCTACCATACAGAAAAAGCAAGGAATTTTGCAGATAATCCACGCCACACATTTAACTCAAAAAACACTAAGCACATTTGCAAAATATAGGTATTGGTTGAGGTTCACGTTTATTCGGATGATGTAATCACAGAAAGAAATGAAACAAGGAGCTATTCTCAACACTCTCAAAACTGGTGCCATAAAAATGAGAATACTTTGAGTCATCATTTTTTAAAAAAATAACAGAAGTATGACAATAAACTAGAATGGCTGATCACAAAATCATTTCATGAATGGAAAAAATCTGGGACAGCAAGGCATGTGTGCTGCAAAATTTATGCCAACGACATCTAATTACCCTAACTAATTACCTTTGGTGGTGGTGGTGGTGATGTCTCTTCTCAAATGAGATTTTTAAAAAAGATGTGCCAGGTTCTGTATGTGGGCCGCTGTGTCTCTCTCCTCCAAGACAGGCAATGACTGATGGGACCAATACCCTATTTCTGGAATCCTTTTGCTTCATTTGGCATTTGTCCCTTGACATCCTAAGCCTCCACTTCAGGGTCAGACCAAGAGTTTGAAGAAGCTCAGATAGCACAAGCTTCCTTTCCTCCCACTGCAGCCCCTCTACACTCTGACAAGCCTACCCAGAGGGAGTCCACCACACTCTGCAGATTGCATCATTCAGGACTCCAGTGTCAGGGGAGAAGCCCCCCAAACAGAGGGAAAGGATATTGTTTTCCTCTGCACGAGACTCCGCCATTGCACGAGCAAACTCCTGTTCACGCGACACTACCCAATGGGGTTACCTTGCAGCAACTATTTTAAAATTTCTGAACCCAATTCACTGTGCACATCTACACAAGCCCCACTAAAATTAACTAATCAGTTTCAACAAGGCTTTGCATTGAGAAGTTCATAGTACCTAGAATCACCCTTTTCATTCCTCACCCCTGGCCCCAAACAATAAGCTCTTTACTCTCAGCAATGCTCTTGGAAAATGATTCCCTTGGAAAAGGTGATTAACTCCCAGGTAGTTTATTTAATAGTAATCTCACCAAATTCCCAACAATGAACTCAAGGATGCCAGCCAAGTAAGCCCACAACTTACACAGGGGGTTTGTTCCAGGTTTCATGCCTAATGCCAAAATTGCACATAGTCAAGACACATTGGGTGCAATGCAAGTGGAATTGCCAAAGTATTTTTTTCCTGGATACCCCCTCCCCTTTTTAAAAAAAAATTGCCAAGCACGTAAAGCTGAATGCACCTAAGTCAAATGTGCATAAGTTGTGGGCTTAGTGTACTGCATTTTCCCACTTATCCCTTTAAGCACAGAGTATGCAATTCAATGTATCTAGGTGTGTACATGCAGACACTATCTGTACACAGACACCATGATTGTCACATATGGTTTTCACGCATTTCCCTACATTTTAAGGCTGCAATCTGTAACAGTTACTAGGGCGTAAGCCCTACTTCTGAGTAAACATGCACAGGAGAGCACTGTAAGCAATTTGTAGGATTTAACATTTTAAATGGCCCTGAGTCTCTTGCCATTGCTCTTAGCGGTGTTCCTCCCTGGGATCCTGACAAAGCTAAACTCATAAGATCTTATTCTTCCCAAGCAAACATTAAAAAAACATATTAAAAGTCTGTGGTGGCAAATTTCCCCAAATGATGTTGCCAGTAAAGTAAGACAATGAGGCTAGAATCCAGCACAGCACTTTGCTTAATCAGGTCCCTACCTGTGCAGCTGAGAAATTTTATGCCTGTGACAAGCCATGCAGAACACCAGGGTTTTTGAATATTTGTGGGATCACTATGGTAAAGTATTTGGGAGTCTCTGGAGTGCATTTCCTACAGAGTTTCATAGCAGCAAATATCATTATAAACTTGATCCTGAGAAAATATAATATAAAGTCTCAGAGCACACAGGAATATGGGGACTACGGGGGTTCTGGACCAGAATCATTTTTACATTCTGATGAGACTCAGCTAAAATTAGCTAAAATAGCTTGTGCAAATGCATTTCATTCCCTTATGCTATTATCCCATAATATATAGCTCCTCTTTTAAAAAATTGACGCTCATTCACATTATAATGTAAGAACATTAGAGTTATTTGGAGAAAAATGGAAGTGGGGTTATTTTAAAAGCATTGGAAACCCTCCATGGATTTCCATATAAATCCACAAAGTGAACTGGCCTTCCATCTTGTGAAAAAAATATCCTCATGTACTTGGGGGGGGGGGGGTGTCCTGAAAAGACTACTGTTTGCTTCAGAGAAAGGCAAGTAAAAAATGAAAAAGGAATGCAATTAAAAAGAATAAAGGGTCTCCACAATAGGTGGGCATAAGCGTAAGATGCAGGCACTTGGCAAGTGGAAATAATTAAGAAGAGGCTTCGCTGCCCCAATGGCCAGGCTACTATTCCACATTGTAGTATGCAGTACCCATCACAACATGTTGATAAGGGGAGGGTAAGCTTTTTAAACTTTGGAGTTCAGTCTTCTCTGTGTTCAGAAGATGCTATCAAGTCTTTTCGAAGGAGCACGTGCTTGTGTCTCTGCATGTGAATACTGTCGCGGGCCGCTGAAACCGCCTCCATCAAATGCTGCTGTAATCTGTGTTTTTGGCAACAAAGGCTGGGGCCTCCCACTCCACAGTGAAGAAGGAAAGTGTCCCAAAGAACCCAACCACGGCCATAATCAGAAGCTGCCACTGAAGAAGCAGGTAGTTGCTGTAGAAGTACGCGATGGCGGCACAGACAGACTGAAAAGGGAAGCAAGGAAGG
The DNA here is from genome assembly GCF_965112155.1 of Podarcis liolepis. Lineage (NCBI taxonomy): Eukaryota > Metazoa > Chordata > Lepidosauria > Squamata > Lacertidae > Podarcis > Podarcis liolepis. Next base: position 36,599,396 of record NC_139555.1, on the reverse strand, counting down.
GCATGAGTGACATTTCAACTTGGCTTCAGTGCCGTTCAGCTTTAGTAACATTCCAACTTTTTGTGATTTCCAGAGCATAAATTCCCGTCCAAGTTGTTTTTCTAATTAACTGCCTTACTTAGCTCTCCTGCAATCTGCCTATTTCAAAGTGAACAGCTTAGCATCAAATGCCCTTTCATATCAGCTTTGACTCTTCCTGATCCAAGGTCATTCCTAATTCCTAGATTCCTTACTGCGTCTACAAACAGCTGACCTGCACCAAATCCAGGAAAGTAGAGACTCCCAGATTCCTAGAATTGTAGAGTTGGAAGGGACTACAAGGGTCAGCTAGTCCAACCCCCTGCAATACAGGAATCTTTTGCCCGATGTAGAGATTAAGGGTCTCATGCTCTACCAACTGAGCCATCACGGTGACTTGTAGATTGAGTTGGACCATGGCGTTTTTTGCATCTATCTTTTCCACTTTATCCACTTAGATATTTTAATTTCATATATACTGATATAGAATGCTATTGTTCCATTAATATCATTCATTGCATTGAGACAGAAGGTAGCATTTTCTATATAGCACGCCTACCAATGCATGTATTCCACTTATGACTACTTCAAATGTTTGTTGTTTAAAAACAATTGTTATATTAAACATTGTTTCATCACGCACAAATATAATATCACAAACATGTTTATGTTTAAACAGAATTAAATTCCAGTGTCTTCACTGGGGCTTAAACACAGAACTATAGCATGTATTTTGGTTAACCAAACATCCTGCATTACTGAAAAGGCTTCTGTGTTCTTGCCTTACCCAGCGTCCTAGACAAAAGTAGATGACTTTTAAACTCCTTCCAATTTTACACAAAGCTCTTTGTTTGCCTAATGAATAAACTACTGTATTATTTCAGTAGACTGCAGATTATATGATGTCTGGCTCTGACATTTGGCAACCAGTAATACCTGGATGAATTTAAAGACTGCAAAGGCAGGTGCACTGTCTTCTGAGTACAGGAATCCCAAAATACTGAGGAGTTGAGTGTTGAAACAGCTATCACCTAGACCCAGTAAGAAGCTGCAGAAAATTGCCACTTCTTTGCTGAAAATAAAGAGATGCCAACATTAACTATACTGTAACTAATAAAAATATACACAGCTATGAATAAAAAATTAGGTGCAATCCTACCATTCATATTATTTTTGTCTAAGTTTACTGAGAAATAATGGAGAAAAATGGCAAGGTCCAGATTGTTACCAAAGAGCTGCTTCGTTTTGAGAATTCTCGTTTTGGGCATTTCTGCATTGCAATTAAATATGTCAAAGGCACTTTGCCCGTATTATTTAATGTTTTAAATATTCTTTGACTTAGCATTCCATCCAAACCTGGGCTTATGGTTTGTCTTCCCCAGATAAACCATGGGTGGTAAACCAAGAGCAAATCTTACGTTTACAGTTCATGGCAGTGGCGTAGCGTGGGGGGTGCAGGGGGGGGCGGCCGCACTGGGCGCAACATCTGGGGGTTAGGGTTAGGGGGCGCAAATCCATGGGTTAGGGGGCGCAAATTACTTGCCTTGCCCCAAGTGCTGACAACCCACGCTACGCCACTGGTTCATGGTTTGTCTGGAGCAAGACAAACCATGAGCCCAAGTTTGGCCATCACAGTAAGGCAGACCATGACTTGGCCCCAGATAGCGCGGCAGCAGAAAGGGAAGGAGGAGCGCCTCAGACATTATCTTTGGTCCTGTAACCAACATGTTTGCCTGTTCATATTAAGCCATGGTTTGGCTTAGCACCCTGTGTAAACCGGATCTGTCTGGTCATGAGAAGTAAAGTAACTCGTACCTTGGTTCCATGAATGCTATGCTGTCTGTGCCATGGATGGAGGCGATGGGGGCATCGTTTGGCATGTTGTAGAAAATCAAATAGAAGGCTACAAAATGGACCACAATGCCTAACATCACCACTGGGTTCCTGCCAAAACGGTTGTTTTTGCTAAGAAGGCCAAAGATTCCTCCACCTGTAATAGAGAATGTATCATTATTGTGAGCAAGAAAACAGGGTTAAATCACTTCCCTAGTATGTCATGTAAGGGGCTGGTGGAAATGGACTTATTTGACCCCTGCTCTGCTCAGCAGCATCCCACCCCCCTAAAAAGCCTCACTAAAGGATGAGAGGATCCTGCTAAATTGTGGCGTTCTCTGGCTTGGGAGGCTGAGTAGGAAGGAGGGATTCCAGAAAATCCAGCAGAGGCAACTTCAATCCTGAACGTTATGCCTTGCGGTGGTGGTTCTACCCACAGTCCAACATGCTAGAAAGCAGGCAACACTGTGGGAGGGGAGAAGCAACCCCCCACCAGATGACTGACTATGGCAAAGTGTCGAGCTAACGCTCCATCCTATCTCCCCAACACGGCACCACAACCTGATCCACAAGTGGAAACCGTGGCCTGGCCTCTCACAAGAGCAAATCAGGAGGTAAACTGTGTCACCACTGTATCACATGAGACCTCAAGAGGGTAGGAACTCACATGCTCCTCCATATCTCCACCTCGGTTAAATAAACATCTCTGTAAAGAGAACGCTAGCATGTCAGGAAAAGAACTAAGCTTGTATCCTTCTCCCTGGAACCTAGTCTGTTAGGCCAAGGGTTGTTTTTCTTGCTTTCACAGAAATGTATTCACTCATGTAAGTCTGTATCTGCAGTCTAAAGTGGTACACTTCAATGGTTTACTGCTATTTCTGAGAACTAGGACTAATTATGTCACAAACATTGCTGGCTCCAACGGCCAAAAAGGCAATCTGCTTTTTATACCCAACAGCTGCTTGCCTTGGCTGTCAGAAGTCCTATACTGCAGAGTTTGCATAGTCTAAAATGAGCAAAACACTGCTGCTACTCCATCACCACTATAAATAAGTATTAACTTCCTGATCTTCTGCCAACCTAGCAGTTCAAAAGCGTGCTAGTGCAGGTAGATAAATAGGCACTGCTGCGGCGGGAAGGTAAATGGTGTTTCCATGCACTCTGGCTTCCGTCAGTGTCCAGTTGCGCCAGAAGCTGTTTAGTCATGCTGGCCACATGACCCACCAGCTCCCTCGGCCTGAAAGCGAGATGAGCGCCGCAACCCCACAGTCACCTTTGACTGAACTTTACCGTCCAGGGCTCCTTTACCTTTTAACTTCCTGATGCATTAAACTGGTGTGGATAGTCTTAGTTAGCTCCTGGGGATTAAACAAGCTGTTGTGGCTGTTTATATTAATGCACCTCATAAGCATTTAAAACAGGTCCATCTCATTTAACCACATAGAAGCCATTTTGGCATATGTGGTATATATGTATTATACAACTGTAGGCAAAATTTATTTCCTGCTATTTCAAATCCAGTTTGGAGAGAAGCCATAGCACAATGGTAAGGCATCTGCCTTGCATGCAGGAGGTCCCAGATTCAATCCCCAGCACCTTTTCAGATGCCTGTCTGAAACCCTGGAGATCTGCTATGAGTCTCTATGTCAACAATACTGAGCTAAATGAACCAAAGGCCTAACTTGCATCAAGGAATTTCCTTTGTTCCTATGACTCACCTAATATTTCTCCAATACCAATAAAAATACCAGAGAGTCCAATCAGACTTTTTTCTTCAGTTCCAAATTTATTTACAGCACCTATACAGGTCCCATACACTCCAGAGAAGAACGTTAATTCCAGACCTAGAAAGAAACAGCAATATTACAAAGACGGAAGGAGAAAGTTCCTAGAGCTTTATTAAAGTCTACAGTTTAAGACAGAATTGCAACATGGAGCTGCCAAAAGATATCAGTAGACTGAATGATACACTGGTCTTTTAGGAGAAGTTTTCATAACTGTATTTATGCAATGCAAGTCAAGTTGACCAGCGGTGGCATTGCGTACAGTACTTTGATTATCTGGAGGAAGCAACTGGTAGCAAAAATGCCTGTGTAGGATCCAACCATATAAACCATCAAGGTATTCTAAGTACCAATGGCACCAATATTAAATTTTAAGAATGTTTGTGCAGGATTCAACTACAACAACCAAGGCACCTATGGAACGCTAAGTGTTAGCTTTACTAACAACTCCCAAGAAGTATTTGTGAAACATTTTGCTTCAGAGCTGTCTGGTTCTATATAATGATGGTTAAAAGGATCATATGTACCACATGCCTCGATTTCTTTTGACGAAAAGTAGAACGTAAATTAAATAATAAAAAATCTTAACCAAGTGAGGTAAATGAGGCACATGGCCCATTGAGAGCCTGCTATGGGCCAAAACTTCCACCGACCCATGGAACTGCAGGCAAACCACCCCCACCTCCCCCAAAAAACACAACTTGGTGAAGGAACCTGAGACAGGCCTCCAAGTTTAAAGCAAGAATACTAAAATGTGATGATCGGGCCAACTAAGGTCCGCAAAAAATGGGACTGAAATAAATGCAAAATTCTGAAAATCTCCACTTTCACTTTAAAGCCCCCAAAATTTGAAATCCTTTCACATCTGAAAGGATTAAAAAAAAAAAAAAGACTGCAGGCTATGAAAGGTACAGATACTCTCAGCTGCAACCACCAGATGGCAATCTGCAACACAAGTATTCGGCTACCAAAAGGAAGATACTGTATAGGAAAAGGAGCACTGAAAGTTGCTGCGGGGGGGAGGGGGGAGGAGAGAGAGGAAAATATGATGGAAGAGATAACTGAAGATGCTGGAATGGAATGTCTTAATGCAAGGCAAGGACCACAATCCAAAAGGCATCTACAGATGTGTACAAGGGAATCATCCAAACAGCCAAGGCTTTTGTCCGAAGTAGCCAGCCAGCAATATGAGTGGCAGTTCATTAGAAAGAGCAATTGTCTTTTTTGGATGCAGAGAAATCTTTAAAAGAAATCCTCAGCTCTATGCATGGTTCTCCCACAGGCTCATGGGCTCAGAATGAGAGCAGAAACTCAGACTAACAAATGCTTTGGGAGATACAAGGAAAAGAAAAGCACTTGGGGGATTTGCATGATGCAGCCAAAAGGAATGGATTTGGGACAGGACTGATGGGCAGTAGGAAAGTCAGTCTGGGCCAAAGAAAAGTCCCATGCAAACTCCTAAGGCTAGTGATTCTATCTCCGTCCAGTTAGTTACCTGTATAGGCCGTTGTGATGCTAAGCAGCAGAATCTCTTTTGTGACACACAGCTTGATGGATCTTTCTGCAAAGAAGCCGCAATTAAAATACGCACATGCACACCATGAAGATCCTCCCTGGATGCTGAATTAAAGTGGGGGGAGGTGGAATGGGCTGAACTATGTTATCCCCTCCCACAATCATGACGACGACTTCTGAATTAATATTCACAGTTGCATACAGGAACACAGAACTATAGGGCTTAAGAAGACAAAAGGGTGACAGATTCCAACTTTGTGAGCCTAGACCATTGCTCACTGGTAGAGCAGCTGCTTGTATGCAGAAGGCCCCAGGTTCAATCCAGGTAGGGGTCTCCAGGTGGGGATGGAAAATACTGAGCTAGATGCATCAATGGTCAGAAGAAGACAGCTTTCTAGGCAGGAGAAGACACCTTAAGAGCCTCCCTTCCTGCCTACTTCATATCCGAAACAAACCACATTACAGGGAATGTAGTAATCCTGATGCTAATATTAGGCAAACTATCTTTCAATTCCCCTTACCCCAAGGGGAACACATCCACTGCTCCCTTAAGAGAACAGCCACCATGCTCCAAGAAGAATGAAACTTTCAAGAAACCCCTAACACGGGGAATTAAAAGCATCTTTTCCTCCCTAGGGGTAAGAATCTCAGACAATGATGCTTAACTGTGGTCCTGGGAAATGCAAAGCGTTGGTGTCTGGGTGGCAAGAAGAGACGCGTCATACAACACAGGAAAATAATGCATACTGCCTGCCCTTTTTATAAAAAAAAAACAACACCTGGAAGTGAGCTTTTAACTTGAGGCATCCATGTATGACTATGGCTTGGCATGCTGGAAAATCTAATACTTCCATGGGATTTCACTTACTAAATGCATCGACGGCCCTTGTCATGTTGCTTTGGCCAGACCTGGTTAAAACAAACGTTTATTTAAAGTGAGAAAATAAATTTACAAATGGTGAATTTAAGTTGTCATGATTATTATTCTTTATACAACAATGCCATTAGAAATTTTACTATACCAATATGTGAAATAACTCACTCAGAAATGAACTACTTATTATGCATTGCTTATGATTATTAGCCATATTTCAGAATGAGCTCGCTGGCTGGGGGCGAAACCACTCCACTTGCTTCCTGGTGGGTGAGTCACGGCTGCTTATAACAGGAGAAGCGTAAGGTGGCAGGGAGGTCAGTGCAGTGCAAACACACTGGCAGGTGTGCCAGGTTGGCTCTGCTGGTGCATATGCACTCTGCTGACCTCCCCACCACTCCTTCTCTATCTCCCACTACGCAACAGCAAACTCACCTGCCAAGAAGCTCGTGTAGCAGCTGCACCCCAGCCAGCAAGCTGCCTCTGAATTGTATTTTCCTGATATTATGTTATGGATGGAAATTATGTTGTTTATTATGTTTCTGCCCAAACCCAAGTTAATTTCTGCCGCCCAGATGAATGACTATTGCATTCTACAGTAACTCCTAAAGTATCAGAAGGACTTAATTCTTACTTTAGCCACACACTTTAGCCTGGATTAGTGTCACATTAAAGTAAAAGGACCCCTGACCATTGGGTCCACTCGTGGCCGACTCTGGGGTTGCGGCGCTCATCTCGCTTTATTGGCCGAGGAAGCTGGCGTACAGCTTCCAGGTCATGTGGCCAGCATGACTAAGCCGCTTCTGGCGAAGCAAAGCAGTGCACGGAAACGTCGTTTACCTTCCCGCCGTAGCAGTACCTATTTATCTACTTGCACTTTGATGTGTTTTCGAACTGCTAGTTGGAGTCTTTCCCACAAACTCCTCTACTCTGCCCAAAAACAAAGTGATTAATGGAAAAATATAGTGCGACCTGTGAGGACAGTGTGCATAACCATCCTTCGTAATACAAATTAGTCATCTATCTTATTCACAGGCGAGTAGAAATGGCTAAGCATACAGATTCAGGAGTCAGATAGCCATAAACACCTACGTGCGTTCTATGAGGTTGTCAGTAGAGGCATCAGCGTCTTCTTCCTCTGAATTTGATTCTTCTGGGGTCCTAATGAGAAAAAACAGAACGGTCCCCACAAGACTAATCACCGTCAGAGCAATGAAGACGGTCCTACGGTCGTTTTCTGGGAAAGAAAAAGAAGTATGCGTCAACTTCATAAACAAACAATAGCATATCCATTCATTCTATACCTAGGACATTTCTGTGCTGTGATTAAAAACAGCATATAAAATAAGGTGTACTCTCCCATATACTAGTCAAGTTCTCCATCAATGAAACTCAAGTTCTATATCCAAAGTTACCGATACAATAGAAGTGGGGAACCTTTTTCAACCCAAGGGCCAGTTCCTTCTGAGTAACTTTCTGGGAACCACATGCCAGTAGCGTGTTTTAATTCTGAGCTTTATTCAATTTCAAAATCAACTGTGAATTCTAGCTAATGTATCACATCTGATTCACAGACAAAATAAACGCAAAACGTTACTGAAGCTTGTGAAAACTGGCATGAGCTCAGTTGCAGAATCTGGGAGCCAGAGCAAGAGGAATGTAGGAGGGAAGTTCAAGGATGGCAGTGCTTTTTTGAGGTTGGAATGATAAAACACCGAGATGTGGAATCATAGAATCACAAAACTGTAGAGTTGGAAGGGACCCAAAGGGTCAAGGCAAGGTCAATAAAAGAGGAAGCTAAGCAACACCCAGATATATGTCAAAGTAGATTTGTTTCGGCGAGGATCACAGTTTGAAGGCATAGATGGGAATACGAGCCAGCTGTACACATGGAACAAAAATACAGCGAACAGAAGGGAAACACTGTAGTGCTTACAATTATGCTGCTACACATGAAGTTAAAAATAGCCTCCAAGGACTTTTAAAATACTGTTTAAAATAAGCTGTGGCTATCTCCACTGTTTTTTTTATTTCTTTTTGTCCCCTCATCAACATAGCAATTTCCCCTTATTATTTCATTCACAACCTGGTTACCTTAAAAAAAGGATATAATATAAAGACCAACCTGATATATGAAGTTTCCCTTGCCAGGCAAAGTATATATATAGATTTCCAAAAAACAAACTGTGAACAAAAGAAAGCACATTACTGGTTAAGCAAGCTACTTGAATCGCAAAAGAAGGGAAAAAATGTAGACTGCAATTTACTTTACACTGTCAGAAGACTGCAAATCCTAGTGAAGCTGAAGCAAGCCCAAGGATTTCCTTGTAAAAAGTTAAATTATGTTGGCTTTCCAGGCATAGTTGAACATACCTGGACAACATAAGATAACAAAGAGCTTGTTTTCTTTGTTCTCCTGCTACACCCACACAAAAAGTGTAACAAAGTTAAAGCAAGAATACTTCTTGGCTGGATAAAGAACCCAACAAGTTGCTCCCAACAATGGTGATACAGTGGTACCTCAGGTTAAGTACTTAATTCGTTCCGGAGGTCCGTTCTTAACCTGAAACTGTTCTTAACCTGAAGCACCACTTTAGCTAATGGGGCCTCCTGCTGCCGCCACACCGCCAGGGCACAATTTCTGTTCTCATCCTGAAGCAAAGTTCTTAACCCGAGGTAATATTTCTGGGTTAGTAGAGTCTGTAACCTGAAGCGTATGTAACCCGAGGTACCACTGTATACATCTACATCACAAAAACTGATCCAAAAGAAGAATGGATTTTGTCAGGATCTGCTTATATCGTTGCTCTTCTTTCTTCATTTTCTACCACCACCATCACCAGATCTCAGAGTTAATTCCAGGGGGGCACTTGTTTCTGGGCTCAGTTTAAACTACTGGTGATGACCTTTAAACCTCTAAACTCTGCCATATATGAATCAACAAGCATCAGTTTCTTCAGACATCTTGTGAAAACTTTACCTTTCTGACCAGGCTTTCCTGACTCATGAAATTGGGCCCTGTTTTATATGTTCGTATTCCCTGAATTCCTGTTTTACTTATTATTATATCCTTTTCTAGCTCTGTTTCATAGGGAGTTTTTGTATTAATGTTTTATATTGTACACCACTTGGGAGGTTTTTAAAAATGTTAAGCAGTTTGTAAATGTTTTTAATTAAATAATAATAATAAAGCTGCGGGAATCTTATTAATTAATTAATGGGCAGCTTAGGGACCGGTTACCTTGGCAACTGCCCACTCACACAGGAACTTGACTGACCTTACAGCCCCTGCTTCCTGTGCCACTCCTACACAAAATCAGGCAGGGACATGTGATAGACAGGACCTTCTCAGTGTTGGCACCGTGACTCATTAACTCCCTCCTGGTGAGGATTCAAATCCCCACTAGCCGCCATATCAACTCACACTAAAAACTACCATTCTAAAGACTTCTTGACATTTGTTGGACAAATTTAAATCAGGGGTCTACTCATTAAAAAGCAAACAAGGAGCATCTCCACCCCCATCACCCAGCCCAGACACAGAGGTCCAACTCCAAGGGCCTTCTACCGATTCCCTCACTGCAAGAAGTGAAGTTACAGAGAACCAGGCAGAGGGCCTTCTTGACAGTGGTGGTCGCCCTGTGGAATGCCCTCCCTTCAGATGTCAAACAGATAAACAACTCTATGACTTTTGGAAGACATCTGAAGGCAGCCCTGTATAGGGAAGGTTTTAATGTTTGATGTTTTATTGTGTTTTTATATTTTGCTAGAAGCCACCCAGGTTGGCTGGGACAACCCAGTTAGATGGACAAGATATAAGAATGAGAATAATTTCTTTCTAAACCAGCTTGCCTCCCAGGTGAAGCAGGTTGTCTAAAAAATGAATAGGAATTGCCTTCCAGTCAACCAGACAAGAAAGCTCACATGAACTGGAAGGAAATTGGTTATTTTCCTCTTCTAGGGGCAAATGACGTCCATATGCATGTGTGAACATGACAGCAGGTGAACAGTTTTGTGGGTTAGTGTCAAGGAAATCTGGAATAAAGCTTATATAAAAGACTGATCACATAAGCCAGACAGCATACTCTGCAGCCTTCCCTGAATTTCTGACTACTTCCCTTCAGATGCCAGGGCACTAGCTAAGTTCATGGGAAATTCTTAGTGCTAGCCTACAGGAACAAGGCAGATCATTTCCCATGACACAGAAGTGATGTTGACTCAGAACAGCCTTAGAGCAAAGCACTCCTTCCAATAAAGAAGACCAGTTCTAAATACGCATTTTGGAACACAGAATTGGCTGGAAGCTGTTATTCAACTCAATCCTAGCCATATTTTCTTGGAAGAAAATGAGTGAGCACAGAATTGCTACTGAACTGCAATTTTTTGGTTCCAATTAACTACGGATATTTCAGAAGAGACAGAATTCATAAAACTAGACATTTGGTGATAAATGACACAAGTGCAGCATTCTCTAAAGAAAAGTGTCACCCTCATGTCAAAAAAGCTAACAAGTGCCAGGTAGATAGACAGACAAACTTTTTATTGGCTTTTTACCAACAACAAACAACAAGTAGGGAGAAATCAAGATCGTATTGGATAGATATAAGTAAAGGTGATAATTTTGTTTCCTACCTGGATTGTAATAATGCCCAGAAGATGCCACTGTTTCTGCCAATGGTGTTTTCGTTGGAATTTATTGTCAGACAGTTTCCCTGAGCAGTCCACAGTACTGAAATTTAAATCAGAACACAGGTAAACAAGGAAAGAAAGTTATCTATGATTTGCTGACATTTTATGTGTGTCTATGTCTGAGGGCCCAGGGTAGTTAGTTCACGTAAGTATTTTTAAGATGCCTATTTGGGCCACTTCACAGATTTTTAGGACTATACCCAAGATGTTTTTAAGTGTACTAATAAAAATGTCAAGTGTGAATGTAACAAAGTTCTGTCTGAAACACAAATATCATACTTCATATGCTACAAGGATGGAATTGGCAGCAGCTCCTTGCTGAGTTTGTTGCCATGTGTGAAACAACACTTATTCTCCATCTTCAAAATGTGAAAATAATGACACATTTGCAAGCATCAACAAATCTCAAATACCAAATAGAATTTGTTGCCATGTGTGAAACAACATTTATCACCCAGCTTCAAAATGTGAAAATAATTACACACTTGCAAGCATCAACAATTAATATATACCAAATAACATAAAACATTACTAGAAGGTATTCTAGGCATTTCTCCACTTGCTGGCAACGCAGCCAGCCTCTGCGGCACTAAGGGTTAGTTTCTGATTTATCGCAGGCTGCTGGCAGCAACAAATCTGAATCATATATACTTTTTAAGATGCATAAGGTATGACTTTCAGAGTGGATGCCACTTCAGCTACGGTCATATTTCTAATCTGGACTTTGAGTACCACTTCAGGGCATCTCCAAATGACACAGCAAAAAAACCAACAAGTTAATTATAATACTACCTACTTTGAACAAGGTGATCCTAAGTAAATCTCTCTAAATTCAACTGGACTTGCTTTCTAGATAATGTGTTAGGTTTGCAGCCTAAGGGAATAATAATAATAATAATAATAATAATAATAATAATAATAATAATAATTCCTGTGGGAACCTTTCACACAAACCATATCCATGCCTGAGTGTATGCTTTGTGTAAATATTTCGTTTTCAAGATATACCAACTTGATAATTCTCAGCTTGAGCTGTAAAAATGCAACAAACGTACTGTCGCGTGCTTAAAGCCAAACTAGCCATGTCACTTGTTCTTGTGCCTTTTGCATCTTAATTCATAATCGGAGGCACAGAGAACTTGTTGAGACCATGGTGCCAAGGAGAGGGAGTTTAGCCCTTTCTTCCCCTGATGCAACTGTTAAAAAAACTAAAAATCCACACACTAGCTGTTAGCAATTGAAAAAGAAACATGTAACATGCGACACATTTAATATAACATCTCACCTAGATTTTAGGATTCCTACTAAGTTGGAACATCACGAATCACAAACTTCTTTTAATTTTTAAAGGCAGAGCTTAAGAAAGCAAGAGATTTGCTAACAGAATAATTTTGGGGATCTTTTACATTCAACTTTGTTTTCATTCATTCTTCTTCCAGCTCCAAACTAGCAGGTATAAAAGTTCTCTAATGTTTCTTTACAACTATCATTACTAGAGAAGTGGGGACACTAAAGAGCTTTTTAAAAATAGAAACGCTAAAGTTTGGATTCAAAGACCACATGTAGTTCTTCTGCATGTCCAAAGGAGCTTTGGACTTTGTCGTCTCAAACAGGGTATCCTCATGCTACATAGCACACCTCTTTTTAAACTGAAAGGAGTTTCAAAAGCAAAGTTGTCATTTGGAAGATGGGGAAGCTGAAAAAAATCAACAATTCCAAAGGGCATATTATGTGCCTAGAATATATGCTCTGGGCATCTCGGCCTCGATCTCAAGATCCTACCAAGAACCCAAGTCCAACCTAAACATTCCTAGATCTTTCTGATACAAAGTTGGGAACAGCATACAGAAAGGCCTCATTCACACATTTTGTTAAAACCATAGTTTAGTGCTACACAGGTGAGCCTCCCAGAGCCCAAGTGAGCCGCTGGGCTTGCAGGCTCCTACCTCATCTCTCCTGCACAGTCAGGAGGAGTTCTGCCAAGCTTAGCTTCAGTTTAAAAAAATCTTGGCTAAACACTGCACACAAACCCAGGATCCTGGATTAAAACAAGCTCTGGTCAGTTTCGATACAAGCCAACTTCCAACCATAAGTTATGAAGTTGGGATGTTTAACAAACCACTTTTATTTTAAACCAGAATCCCTGATTCACTGCCAACAGTTAGCCAAGATTCTTTGAAAGCAAAACTCACAAACTGTGTGCGAGAGGGGAGGGAGAAGTACGCAAGCCAAACACTTTGCTTGGGCTCATGAAGCCTCACCAACTTAGCACTAAACCAGGCATAGGCAAACTTGGCCCGCCAGATGTTTTGGGACTACAACTGCCATCATCCCTGACCACTGGTCCTGTTAGCCAGGGATAATGGGAGTTGTAGTCCCAAACCATCTGGAGGGACGAGTTTGCCTATGCCTAAACTAAACTATGCTTTAAAGTTCCACGAGAACCAAGGCGTGGTGAGAAAAGGCTTACCAGCAGCTGCTATTCCAAGGAAAACAGAGGCTGTGTAGAAGCTCCAAGTAGAAGGCTGGATAAAAACGGCAATATATATGCTGAAAAGATGGCAATGTATGGGATTCAGTTTTAAAATTGCTGATGCTACAACTGCAATACTTTATATTATATTAAAGTCAATTTCTTACTCCAGCTGCAAAAAATACTGCAGCTCAATATATCTGAAAGTTTTACATATCACTAAAGCACATTATGACGTGCTGTTTCAATCATGCAATCTAACAACCATTATTTTCTTACACTGTAACCCACTCCAAGAAGCTCAATTTAAAATATTTAAAAATTTAAAATATTAGCCTCACAGCAACCCTGAGTGGTTGATTTAAGCTGTGAGAAGATGACTTGATCAGGGCTCCCGAGTGAGATTCATGGTTGCACAGGGATTTTAACTTGTACATCCTGTGTTGAAAGCCAACACACTAACCACTATCCCATGTTCCTCAGTTCCTCACCTGCTGATGCTGCACATGAGGACAATCAGCCTTCCAAAGGTAGATGAATAAAAGGTAGATAGCCAGAAGGAAACATCAAGGACTTACGTATTTTGACTTACCTGTAAAAGATACCACTAACAAACATGGACAATTGCGGTCCTATGATGGCAACCACTGAAGGCGAGATAAGATTGGATGCCGAAAACACCCCATAAATAACAGCCATGCTGCGGAAAGTAACACTAATTATTAATAAATATTAGGATACATTTCAATGTCATTTCAGAATTTTTAAATGTATTAATAGTGGGGTTGGAGAGATGAAAATAATGGCAACTTATTTCACATTTGGCAACCAATGTGCCACTTTGGTTTCATATAGTACATGGGTAAAGGTAAAGGTAAAGGGACCCCTGACCATTAGGTCCAGTCGTGGCCAACTCTGGGGTTGCGGCGCTCACCTCGCTTTATTGGTCGAGGGAGCCGGCGTACAGTTTCCAGGTCATGTGGCCAGCATGACTAAGCTGCTTCTGGCGAACCAGAGCAGCGCACAGAAACACCGTTTACCTTCCCGCCGGAGCGGTACCTATTTATCTACTTGCACTTTGACGTGCTTTTGAACTGCTAGGTTGGCAGGAGCAGGGACCGAGCAACGGGAGCTCACCCCGTCGCGGGGATTCAAACCGCTGACCTCTGATCGGCAGGTCCTAGGCTCTGTGGTTTAACCCACAGTGCAATGGGTAGATGAGTCTAAAAAGCCTGGGACACAAATTTTCATGGCCCTCTAGTAGCTATGGTGGCTCATTTACCAGAAGTAATATATTTAGTGTGAACTGGAGTAGAATATACATCAGGAGGTTTAGTTTGGTCAGTTATATAATGTCCAGTTTGGCCATTATTTGCCTTCCTCAACTGTATCTATTAATTAACACAGGACTGTATGCCTGTGTTATGCCAGGTACAATCCAATCAATTTGTAGGTCCCTCTACAAAAACAACACAAAACAGGAAATGTAGGAAGTTGTATTCACACATATCCAATGACAAATCTGATTTAGCCATTAGTAGTCAAAGGATTTATTATTATTAATTATTATTTTACCCATTTTCATTGTTCTTCCCTTCCATGGCTTGCATCAAAACATTATCAATTGGGAGAGCTCAGTTATGGAAGCAGAATACATTTCACAAAACAAGCAGATACAGTGGTACCTCGGATTACAAACATAATCCATTCCGGAAGTCCGTTCTTAAACCGAGGCGCGCTTTCCCTAATAAGGCCTCCCACCGCTGGTGCCCTTCCACCGTTCGGCTTCCGTTCGTAGACCGAGTTAAAGTTCGCAAACAGGGACACTACTTCCGGTTTTGCGGAGTTCGTAAACCGAATAGTTTGTAAACAGGGCTGTTCTTAAACTGAGGTACCACTGTATATGCATTTTTACATAATTTAGAGTTACTGTCTTTTAGCAATTACCTCACACTATGAGATGAAAATAACTAGGAATGTATCATTTGTATCTTAAGCTTAAATGCTGCCAGCACATTGTAACTTCTTATCCAGAAGCTAATCCTTACTTTTTTCTGGGTGTTTTTAACACATTCTTTGTTAAGGACTTTCAACTTTGGAAGAGACAGATAACTTCTGTGTAATGAGCAGAGGTTGTTTTGCAGGATATCACCAATTTATTTACATAAATCCTTATGAGTCAGTGAAATGGACAGGGAAAAACTGAGTTAGACACCGGCTTGCCTTCTCACCCCACCCCCTTCCCCCACAAGAAAGGGGACATGCACAGAAGGGGACAAAATGGAGGGGTTTCTATTTTTTGACACTTTGGTGCAAGTCTAGTTTTCTTCATGCACTTTTTTCACTGCTTTGCAGATGGGGACTAGCATTCCAACACATTGCATTAGCTGTTTAGCTTGAAATGCCTAGCTCTGAAACTCTGTTTGGGACCTCCAAAAAAAAGGAGGAGGAACTCATGGTATTGATAGGGAGAATGATTGTTTTCCATTATGTCTGAAACCAGCACATAGTGCGACTCAAAAGCAACAAAAAGAGAAAAGTATCAGTGAAGAGTACCTTGTATAGCCACTGCCATGGAAATCAGTGTGATTTAAATTTGTGATAACGGTTTGCTGTACGGAAAGAATTTTTTAAAAAGATTAAAATATGGTATCTAAAGATTTTTTAAAATGATAAATACTTGAGATACCTAACAGAACTAGAAATCAAACTACAGATGAACAGAAATTAAAACACTAATTAAACTTCAAAGCAACGCCTTGAATTAGGTAGTTGCTATTGTAATACTCCTTTCATTGATATAGGCACTGACTCATTCAGCACGTGAACACTGGTTTTCATAATCACTAATGTTGCAACACAGAAAGCAAGGATGCAAAGGAAAGTTGATAGCCTGAGTAAGTTAAAAGTTTTGCACATCAGTTTTCTGAGCTCCCTGAGTGTTTTTCTCTCCCCTTCTCCTGAAGGCAAAACTACACATTACTTTAACAAACAGATATTCTGAAACCTACATTTGAACAGGTAACATTAATGAGATTACAATGGAACATTCTAACTGATGAGTGGGAAGTGTCCTTGATTACGTATAATCCACAGGGAACTAGGAAGGGAATAACTCTCTCACACTCCTGCTTATTGAGGACAGGATTGATGTTGCATGCATGGAACAAGATCTTATTGCACAACAGGAATTCCCTCCATCCTCCCCCCAAATGCCTGCCAGCCCGCCCGAAATCTGCTCTGGAGGGTTGGATGAAAGCCCAGAACTGGTTTAGGGGGCACATGGAGGGTGTCTTGTTGTGAGACTGGACCATGTTGTGTGTATGTATGCTTCATTAGCGCTACATTGAATTCTTCCCCTTATACCCAGGAAACCTGATGCATGGGATTGGGGCGAGGTGGAGTGATAAAAAAAGGAATTTCACACAAAGGGATGGGCAACATGGTAACCTCCTAACATTGTTAGAATCCTTCTCCCATTAGCCTCAGCATACCTAATAGTCAGGGGTGATAGGAACTGTGCTCCAAAAACATCTAGAGAGGCATGGGTTTCTCTCTATAAAAGAGATGTGCAAGTGCTGGCAGTTAAGAATACAATCCTATAGTCCATGGGAGGGTGTCCCAGGAATTTGCAGATCTTCCTTTCCTTGGCCAAAGAGAGAGGTCCATCCTCATAGGGGGGCATCCACCCCCAGAACCATTCCCCTGGTTCCCACTAAAAAGGTCACTGACATGGCTCTCCCCAGTGGTGTTTGAAGAGGAATGTTGAGATGAATCCCAAGCCTCTGGGATGCTCCTGGCATGATCCTCTGGCATGCTCCTGGAATTTTTTTTTTGGGGGGGGGATATATATCAGTCCTTGCAGGGCTATAGAATTGGGTGATTATTCTGCCTTGCATTCACACAGACATGAGCACAGAAACAGAGTAAAGATTATTATGCCTCAGCATTACATTCTGAAAGATCATCCGAATGCTACACAGGACAGTGTGGGGAATCACATGCGTTTTCACTTGGAAGTTCATTGAGATCTACTATCCTTGCAGGCAATGAGGTTAGGATTCCAGCCCTAATCATTTTCTGTGTTAGCATTTTGTATCACTAAAAGCAGTAGATAGCTTCAGAAATATTTCTAAATCTAGACAGTTTAGAAGAAACAAAACTAGAGTTAGCACATTACATGTGCTTGAAGCCCCAAAACAATATAACCAGACTGAAGCACCATGAAGAAAGGAAAGGGATGCATTCAGGGGAAGGGGTAGGAAGGGGTAGGCTCATATTTTCACTTACCGCAACATTTCCACATGTTTGGAAAGCAGTGAACATAAACATAAAGGCTGTTCCTAGAACAATGATGTTCAACAGTTTTTTTGTCTCAGGATTCATTTTGTGTTTCCTCAAAAAGCTTTCTGGCTGAAGTTGGGGCAGGGTCACTACCCTTTAAGCTTCTTTTTAAAAAAAATCTGTCAAGACAACACAAATACCATAATAAGCGTATATGTAAAACTGACTGTGGCATCGACAGATATATTCTGACAAATGAAGGGAAATCATGTACAAATGTAGCTAAGCAGAATAATAGCAGAGAAAAATCTCCAAGCAACAGGAATGAAAATACTACCTTTCACACAGTGAACAACAGCAGGCTCTCCCAAAAGATGAAGCATTCTGCCCCAGCTGATCTTCTTTGACATTTTACTTCCTCATCATACTTTCTGAGTCAGTTTTTGGCCCAAAGACTTTAAATCACGTGGTGACAAAGGGAACTCCTGCACAGAGAGCATTCAGTTCATGCTGGACAGGAACTAAAGAGCAGTACAGAAGTCAGGTCAGCTGACCAAAAGGAAGAAAGCCCTGATGAATTCTGGGAAATGCAGTTCTGAATGTTCCCTTCTTAGTCAACACAGAAAAGCATGGAAAGGACTTGCTTAGTTGTTTAAATGATACATTTAATAAGGAATTGTTGACTCCATTAAAAAAACATACATTTCTGCTTCATATATTTATATAATCTCAATGAGTGGTAAAAAGAGGTAAGATATCTATCATTTACTTAATTGGGCATGCAAGTTATGTGTGTCAGTGTTTTAATTTACTTTCTCCATACTAGAATGTGAAGTACTCGGATATAACATGTACTGTAATGCAGTAATAATTTCTATTACTTTATTCTTCCATCACACAAGAAAACCACATTTTTAATTAAGCGTTACACATTCCCATGAAGCTTTTTGGTGACAATGCAGCACAAACAGATTAGGTGGTGATACATTCTGGTTCAGTGGTATGTTTGGAATGTGGGCAAGATATTGCTGGTGCATAAAAAGGTTGGGAGGCATTGTTTTTAGATGCTTCAACCATCATTTCATAAATCAGAGTGATTACCTCTAATATTTCAGTATTTTGTCAGCTAAACATTTCACTTGTGGAATCAAGTAGCCAAACACTATTTTTGTTCATAGCCGAACCCAAAAGGGGTGCCTTATTAACTCACGAGTGCATTGCCCCAAGAAAAAGATACTCCATGTGGGAGCACTACTAATTAACATGTCTTTAAATCTGTTTACTTCAGTATAACACTTTTGTAAAGAACATAATTTGTTACGATAGGTTGCAATAATGGCTATAAACCTCCATAGAACAAAATACAGTAACATAGGTCTATGCTTCCATAATATGGATTATTTTTTTAAATGCCAAACTTTTACTTCTTCTTTTTTCTTCTTGCTGTTCCCATTCACTGATGCACCAGTTGTAATCTGCAGTCCCCTTAGCAAAAAGCTTGCTTTATGGTGTCATGATTGCTTCTGATAAAAGACACTGGCGGGCTATTATCTTCTGATTCGACCCTCACTCCTACCACTACATCAGACCAACGCAGCACGGCTCCAATCAACATCTCCTCCACCTAACTCATCACTAATGGCAATGGGCGGGGCAAAAGGTAGTCGCGCCCTCAACCCTAATTCGCGCCTCTTCACTGCGGCAGGAAGGACATCATTGCTCCGCCTCACATCCTTAAACCGTCCAAGGCTCTCGTGCACGCTACGTGCGTACTACAGATTTCGCGCGCGCGCTCCCTCAAGATCAGTTTCCGCTCTCCCTTCGCCGCCATTTTGAATCCAATACTTCCTCTTTTTCGACAAGCGCTATTTGAACGCTTAAAAAAAAATAAAACCGCGCAACTTGTAATAAACATATCTTAAACAATATGCTTTCATATTTGATTCATCAAATTTAAAAACATTGCATAGTCCTCAGGAGCAGACATTTTTTTCTGTGTGTGATCTCTTCCGGGGTTTCAAACTTAACGGCGCCTGAGCGTCCAAAACCCTGTAATTAAGTTTACAGTATCTCCCTTGACGCCAGCGCGTTTCCATGACTATTTCGGTTGGGAAAACGAAAACGGATTTTTAATTTGAATCGGCCCCACTCTGGGAGTAGGAGGGGGCAGGGTGGTCTCGCGATTTGCTTCCGGGTCACCGGCGGCCATTTTGTGGCGCTTAAGTGCTCGGGGAAGGGCGGCACCTCGCTCATTTGCTCGTGGCTGCGCGGAGATGGTGGTGAGCGAGTGAGGCCCTGTCCGCGCGCTTGAGACTCCACCGCAGGTCCCAACACCTGCAGCCCTAACGGAAGAGGCCTTCCGCCACTACTCCTCACCCCCCCAGCCCTCTCGTCACGCGCCTTCTTTCCCCCCCCCCACCCCCGTCACCGCTCCGCTTCTCCGGCGTCACCCCCTCCTCCCTTCCCTTCTCCCCTTTCCCCTCCCGCTGCTATGAGTTACGGGCGGCCGCCGCCGGACGTGGAAGGCATGACCTCGCTGAAGGTAGACAACCTGACTTACCGCACCTCCCCGGACACGCTGCGGCGCGTCTTCGAGAAGTACGGCCGCGTCGGGGACGTCTACATCCCCCGCGACCGCTACACCAAAGAGAGCCGCGGCTTCGCCTTCGTGCGCTTCCACGACAAGCGCGACGCGGAGGACGCCATGGACGCTATGGATGGGGCCGTGCTTGACGGGCGGGAGCTGCGCGTCCAGATGGCCCGCTACGGGCGGCCGCCCGATTCCCACCACAGCCGCCGAGGGCCCCCTCCGCGCCGGTACGGCAGCGGAGGCTACGGACGTCGGAGCAGGAGGTGAGTGGGGGGGGGAGAGAAGGCCCCGCGGCTGCTCCGGAGGCCAAGGCTGGGCGGGTGGAGGGGTGTATGGAAAGTGGGATCTTTGGCGTGTGAAGGTAGAGGGAGCGATTGTTGCGAGTAACTTGAGGTGGCAAACGAAAGGCCTGTGTTCTTTGCGGATCGCTTTGGCTCGGTTCGGCGGGAAAATACCCGGGCCACGTGATCCCCGAGGGCTAGGGATCGAATGGGCGGCGCGGAGTTTTCCCCTTTAGGCGTCATAAACGAGATCTGGCCGGGAAATAGCATTGTGAGTTTCTATCCGTTATTCAATCCGCCCTTTTTTCTCCTTTCTCAATCCTTCCTCTAACCCGCCCGCTCTCCGCAGTCCTAGAAGACGTCGTCGCAGCCGGTCCCGAAGCAGGAGCCGCTCCAGGTCCCGAAGCAGATCGCGCTACAGCCGCTCCAAGTCCAGATCCCGCACACGATCCCGGTCTCGTTCCACTTCCAAGTCCAGGTCTGCCAGGAGATCGAAGTCCAAGTCCTCATCTGCCTCCAGATCTCGCTCCCGATCGAGGTCCAGGTCCAGATCCAGAAGCCCCCCGCCTGTTTCAAAGAGGGAATCGAAGTCGAGGTCCCGTTCTAAGAGCCCTCCTAAGTCTCCCGAAGAAGAAGGAGCTGTGTCATCTTAAGAATATGGTAACGTGTCTGGCGGCCTACTGTATTTGCATGCTGTATTGTAGCACTCTAGTGGGTATTGGGTTCTTGAGACAGGATTCTAGCGTAAGTAAATCCTAATGGGGCATGTTCGTTTCTGAGGAGGGCATTTTAGCTTATGGCTAATAAAATAAAATGCATTTTTTTACAGAGACTATATTTGTGTTTTGTTGCAATTAATAGCTTGCTTTTTAATATCTATTGTTTGAGACGCAACCTATTTCTGAAATGACTATTTCTTACTGTTCTTACCCAACATCTGCATTTTCCCCTTTAAAGCTGCGGTCTCCTGTTTGCTTAAAGAATATTGGCCAGTATTGCAGATTTTAACTGATTTGGCTGATCCTCCAGGGACCAGTTTCTGTGGGCGTGTATTGGAGCAGGTTTGTCTTTAAATGTTAAAGATACACTATCCTGTTAATGACCAATCAGTCCTGTGTTTACAATGCTGAACGGCATCCAATATTTTTAAAAGTGGAAGGTGAATTGCAAGAGCTAATGGAAATCAGTTTTATCTAAAGTACGATTGTGGGCTTCTAAGGATATGTAGGGTGGGGAAAATGGATAGTGTGTCTTTAACCTCCCTCAAATTGTTTGGTCCTGTTTTTTCAACGGAAGTGGGCCTAGAATTGTTAAGTTACACAACTATTTAATGATTCTTCAAGGTTTTGAATAAGAACTAATGCCTAATGTGAATTGGGCTGGATTCAGGTTAAGGGTAGTTCGATCTTAGCCCGACACTATGTAACATCAATAATGGAGATTCAACAGTATCAAAAAATTCTCATGCTGTCTACATTAGTATCCAGTATCATGGTGGGAGGTGGGCATTGCACATTTCTAAAACAGTGAGACAAGGCCAGTATTACTAGGAATCTGAGAGCATCCATAAAATATGGAGGACATACAAAGGGGTACTTTGCTGAACTATACCTTTTTCAAACCTAGATAACGTCAAAAACATGAGAAACCTACATAAAGGAAGCCTTGGAGGAAGTACGATCGTTTGAATCGCCAGTCCATTGGAGAGATCCCGGCACAACCAACCAGCTGTTGAAAAGGTTATTTTGTAACACTTTGTCTAACTTTTACTTTACTTTTGGGCCTCAAATGGCAGACTTTTACATTTATGTGCCATTTTGTTGCTATTATTCAAATTTCTTGTAATTTAGTGAAGTGAACGACTACAGATTTCATTATTGGCTTGGATATGTGAGGTAAAATTTTCATTTTTGTTCATGTAGTGCTGATTTTGCAAATAAAAGTGATAACTAACTTGCTTCCTCAAGTTTATTAAAGATCTATGCAGCTGTGATATGCTGAATAGCTTAATGCTGTCCACATGCTCAATTTTTGCCTTTAGTCTCAAATTCTGAAATTTTTAATTCAAATGCATTTGCAAATACTTCGTTGAAATAGTATCTACAAGTCAAACGTTAAACTTTACAGCTGACAATTATTTTGAACAATTTGTTTTTATCAGACAAAATTCTAATCTCTTCTCTTATGTATTTTTGTGCACTAGGCGCAGTTGTGTAGCAGTTGAGTAATGCTGGTTAGCTGTTAAGGTGGCGTGTTGCAGTGCAGAGTGCTTGGCTGTTTCCTGTTTTCTCCTGATTGCTCCTGTAACGATGCCTTGTCGTGCAGAAACAAATGGCTGTCCAGTTAATTATAATTGCCTGACAACTGCACTTCCAGTCACCCGGGCCTTGCATAAAAATAACGGAGCATACAGTGAGCACATCTAGCTGGTGGTAAACACACCTTATTTTTTTCCAGAATGGTAAATTAGACCATCTACATATGTGAACTTGGATATAAACAAATGTAATGTTAAAAGCATTTGATTCATTCCTCTGTAAGTACTGATTTGGAGTATCTCTTACAACATTCTATACTATGACCACTGTGTCTGTAGTTTAATAAAACACTTACTTGGTGTTCAGTTTTTTCAACTCTTATATCCTGACTCTGCTTTGTATGTTAGAAGCGAACAAAATCTGTCGTCCTATTTCAGAACAGTAGCTAATGTGTATTAACCTTCATTTATATATAACAAATCACATTTGGAGTACTTTTCCTTTGAAATTTGTATGAATTGTTCCGGATTTGCAGGATAGGAGTCAATAATGTATCTCTACAGTACACACTATATAGTAGAGCACACAGATGGGAATATTGCCCATAAGTCATTGGAGGTGTTTTCTGGGTAGTGGATACATGAAGTAGGAAACTAAACTGACTAAGCAGAATATGCTATCTTAATGTGACAATGGCTGCACTAAAACTTTTTATAAACATGCTGTGTACATTTGACAGGTATGTTGGGGGCAACTGCTACTTCACTGCTTAATGTCGGGGGAAGAAGACTAGGGGGAACCCTTGAAATGCAAGGAAAAGCACCACCTCATGGTGCCACATAACTCCATTTACTTAAGAGCAGGGATGGCCAAATGTGGCCCTTCAGATGTTTTGGGACTACAACTCCCATCATCCCTAGCTAACAGGACCATCGGTCGGGGATGATGGGAATGGTAATCCCAAAACACCTGGAGGGCCAAGTTTGGCCATGCCTGTTTAAACAGCATCTATTGTAAACTGGCTGAATGTACAGCTTGCTAGTATATCCAACCCAAATGTGTTAGAGGTAAATAACTTTTATTTTAAAACACATCAAAGCAAACCTCTTTTAAACAGTAACAGGATCTGACTTGGTTGCTTTATTTGTTGTGAGGATCAGCATTTCAATAGTATGTCTCCCCGGAAGAGTAGAGCCTGCCAGTTGTTCCTTGTTGGCCTCAAAGGACTGCAAGGGCACACAGATGCTTTCCATTTCCCATTTGTGAAGCAGTCCTTCAATAGTCCAGTCAGCACTGAAAGAAACACCAGTCAGCACTTGAATCTTTATCATTCAATACCTAGGCTTGTGTAATCGCCAACGTATTTTAAAACTGGCTTCTCAGTAACACTTCAAGGTTACAAGTCACAGAACACCTTGTAAAAATACAGAAATTGTAATAAACTAATAGTGTGCACATTTCAGACCAGGGTCCATCAGTATGCCCTGTGAAAATGCTTGAAACAAAATACCAAAATGGGAAATTCGTAAGCATACCTTCTGATCTGATGTGTAGTCCAGAACTGAGCATGCGGATTCTTTTCCATTAGGTAGTGCACTGTACTTAGAACATCTTCAAAGTCTATGAAATAACAGAAGTATTTAATGCAATAATACTGTAAAGTGGTGGCATTTTACTTTTGTGCCTTTTTTACTTTGGTCTTTAAAAACCTAAGCTGCCATTTATTCCATGTTGGAGAAGGGATATAAATGTGTAGAAGTTCGTAAATTCTGTGCACTATATTTTACTGTACAATGGCATACTGTTATCAGAAGTATAAGTTGTAGTAACGTCTATTCTAAAAAGCCTCTTCATATAGGCTTTGTTCTTTTAGAGTGGGCGCCTTTCATCCAGTTTTGCACATGAGTTCTGTCTGTTTTTCAGATCTTGACCCAAGTTTCTACAGAATGGGTAGTGAATGGGACTGCCAACCGCATCCTTGGCCCATGGTTATACTGGCTTGGGCTAATGGGAGTTGGGGAACCAAAGGTTCCCCACCCTTGCAACAATATTATTTGTTTATCCTGCTGAATAAACGTACAACCATTGTATCTGATTCCCATTTCAGAATACTATTCCCATGTGACACGTGCAGAAAAATATTACACTGTACATACACACACGTGTATCAGGTAGCTTTACATACCCTTTACTGGTCTGGACTATTTTTTTTAAGAAAGCGCAGGTGGAATATTCTGCCTGTCTACCACATACCAATAAAAGGCCACAGTGTATGTTCCCATACTGCCATGATAATGGTTATTTGCAGCTCCTAAGATTGTAAAAATTAAAATGATTACAAGCACATGAAAGAGTGAGGATGGTGTGTTGCTGTCCTGTTTGTGTCAGGTGCCATCTAGTATGCAGAATTTTGCAGCCTTAAGACTGGCAGGTGCCCAATTCATTGTGCTATCACTTGAACAACAATTGAATCAACAGTATTATAATTCATAGGGGAGTGGGCCATGGCTTGATGGTGTAGACACTTCGCAAACAGAGATGTTGGGATTTGGCTTCATTAAAATACCTTGGGTAATGAGAAGAGTTTGAAAAGTTCACTACATGATATCCACAGCAAGTCGGAATAGATTACAAAATCCTCACAGCCAAGCCGATGAGACTTCAAAGTCCAGCAACATCTGGAGGACCACAGGTTCTCCAGCCCTATAGACTAGTGGTTCTCAAACTTTATTTTTACTACTTTGCTAACAGTCTTGATGGACTTTTCTACAAATTCAAACACACAAAATACTTTTGTAACTACAGTTTTCATTTCTGATGTGCTTCCAGCTTGAAGGGATTTTTGTTGCGGTTCAATACCTGTATTTTTAAAACCACAGCATTATGAAAATAGTGGCCCCCAGGTCATTGCATTCTTATCCTGCTTAAGAATCTGGCCCTGATCAAAACTACATCCAAAAGAAAGTGTAGGACCAAGTTGCTTTTTTCACATAGACCTTTAGCAATAGAAAATGCTGACCAAGATGAGTAATGGTCCAGAACAGCTTCATGTTGGCCATTCTGCTCTTGTCAGAAGGAAGACTGGAATATAAGAAAATGAATTCATTTTCATATAATTGACTAATGATACTTAGTCTGATATATATTAATGAAAAGCAAATATTTGCTACTTTGCTAGATATTAAATACTTTGTTAAATTTCCATGAGTCACTAATTCAGTAATTTAAGAAAAGCTCCCATTTACTTTGAAATTTGCTCTATCCTAGTATACTCTTGCAGTGCTTCAAATCAATGATTTACCATTTCTTTCATTGCAGAGCTCCCACACTTTGTGTTTTGATGATAGTCTAAGACTAAGTGCTCCCGAAAGTTTTAGGAATTTCAATATATTAGAGACTAAGTCAAAGTTCATGTCAAATACTTAATTCACAAATATTCTAAGAATGACACCTGGACCTTTAAGCAGGAAGGAATATCCTTTTTTATTTTAATTTCCTTTGCTAGTTTCCACATCACTAGTATTTTACTGCATGGCAACTATTATCAGTGTACATAATTTGCATGTGGAACCACTTTTCCAATATTTGCACTGTTAACCACAGCCTCTGTGTAAAAAAATAAGATATATAAATCAAGGGGAATAATATTTTCTTCACCAATTTGGATAACACACATGGCAGACAGGATTGGCCAAAGAGAGCTGAGGAACTACTCAGGTTTTTGTAGCCACCATTCACACCAATTAAATTTGGTGTCAAATTCTATGCTATGCTATCTTCACACGGATGCTCAGAACATGCACAGCAGTAGATAAAACTTTAGAATTACCTTCTGGTTCGAAAAAAACGTCGGATGCCAAAATAATGTCCACTGGAGGTAAGGCCAATAGACTGGGTGATACATGACCCCAGGTGAGTCCTATGACATATACTCCTGAGAGGTTATTCATCTGGCAGCTTCTTCGACAGTTGTCCAAACACTGAGGGGATTCAGCGTTATCTGACAATATAATTTCTGCTCCGCATTTTGCTGCCACTATCCCAGGAAGACTCACACCTGCTCCAATCTAAACAGAGTAAAAACTTATTTTTAACACCAAATACATGTGTAATGAGTTCAGAACTTTAGTACAGCGTGGGTGTGTTTTTTCCTCATGATCATCGTTAACTGCTAAATGACACAAATGAAAACATACCAGCAGTTTACTCACTAGAAGCCTCTGTTTCATTGCACAATCCGATTTCTAAGGTCTTTTTCTACTTAGAACCATCCTAGAAAGCAGTAATTTAATCTTTGATTAAGTGTTTCCTTCAGAAATGAACTGTGTCAACAGTTGTGGTCTGGTCTACATTTGCTTGTTGCAGTTTTTAGCAGGAAAGCTTGAATGGGGAAGCAGGTATAATAGTGCATGGTCTGCTACCCTATTCATATGGTCCATGTCCCAGAGATTTATGGAACTAGGGATTCCTGAATACTATAGAGGATTTTCCAGTGGATAGAGTTGATCCTGTCAAAGCCCTCTCTGTTGCAGAGAGCTAGATAACATCTGAAGGGTCACACCCATGTTTTAAAAACATAGTTTTACTTTATTTTAAAATTATAATTTCATACTATAAACCTATAATCCAAGGTGCTGCATTTCCATGTGTGTTTTCAGGGCCTACCCTATTCCTGTGACTAATCTATTTTCACTTTTTAATTGTAACCAGCACTGGGACCTGCTGGCAAAGGGCGGGTAAATTTTATAATGATGAAGATGATGATAACATGATTACGATGATTTACCTCCAAAATTCTCTTGCCGCAGACTAGTCTTCTATGAAACCACACATATTGGGCCAGAACCACTGCACAGGGCCAAACGTACATGCCATATTGGGGATCAAGGACCTGAAAAAAGGACATCTTGCTGTAAAACATGTTTGCTTCAGAAACATGTTTTAAAGAAACATGATACAAGTGCATTTTAAGTTTTCATCAGTTTTCCTTTTTGTAATGGGATTTTTCATTAGAAATCACATACAGTGGTACCTCGGGTTACATATGCTTCAGGTTACATACGCTTCAGGTTACAGACTCTGCTAACCCAGAAATAGTACCTCAGGTTAAGAACTTTGCTTCAAGATGAGAACAGAAATCGTGCTCTGGCAGTGCGGCAGCAGCAGGAGGCCCCATTAGCTAAAGTGGTGCTTCAGGTTAAGAACAGTTTCAGGTTAAGAACGGACCTCCGGAACGAATTAAGTACTTAACCCAAGGTACCACTGTACTGAGAGAGAGCTGCAATTGAAATTGTGTCAAGGGGGAATCATACTTGTTTTGTAGAAGACAATTGTGTTTTTTCTTCTGGGTGTCCATAAAAGGAGTTGCTGTCATTGATCAGCTATACAGTGCCAGTGAAATTCAGTGAAGCAAAATGATGGTTGCTGGTTGCCAGGATAGAGACCCAACATAACCAATTTAAAAAATGACGTAACACATCAACTGGGACCGTTAGAGTCTATGTAATCTAAAGCACTGTTACAATCTTATACAAAAGAGGCTAGCAGCAGCATTGAACATTTGCACATTTTAAAGAATGTCAGTGTTGCCACTATTATTCCACCAGTAACATTAAGTCTTGTAACTTTATCATAGTTATAGTCAGTGCTTTTTTTTCTAAAAAAATGTTTAGGGGTACTCCCTTTTTGACTCAAGAAAATCACCATTTTATAGTTTAAATCGGGGAAAATAAATACAGTACAGTAAATGGACAAAAGCACAAAGATCCACAAAATATTTAGAGGTATGTGTCCCCCCAGAATGAAAGCACTGGTTTTAGCCAATGTCAAAAAAAGAAAAGATGTGTTATGGAAGCATTTGTCAACCTTACATTGTATTTGCTAAATTAACACATAGAGATAAGAAGTCAAATTACCTATAAAGCACTTGTGCATAAAGGACAAATTCACAGACAAACACATATACTCTTCCTATTCTTGCGGGGGCGCAATTAGTGCCAGCACCGTCCGTTAAGAGTTTGGGTGTAATCTTCAACACCTCCCTTTCCATGGAGGCGCAGATTGCAGCTATAACAAAGGCGGTATTTTCCATCTCCGCCAAGCTAAGCAGTTGGCTCCTTACCTCTCTCGCCCTGACCTAGCCATTGTGATCCACGCGACGGTCACATCCAGACTGGATTATTGTAACTCGCTCTACGTGGGGCTGCCCTTGAGACTTACCCAGAAACTCCAGCGGGTGCAGAATGCTGCAGCGAGACTCCTTACGAGGTCTTCGCTGTGAGATCACATTCACCTGGTGCTATACCAGCTGCACTGGCTCCCGGTGGAGTACAGGATCAGGTTTAAGGTGCTGGTTTTAACCTTTAAAGCCCTATATGGCCTAGGACCCTCGTACCTACGGGACCGCCTCTCCTGGTATGCCCCACAGAGAAACTTGCGGTCTTCAAATAAAAACATCTTGAAGGTCCCAGGCCACAGAGAAGTTAGGCTGGCCTCAACTAGAGCCAGGGCTTTTTCGGCTGTGGCTCCGATCTGGTGGAACACTCTGTCACAAGAGACCAGGGCCCTGCGGGACTTGACATCTTTCCGCAGGGCCTGCAAGACAGAGCTGTTCCACCAGGCCTTTGGCCAGGGCACAGCCTGACTCCCTCCCTCGGCAATCTTCGCGGAGCTCTGGCCCAATGGTTGCCAGTGGCTTGAATTAATTAATTTTATAATGAATGATTTTAGAATGTTCATCTTTCCGCAGGGCCTGCAAGACAGAGCTGTTCCACCAGGCCTTTGGCCAGGGCACAGCCTGACTCCCTCCCTCGGCAATCTTCGCGGAGCTCTGGCCCAATGGTTGCCAGTGGCTTGAATTAATTAATTTTATAATGAATGATTTTAGAATGTTGTTTATGCTGTACTTTTGTACTGTTTTATTGTTGTTAGCCGCCCTGAGCCCGGCTTCGGCTGGGGAGGGCGAGATATAAATAAAAAGTATTATTATTATTATTATTATTATTATTATTATTATTAAACATAAATGCAAACTGTGCTGAAGTTTCAACCCAGTCTGGCACATCACTGAGGCATGAACCATACATAAACATGCGCAAATGGTCGAGACAGTGCATATATGCTGTGATTTGTTTAGTTGTGAGAGAGTAGAAGTGGCAAAGATCTGCAGAGCAAAAAGAAGCTTGAAATACAAAAGAGACTGAAAAAAATTCCTGAATTCATTGATTTGTCCTACAAAATGATCACCTGTACCTTACTTCAGTGATTCACAAATAATGGAACAAATTGTGCCAATGGATCACAGGAATATTATGGCAGAGCCATCAGATTTCCAGCTGCTGGTGAACGCTAAGGGAAAAAATCAGCATAACGGACTAACAGTGCAGTCTTGTACATCTCTACTCAGAAGAATGCTCCATTTAGTTCAATGGGATTTATGCCCATCTAAGTGGGCACAAGATTGCAACCTAAGTGGTTTCCACTTTCAGATCAATACTTGAAATTTAAATAGTCCTGAACTAAGACGAAATGTCGTCATTGTTACCTCCTTGTCAACAGATTTTCTTTTGCAACAGAATGTCCTGCCAAACCTTTGCAGGGAGGGACTAAAATAACAAGGCTACCTTTTCATCTTCACAATTCGTTTTATTTTAAAACGAAGCTTACCACACACACAAAATAAAAACATTTTTAAAATCCCATAAAATTGCCCTTAGTTTTCTCCTAGAGAAAACATGAAAACAACTAAATAAATTAAGCGGCTTTCATTAAAATGTCTCTAAGTGGCAAGCAACACCAAATGATTCGTGTGCAATTTACTAGTAAATGCAGACGCATCTGATACACATATTTCTGTATATGTATCTCCTGCCCCATATTTCTTTAGCTTTAAATTGCATAGTTCCAAATTTTGCTTCCTGCAAATACGCATTTAAAAAATGATGATGGATCAGCACCTCAGGAATAAGCACCACTAGCTGATCTCTTTCTTCTTCCTCCTCCTCCGGATGCTCTCCTGCAAACCTGTACTCCCTCACACTGAATTTGCATTCCGGCTCGCACATGGGAACCCTTTTCCCGGCAAGAAGGAAAGCTCCCGGTACATAGACAGACAACCATGAGGTGCTTCCTGAGCATTGGCTGTCTCTTACTCGCTATGGACTGATGTCTAAGTGGACCATTCGCAGTCAAGAACGTTAAAGGCGTCTTCCGGCCAAGCACCCTATCGCAGCCAGTTACGAGGAGGGTGGGATTAGGAAAAGCAGCAGACGGGATGATGGAGTTTGTGCTGCAGCAGAGGTCCCTCGCCTTTTAATTTTTGTTTTATTCAGTCTTCATGGTTCGAAGTACCGCTGTTGGTTCAATTAATGCATTACTACTACGGAGTTAAAAAAATAATAAAAATAAAAATCTGATGAGGTGAAATGCAGCTGACTGATAATGGCCAGGAGCTTTCGTGGATCCATTTAGATGCATGGAAGTTTTTAGTTCTTGGTTCTTTTTGAAGAACTTCCGTGGGACCTACTTCCATCCGATGCACGATATCAGGCACCTGTGATCAGACCCACATTGCGACATGATCCTCATCCCTGCGCAGAGTCCGGTTATGTCTGGGTTGGACGCAAATAAAGAATGTCACATGTTGTTTCCAAGAAATATAAAGCACCTCACCCTGACTGAGCATATCCAGCACGCTTTGTCCATAATGCTGCAATCGTTTGCACACTTGCTGGGACTGAGCCACTGACTTTAAGTATGATTCAACATGCATTGTTTAACCATCTCCTCGAGCGATGGTTGCAGCCTTTAATGCGTCTCTTTCTTTCCTGGAAGGGGTAACTGTCGTGTAGCAAAAACGAAGGGTGGGATTCGACGAAGTTCTACTCAGAGTACACCTACTGAAATTAACTTGAAATTAATTTGTTCTTGCATTTAAGTGGGTCTCCCCTGAGTTGAATACCACCCAAAGAGTTGTGTGTGTCCCCTTATGAACACATGCATTGGGGCAAAAGCTTTCGTGACCTCAAGGCCGCTTCACGGTGCATCTGAGGAATCTCGAGTCCACGAAACCTTATGCGTTAGGATTAGGTCTTCACGGTGCCACATGCCTGTGTGATTGTTTCTCTTCTTTCAGCCTCTCCTCTCTTACAATCCAGACCGGCATTGGGAACAGGCTTTCTGACTCACGCCAGCCAGCCACAACTTATGCACCATTCCTCCCTAAACGGCAGTGCAGTTCCCGTATTTTTTTAAAATAATAAAACAACAAAAACGGCAAGAGCCTGCCACAACTTTTGCACATTTCACTGCGGCGACGCAGCCCCTTGAAAGGTGGGCGATTGACTTCTCAAGATGGCGGCGGCGGAGGCGGCGCCGCTTCCTCCGCCTCCTCCAATCCTTCCCTCTCGGCGCCCTCTTTCCGCTGCCAGAGTCATCCAATCGGCGCTGCCTGCGCAAGGGAGGGCCGAGAAGCGCCGGCCAATGGGAAGGAGCGATGCCTGGAGCGAGGCTGAGGAGGCAGCGGCGTTTGGCAGCGGAGCAAGGAGGCGCGGGCGTGAGGTTTCTGGAAGCTGCGGGGCGCTGCTCCTTCGGGCGGGGTGTCTCCGCGGCGGATCCGTAGCCTGAAGAGACGGCGGACCAAGGAGGAGGAGGAGACGGCGGCGGCGAAGGCGCCGGCAGCGGGAGCATGAACCACAAGAGCAAGAAGCGCATCCGCGAGGCGAAGCGGAGCGCCCGGCCGGAGCTCAAGGACTCCCTCGACTGGACCCGGCACAACTACTGCGAGAGCTTCCCGCTTAGCCCCGCAGCCTGCAAGGTGAAGCGGGCGCGGGGAGGTGAAAAGGGGCAGGAAAATGGCGGGGAGGGAAGGGGGAGAAGGGCTGTGGGGCGCAGGGAGTCGGGGAGAGGCTCAAGGCCGGATCCTGCGTGAAACCGGGCAAGGTTAGGCAGGTGCCAGTCCTACCTAGGGGCAAAGGGGCTTAACCCACAACAGCCACCCCGTGAACGCGTGCCCGTTTCCCTTTTGATTCATCATAAAACCACATAGGGTGTGTGTGTGTGTGTGTGTGTGTGTACATACAAACTGTATATAATGTGTATACAGGTATGGGGAAAGCAGAAGTCTTGTGATCCCTTGAAGACTAAGGTGTATTGTGGTGTGAACTTTCCTGGACTGGAACCCGCAATCACCAGAGGCTGCTTGTATGCACTTGCATGCTTCACTTAACTCTGTGGCGCAAGCTGATAGATGTCAGCTTAGAAGCAAGCTACTGTACATTGTTCAGTGGGGTCTCCTTTCACGTGAATGGGGATAAAGCTTTAGTCTTGTCAGTGCAACTGTTGCTGCAGATTTGAGGTTTTTCCCATTGGCATTTTTAAAAAAGTACTTTGCAAGAGCATAAGTAGCTGCTCTTTCCCTATTTTCTTCCATTTTTGTCCTGCTTTCTCTGACCATGGAACCTAAGGTGGCATATAAGTGGTTTGCCAGGCGGTGTCAGACTGAACACCTCCATAGCTTCAGCTATGTGCCTTCAGAGCACACCCTGGGAACAGAAAGCCGTTTGGGACTGTCTTGCCATCCATGGTTCTTTATTTTATATGGTACCCAGAGAGAGTGAGCTTATGAGTATGCTGTGAAAAGTGGTAGAACACTTGTTGCTGGAGATCTGGGAAATAAATCGGTTGTTAACTCAAGAACATCCGTATTCTCAAGAAACTGTACAAATCTTGTCTCAATAGTTTTGGAACAAGCGACACAAAGCAGAACTTGTTGTATACAGCATTCTAAATTTGCCAGGTGCCAAGAACAGTTGTAACCAAGTGAAGATGCCCAAGCACCAGGAGGTTCAAGCCTGGGGATTCTTGGATCTTGACTGTCTTCACACACTAGCAACACATCCAGTTGAATTCTATCCATTATATTTATCTGCACATATAGAATGAATTTTAAGAATCAAAAAGTGTTACTGAAAAATACAACCTTTGAGTTGTCTGGCACAGCTGCCAGAAATGGCAGCTAGACATTCTGTTTGGGCGACTGTAATCCTGGTTTAAGGAGTCATTTGCTTCCTAGTGTATATATCTGAGTTTTTAACACTGAATAAGCTTCCTTATGTAACATAGAATCCTGTGTCATCTTTACAGTGGGTAGTTATCAAGGAAACATGAATCTAAGGCTTCTGGTCTCATTCTATTTTTTGTATCTGTAACTCTACTCTCGGAGTGGAAAGCAACCATTTAAAATTCAAATCATAAGCACACCAAAAATAGTCTGTTTCCAAGAATATTATGGACCATAAAATTACTCTTAATGTGCAATCCTCTGCACATTGAACTTGGTGGGGCTTCTGAGCAAATCTCCATATGATCAGGCTTAATGTGTTGCAGATGTTTACAGATCTGACTGTTTGACATAACTTGGTTATCTTGAAACTTTGGAATCTTTATGGTGTGACATAAATGTAGGAGGGGGATCTGTTGATGTGTGTTGAAATACAAAGTAATATCTTATCTTAATGCATAGCAATTTAGACATGAAGAGGAATGGAAATTTCCATTCAAGTACTTCACTATTAGTACAGAGAACTTTTAGCTGTAGCAAGAATCTTGGGTGACTTTGGATTAAGTTGCAATGTTTTCTCTATCCCTCTGATTTCACTCATTGAATAGAATCATTTAGAACTGCATGTTTTCAGTGTAGAACAAAATTTATGTGTTTTGAAGCTGTCCTATCTAAAGGGGGATCTGTAATTGTCAGTTTTATTGCTATATTTTAAATTCCTTTGTACACTGAGGCTGTATTTGTTTATCTGAGTAAGTCCTGCTGAAATCAATGGGGCTTCCATTTGAATAGACATGTATATGGTAGCACTGTTAAAGTGTTGTAGAAATTATATTAAAATAATTATTACCATACACAGTGTTTTTCCTTGAGGGTGCCAGTTAAGGACTAGAATCTCTTGTATTTCATTAAGCATATCAGATTATCTGGCCATTTAAAAACATTTTTAAAAGTGTGGATCACATAGTGCTATTACTCAGATGCATTCAGAATAAAATTCACTGCCTATTGGTTGCCTGGATGAGTCTATGTGCTTGTAGAACTAAGGAATATTTTTTTGGGTGGCTGCTTAATGTATATTTCTTATTGACTGGTTGATTCAGTATAAGGCTTGATCTGCACCTTGTTCTGTGGATCTTAACATGGTCACTATTATTCTGCAGTATTAAATGTGCATTATCCTGCATTGAGAACACTTTATCCATCTTTCAGGACAATGTGGAAAGGGCAGACGCACTCCATTTGTCAGTGGAAGAATTTATTGAACGTTTTGAGAAGCCTTACAAGCCGGTTGTCCTCTTAAATGCTCAGGCAGGATGGCCAGCTCAAGAGAAATGGACCCTGGAGCGTTTGAAACGCAAATACAGGAACCAGAAATTCAAGTGTGGGGAGGACAATGATGGGTACTCTGTCAAGATGAAAATGAAATATTACATTGAATACATGGAGACCACGCGGGATGACAGTCCCCTCTATATATTCGACAGCAGCTATGGAGAGCACCCGAAGCGTAGAAAACTCTTGGAGGATTACAGGGTGCCTAAGTTTTTCACAGATGACCTGTTCAAGTATGCAGGAGAGAAGAGAAGGCCACCTTACAGGTATAAACTGGTTATTTGATGCCTCGGGATAGAAACAGCAAAGGGCAGTGATTTTTAAACAGATGCACAGTCCATCAGGGGTCCAACATTTTCCATTTTCCCTGCATATACAGCATAGGTGCGCCAGAGTTGTTTTTATTTCAGAA
This sequence comes from Podarcis liolepis, assembly GCF_965112155.1. Classification (NCBI taxonomy): domain Eukaryota; kingdom Metazoa; phylum Chordata; class Lepidosauria; order Squamata; family Lacertidae; genus Podarcis; species Podarcis liolepis. The sequence goes on along the minus strand of NC_139555.1, from coordinate 36,563,991 downwards.
CTTTCACTAAAAGTTAACAAAAAACATAATAGGGAAGAGCTAATAAGAAATGGAGAGACATAAAAGACCCATATTTTACGGAAATGACCTTGTACTTCCTATGCCAATGCCAGATGTTCCTCCTCACTCCTACTGTCACCCTTTTGGTGACAGTACGCATTTTTGGCTTACATTCTTTGCAGTGCATTTTCCTAAGCTTATATATACTTTTCATAGCTACATCTCAGGGTAATCGGGTTCCTTACTTTGGGGGGGGGGGTTCCGCAGTTTCACACTTGTACCATGTTAATATATTTCAGTAACAAAATTATGGTACAGATCATTGGTTCCCAAACATGCCCCCCACAGAACTGTGCTAAGTGCTACATAATTTCCAATTTATTTTTTGTTGCTTCTTTTATTTCTTTTACTATATTTTGCTATATTACAATATTTGCATTACATAGAATTCCAAATTGCAGTACAATATGAGAAATAAAATTAAAATGCCCCAGTCTCTTACACCTTCCTTTTTCAAAAGGTATTCTAACTTCTTCATTTGGGTAAAATTGCCTTTTGTCTTGCCTTCTGTAGGCTTTTTTTGACTATTTACTATTATTATTTATTAGATTTGTACACCGCCCTTTATCCATAGATCTCGGGCAGTTCACATTATGCTGGCATAATCATAAATTTTAATTTAATTTTTATATGCCATCAACCTTTTAATTGCCTTTGTAACATTTCTATGGAGACATCTCCCCAGGTTCTGGGATAACTCAGCCAGCTGGGTTGAAGAAGGGTTCGTCTTGGATGGGAGGCGGAATAATGCAATTTCTAGTTAAATGAATAGCAGGCTGGGAAAGGCCTCTGGAGAGCTTGGAGAAAGCTGCTGGTTAACCTAGGCAATACTGAACTAATGGTCTGACTTGTATAGAGCAGCGTAATATTTATCGTTCTTTCATCTCTTTGCTTTCATCTCTCCTCAAATACAAACAAAAGATAAAGCAAACTTATCTCAGACTGCTTTGGAAATGGAAAGAAAACACTTGCTTTTGAGAAACACGTTAAGGAAAATAGCGGAGTTGTTTGTAACCCTGCTGGGTTTTTCCCTTTGTGCAGATGGTTTGTGATGGGTCCTCCTCGATCTGGTACAGGCATCCACATTGACCCTTTGGGAACCAGTGCCTGGAATTCCTTAGTCCAAGGATACAAACGCTGGTGCCTCTTCCCTACCAGCACTCCCAGAGAGTTGATCAAAGTGACTCGTGAGGAAGGAGGGAACCAACAAGATGAAGCCATCACTTGGTTCAGAGTAATATATCCAAGGACTCAGCTTCCCACTTGGCCTTCTGAGTTCAAACCCTTGGAAATTGTGCAAAAACCAGGAGAGACTGTTTTTGTACCAGGTAAGGGCTTTTATTAAGTTTTGTGCTGAAGAGAAGTTATAGAAGATACACTTCTGGTGCAGTATCGAAGCCTGGACAGATGCAAAACAAAGTGTCATAAGATTCTTCTTCATAGATTCTATTATGTTAGGCTGTGTGTGTTGAGCAAGAAGGATGCATAGCAAATGTGATGGGAGGTAATCCTGAAATAATGTATACTTCAGCAAGGCAACCGAGATGGAGATGTGCTAAACCTTTGAAGATTAGGAAGTGGGAGGAAGCCCCTTGAATAATGTCCTTTCAGTTCCAAGCAGATTAACTGGCACAATAGGCGAGATAATTTGTCAGCTTTGAGACTTCCACGGTGAAAGGGAAGCAGAAAACGAAAGTGGACAAGTGGACTCCACTTGATCTTGCTTCTTAAAATCACTTTTGCGTTGCGTCTCTAACAAAAGGCCTAGCACCTCTTGTCACATCTGTACAAACCTGCATCTCTCCAGAAAAGGTATATGAAGCAGGGAAGCAAACACTTGGACCCTCATTTCAATTGGTTCCTTAGGGAAATAATCTCTCTCCTTCTGCCTCCAACTTTTAATTTCAGAAACTCAAGTACATGAGTATTATGGTCTCTGGCAGGTTGGGGCTGACCCAGTAGCAAATACTGGTTCTGTGATCTGTGGACCAGATCAGGTTTTTGGCTTTTAAATGCACACTTCTAGGACGTGAGCCAGATGTCACATAATAACCAGACTGGAGTAGGCCTCCGTCTCTTGTGTTTGGAGGGTTTTTGGTCAGTTGACAATTGTCTTTGTAGAACTCTTGATTCTGTATCAGAAATATATCACAGTCTTCAGTTAGCATGAGTTGCCTTGTCAGTTTCCCTTATAAACTGGTTTTGTCTTAGGTGCTTATTCCTTTCATTAGAAATGTGTAAATGTAATCAATTGATCATGTCTTTAATTGTAGCTTCATATGTGAGGGAAATTAATATTATCATCATAAAAAGTCAGATCTTAAAAATAGATCTCTGGTATTTGACACAGAGTTTCTGTGCAACATAGATTACATATTAAGTATGCCACTAACAGTGGAGGAAACAGAATTCCATTCTTCTGTGACTCCTTTGTTCTTTTAAAACCATACTGAAGCAAAACAAAACAGTTTTGTTTAAATACAATAGTTTTATTTAGTTGAAACAATAAGATCCCAAATAAAAACCAACCTATTGTGCTTCCATTTCATTTATCATTTAAAGTTCATTGCGTCTTCTGTCTTACTTGATATATTGATTGGATGCTGTGGCTAACAGCCCAGCCTTCCACAGATTTATTTGGAAGCAAGTCTCACCATGTTTGGTAGGACTTCCAAGTAAGTGAACACTCTAAATCCTATTGAACCCAGTGAGGCGTACTTCCAGGTAAATCTGCAAGGGACTGGACTGCATCACATGTTCTCTCTGTGGAGAACCTATAGAGTAGGTCCAGATGAGCCCTGACCATCAACCATGATGGCTGGGGCTGATGAGATTTGTAGTGTAAAATATTTGGAGGACACCAAGTTGGGAAAGGCTGTCCTAGAAGGATGGCTCATCAGGTGAACAGTCCCAGAGTATAAGGAAACCCTTTTATTTCATCCACTGTTTGCTAAGCAGTCCTTTTTCCTCCTCTTATGTAGTGTCATGCTCTGCTGCTCTGAATTTTCTTCATCAATGTCAATCAGGGGTTGATTTGGGGACAAAAATACTCATTTTCATTCCCATATATGGGTTTGCTTTATTTATAAATTTATACCCTGCCTTTCCTCCCAAACTAGGTTGTTTTTTTCCTTTTTCAGTTTGTTTATAATGCAGTAGGATACTGTTCTTCATTATTGTTTTTATGGTTGTAAGCCTTTGGTCTACATACTTCTTCTCTGTCCTCCGTGTCAAGGAGGAAGATTTTGACATTGTTCAGTTTCACTTATCTCAGCTTGTCCTGTTGTAAAGACCAAGGATTGCAGCTTGTAACAAAGTTGGTTGTCGGTTTCAAAACAAGCCAGCTTCAAACCCTGGTTTCTGAAACTCGCTTTTTAAGCTAGTCAGGGTTTTAAGAACATTTTCCTGTTCCAGTGAAAGTAAAATGAAATGCTGCTGAAGTTGCCCTCTTGACTGTGGGGAGGATGGGTCACATTAGTCTGAGCCACACAACTCATGCACATCATGCTGAACACTGCATGGTTTATCACAATGTGTGAAGATGACCACTGTCTAGGAACTGGGGTTGTTTATAAAAGCAGGAAAAGTCTCAACTTGTTTTTGTTGTCTGCTAAAGCCTGGCCTGAAGTGATTTAGAAAAGACCCTATCCCTGAGTTTCTTGCACATTACAGAATACTTGAGCGGTAGCTTTTGCAGAGGGCCTTGCCGACCTCTCACTACATTTTAGAAAGCTGAAAAAATTCTCCCTTTCCTCACACCTTTAAGGCACAGGTGGCTGCCATTTTTGACCAAGTTTGTAAACCTTTGTGTTTATCCCAAGACATTATTGGAATGAGTATTGTACAGGAGACATGGGTTTCAAAGATGCTTCTTATACACCTCTGTTTCCAAACATGCTCTTCCCTATTTTCAAGCCTACATTTAAAAATAGCATAGTTAATGTGCTTCCTTCAGTTGGTTGCTTATAACCTTATGTGGTGTTGCATTTGTAGGTGGCTGGTGGCATGTAGTTCTCAATCTTGACACAACTATTGCTGTCACTCAGAACTTTGCCAGCTGTACAAATTTCCCTGTGGTGTGGCACAAGACAGTAAGGGGAAGACCAAAATTATCAAGAAAATGGTACAGGTGAGAGATGTGATCATTACTTCTGTGGTTTCCCAGATGCTGGCGGTACAAGCTAAATGTTGCTTCCTGAGTACGCTTGGGATGATGCTTGACAGAATATCTGAAAGACAGAAGTGATGAAGGTGTAGTTGTTTTTGCATTTTGGAAAAAGGTTGTGGCTTTCTAATAGCAACATCTTGCATGTGGTCCAGAAGGAGAATTAGGCTTCTGGATTTCAAGATTCAATAAGGTGACTCAACTGTGTTTTAAAACATATAGTTTAAGACAGGGAATGCATTTGAACACTTTGTTTAAACTTACAATTACCAACTATCAAATAAAAAGGCTAGTTCAGTAGTTGAAATGTATTATCATGGTGAAAAAGGAGCATCAGTTAAAGTTATTCTAGAAACAGATGCATTCTCACTCTATTGTGAGTACTCATTTCTCAGATTACCTATGTGAGTAGTCTGATCTGGCTTCCCATTGAACTGATCAAAAGGGAAGGCCCATCTAGCCCAACATCCTGTTTCTCATTTTCGCCTTTCAGATTCCTTTTGAGACGCTTACAAGCAGGACATATGGGCAATAGCCCTCTCCTGTTGTTTCCAGCAACTGGTATTTTTGGTGGCAAGCTCAAAGTTGCAATGGTTACACTGACGGGAACAGGCTAGCTTGAACTGTTGAATGAATTTGGATCACATTTAAGCAGCATATTGGGAATTAAGAACATCTGTATCCCATTTCTTATTTTACCTAGATACTGTACATGAGAACCCCAGTCAATATTGTTAAATTACTTTTAATAAACGCTCCAAGTTGCATGTAAACACAGACTCCAGAATTGTAGCTGATGCATTTGGCTAGTGAAATAGTCTGCTGTGTCATACGGGCAGGTGCAAAATGTACAATAATGTTGCCATCTGCGTGTATATCCATTAGTTTGTTTGCCAACAAATATTTCTTGAAAATTTGTCTTCAAGGGTCCTAAAACAGGAACATCCTGAGCTGGCTGCACTAGCAGATTCTGTTGACTTACAGGAATCAACAGGCATTGCTTCTGATAGTTCTAGTGATTCGTCCAGCTCTTCAAGTTCCAGTTCTTCAGACTCAGATTCAGAGGTAAGTTACTACATCAGACATGCCACATGTTGTCATGGGTGGGGTTGTATGACAACAGTTATGGAGTGGGGGATGTGGACTTTCAGGTGGTGTGCTTTAGCAAAAATGATTGCATCACTAGTCCTGGTCCTATCTATAAATGGTTTCTATATTCCCCAACCCCTGCAGATGATCTAAAAGGTTTTGATGGTCAGTAGTATCAACAAGTGAATCTTCAGCAAAAGGTGTTCCTGTTCAAGGTCAACCACCACATTTTTCATTTCCCCCCTCTTGAATAGACAGCAACATTCTGTGGGCAGTGAGCACACTCAGTCACCATTGAGCTATGCTTGTGTTTTTTTCTTCTTTTGTACATGTGATATGCCACTGTAAGATCTAGGGAGTTGAAAAAGTCAGTCTCCAGGCACAGTCCACCAAGGAATACTGAAGTGGCTTAATTTCCAAATCTTGGGCCAAAGCCCAACTGATATGGGCCCACCTCCAGGAATGACTAGATTCTAGAGGTGTAGCCATCATGTTCAAAAATGAGGCTTAATTGCATTCTACCCCATCTTTGGACATCTAAATAGGAATATAATAGCCTCTTAACAGCTCAGATTCTAGGAGCCTCGTAATCACTTCAGATGTCACCATGAAATAATGCTGTTCCTCAGACAATGTAGACGTTATTACTAATCAGTGATCAGAATTGCTGTTTTGATAGCCAGGATTTATTACTGCCATTTCTTGTTTAGTGTGATTCTAGCTCTGAGACGGAAGGAATGATGCATAGAAGGAAAAAGCGAAGGACATGCAGCATGATGGGGAATGGCGATACAAGCTCCCACGATGACTGCGTGAGCAAAGAGCGCAGCTCCTCCAGGTGACCCAACAAATTATGGAAACTAATCAGATTTGTGGGGCTGGGCTGCTAATTGCAGACAAGGAGAGCATAGGGGAGTTGTCCATAAAGGGAGGCAGCTTCACCATGTGCTTGTAACCCACCTTACCCCACACATCTCCTTTCTCCTTTCTAATGCTCTAAACTGGGACTTCTATTTATCAAAAGTGGCTAGATTTCTTCACTTTTGATTCATTTTGATTGCTTGTCCAGCTCAGAACTCCTAACCTTGAAAATGGTAATGTTGTGGAGGTATAAAAATCCTAGGAGAGAGAGTCAGATTCCATGCTTATAGGGGTGTTAAGTGAGACTTGAATAGCTAATCATATCTTGGAAGAGACTTCTCAGGTTTTTTGTAGTTTTTTGTAGCCTTGACTTCATGTATCTCTGGTGTTGTAGATGTTGATGTTCAAATAGTAGGTCAGAGCTTATGCCTGGTAAGCTTCCAATGGTGGGTGGTAGGTAACAAAGGAAAAGAAATGGTGTCTCTTGTACCACTGGGTCATTCTTCAGAGGCAGCAGGTGGACCATACTATCTATTGGTGGATCCTGAAGAGCTGTTGTCCTGCTCTTGGTAAGGCTTGTGGCTGAGGTAAACATCTTAAGATGGCATCTCATCTCTCTTGCTTGTGTGGTTTGAAGGCTAGCAGGATGGGAATTGATGGGTAATTAAAGGCTCTTTCCCAGCTATTTATGTCAGTACTTTTCTCAGATAGTCATATGATTGGCTAGCCACTTCTGATTCTGCTGCAGAAGATGTTGGAGCTACTTCCAAGAAGCTTGAGGTGCATTAGATTCTCTATGAAAAGTTTTTTTTTTTTACTGCCATCTTACATAAGTTAAAAGATGCATGCCCTGACATGACAGGAAGTTGTGTTTTTATTTTTGTTGTTATTTTTGACAGGATTAGGGAATCTTGTGGAAGCCGTGCTCATCCCTGAAAGATAACAAGACCCACCTAAAGGCAGTTGCAGCCAGCCAACAGTCTTCTCTTCTTCCTGTCAGCTGTATGCTTGGAGCTTTCTCAAGTCTTCACCACTCCTTTTTATTATTTTTTAAATCCAAACTTCTACTTGCCATTACCTGCTGACTTCTTGCTTACTAAAGGAGAAAACTAAAGATTTCTATGTTCTCAAAACTTTCTGCACTCCATCAAACAAGCTTTGTTATACATCAGAAGACAATGCCACCCTCTGCAAGGCTGTGCTGTGGGTCACAACTCTGTGCAGTCGGCAAAAGAAAATGGGGAATATCTATTCAAAACGTAATCTTAAAAATAAGCAGGTAGCTCCTGAAAGCCTCTGTCAAGTTCCAACATTGTCATATGTTTACAAGTTGAGTTCTCGTGCACTACAACTGGAGGTCAGAACTATCACCTCTGCTGCGTGTAACTAGTCAGCAGATCCTTTAACTAGAGCACAAAAAGAGACACTGTGTTAACTGTATCCAACTAAGTACCCTTCTGTTGTGTAAAAAATGATCACCCTGTAAGAAGCACCTTTTTGTAATTCTTAATTTGTTGATGACACCAAACCAACCATGGACTAATAAGATTCGTGAGATATGTAATGTGTGAACCAGCAGTCCATTTCCACAATTACATATGCTTTCTATTTTAAAGAAAAGCTGCTGGATTTTGCAGTAAGTTTGTAAGTTTGCCCCAGAAAAAGTAGGTATGGAAGAAGCTGTAGTTGCCTCTTTTACCTCTCCCTGTGGGAGCTTCTGGAAACATTATATGAAGGTAAAGCTTTTTTATATGGAGTGTATGGAGTCTGAAAAAATACAATAAAAAACCCATTTTATGAAGAACTGCTTCTCTGCAGCCCAGAAACTTCCTACTCGTATCTGCTGTTGTAATATGGCAGGTATTTTTACGTGTGTGTGTTTTGTCTTGAAATAAGATGTGGTTGTGTGTATCTTAAGGTAGCTGTATTCTTTCAGGATATGTTGCTGCTTCAAGGTTTTTTGTTTCGTTAATGGAGATGGGTGTTATGTGTTAAGATGGGTCTTGTACCTCCATACACAACAGTCTCTACCCTGAAGGTCTGCAATATAGTGAAAAGATCTGATGTCCCAATAACACTTAAAAGCAAGTTTAATGATTAATTGGGTATGCTTCAAAATTCTTCTTGTTTTTCTGCTTACCCCATTACCAGCAACCTAGGGAGAATTCCCATCTACTGGCTGATGCATTGTGAAAGTACTAATTATTCATTTCCAAAATACTACCATATCACTCAGGCAGGGATCCATATATCACTTGCCAGCCTTAACTCCATACTTGCACAAAACTATCATTTTTTGTGAATGCCAACAGTATGTGTTAAAAGGATGGCTGCCTTCTGTATCCCATAACTGTTTTCTTCCAGGCTCTTTTTCCTTAAAACACTTGAGTTAAACTAGCAGACTTGTACCTGATGCTGCTCAGCCAGTGCAGTTAAAATCAGTATCGTTTGTAAGGTTCAGTCTACTATCTTGATTCAAAATTGCATCCAAACATTGAGGAGAACCTGATGTCTGAACTCAGTAACCATCATGCAAAGTTTCGTTACAATATCTTAAGAAGGATCCAAATGCATAGCGAACGCACAAACACCTTTCCAAAATTTATAGCAGATGAAAGTAACCAGATGAAGTTACCTTGCATACCCCTGGATTTTACAACTTCCTGGGAAGCTGTATCTATATAACTTTATGTTCCAATTTTTTGTGGCCTGGTACCCAAGAACTCGTAACTCAGGAGGCAGATGAACAGCAACAGGAAAGGAATTAGGACTAGTATAGATATCTTAACATTGACCAGAACATTTGAAGCAGCCTGAGTCAGCCCAATATTTACTCATTGGCAGTGGCATTTTCAATATCTTGGGCAAAGGTCTTTTCTAGCCTTGCTTCCTGCTATTACGTTGTTAGACAACCGTGGATTGCACCAATAACCTTCGGCATGCCAATCAGAATTTGGCAAAATCTGCCAGTGCTGTTAAAGTATTCCTTGCAACCATGAGGTTTAGAATATTGAAAGTGTATTTGTTTTGCTTTCTGTGTTTAAACAAGGAGACTTGTGTAATACATTCTGTGTGGCCTTTATACACTAGGTTTGCAGGGAATGTCATCTTTACCTAGAAGTCTTAATTCCTGTTTGTCATACCGGGATGCAGATACATTTGTTCAGCCATGTACATTTATTTAAACTAGGATTACAAACCTTCACTGAGTTGATCAGTGAAATTCATCTGGAAGTTGGGGGCTAAGTATGCTTGATGGGTGAGGCTGAAGAGCCCTGCCATTTGGGTACAATATGCTAACTTTCTCTGTCTTGTATCAAATATGCCATTAAAACACAAACTTGGGTGGCTTTTTTCTTTGTATCAAAAACTGATGGATATTTGGCATAACTGGTTAAGCCAGTTATATTTTTTTTAGGAATAGTTACCACAAGCAACTGGACATGTCAGTGTTCAGCTACAATCAGTGTCCTTTTTAAATGTATATCTTCCACAAGTGGGATTTGTTCATTTGTAGATGCTATTTGCCTCTGTTACTGTACTAGGGAATATTTTTATTCCAGATCTCCCAAACTGATGAAAAAAAACCCACATTAAACTTGGGCTTTCTTTCTTTAAAAAAGTTGTAGCTTTTATTTATAGGAATGTACATCTTGCATCTGAGTAGCTGGCTAGCTCCTTTCAGTTGCGCTCTTTCAGTGTTGTCATTTTCATTGTTTTGCCAGATGCCAACTATATTCCTGTTCTGCGGAGTTGAAGCCAGGCAGCTGTCATGCTGGAGGAAAGTAAATTGGTTTTGTTAAGTACCAATCATTCAGATAGCCGTGGGTTGGGAATAAGGATCCTGAATTCTTTACTTGCCCAGGGTTGCAAGCAGAAGTAAATAACTCCAAGCTTCTGGTTTAATGATTCCTTTGTGATGGGGTGACAAGAGTGTGAAAACTGCAATATTGCTTCTAAATAATCCTTGCCAAGAAAATTTACAGCTGATCGTTGTTTAAATCACAACTCTTATTTTAAAGATACTGCTTTTCACAAACTCCCCCCCTTAATGTGCCTCTTTGAAAACTAATGCAGTGTTTATATTATGCCAGCTGCAGTTAGACCTGAAGTTGCTGCCTAAAAGTCCAATGGCTAATACTTGCCTTTTTTATAACTATGATAACTAGAAACTTATGAGATTATAATGATCCTAGCCAGGACCATTATTAAACACTAATTAAACAACAGGGGTTTTACAAATCAATATATCTCTAGCTCAGGCTTTATTTTCAGGTCCTTAATCCTGTACTGTTATTAGAACATCCTTTTAAAAGGATGCATGTTTTACAGTTACCCATCCGATGAAAAATTTCACTGAGAGCTTGTGATTGCATCAAAGAAAGCCCTGGGTTTATTAGCTCTTCTTGCATATTTCATTTAAACTGGATCAACCTTTTTTCTGAACAGCTTTCAGCAACAGCCATTTCTTACTTGGGGAACTGTGCTAAAACCTTTTATTTCTTGAATTCCTAATGACTGTGTCATTGTGTTGAGGATACCTGAGAGGCCCTTAGACTAGAGCTCCATTCTTCCCTTTTGTGAGGGGCGAAGTTTCTGGACTGTTTCAGCCACATTTAAAGTGCCACCTCCGCTAACAACTTGTTAAGTCTAATCATTTAATGGAACCAGGGTGGGAGTGCTCTGAATTGTTCTCTGAATGATTTTCATGTTTTTCATTTTTAAAATTTTTAAAATAAAGCCTTATTTTCCATTACTTCACTTGTACTTAGCTTTCATCTAAACATTGGGTGATAATCTTTTTCCTTATGTGCAGTAACTAACTTGCAGTGTCACAATTTGTAGGATTCTGAAATACTTGATGCAGTGCAGCATGCTAACTAGAATATATCTTCTGCTAGAGCTTCAACTTCTTATTGAATTTGTATCCTGATTACTGCCTTGCATTTTCTAGGAAATGCTTTAGATATTATTGTACCCTTCTGCATAGAGGAAATCAGGAGCCCAATGTGACTTTGTGCTTCTGCAATACATACATTTGAAAGCAACAGTGAATTGGCCTTTAGTTTTGTGTAGCCTCGATAAGGATATCAGAGACAGAACAGATTGCCTTTAATTAACTTGTAGCTTTCGGTTAAGCCATATCAGACAAATTAAACATAAGTTTGATATGGCTTAACTGGAAGTTACAACATCCTTTACTTAGCCAGAGCAACCGCATAGATCTGAAAGAAGTTGTGAATCTCTGCTTCGCTCTCTATGCATGCTAGGCGGTGTGCTACTTACTCAGTGCTAGGCTATAGTTATGCGGCTGAGAGGAATTAGCTATGTTTTACTAGAAAACTCATCAATAGTAAAAAAGGGAATAGTCTATTATAGAATTGCACAGGTGGAAGGTACCCTAGGGTCATCTAGTTCAACTGCCTACAATGCAAGAATCTCAGCTAGATCACATGGCAGATGGCCATATAACCTCTGCAATTATATTGTAGGAATTTATTTTTAGGAGACTTTAATTAGTTACCAGAGTTTGATCTGGAAGCTCCTACAAAGCTTTCCAATCATCTTTTTGTTGACCTTGGTCTTTCTCTAGATTTAGAGTGCAATCGGAAAAAATGTGGTTATGGTTTAAACAAGTTTCACACAATTTCTTACAAACATTTAAAACCATAAAGTCACGCAAATATTGAAAAGAAGAAACACAAGGCATTTCAGTAGAGATTTAAGGTAGCAGTTCTTACCTGTCACCCCAGAGTCCCATATGCACCCACAGCTTTGGTGGTCCAAATCCAAAAGAATCACGCCCCTCATGCTTTTGCCCCTTTTTATATAGTTCTTAAACCTTGGGTTCCATATAAGGTGGCTGTCTCAAACATAATGCCCCTCTGATTCTCCCTCTTTCTCCACATGTGACTTTGACCTACACTGCAGAATTCAGTAGCCTTTCCCACCATGAGCTCATCCCAGTTCTGTGTTCACCTGGTCTTGCTGAGATTTCTGAAAATAATACAGTTCCCTGTTATGATCCTTTAAAGTATTCACCACATGTCCCAATCAAAACCCTAAACATTTAACACACTTTCCTGCCTATGTTCTGTGTCTGTTTGAGGTTGCAAGTGTTCACAGAATACCTCTGTCCCTTGTTCTATTTGCTTTACTGTCCACAAGTTCCTCTTTTCCCAAACTTGCTCCAGCTTAATATACCAGTGTATCAACGTGGTCAATTTTTATGAGACCCCATATCCTTGATGGGTCTAGTATTCACTTCTACTTTTTTCTAATTCAGTTAGGTGCATTCAGCAATGAACAATGTTTGCCTCCTGTGCAGCCCACTGTAAAATTTGGCCTTTCCTGTTTCTGCCAGCAGCTATGAATAATACTCCATTTAACTTCAAGACAGCAGTCTGATAGTTGAATGGTGGTCGCAGGGTCCTACAATAGCCAGCCCAGGAAATGGCTGAAGCTGTGATCCAAGTATACATGGTTACTAGAAAGTAAGCCCCATTGAACTCTGTAGGAAGCCACCTACGTCAGTTTCTTAAGACTTTGCAAATTCTTACAATTCTGTGGTACAGGATTTAGATTCTTGAACCTGAACAACAGCTTATTTGCAGCTTTGCCTTTATCTTCATGGTCTCCCTCTGCAGCATTGGTGGGGAAAGAGTTTCACTGTCCTTCTGGTAGACTCCCTTTTGTATGGTACCATCTTGTTTGCGGGATTTGCATTGGCTGTCAGTCTGCTACCAGGCACTTTCCCCTTATATATCCCTTATATACTGCATTCTGTAGGAGAGTTTGTCTTTAAAAGTTCCAGAGGTACCAAAAGTCAACCCCACAGTAAATCAGACCAGGGCTTTCAGTATAGCTGCCCCTATTCTACGGAGCAGCATTCCTGCTAAGATAATGGCAGGTACCCACTATGTATGATTTCTAGAAACAACTCATACCACTTTTGTTTCTGCAAGCCTTTTCAGCTAATTGAAAAGTTACCTGCCTTAGGTGTTCATTTTGTGATTTTAAACCTACACTGGGTCGTTCTTTTCTGCCTTTTAAGGACATGGCTGTAGGCCACCTGGGACCATGTATGTGGAAGGCAATTTCCTAATTATCAAATAATCATAATAGCGAGAAGGGAAGGGGGATTTTCTCTCCCACTTCAGATGTTCAACTGATTTGCTCTGTTACCATGCCATGGTGTAGTTGTGCATTGGCTATCCAAACACACTGGTTGTTTACAAATTAGGTTGACATGTCTTTGTGCATTGGAAATAGTGCTGGCGCTCAACTATCCTTTCCTACCTTGTTTTTCTCAATAAGGTCCATTCCATTCTACATCGACTTGAGTCTGCATATCGCCACCATAGTTGCAGTTGTCCTTGCTGTCAATTTCCTGCTTAGATATTTGTTTGGAGGACCACCCTTTTCCAGTAGAGGGCAGCAAACTGCTGAAATTAGCCAAGTGTTCTGTGGAAGAGCTTGGGCTGTTGAAAATTAGACACAGTTTGATTAAGAACTGGCCTTTATCTCCAAAAAAATGGGGTGATCTGGACTAAGGAGAGCAGACAACAACAATCTGGTCATTTAAGTAAGGGGGAGGGGGAGAATCTTGGCAAACCATGCTACCACTTCCTTATAACCGGGAAAGGTAAACCTGTGACCCTCAGGAAGTTTTGTTCCAATTCCCATCCGCCCCAGTTAGCATGGTTCATTTTCAGGGATGATGAGAGTTGCAGAGCAGCAACATCTGCAGGGCACCAGGTTCCCTACCCATTGCCACATCAACCCTTTGTACAGATCTATGGCTCTTCATCGGTGAATCTTCAAAAGGATTCCCAGTCCATAGATTTCCCTTTTTGTCAGAAGTTCTGAGAACCAAATATTCAGTCGCATAAGACTACAGTGGTACCTCGGGTTACATACGCTTCAGGTTACAGACTCCGCTAACCCAGAAATAGTACCTCGGGTTAAGAGGATGAGAACAGAAATCGTGCTCCGGTGGCGCGGCGGCAGCAAGAGGCCCCATTAGCTAAAGTGGTGCTTCAGGTTAAGAACAGTTTCAGGTTAAGAACAGACCTCCGGAACGAATTAAGTACTTAACCCAAGGTACCACTGTATATACTTGGTTCCTGGCTGCATGCTTCCCATGGGCTTCTGGTTGGCCACTGTGAGAACAGGATGCTGGGTTTAGATGGGCCACTGGCCTCATCCAGCAGGCTCCTTTTATGTTCTTATGCCATACTCCCTTTTTTTAAAAAAATAGTAATAATCAAGTTTTGGGTGTTTCTTCGCTAGATACTCAAAATCCAGAAATGTCCATATTGAGTGTGTCCATATGAACACTTCTGCAAAATGGAAATTTAAGCAACAAATAAAATAAGAGGCTATGGCCTATCACTGATGTGCTGTATACTTGGGCTCACTTGTACCAGTTACTCCCTCTTGCACACAGAAGTACTGTAGTCAGTGTGGGAGCTACCCTGATTAAATCAGAGAACTGGAAAACTGTATCAGATGCCAGTTCTGTCATCTATTACTTTTACCTGCCAAAATGAAACTTGGAGGCAACTAGCCCAGACCTTCCCAAAGATTTGAGTCAAGCGGAGAGAAAGGTAGAGATGTTCTAATGCTAAAGATTTAAAGAGAATTCACTTCCCTTTTCTGTCATAGTCAGTTCTGAAAAATGACACTGACGTATCTAGCAACTGTATGTTGTCTAACAAAAGAGAAGAAATACCAGCCAGCTGACAATTCTTCCTAGATGTGCTTAGCACCGTCCAAAAGGGAGCGATCGCTAACAGTCCAGCTCTGCTTATCCCTTTCCTGTGAGATATAAAGCTGTATGGAGGAGAAGATTAGGTGTTATGGCTGTTTGTTACTAAGAATATAATTATCCGCATGCTAATGATCACCGTCTTGATAGGATTAGCCCGAAAGACAATCCCAGCTACAACCCTGGAGACGTTGCTTTGGCCAGTCCACTGTTCTTTGAAGTGGATTTACTTGGTCTCCCTATCCCAGGCAATGCATAAAATATTAGTTTATAAAGGTCACATTAGAGCTCGGAGAGAATTTATATTGGCTCTGTTGACTTAAGTAGGACAAAATCAAAAGAAAACAAACCCTGTCCCTTAAAGGCATGCTGGAATGTGACCCTTGTCTCCAGAGGCGAGCTTGATTAATACCCTCTTGCCAGGGGTGGTGAGATTAAAGGGGAAGTTCTGCTGCTGCGATCTCCTACCTTCTGCTGCCACCTGTTCTGCCACCACCATGCATCCTACCGCATGCACCGTTGTCAGATGAGTGGCACCACTATCAGTGCTGATTTAGGGTAAGACTGCACTGGTTTCAGCTGAGATCTTGCCCAAAATGGCTGCAAACTTGCCCCAAAATGGTGCTGATTGTGGTGGGGCTTCTCCTGGGGGGGGGGTAGGCAAGGCACCCACAGGCATGCTGCCTGAGGAGTTTCTGGTGCCTGAAACAGTGGCCTCCCCTGCCTGGTGGCTGGGACGCCTCTGCCTTCTGCTGTAAAGGGAACAATGCAAACAATGTGATTTGGTGGGTTTGTTTGTTTTCTACAACTCTTAAAGGCTGAAGTCGTCTCAAATGCCAGCTGGAACTTCTATTCATATATTTTAGAAAATGGGAGCAGCCCTGCATCCATCACTTCTCATTACTGATGCTGACTCACTTTTTCTCTGACCTGCAAGCTAGTAGCATAAAATCAAAGTGTGTGTATGGCTGCAAGCATCTCTGCACACACAGATCTCTGACCAGGCACTCACATGAGGCTGGACTGCCCAATACCGGGAGCATTTAAAACCTTTGTCTTCAACAAAGGTGATCTAAAGTGGGTCATAACAGTTGTGCTACCACCACACAAATATATGGTAAAAGGGAAAAAAGAAAAGAAAAGGATCCCCAGATGCATGTCTGGATTAAATATGGGTCCTAGATCTGTAAAAATTCAAGCCTTTGGTGAAATCTCACAAGCTGTATGTGTACAGAGATGGGGGTGACCTGTGGCTCTATGTTCTTGAACTACAACTGTCACCATCTCCGACCATTGGCCATGCTGGCTGGGGCTGATGGGGGTTTGAAGTCCAGCTACACCTGGAGGGCCACAGAGCTCCTCACTCCTGCTTTGCTGTCTCAGTACAAAGCATTGCATTCAATGGACCCCTCAAGACTTCACACAAAACTGGGAACTGTAACATGAGCTAGAGACTGAGTTCTACCCAGCAAATTTGTCCCAGTAGCACAAAGGCTTCCACCACCTACACAAAGGAACTTCCTCTTCTTTCCTCCCCATGAATTCCTCCTGATCTGTTCTAGGGGTTCCTTAAACCCCAGAGCAGATGTGGGGAAAGAACATCCTGTTTCATAGGCAGAAGCCCTTGCCCTAGTCAGAGGAGTTGGTTGAAGACAGCCCTATGCTGAGCACCTACGCTGATTCATTTATACATCTATTGAAAAAAATTGGGATATGTTTAGCGAGGATGTGGATAAAAGCCAACCCTCTCTTATCTTACCAGAGTTCTGGTCAAAATAAAAAAATTCCTTCCAGTAGCACCTTAAAGACCAACTAAGTTAGTTCTTGGTATGAGCTTTCGTGTGCATGCACACTTCTTCAGATACACTGAAACAGAAGTTGCCAGATCCTTCTTGTTTCTGTTTCAGTGTATCTGAAGAAGTGTGCATGCACACGAAAGCTCATACCAAGAACTAACTTAGTTGGTCTTTAAGGTGCTACTGGAAGGAAATTTTTTATTTTGACTATGGCAGACCAACACGGCTACCTATCTGTAACCAGAGTTCTGGTGTTACATACAAACTTCAGAATCTTAAAATGAACCAAAGAAGGCTGAAGCTGACCTCTTTGTGGGTTTTTGTTTTTGTTTTTACAAAAGAAACAAGGGAAAATGAGTAAAATGGAGAGATGGGTAAAACTTCTGCCGCTTCTAGCATCCATCTTGTACCTTATCTTTTTTCCCAAGGCTGTGCAAACAATATCTGGCCATCCAGCTTCCTGGCAATGACTCGAGACCAGTAAACATCACTGAAGGCTGCATCTGCGTTGACTGCAAGGTTATGGTGCAGTCTCTCTCTCTCCCTTTATGACAGAAGCAGGATGGAGAACTGCAGGACTAATCGCTCTGTTTACAGGCCAGCACCTAGCAGCCCTAGGATATGAGTCTGGCATGCGAGCTTTAATTTCCCTTTCCTGTTGGCAAGTCAGGGCATAGTTATCTATCCTGATAGCTTGGGGGGGAGTCTGTAACGGCACAGATAAATTTTACTTCTGGGCAGCAATCTGCTACCAGCCTTACAAACCTTGCAGGGTTTAATCAATATTTACGACTGTTAAAGAGAGGGGAAAAGCATGGCCCTATTGTCCAGAGATGTTTTCTGTCACCTCCTTTTGTGGTGCATCAAGGATTGTTCTTCCTGCCTTGCTTAGCGAGGCATTGCTGTGGGAAGTAGACTGAACAATGCAAAAAGCCAATGTGTGTGACAAATGATACAGGTGTCTCTAAGGGAAGCTGTACCTCTGTGGTTTAACCGGTGGCGGCGGCTGCCAGCCCCTCAGATTCTACCTTGCTTTGAAGCCAAAGGCTCTTCAGCTACAATACTTTTCAAAAACAGGGAAGCAACACTTCTCAGTCCACTGCTCACCTTCATTCCTAACTTGGTTTAATAGACTGACCATCTCCATTCATGAAGGATGTCTCTGGACCTGATCCTGACCAACTTATCCTGAAGGCAAATAGAGACAGACAGCCCAGCTGTATTAAGTATTTTAATAATGAGTTCTAGGAATGGGGGAAGGTGAGCAGAGAAGTTTTTGGATGTTCACTTAGTGTAGCATACAGGCAGGGAAAGTACTTAGCACTAGGCCAGGGAAATCTCTGGAGAAGGTGTAAAAGAGATTCCCTCGTGCAAGATGTTCCCTTGTATACTGAGGAACAAAACAACTGAATTGCTAAACCAACCTTAATTGTTGCTTGGCTTTGGAGATTATGGACAAAAAGAACCTTCCTTGCTGGGTGGAAGGAGAGAATCCATAGCAGACAGAGTATTTAAGTGGGAGATGATGGGATTGAGAGAGTGCGCCAGTTATATAGCACTCTTAATGGACCAAGTGTTTTACAGTCTTAATATTTCCTCATTCCTGTGAAATAAGTGCTTAATGTCCCCATTTTATGAGTAAGCAACTGAGGCAGAGGCTGAGTGATTGATTCAGGGCCACCCAGTTGTCTTAACTGAGCAAGTGCAATTCATTGGTGGAAAGAGGCTTGTTATTCTTACTTATTTTATTTCTACACCACCTTCATCCAAAGATCACAGGTCAGTTTTCAATATAAAAACACATGCAAACCATAATAACAAACAGAAATAATTGCCCCCCTTCCCCTGCACACATATACACAGTTTGAAGGGGAGAAGCAGAACAAAGTATTCCATAAATATTGTGTTGTCACCCTATGGACCTCTTGCGGAAGAGGCACACGAAGAAAGGCCTCGGGTGATGACTGCACGATACGATTTTATGACACGATTTTATGATTGCTTGATCATAGTGTTTATCTATTCATAGGCATAACCAGGATTTATATTGGGGGCAGGATGGAGGGGGGTAAAACCAAGCTATCTATGACGCGATTGGTCAGTTAAGTATTTTTATTTATTAGATGGGGGGGCTGTCCCCTGGTTATGCCTATGTATCTTATGATTTGATGATATTGTAAGATGTTTTATGATATAATATTTCACTTTCTTCAATATTGTATTATTCTGGATTGTTTTATTTGATGTTTTAATTAAGGTTGTAAACTTTTGAGTTGTTGTTTTTGCTTAAAAATATAAAGTAACATAGAAACATGATGATGATGATGATGATGATGATGATGATGATGATGATGTCAAGGACTGGGCCCAACCCATACCAGCTGGGGAGAAGGAGCAAAGCGAACTCGCGCCCCCCGCATCAGGGGCTCTGAGAGGCGGGAGCGCGCGGCGGTGGGCGGGGCGCAGGGCTGTGACGCGCGTGTTGTGAAACCCGACCCAGCTTGAGGAGAGGCGGGATTCCGCCCAGTGCTGCTGCTGTCAGGCTGTTGCGCGGCGCGCGTGGGGACCGTGGAATTCGCCGGAGCTCTTTCCACTGCGCGGCAGCAGAACCAGGGCAGGCGAGATATCGGAGGGAGCTGCCTGCCGCTCTTATCCTTAATAACGCGGTTCTTCTCTGCTAGCGGCGGCAGCTCCTTGCTGGTGCGTTGCAGGCGGTGCTGCGGAGCCCCCAGCGCAGGGACTGCGGCGGCGCTGCTGCTGCCGAAGGAGGGATGGATGTAGCGTCGGAGTTATACTACCTGGCCGTCCCGCTGCTCTTCACCGTCTTGGCCGTGATCCTCGCCTCGGTCTTTGTGAAGCTGAGGACCGGCTCGGAGGGCGACAAAGCGGCGGCCCCGGGAGGAGGCGAGCCCCGAGAGGCCGCCGAGGAGAGCGCTGCGGCAGAGCCGGCGGACGGGGCAGAGGGCGGCGAAGCGGGAGCGGAGGAGCCCGGCGCAGCGGGGCCTCCCCGGCTTCCTGAGGAGGGAGGCGGGGAAGTGAAGGGCGAGGGGAGAAGGCGCCGCGAGGAGGAGGAGATCGGGGCTGCCGAAGAAGAAGGGGACGAGGAGGAGAAAGAGCAGCGCCAGGAGAGAGGCGCCGAGGAGGACGAGGACGCCGCCGCCGCCGCCGCCTCTAGGACTGCCCAAGCCGGACAGCAGAGCCACCCGCAGGAGGTTAAGATCCCCAGCCAGGCGGCGGCGGCTGTCGCTGCAGCTCCGGTGGCGGTAGAAGAAGAGCAGGAGGAAGAGGAGGAAGAAGAGGAGGAGGAGGAAGAGGAGGAGAGCAAGGTAAAGGAGATGCTACTGGGGGAGCCAGGGAGAAGTGTGTGCTTGGAGAGTCTTGTAAGATCCAGGTGTGTGGGGGTGTGTGGGGGTGTGGAAGCGAGCCCGAGAGTCATCTAGTCCAAACCCCCTGCAATGCAGGACTCTTCGCGAAAGCATTCCTGTGTGTATATATATATGTATATGTCTAGATCGCGGAGCTCCTCCACTTCTCCGGACAGCCCTGCTTTTGCATTTTGTGCGCGTTTGCCTCGCCTTGTGCATGTGAGCCAAGCCGATGACTTGAACTGTGCGGGTATTTGGTGGGGAGGTCAATGCGCTCTCCTTCCTTTCCTTCAAAAGGCCGAGCGAAGCCTCCCGCCGCAGCCAATCAAGGCGCGGATCGCCTCCTGCCGAGGACTCCCCTCGCCTTTGTTGCTCTGCGTTTCGTGCCCATTCAGCATTCCAGGCAATTGGCGGGCGCAGCTCCAGGGCGATGCCACGTTCCATGCAGTGCTATTACGGTACTTCTAATACTTGCACTGCCCTAGCCCGCATCCTGGAAAGAGCGCGAGTCAAAGAGGTACCGTAATAAACGGGGGACAGTGATCCAGGACCCTCGATCTCTTGACAGCATCAACCCAAACTTTGATTGTAACGAACAAGCTGTCTTGGTTTCGCTCTTTGTACGTCCCAGTGCATCTATAAAAGGGAGACCCCGAAAAGCTTTCCATCCCCTTCTCTCCCATTTGTGTAACTGGTTCAGGAAGCCCACCTGTTGCTTCAGGAAGTATGAGCAATGACTGCTTGCTGCTGCTGTAAATGTCGCAGGCCTCATTCAGTAGAGAGACTTTTAAGATTCCCAAAGAAAAGGTGTGCTGATTTATTTATTTCTAAAATAGCTTGATGATGGAAATAATGCAAACACAAGCATTACCTTTTACCTTTAGTTGCTTGTGCTCACTTTGGGAATCTGCCTTTGGCGTTTTGTCTTTTCTGTTGGTAGCCTAAATGCTAGAGGAGGCCTTGGAAAGTCTTCTCCTTACGCATAATGCAACTTTTATACATGAAGATGAAATCCCCATTGGTGGTGCCTTTTCCAGCCTTTAAGAAGGATAGGTCTGGCTTCCTATCTCCTCCTGCAGTCTCATGTTTTCCTATAGTCTCGAGAGTGAGACACATTATGATGTGTCCCCTATTTTCCCAGAGATGTGCCCTGGATATGCATAGGGCAGGAGGCACTGGCATGCAGCAAAGGTAAAAAATACTCGCCTCTGCATTCAGCCCTGGGTGGCTTCTGATTAAAAATAAATGAGCCATCTTCAAGACACAAAGAGGTGACACACTGCCTGCTTTGTCAACCTACCATTGTTCTAGTTAGGCTATAAACCATGTGTTGTGCTTAAAGTCCTTAATATCTAAAATATGCCCCATTACTTCACTCTCTTCTAGACTGGCACTGGAACCGTATTCCTTGAAGTAGCTCAGATATAGTCCAGACAAGTGGGACTTGCAGCAACATTTGGCCATGCTTTTTCTAGGATACTCCATTCCATTTCCACTCCCACCCCCTTTTCCTGTCCCCTCCTCAACAGTCGGCATTCCCATGGCCACTGAACATGTTCGGGCCCTGTGGGGTTGTTCTATGCAGGGATGCTACTTTGATTTTATTTTTCTACAGACTATTTTGTACTTTTCTCTGTCTGCAAGTACTTCTGCACATCACCTCCTGGGCCATTTTGGCTATACAGGGATCCACACTCAAGGAATGAATCTGCTGTTAGCATATAGGATTATTACAGATGCACACTGAAGTATCACAACAGATGGCTCCAGGCAGACCTTTTTTTAAGACGCTGGAAGTCTAAGGAGGGTGGTGGCTGAATGTTCATTTGAGGGGATCCCCTCATTCATAACACTGCACCCTGTGTTAAGGTCATTTCCAGGGCTTTTTTTGAGCAGGAACTCAGGTGGGCTCCATTGCCATTATAAGAGAACAAGGGAGGTGTTTATGGTGAGTTCCAGCACCTCTTCTTCCATAAAAATAGCACTGGTCATTTCCGCCCCCCTACCCTGTTGGAGTGCACTCTGTCCAGATAGATGAGTCACTGTTGTCACCCACATGCACGAGGCCAAGAACAATTCCTTTGCTGAAGAAAGAGGCTGCCATGAGGGCTTGAAAAGAGGGAAGCAGTGCACAGCCCCACCCACATCAACACTTTTGCCTAAGTGCAACACAGAATGTGCGCTGCCTAACATTGACTTGGTTGTTGAGGAAAATCTACTGCATATAGAAAGTGTGTGTAAAGTCTCATGAAGAGTCCAAGTCTAGCCTCATCACCACTGTGGCATGACTCAGCACTGGGGAGGGAGGACATTGATTCCTCCATTATGTTGGGTGTATAATCTTTGCAACTCCATAGAAATAGCGCTATTAAAAGAGCTGTTGTGTTGTAGCGGCTAGACGACAGAGGACATGAGCTGCAGTCTAGAACGCTTCCAGTTCAAATCTACTCTCCATGATGGATCTCACTAGGCATTGCTATATCATCATCATCATTGTTTCCTGAATTACTGCATACACCAAAGCTGAATAATACCCCGAATAAAAGGTGATTTTGGAGGGGATTTACTAAATGAAAGTAATTTATATGTGCCCCCCCCCCATTTGATTTGGAATAGCAGTGGGAACACCAAACTTGTGTCTCCTTCCAAATGGTGTTGGAATATAATTCTCATCACCCCGACTGATAACGCTGCTCATGGTTAGAACAACTAAAAGGGCTGGTGCCTGGTTAGGTGTGTGCAGGAGCGTGGCAGGCCCAGAGGAGATTAATGAGCAGTGAGCCTGTCTGGGTGCTTTACTGGGATCCAACCCAGAAGACTTCGATTTAAGATTATTTAATTCCATTGACGTCACTGTCTTTAACTAGTTTGTGCCGTTCACTGCCTCATACATATCTTCCAGTCCCACTCTCCCATCTCTAATAGGGGAATAATACTAACCTGCTTAGAAGTTGTGGTAAGGATTGCTGAAGTTCTTTGAACCCACAAAAAGTGCTATATAAGTATTATTTTTTCCATTTATATCTCCCCTTTGCCACAGTGGGCTCAAGGTATTATACCCCCCATTTTATCCCCACAACAACCGTGTGAGGTAGGCTAGGTTGAGATGGGATGACTGACCAAAGGTTACCTAGTGAGCTTCATGGCTACATTTTAACCTGGATCTGCTGGTCTTAGTCTGAGAGTCGAAACGCTACCTTCTCCAACTAGTCAGAAATAACAACTGGGGGGGGGGGGCTGTTCTTGGTTAAAATCACTTCAGGTCTCCATCTGAGGTCTCACTTGGTACAAAAGCCAGTGCGGAGTAGTGAATAAGATTAGTAAAGGGCCTGGCGAATGAGTCCTGCATTTACTCTGCTCATTTTGTTTTCTGGTTCATATGCTGCTTGCCTCTGCGGCATCTCTTTAGGAGAAATGCTACCTTCATTGGTTTTTTTGCGAAGTTAATGGAAGCAGTGCAGAGTCAGCACATCTTGGAAGCAGGCCCCTATAGCCCAGATGCCAGAGTGCAGGAGGAAGGATGTGTTTGTTGATGCTATTGTGATTATTATTTTCATCCCTGGACCCGGTGATTACCTTCCACATCCCTCGCTTAGCTCCCGTGCCTGTTTATGCCTTTGGGCACCCTTTTACCTTGTTTTGTAATTTCCCCAGGGAAACATTGGCGAGAGGGAGAAGTTGCCCTGAGCAGGCCTGCTGATCAGGAGATAGCTTCTGTTAAGCCAGCTGGGTTTCCCAGCATACAGAGCATGTGCTGGCTTCTCTGGGTGGAAATATACAGCATCTAAAAAAAAAAAAATAGCTGGCCTCAGAAAGCAGCCTCACAGTGTGCTTGGTGGGAGCCTCCCCACTGTCGTGGCATGATGGGCGTCTCTTGGTTCAGAAAGAATTACTTTTATTTCTCTGAGGTGGGGCTAGGCTCCTTTCTGGCTAGCGTACACCCATCTCTGCCTTTCCCCCTATTCTTCTGTCTCTGTATTAGCTACAGCTTATCTACGCTTTCTAAGAGTATCTACAAAAGCAACGTTTATGCCTGCTCTGTACATAAGGTCACCTCATTTTACTGCCTTTTTGCTGATTGTACCCAAATATGTCCATGGGGTGTTCCCATGTTTATTGTGTGATAACTATCAGTGCAGATTAATGGGCAGTTTCCTGTGGCTCCTAGCTGTATGTCCATAGAACACAGCTTCAGAAACAAAGCTGTCGTATGAATATGTTTGGTGACTCCCATGTTGCTAACCCTCATGGTTTTGGAGATAATTTTAGAAAAGGGAAGACTATCATTTGGGGGAAAGACCTTTTGTACATTGTAAAGCTACCTGGCTCCCCCCCCCCCACATCAGTGTGTCTCCTATCATGTCTCCCTCCCTTCCCCTCAGAATCATAATCACCTCTCATCACCACCATCATAACTCTGTCGCTCCATTTTTTTCTTGTTACCTGTAATCATGAAATCTGTGCAAACTCAAACTGTGAATGAAGAATGCACATCTGCACCAAAACGAATCCACACATTCTAACTGTGTTAAATTTCACGTGCTGCATTTGGGGGGGGGGGGACTAAATTTGAATCCACGTTACTTCCTGAACAGTGCCCACTAAATTGCCTCAAAAACAAAATATGGTCCCTAAGTTGACTCCCTCTAGTTATTGCTGGACTGCATCTTCTATCGCCACTGTTCGTTGGTCATGTTGGCAGGGACTGGTGGAGGCTGGAGTCCAATAAACACCTGGAAGACATCATATTGATTACCCCTGTCCTATGCCAATAAGGTGGCGCTGTGGGTTAAACCACAGAGCTTAGGGCTTGCCAATCAGGAGGTCGACGGTTTGAATCCCCACAACGGGGTGAGCTCCTGTTGCTCAGTCCCAGCTACTGCCAACCTAGCAGTTCGAAAGCACAAAGTGCAAGTAGATAAATAGGTACTGCTCTGGCGGGAAGGTAAACAGCATTTCCGTGCACTGCTCTGGTTCACCAGAAGTGGCTTAGCCATGCTGGCCACATGACCCGGAAGCTGTCTGGGGACAAACGCCAGCTCCCTTGGCCTATAGAGCGAGATGAGCGCCGCAACCCCAGAGTCATCCGCGACTGGACTTAACCTATGCCAATAAGCAAACTCCATTTGTTGTTGTTGTTGTTGTTGTTTTTATAATTAAGGGAGAATTATCAGGCCTTTTGATTAGAACAGCCACAGGAAACCAATGCCTGGTTAAGTGTGAGTCTACCAGGTCCAGAGGGGTTTAATGAGTGGATGGGCTTGGCTGGGATCCTAGCCAGAATGCTTTGAGGCAGAAGTAACATCCCGAGCAGTTCACTGGCTTAACTGCCTTGTGCTGTACATTGTCTTTCTTATTTATTTATTATGTTCATTTATGCAGACTGCATACCACACATTCGCAAGGCTGAAAACCAATATATTGGAAGGATATTAGGTGGGAAGATGCCTTGCGTTATAAAGAAAATGTCATGTTTCACAACCCCACAGCCTGTAGAGTATGGTACCTACCTATTCCAACATCCCTTGTTTTTTAAGTTCTCAGCCAGAATTCTGCAAATGACCTACAAGTCTAAAGTCAAGCATTTCTTTTTTTGCACACACAACTTCCAAGCAGCAGCTGATACATTCTCCTCTGCCTACCAGCAAGCTACCTCCAGTTTTCTTTTGTTTGTTAAACAGCTCGGGGTTGGATGATGGGCCGGCTTCACGTCATGGTCTCCCCATTTCATTTTACCCCACCCACCCCATATTGGACTGTTAATGCTAGCTGGAATATTCTGATTATTACTTCTCTGCCACTCGCCACATGTTGTTTGTGGGAAGAATGGCCCCATTTAGTTGACTTGCTTTGCATAGCTTCTTTTGGCTGATCTCGGAGGGAGGCAAGGCTGTGCTTGAGCGGTGTCTAGAGGGAGGGAGATGTTTCTGTACTAAGCAAGTGCTTGAAAGGACAGGACTGGCACATCACATGGGAGACTAGGCGTGTGTCTGGGCTTGTCTCTGAGCAGGCCTTTTTTTTAAAAAAAGCTGGCATTAAAGTAAATGGTGCTCACAGAATTCAAGATGGTGGCAGTCATTAGCACTGCCCTTTAGTCTTTGAAAACGTGGTCTGTGGTGTCTCTCATCTCCCTTACTCTAGAGCAGAAATAAGGGAGCCTTTGAATAAATACTAACTTATTGGATTATTGGATCGTGGGTTTGGAACTCAGGGTTCAGCTTGATGCCAGGGAAGACCATTTGTCCAACTATCCTATTATTGTCTGCTGTTCAGGGTCTCTGTTTTGGAGCTGCTGGGATTGAACCTAGGATGTTCTACATGCAAATAATATGCCCTAAACTGAGCTATGGTCTGTTTTTCTTTCTTGATTTTTTGGTCACTTTCCAGGTCAGCCCTGTGAACTCTTTATCGGCTTGCATTTTGGTTTGTCTGATTCATCCAGCCCATTTTCTCATGAAAAAATCTTCTATTTGAGAATGTCATTGCCGTTGCTATGAAATTTGCAACTCCAGAGAAGATATTTAGGCCGCTGTGGTATACTCGCTTGCTAGGGAGCAAGCCCTGTTGAACTCAACGGGACCTGCTTCTGAGTAGACATGTATCATCAGATTGTACAGGAAATCTGATCAGGGCTTTGTGAGTCAACAGTGTTTGAGAGAGGCGGACTTGGATGCAAATAAATATCTGGTTCAGCTGTCAGTGATTGGATTTATTTGTCCTTACTCCCAGAAAGAGAATGTTGTTGAGCTGTTTCTCTGATGGCTGCCTTGCAAAAAAAGAAAAGGGGGGGGGGGAGGAAGAAGTATGAAGCAAGCATTTGCCTTAAAAATATGCTGATTCTTGGAGTTTTGAAAAACTCCTCCTGTCTGCCTGACACTAGAGATTTGGTCAGGGAGCTGAGCCACTGCTGTTTGGAAGGCCACCTAGGAAGACGTTGTTGACTACGCAGCTGCCTCTAAATGCCAAGAGGAATCTGGAGAAAGATGTAGATACCTAGAAAATAATGACATTCCTTGCCTCCTGGCTAATTCTTAATCTGTGGCAGGCATGATTTATTAAAATAATCTTATCTAATCAGGAAAGCTCTAGAAATGTCTGCTACCTGAGTTTCCGAGACACTGAGCTCAGCTGTCCATTCTGTAGCCACCTCAGGGGTTTCCTAAGCAGGCAGAAGGCCCTTTTAATTGAATCGCTACATCAGGAATGGCAGAAAAGCAAGGATGATTGCCTCTTTCCCCTTCAACTGCCTGGATCCATCATGCATCAGGACGTGGTTGGATTCCGTGCAAATATTAATCAGCCAACTAAAATGCTCATTGATAAAAGGTGCTCTCAGTGTGCTGATAGGCTGTTTGTTGATAAGGGGCTTTAGCATCCTTATCCTGTTCACCTTCACAAACCAAGGAAACCAAGGGTTGGCCCACCCATGACTGTTTGTCACTTGGTAACTTCATTATGATGTTATTTTGCACCCTTTACGGAGTAACACAAGCAAACAGACACACAGACACACAAACAGGTTCTGTCTGCACACTGCAGTATCGAATGGTAACATGTAGCATCATGTGATGATGTGACTGAGTGGTCACATATCTTAACACTACATACAAACTTTCACTGCCTGACTTCACATAAAAGCAAAAGTTTTGAATCAAATCACTTCACTTGTTTAGCTCAGCTCAAAGTTGTTATGTATTCAAGCTTGAGTCTGGACTAAGGATTCTGAGCTCCTGTGTTCTGATTCGAGACATCACAGAACATTTCAGGATTTGGGCCTCTGCCATTGGCCCTTGAACTCTGAATTGTGATTCGCAGCTTGGAAGTTTAGACAGCCAATCACGTTGGGAGTGGGAGTGGCCCAGGCTTTCAGGAATGTATATAAGCAGTTGCTTTGCCCCTGTTTTCCAGTTACGTATTCAATAAATTTCTTGCTGTTATCACTGTGTCTTGCCTCATGGGAACCCACCTGCGCTTCAAAAGTCACCAAAAGCTGCGAGGAAATCAAGCTGATGTCCATGTGCCTGTGAAAACCACCTCTGAGAATGAGAATCAGCAGCATCCCTAGATGCTAAGCAATGTACCGAAAAGACTGGACTTGGCAGTCAAACCAAGTTTTTGCAGCAAATTCCAACCTGTTGGCTAGTTGACCACATTTGTCTCTCTCCACTCTCACCCCCTTAATACTAAACACTGGTTTCCTCATCACTTGATAACCCAACAGTTCGAGCACCGTATTCTGTAGATATTAAATGTCTATCCCACCCTTCCTCTTAAAGGAGCTCAGGGTGGCAAATTTTAAATTGCCGCCAAGTCCAAACTCCCACCATGGCTGGCTGAGGCTCCCAGTTGCTTGGAAGAGTGGTTCTTGGGGGGGGGGGGGGAGGTCTTTCTGCCAAGAACAGTAAACAGTCTATTTCTGTTGGTGAAGTAGGTCCTTGCTTTGGGATGCATGTAATAATAGTGACATGTATTGCAGAAGTTCTTTGCAGCTGATAGAGCTGTAGCCAGCAGTGTTTTGTGGATAAAATCCTTAAATCCTTTCCTGTACTGTGAGCTGGATCAGAAGTAGGTTTGTGCATCCCATCTGCTCATCAAGCTGCAAAGCTTTGATACAGGAGCCATTTTTAAAAGGACCTGACATCCAGCTAAAAAGGTTTTGCAGTTCAGATAAGAAGGGAGCCTGACCAGAAGCAGAGACTAGATGGGATCGGATACAGCTGTGGATCTTAAAGGCCTTTCTTTCACTGGCCTGCTATGCATTCTCTTTCAGCTGAAGTTATGGGAAGGAAACAAGATGCTTGTAAAACAGACTCTTTTCAAGCTTCCCAGGGCCGGCCCTACCTTTAGACAGAATGAGGCGGCTGCTTCAGGTGGCTGATAATGGGGAAGCAGAGTTGTGAGTGGTGATCTTGTTTATGGGAAACAGTAAGTCACAGCACATCATCAAACTCAACAAATATTTATTAAAACCTACAAAGCAACAATTTTTGACATTAAAGAGCAACATAAACAACTTTGCCAAATAATTTCCAGATTCTGATTGTCTTGGCAAAAATATCCCAGGCCTTTCTTTGCAGCTTAGAAAACTAAATCTCTTTCTTTCTCTCTTTCTCTTTCTCTTTCTCTCTTCCTCCCTCCCTCTCTCTCCCCCTGTCCTCTTCTATTCCTCTTGCATGGACTGCTAGCATGAGGCCTTCTCGGCTTGCCTCTTAAAGAGACAGTATCAACAGGTGACACGTTAGAGGATCATGGGGCCTCCCCTCAACCCCTAACCAAACCTGGTGGTCTTAGAAGTAGAAGATGAGGAGAGTGCCCCATCACCAGTGTTGAAAGAAAATTCATCGCCCATTTTCGTCAACTTCTGAATGTGGAATCAGGATGGGGAGAGGAAGTGCCATATTACCGCAGATCCCAAAATGCTTTTGGCTACCCTTGCCTTCTTCTTAATATATTCAGTTACCATAGATGGGGTCCTGATCACCCATCAGACGTTTGGTTGTCTTTATGACACAAAATAGCCCTGCTATGTATAAATCCTACCTACTTATTTTGCCCTAAAACCATAGGACATCATGTTCTGAAATCAGTAGGCTGAAAATAATATCACACAGGAGGTTCATAATGTTATTCCCATTTGCAGATGATGAACCTGTAGTGGTTATGGGGTGGGTGTTTAAATTTAAAGTATTACACGCTTTGAGCAAGAATGGAGCCTGCAGCTCTCTGAGTCCCAATCCAGTTGCTTAGCCCCTGGGCTTTGGCTTGAGTATGAGAAACTTGCTTGGCATCTGATGACTTTAAATTTTCCATCTGGATTTCTCTTAAACTTCTGGAACTGTTTCCAGAACTCTCCAGGTGTCTGGAACCCAGAATGGGCTAGACTTCATTGTGAATTTACAATGTCCCTGATATGGGCTGATGCTATTGTCAACCAATGCAGGAAATTTCTACATATGTATGAGAAGGTATAGAAATGCTGCCAGATTCTGGCAAATCCCTACTTGAGATTCCTGAAGAATTCACTAAGGCAAAAGCTTCTCTTGCATCTCTAGATGTATGAAAGAGTGAGGCCATTCCTTGCCTTTCCTCCTTCGCTCTATTGTCATATGTGCCTTGAAATGGCTCAAGGCAGGAAATGGCAGGGCAAGAGAGAGGGCACATATGAGCAAATTTAAAAATTTCAGCTCCCTCCTCTCACTCCTACACATCATCCTACAAGCCAACTCAAGAAACAGGAGTGAAAGAGGCATCCAATTCAGAAAATATACAGACGAAAACCAGTGGTACAGTGCAGTCGCTTCCATGGGACTTCTTCTCTGACTTAATTTATCACTTCTTCTTCCCAATTAGGTACACGCTTAAAAGATTCAAGTCTTTCTTGTCTCCCTGTGGGCCTATTTGGCAATATAATATACAACCTACTGCCATTGTCAGTCCTCTGTGCCCAAGCATTGTGGATTGCTTGGGGTCCTTGCAAACCTGAACTAACTGAAATCTGGATTATTATTTTGTTGTTGCTGCTGCTGCTAAGGTCGGTGGAGTTTAGTATTCATTCAGACATGGGACTGCAACCTCAAGCGATGATTTGTACACTTGAAGTAGCCATCCCATATTAAAATAACGCAGAGCATTATTATCACCTGACATCGTTTTTGTGTGTGCGCACACACACACAATACAGTCACAGCAAAGAAAAGAACATAGTACCGAGCTCATGGTGTCATTTTACATGATCTTAAAAACACTGGCAGTCTATATAGCTTCTCCATGGACAGGTTTGTGAGGCTGGTGGAAAAGCTTTATTTTCTTTCCCCCTTACATATGAAAGAAAAGGGAGACTGGGTTTCACATCAAAGGTATTTTCCTTTATAACCCCATTTGCAACTCTTCTAAGCCCAGTTAGTTGTTCCGAACTGCAGGCAGAGCATTCTTATCATCTGACATCATTTTGACAATATATTTCACCGGAGGGAGGCAGTTCCCCATGTCATCAGAACAGATTGATGGAGTGCTGCGCCCATGTGCATGTAGACCAGTCCTCAGATACCTCTTCCTGCCTTGTTGAGGGTTCCTTTTGTGGGGAGAGAAGATCTGGACGGTGCCTGTCGCCAAGCAAGCAAAGATGTCAAGATCACAGTGCAGCAGTCTTAGTTCCTCAGAGCAGGGGCCGCCTCCGACAGGCACAACCATGTGGGAAAGGAATTGTGCTAGACAACAGCGGTCCTATTCACCCAGTAAACTGACACTTCCCCCTGCAGAGTCAGCTGCCTCCTAACTCATGTTTTGCTTTTCAAGCAGACAAGATCCTGATTAATGGGCAGAGGATGGATGTTATCCCAGCTGCCCTGTAGGAGCTTCGGGTGGGGTAGCTGCAAGGAGCAGAGCTGCCAGATGTTCCTTAATTTTAAGAAAAGCATCCTTAGTAGTGGGGGGGGGGCAGGGGGTTAGTCCTTGTTCCTCACCACCTTTTAAAGAAATTAAAACACAATAGATGCACTGGAGTTTAAAAAGGAAAGGTTTCCATGGGAGCTCTTCCTGCTCTTGAATTCTAGTGGGGGAGGAGATATAGGGATTATTCTCTCAGCATTAAGCTGTGCACAGATCAGCTCTTGTGGAAAACCAAGAAAGGATGAGAGGGGAGAGGAATGAAGGGGTAGTAATTGGACTGAGAGTAGAAGCTCAATTAAGAGCTGTCATTATCGTGTGCATATGCTGTTTTTTTTAAATAAAAAAACAAAAAACATACACAGTCTAGCTAATTATATATGGGCTGCATTTTAGATTTATAGAATCCCAATGCAGGCTTTCTAAAGTGGTCAGGAATTTAACCTTAAAACATCTCATTCAGTCCTATAAATTTGTGGGAACCTCCCCCAAAAAACCCGACCAAAAGCGGGGTGTGTGTAGAGATTTGGCAATATGAGGTGCGGCTCATACTTCGTTATTGTCATCTGTAGGCCAAAAAAACCAACAACACCCCAATCTACAGCATTCTGTTTTGCATTTTCCTTTTCCTTTGTGCACTAGGTTCTTGAATTCCTCCAAAAGGCAATGGAATAATATTTTTAAACCTCCCACTGCGTACAAGCCAACAGCCCACCCTCCCCAACTATAAAGTTAGGAACTCAGTCCACATGCTCAAGCTCTTGTGACACCTTTTGTTTACTGGAGCTGCTGGATCAGATGACATATTTACAGCCAGTCCAATTAGAGGGGCCTTAATAGGCTCCTGTCAGTTCTATTTTAGGGGCCCAGAGCTCAACAAACGCTGTCCTGCATGTGTACTATAGCTCATTGCTTCAGCCTCTGCCAGTGTGGTATGTGATGTTAATAATGAGAAAAACAAACAGCATCTTCACACAAACATTTCCCAAAGTAGCAAGTAGTCATTTGGTAGAACGAGCTAAACCTGACTGTGTTATTTCTTTAGTGGACTACATCATTCCTGACCATGGAACATGCTGACTGGGGCTGATGAGAGTTGGAGTCTATAACGTCTGGAGGGCACCATGTTGGCTATCCGTGCTTCCGATCATGCACAATTTTTTTGCTTTCTTTGGACACATGTGTCTCCTCATCCCCTCCCCCTTTTTTGACTATATTTGTTTTTATTTTATTTATTAAATTTGTATACCTATACACATAGATCTTAGGGCAGTTTACAACCCAAAGTTATGTTATACAAAGTTCAACATACATAATAAAAATGATCAAAACCATTTCGATACAAAGGTATACACACTAATAATAAACAATCTATTCCTCAACAAAAGCCCCTAAGCAATACTGCAGCCCACAAATCCATATACTGTACACAAATCCAAATTAACATATAACATTTAAAAACATTTTTTTAAAAAACCTAACTCCAATACTTCACATTTCAATATTCTTTTCTACCTCTGATACTTTCTGTCATTTGGGGTAGATGGTAGCATCATCCTTGCACTAAAGCAGGGGTAGGCAACCTAAGGCCCGTGGGCTGGATGCGGCCCAATTGCCTTCAAAATCCAGCCCGCGGATGGTTCAGGAATCAGCGTGTTTTTACATGAGTAGAATGTGTCCTTTTATTTAAAATGCATCTCTGGGTTATTTGTGGGGGTATAGGAATTAGTTCATTTCCACCACCACCACCCCAAATATAGTCCGGCCCACCACATGGTCTGAGGGACAGTGAACCGGCCCACGGCTGAAAAAGGTTGCTGATCCCTGCACTAAATCCTCCCTCAAACTGTGTGGAATGACAGCACATCTGTGCCTCTAAGACAGTATGAATTGTCTGGTTCTGATTCTTCCTGGAATCCTGCAGTTTTTATAGACAGCGGTTGTCTTCAAAGGCTTAAAGGGCTGCCACACAGAAGATGGAGCATACTTATCTTCTGCTACTCCAGCTGACAGGTCCAGAATGAATAGGTGGAAATGGCAAGGGAGCAGATTTTGGCAACACAGTGGGAGAACCCTCTGAACTTGATGGTGTAGCCAACTGCCTTGGGAGGTTCTGGTAGGCTCAGATCTCCTTCGCTGGGTGTATTTAACCAGAGATTTGGACAGCCATCTGTCAGGGGTGCTGTGGTTGCATGGAGATGCTGCCTCTCCATGTGCACCTGCATATCTGCAGAGGTCCAAAGCTAAGTGCTCTGTCAATAATACTGCTACCTGTGCTGCTTCCTTGAGTGAATCCTGGGCGCAGGGTGAACTGCTCACTCTGCCAGGGATGGAAGGGGGAATGAGCAAAAGCACGTAGGGAGAGAACAGTGCCAGATTTACGTATAAGCTAAACAAGCTATAGCTTAGGGTCCCACTCTCTTGGGGCCCCCCCAAAAAAATTAGAGGGGGAAAAACTGGTTGTACATTTCCAAAATATAAGATACAAAACAAATAAAGCCTACATACAGCAACAGTGTTTTGTGTTGTGTAGGCTCCTAGGATGTAAGTACAGTGGTACCTCGGGTTAAGTACTTAATTCGTTCCGGAGGTCCATTCTTAACCTGAAACTGTTCTTAACCTGAAGCACCACTTTAGCTAATGGGGCCTCCCGCTGCTGCTGCGCCGCCGGAGCACGATTTCTGTTCTCAACCTGAAGCAAAGTTCTTAACCTGAAGTACTATTTCTGGGTTAGCAGAGTCTGTAACCTGAAGCGTATGTAACCTGAGGTACCACTGTAATGGCCTGCTAGCCTGCTCCCTAAAATATCACTTGTTTGCTCATTTCTATATATAGGGTGCCTACACTCTGCATGGACTGGTTGCTAATGGCTTTAGATATCTATTAGGTCCATAAATTACCATATAGCATACATTCAACACAGAAAACAGCGACCATTTGTTGTTGACAAAGGACAGCTGGACATATAAAGGGCCCCATTACCTTCAGTAGCTTAGGGCCTCATCAAACCTAAATCCGGCCCTGGGAGAGAAGCATAACAAGCACCTTAACACACCGAGGAAGGTAGAGAATTGGCAATGGCAGGGAACATATTGTACACCTTGCCTGGGGTTGAGGGACCCCCTTGGGGACTGTTGGGGCTGGAGCCAGATGCAGACCAGGTGCTGCTCACTGACCGATGGCAAATATCTCTTGCGTAATGTAAAGGCAGCTCTGGTGACTGTTGTTACAGAGCTGGCACACAAGCCTACATTTCATGAAAGGAACCTCAAATAGATTTCTGAAACTGTAGATGAGGGAAAAATGGCTCGGGAGAGGGAGACACCCACTGCCTGCGCAAATGGACGTGTTCTTGTCAAACATTGTGTATGTTCTCTTACTGCATTTCCCAGGGGCTTGTAGCATGGACTCGCAACATACCTTTTTGCAAACACATTTGCTGGCCGGAGGGGCCACTGTATGGAGTACCACTGTATGGATGGTACCCCATGCAATATGCCCCATACGTAGCAATTGTGTTTATTTTTAAAAAATCAGTGTAGCATTGCACTGCAAACACAAGGAGCTGTAATGTGGATCCAGCCCCATCGTTGGGTAAGGTACAGAACAGAGCATGTTAACATGGACATGCTCTCCAAAGAACAAATAACTGTAGTCTTGCTTTCCCATCTGAAATAGCATTTGTGCACACAATATTCCCCATTGTAAGCAGAAGATACTTTTCTTGGTTGGGAACATTGCTTGTGGCTCTGAAATTGCTTAGAACAATTGCTGTGCAGTGCTTTGTTGAGCTGTAAGAAGAAGAGTCTAATAAGCAAAGGAATTAAAATATATAGGGGATGACATGCATGATGTGTGAGGGACAAGCAAGTGGAAACAGAACTCTCTCTTTGCAGGAAAAAGAAAATGATATTCCAATTGTGCTTATTGGGGAAAGCGTCATTTTTATTCTAAGTAAGGAAACAGAGACAAAGAAATTTGACATGATGTGCCCAAAACAATAATGGAATATAACTTTGCGTTTGGACTTCAAGTCCTGTGCTGTTAACACTGTAGCCAGCAATTCCTGCTGTTTCTAAGATTAGTTGAAATCTATTCATAATAATATCTAGGCAAAATTACATCATATATTATCAGGCCGATGCAGTTGGAGGTCTGGTATTAATGAGACAGATTAGAAATGTTGTTAAAAACAGCAGACTCAAACAACCTTGCAAAGCATCCCAGGAGGATGGGCTGGGTGCGGCTGGGAGCCCTTTGTTAGCTCCTTCCCTTATTATTACTACATTCAGAGCAGGGATAAA
Organism: Podarcis liolepis; assembly: GCF_965112155.1. Taxonomy (NCBI): domain Eukaryota; kingdom Metazoa; phylum Chordata; class Lepidosauria; order Squamata; family Lacertidae; genus Podarcis; species Podarcis liolepis. The sequence continues at coordinate 36,528,196 of NC_139555.1, read as the reverse complement.
TGTAGAAGGGAAATAAATAGCAGATCCGGGCAGCTATATGCTGGGTAGGCCTACAATTTGTCTGGGAGTGGTTTTAATTGTCTGTCTAGGGATGTCAACACCTTGGTGCAATTGAAGGTGACTAGCTCCTGAGAACACTGGTCCCCAGGTCACTTTCTTGCCTTTTAAAGATCTTCATAGGTATAGTTTTGTGAGCTAAATAAAAAAAGAGAGGAATAATCCTGTGCTGGCCACAACTTTTTTTTCATTGCATAATTATAAATTATTCCTGCAGCCTCAACCTTGTTCACTGTGGAGAACGATCAAATGATTATCTTTTTATATAACTCATTTTAAAAGTAATCTCGTTCATCCACACAGCATCACTGTGAAAGACAAGTAAACATTACGCCCATTTTACAGATGATGGGTTTGAGTCTGGGAGAGGGAGAACTTTCTCAACCACCCCATGATTTCATGGGCAGGCAGAAATGTGAAGTCCAACCCTCCATCCATTCATCCATCCATCAGTGAACTGGTCAATGTATCATGTCCATAATGAAAGCCCTTGAGACCCATTTCAGGATATGGGTTATTGACAGAGAATACGCCACCTTTCCTTTTAAATTAGAGAGTCAAGATCACAGCATGAGAGATCGCAAGTAGAACATCTCGCCTTGCCTATCAGGCCAACTTCTTCTTTTTTTTAATTTTTTTTATTGATTTTACACATTTTTTTAAACAATACAAACAAATAAAAAGACATACAAACATGTATAATTTCATAACCTTTTTTTCATATCCCTCACTTCTCGGACTCCCCCAAACCTCCCCTTCCTACATCCCAATTTCCAAAATTGTTTCAACAAATTCTAAATAATTTTATCAAATATATTTTTTCTTTTCTTATTCTTTTCTTCAACTTAATCTTATGTCGCTGTAATCTCCTTTCTTTCTCAAAACCTCGACATTTTAACATTCATCAATTTTATAATAATTCTTAAGATAAATTTTAAATTTCTTCCAATCTTCTTCCGCCGTCTCTTTCCCCTGATCACGGATTCTGCCAGTCATCTCAGCCAGTGTCATATAGTCCATCACCTTCATCTGCCACTCTTCCCCTATCAGGCCAATTTCTGCCAGTAAGTTCAGAAGATAATGAAAGACTTCCTTCTTACCCTGCTGCTGATGAGTGGCATGAGGCATTTGGGCTCAAATGCCAGTGGGGAGGAGGAGGAAGAGGAGGCAAGGCATTCCTCAACCTTGCTTGCTCGATCAGGACTCAAGAACCGATGTTCATAGAAGGGCTTCAAGCTCCAGGAAGATGTCGCAGGCCAGAGCTTGTCATGCAGTTAAAGGTTAAGGTATGAGAAGTTAAGAACCAGAGCAACCAAGCAGGTCACAGGCAAAACTGAGATAGCCAGGAGCTAAGCAACCAAGCATTGACCTTACACCGGCTGATGTTTTACAATACATTTGCTGGTTAGTTACAGGCAATTTCTACCCTGCTCTTCAAGCCTAAAAGGGTTGCCACAGCGGCTAGCAATGCAAACCAACCATTTAAAATAACCACCCAGTTTAAACAGTGTGGCAGTTGAACAGTACAGGATGTTTCTTTGAAATCACAATTAAAGGCACTGGAGCCCTGTACACTGGTTGCCTGTGTTCACGGGCAATTGGGAAACAAAAAGCTGTTCATCATACGATGTGGGGAGAGGGGGACCCCAGTTGCCGTCCTTGCCTTCTCTGCCATATCCCTGTCGCCACTCTCAACACGCTGGAAGGTGAACCTCTAAAGCCATAGGAGCCAACTCCTAAGGGCTGAGCTGCCTTTGGCTCCCCAATAAAATATTTGAGGGGGCCAGGCCCCTGCAAAGTTGATGGGCATTGCCATTCAAACCACATCATGTGATAGATTATGTGGGGCAGGGCTTACCTGGGTCCTCCCAATATTTTATTCAAGTTGGCACCCCTGTCTTACATAGCTTCCCTCACAGTTTAGGACCTGGTTGTGTAGGGAGCCCTCAGAAGCTGGAACCACAAGAAGCTGAACACCTGAATGCAGGATCAGACCAAAGGCCCATCTAGTCCAGCATCCTGTTCTCACAGTGGCCAACCAAATGCCTCTGGAAAGAACAAAAGCACAACTCTCTTCATGCTTGTGCTCCCCAGTCATGGTATTAGGAGAAGCCTACAATGGAAGCAGAACTTGGCCATTTGGGTTAGTAACCATTCATAATTTTGTCCGCCAAAGCAAATCGGCAGAGTGTATCTCTTCCCCAGTTTGCCACGGCATTCCTCCTTCAGTAGGCGCATTGATGCACATGGGACATAATGTACGCACACGTGCACATACAGGATATCCAAGACGTCTCAGCTAAACGTGCTCTCCCCCATTGATTCTACATATTGGCTATCCACTTTTTTTCCATGCTGGACAAAAAGAGACTTCAGTTGTGGTTATTCCAACGGTCTGGAGAGGTGTTTGCCTTTGCAGCTGTTTCCTTCAATACAATGAGGCAGAGTTCTAGATGTGGAATAAGGGTGAAAAGGAACAGGGCATGATGTCATTGTCTCTCTGGCCATGTTCATGGAGTGTGCCTTTCTTCCAGACTTCATTCTTTCCCTTTCCTCTTGCAGCGTCTTGCATCAGGCTTGGGTCAGAAAGCAGAGCCATAAATGGCAACGTGTTACTGGCTTCAGCACTGTAAGCCAAGAGTTATTTTCCAAGCTGTGGTTTTCCTCTTCAGAGCTCGGTGTTTACATTCCCTTCACACCCTTCTTCTCCCTCAGAGTAGAGATCACACAGATTCCTCCTCCAGCCTCTATGGGCTTAGGATTGCTCTTTCACTTTTAATAAAAACAAAAATCAAGCATCTGGCAGACCTTACTTGCCTTTTCTCCTTGTTTTTCTTTTGCAAGGATCATCTGGCAACTTTACCTGTTAGATGGCGGCTTGCGTTTGGGGGACAATGGAAATGAACTTGTAGGAAATAAACAAGGTGATATCATGAGCCTCTTTAGCCAGAGCTGTGCTTAAAAACAGGTAGCAGTCTGATCTATACAGTCCAGTAATAGATGGATTTAGCACGGAAACTGGGGGGGGGGGGCTTTAGCCCACCATGCCCCTCTCTGTCATGTTCCCATAACTGCCCATCTTTGAAAGTGACCAGAAGAGTCAGAGCCTGGCTTCTCTCACCCCAAAATTCACAATTCCTTCTGACATTAATGTCCCCATCGCATTCAAAGAGTGAATGCACAGAGGAAAGAAGCGGGGAAACAAGGTTGCAATACTCATGAAACAAAAATAATATAATCCTCCAATGAATGGATCTTTGTCAATTACAGCAGCTGCCCAAACTGCCTGTGTATGCAGCAGTTCCCCCAGATGCTCCCAGATCTGTGCCTCTGTTTGTCCTCAAGCAAGAAGCTTTCCACTGCCCTCTTTCCTAAAGGGAAACCTCCTTGCCACCCCTGCTGATGTCACTCTCCAAGCCACAGTCAGTGAACACTGGGAGAACATAAGCCTCCTGGGGTACAGTGGCCTTCATGACCCCAAAAAATCTGCGCTGATGCTCCTTTGCCTGCTGCTTGCCAACTGGGTCGAGGCTTTTCTGCCGATGGGCCTTTCTGTCCTCTTGTTTTGCCCATCATTGAAACAGCTGTTCCATCTTACAGAAGAGCGGCTTGACTTGATAACTCTTAGGGACCCTCTGTGTGGCACAGCATCATAGCACCGTGGAGCTGGAAGGGACCCTGAGGATCACCTGGTCCAGCCCTCAGCCAGGCAGCTGCACCATACGGGGATCGAACCTGCAACCTTGGCGTTATCATAAAAGTGGTGTTCTCCCTGTGCAGGCCTCAAAGCCAGTGCTGAACAGCACATGCCTTGATTGCAGCGAACAGCAAGCCGTGGGCATGAATGCCACAGTCTACACACAGAATCATAGGTTTGATGAGGCCCTAAGCTACTGAAGATAATGGGGCCCTTTATATGTCTAGCTGTCCTTTGTCAACAACAAATTGTTGTTGTTGTTTGTGTTGAATATATGGTAATTTATGGACCTAATAGGTATCTAAAGCCATTTGCACATAACAAAATATGTATTTTATCAAAGTACATCTAGTTTTTTCCCCTTTAAATTTTTTGGGGGGCCCCCCAGGCAGTGGGGCCCTAAGCTATAGCTTGTTTAGCTTATATGTACATCTGGCACTGGACTTGGTAGGAACCCAAACAGACTTCTCACCCAACCTGATACAATCCAGGCATCACAGAGGAAGGTGCAATGTTCACATGAGGTAGTTCAGCACCAAACTGTGTTTCCTGTTTCTGAGACTGCTTTCCATATTTCTGGTTGTGTGCTGAAGTGCAAGAAGGTCTCCCAGACAGATGTGCCATTAGGAAATGTCTTAAACCTCCGGCCCCGCTGTTCCAACACAGCAGAAAGCAGAAGTGAGGATTCCATGGTGCTTTATAATTCAAAGGAGCGCCCTATTCAGATGTTCTTGCTGTGCTCCACATGTTTAATGAATGACTGTAAGGCAGAAGGGGTGGTATTACAGCAGCAGGCTCTCCCAACACCACACACACTTTCATTTCGCCCTATTCTGCAGTATGGGATGATCTTTCCCTGACTTCATGCTGACTTTTGCTGGAGGAGGAAGGAATCAATAGTTTATTGGCACTGCCACAGCCATTCTCTTGCATTGCGGCATCACACACTGCACACAACTGCAATTGAAAACACTGGGAGTAGAGGAATTTCCCCTCCCAGCACTAAATGATGCAATTTTTATTTTATTTATTTATTTATTTATTATTATTATTATTATTATTATTATTATTATTATTATTATATTTTATTTTGCAGTGAAAACACTACCTTGTGGAAAGTCATTTGAATTCTCTGCAGGAACCAAGAAACAACTGCAGTTTAGTGCATGTGGCCCAAATGATCATCTCCAGAAGTGATGATAACGAGCAAAAATTAGAACATTCCTGTGGATCCAGGGCTTTCTTATATTAACCCCATTGCAAATATGACCATTTTGCTTTTGTTATGACTTGGGGAAATGACTCCCCGCCCCCTCCCACCATGATTAAATAAACTCGCTGTGATATTCTGTGAACCTCCTGCTCACCTGTGCCTCCAACCTTGCTGTGTTACTCTGTCAGGCAAACATGTAAAGCAAGTTCTACCAGGCCCTGAAAACTGCTGGATTCCTCCTGAGAAAGGCCATCTGCACTACCCAGTTTTGGTTTTGTTGGGACATGCTTCGGAGAGAGGTGCTCTTACCATTGGCAAAGGAATAGAGAGATGAGATGGAAATATGTTGTGAACACCCCTCCGCCGCCACCGCCCCAGCCATATTATATGACCTCATGAAAAGATGTTCAGCACGAACAGTCCTGTACACAGCTTTTGGACAGCTGAAACGTACATCTTGATCTGTTAAAAATAATGGCCAAGGAACACCTGCTGATTAGAAGTCAGAACAGAAACCTGAAAAGGCAAGAGGGTCAGAAAATGGTTTAACTTTATCATAATGGTGAACATAACAAAAAAGGAGAGATTTCCTGGAATCACAGAATTGTAGAGTTGGAAGAGACCCTGAGGATCATCTAGTTCAACTCCCTGCATGCAGGAATATGCAGCTGTCCCATACGGGGATCGAACCTGCACCCTTGGCATTATCAGTACCATGCTCTTACCAACTGAGCTATCCAGGCTAAAGCAGTAATGGAAGCATATGTTTATTTTTAAACTGGTACTTTATACTTAGCAGAAGAGTCCCATTGGACTCTTTCCCGTGTGTGTTAATCCCACACATAGGCCCAGGCAGGCAGATGTCTGTCTAGATATCTAAAGTTCTCATTTGCTCTTCCAGAGTTGTATAATACTTATTTTACTATATTGATATTCCACCGTTCTTGCATCATTGGATTGAAGGCAGCATACATTGGTTTCTGAGAAGGTCTCCACTCCTGCCCAGGCACTGACCAGACCCAAACTTACTTAGCTTCCATCTATCTTCCATCTATCTCTGTCTATTGGTCTAAACTTCTCCCTCATGCACACCCACCCACCCAATAAGAGAGATGGGTAATAGAGAAAACACGGCAGTAGTGCAGATTTAAACGATCTTACAGGCTGGGTTCAAGGACCCAAACACTGATCGTGACCACAACATAAGTTTCAAGCACCATTGTACCACTTAAGTCATGGGGAATCCTGGGAATTGTAGTCTGCTAAGGGTCCTAGGAAGTGTAGGTCTGTGCAGTCAGCGCCCTCAAACTACAGTTCCAATATTCTTTGAGGGAAGTCATGACTGTTAAAAGTGGTATAATAGTGCCTTAGATGTATAATGTGGATGGGAGAACAGTGGATGACATATTGCAGGGGTCAGCAAACTTTTTCAGCAGGGGGCTGGTCCACTGTCTCTCAGACCTAGTGGGGGCCCAGACTATATTTTTTTTGGGGGGGGGGAATGAACCAATTCTTATGCCCCACAAATAACCCAGAGATGCATTTTAAATAAAAGGACACATTCTACTCATGTAAAAACACCAGGCAGGCCCCACATATAACCCAGAGATGCATTTTAAATAAAAGGACACATTCTACTCATGTAAAAACACGCTGATTCCCGGACTGTCCATGGGCTGGATTAAGAAGGCGATTGGGCCAGATCCAGCCCCCAGGCCTTGGTTTGCCTACCCATGGCATAGTGCTCTATTGCATCCAGAAGATCAGATAACAATCCCCCATTCAAGGAGACAGAATTTCTCTGGTCTGGTGTGCCCCCATCTATGCAAGACGACCAGACGAAGCCACCTTTCTGGCATTCTATGCATAAGAAAACCCCAGCTTGCTGGGTCACGCTTCCTCTCCCCACCCCAAATAAGGGCTGTTGAGAAATAAATGAATGAAGAGGCGAAAGGAGTTTCCATTTTTGGAAGCATGGACTAAAATAGACGTGTGTGTAGGAGATGCTGGCGCTGTGTGTGTGTGTGTCCAGCCGGTTGGTGAGTCAGAGACCAGAGAATGCGAGATGCACCCAAAAAGGATGGTGAATCGCACACATTCCTCAGCGGTGACACTTTCCATCCAGATCTGACCTCTGGGTAACAACAGCAAATTTCTGGTTTCTATGAAGCTGCTTTCTGAATTCCCAAGACCTTTCCTGCCGGGAGAGCGCTCCTGTTTTATCTCTCCTCTCTCCAAGCTCTTGACCCTGAGATGTCTGCAATAGCTCCCTTTGTCTCTTCTCCAACTTGACTCCATCTTCGTAATCGAGGCTGGCAGCCTCCTGTGGCTCTTCCTCTAACACAAACACACACACACACACACACACACACACACACACACACACACACCATCATTTACAAATAGAGCAAATGGTAGCAACTGTAAAGGCCCTGTCCCATTGAATCAAGCATGGGAGATTAGATGAGGTGGGGAGGAGATGGGCGACAGGCCCACACACCATCTGGAATCTGACTGGCTATTCCACTCCTCTCCAGGGATGCAGAGATACGGAGAGGGAATATGTGCTGCTGCTGCTGGCTGCCCTGTTATGCATTCCAGCACCTAAGTGTTAATGGAAAAGTAAGTGTGGGCGTGTGGGCATTTGAGTCTGTGGAAGGGGGACCAGCTTCTCCAGTGGCAAGAACTCGAAATCCAAACCCAAACAGAAAATCAGTGCAATAACAATTTCCTGAAGAATCCTAAGGACTGTAGTTTACTGAGGATGCTGAGAATTTGTGATTCTCCCTTTCACGGAACTGCATCACAGAAGAGAATTACTTTTCAACCTATGTATAGAATAGCAGGTCTTGTTCTGGGAATTTGCTAATACTGAGGTCCTCACTGTGGTGGTAATAATAATAATAATAATAATAATAATAATAATAATAATAATAATAATAATAATACATTATGTATACCCCCATCTAGCTGGGTATAAATAATAATTTTATTTGTATGCCTCCTTTCCACAGTTCAAAGCATACATGAGGAAGCTTACCATGTGAAAAAAATTACATTACTACGTAACAAAAGTAGTTATAAACAATAAGTAAAGCATTGAAAAATACACAACCAAACTCAACCACTTCCACATACATCACAACAAGATCTAAAATAAAGTTACAAAAAACCAACAGTGATAACTGAACCGTCCCTCCCAACAACACCCTAGCCCAAGAGTCTGTTTAGCAGCCTCAGCTTTTGTAGTTGGAGTCAGTCAGGACCCCACACTCCCAGGCTGGTGGAAAAATCCTGCAAGGCAGAGAGCAGGTCTTCCAGGACTCACAGCCAAGATGGTCTCTGGCTCCTCAGCAGCCTCAGCTTTTGTAGCTGGAGCACCATCAGGCATCCCCCTCCCCTTGGTGTTTGCCAAGCCCCCTGCCTCTGAACATGTGCAGGCACTCTGCAGATGCTCAGAGGTTCTGTGCTGTGTGTGTGTGTGTGTGTGTGTGTGTGTGTGTGTGTGTGTGTAGGCATGACCAAAGATGGAATGAGGTGGATCAAAATGAACATGCTTAAACTAGAAGGGGGGGTCTATAAATCAAAGACCAAAGTTTCCTGCAAGCATTATTTTTTCCCTTTTATAATAGAGGTCTTTTCTTTCGTCACACACATAAGCTGCCACCAGAAAAGAATCAGGCTCCCACCTTCTCCTGGAATATGTATGCATGCCTTATTAACACAGGACAGGAAGTGGATAAATAACATTTTAAAATAGAATGTACATGCTAGCCAATTCAAGTTTTAAAGAGGGCAATTTTAAGAAAAAAAAGCACTTAATGAATTCCCTGTGCCAAAAAAAGGTGTCATTCATTTTTAAATTTATTTTTCTCTCTTAACCATCTTGTGCAAACCATTTTTACGTGTGCTGTGAGTATAAGTTGCATGAATTTCTATCCTGCATTTATAAGCCTTTAAATTCCATCTTCCGGCGCCTGTTCCTCTGAAGAGCAATGGGGAAGAAAGTGTAAATGAATTTAAGATTTATTTAATGGAAGATGCCTTTCAGTGAGATCCAACAAAAATTCTATCTTTGAGCTATTATGCCTATGATTCCCTTGTGATTCTGCAGTGTGCTGCTCTGTTTGTTTTGTAGGGAGGTCTTGCCGCCAGCATCTTTACAACAGATTTATGTTTAATTCCTCTGTTCCAGGAAGAAGATCAGGAATCAGAAAATGAGAAACTAGTGGTGAGGGAACCTGAGACTGAAGATGGTAAGTCTGGGGATGCGCGATGGCTGGAGGGAGAAACGTTGGCGATAAAAGACTGATGCAAAGAGCATCATTTAGTCTGGAGACCATCATTTTTTAATGTTCTTAATGTAAGACTGGAAGAAAGCCATTTAAAAATTTTATTTTGTTTGAAATTCTTAACCATTAGAGGCTGTGACAGAGCAAAAGGGGCAATTTTAAAATGGAATGCACATTCCAGTTAGTGCAAGCTTTTGTATGTGGACTGAAGGTATAGGGATCACTTGTAAAAATCAGAGCCAAGCGGAAAATGTGAACTTTAGAGTAAGATGCCTTATATTTCAGTAGACTGCAGTTCTAGGGAAAACTAGACAAATGCCACAATGCGTTGCCACTTGGTTGGTTTTCCTGCTGATTTTCCTGACTCTCTATTGTAATCCAATTTCTAAATGTTAGTTGATTCAGTTCCATTCATAACATAAACAAAGTACATTTTAAATGTGTATACACCTACATGTAAATTAACACTAGATAATGAGAGAGACAGGGACGCGGGTGGTGCTGTGGGTTAAACCACAGAGCCTAGGACTTGCCGATCTGAAGGTCAGCGGTTCGAATCCCTGCGACGGAGTGAGCTCCTGTTGCTCGGTCCCTGCTCCTGCCAACCTAGCAGTTTGAAAGCATGCTAAAGTGCAAATAGATAAATAGGTACCGCTCCGGCAGGAAGGTAAACGGCGTTTCCATGCGCTGCTCTGGTTCGCCAGAAGCGGCTTGGTCATGCTGGCCACATGACCCGGAAGCTGTACGTCGGCTCCCTTGGCCAATAAAGCAAGATGAGAGTTGGCCACAACTGGACCTAGTGGTCAGGGGTCCCTTTACCTTTACTAATGAGAGAGACGGCAACTCCCAACTTCCCATTGTTTCTTACTTTAGAAATTCTCCTGTCTGTTGATTCCAACTTCTGTAGTCCTACCTACCCACCCCGCAGCCTTACCTGAACTGCTTCTTTATTTTTGGCCCTTTAAGCAACCTTGGGGAAATAGGCACATTTCTGAAAATATGAGGCTTGCCTTACACCTCTATCTGGCTTTGTTGCACAATAAGATTGTGCAGTGCATTGTGGGAATATCTCTCCATCATATTTAAATGCGAACAGAAAGCTCCATAGTGGCACACCTCAGCCATAGTATCCTTAGATTAAAAGCAAACAATATCTGCATCCCTACTAAATCAGGGATGACATACACACCTGGGTGGGATTTGATGGCTTATTATTGGATGCGAACTCACCCCTTGTGATACAATGGAAGGGGCTGACAAAGAACTCTGGCGCTGACAATCGGAACCCAGCAAGTTCTACACTTTCGTCCTCTCCCCTCTGAGCCAGCAAAGATGAAAATCCAGGTGGCTTTCACTTTTCATTTCCAGTTCTCTCCTATATTAGCAGAGGTGGGGGGAAAGCCAGAGAGGGAGGACTAAAGCAGCCTGGCAAGAACCCTCCTTCTTGAAGGATGTGAATTGGAGAGTCTGAGCCCAGTTACAAGGCTAAGGCAAGGCTGTCACATCCTATAAATAAGGCCTCCAGTGAAGAAGTCCTAGGCATTGCATTCACTCTCCCATCCCTTCTGGGGGAGGGTAGAGGATTAGCTGCCTGCCCCCCAAGCAGCTGCTTCCTCCTCCTGATTATCAGGCTGTTAATTCTTTTCAGAGGAGATGCAAAGCAGGGGGAAGAACAAAAGACAAGCCGGGGATTTGTCAATGAAACCTTGTAAGAAGAAGATTGTCAAATTAGCACAGTGTGTCCACCAGTTGTATCAGCTGGCATCCTTCACGTTCATGAAAATACTAGGCAATTTATATTAATTGCAGGCGTTTTAGATGCGGACCTCCTGCAAATGGTGTCCCCCCCACCCCCAACCACCAGAGCAGACCTCAGCATGGAACAAATTGCACATCTGAAATGATAATACATTTAAAAATAAAGCAGAACACTAGCGTGGCAGCGTAGCTTACCAACACACGACCTTTGCCATTCAGCACAGATCTGCTTTCTATTTCTGCCTCCACCTACCCTTGCTTTACAATGACTTTGGAAGCCAGGCCTAGAGCTCCTTGCCAGATCTGGAGGGCATCTCTGAAGAGGTTCATATGTTTAAGTGATTAGTCCATCAGTTGATTTGCAAATGATTAATTGACTAATTGGGGAACACAGCGTAAAGCAAGGCAGACAGAAACATGTGTGCCTTGAGGCCTTTCCAGCTAAATTTGAAAAAAACCCCAAACCCTCTGCATTTTATGCCATGATCCAGGACCAGCGGCTCAAATTCCAGTGTCCAGTTAGGGTTGCCAACTTTTCAACTGGCCCTTGTAGCTGTGCTTTCAGCAGTGCTGCGATCTGCGCCAATTGGCAGGTGGTTCCTGCAGTTCAAGCAATAGGAACACGCCAGATTTACTGGGGGTTGCTTTTGCAGTTGGCAAGCCCGATAATCTTACTGAAATGTAACTAGGGCACTGGGCTTGGCTTACTTTAAAAAGTGCTACATTACTTTTTGGGGTTGGAGGATCATTTGAGGAAGTTTACAGAAAGTTGTCACGGTGGCTGTTTGCAACTTGTCTGGTGGTTATAGCAAGTGGGACACATCCTTGTCCCACTTTCTTGCTGTCCCTCGAGGCCCCATGTCACAGCAACAATCCTATTGGCTCAGGAGGATTACACTTATCACCCTTATAAACAATCTTTAATCCTCACAAACCATGTCCGCAAGGCAGGGGGAGTGATTATCATCCCTGTTTTATAGTGCCATTTGCTGGCGCTCACACAGCAAGACGTGTGTTTTTTTTAAGAAATAAGAAGTGGAGCTGCCACATTTCTTTTTAGGCGCTGCTCCTGTGCCTTTGACAGCAGTCTGGCACACAAGACGCTAAGCAGGTGAATCCTTTCCTTTCATTTTATCTCTGCACCAGGAAAGGTTTTGCTGGTTAAAGGCACAGGAGGAAGGCCAGTTTAAAGAGGGGGGGGGGAACATAAGAAAATGCCTTAAACTGGGTGAAACCAATTATCTAGACCAATATTGCGTATTCTGACTGGCAGCAGTTTTTGAGGTCTTTTGAGATCACTATCTGATCCTTTAAGGGAAACAAAACTGGAACTAGAGATTTTCTGCAAAGCATGTCCTTTGCTGTAGAGCTATGATCCTTTCACACCCAAAAGTATTGCCTACTGTATTGTATCTTCCCAACCTTTATATCTTCCTGTATGCATACAAATGTAATGTGTAGTCCTGAATAATAGTTGTGTCCGGTGTAGCTTGTCCTCATCTTGTAGCACCTACGAAACAAAGCCCAGGAGGAGGTTGGCACTAGGTTTCCAGATGGACTGTAAAGTTGCATGCCAAAGCATTTAACAGTCCCAGCGGCTGAATTTCTGCCTGCTCCATAGCTTTTAAAGGCACACGAGTCCTGCCAAAAGGTGGAAGCTCTAGATAAACAAAGCACAGAGCCAATGCAGACAGTGGACCTCTCCTGGCGTCCTTTTTACTGTGCGTTCATGGTGGCATCGGGGTGGTTATACGCAGTAGTGTTTGTGCCTGCAGAAATATTGTGGTGCTTTGTTTCCAATTGGTGCGTGCCCCTTAGCTTCCTGCCAACATCCTGTAACTCTTTGTACCGCAAACGTTCCAGCTTCATTTGTTCTTTGCCCTCGCTTTTGTCGCAGCACTATATGCTCCTCCAGAAAGCAGTCATGCAATAACATTGGGGGATTATCACAGAACGGCCGAGAAAGCAGAAGGGTGGGTGGGTGGTTCAGTCCACCACCACTTTCATTGCACCAATGGCATGTCACAGAATACACCAGCAAAACCTGTGAGGGTGAGGTTTCTAAGAGCAATACTAGAGACTAGTAGCCAACTAGAGCTCTGACATGAGGCTACAGAGCTATTTTATTCCCCTAGTAAGGCTCAGAGGTGATTTTTAGGGTGATCAGCTGCAAAGGAGGACAGGGACCTTTAACCATTTGTTAAAGTGGGAAGCATTTCCCCCCAGCAGGTGCTGTCTGTCTTGCGAAGGTAAGAAAAGCTGCCCCTCCTGAAATTTCCACACTTGCACTGCTACAAAAGGTTCAGGAGCCCAGTCTTCCTTCTGGCTTGTAGTATCTCCCTGATACTACATATGTATGCAGACACACCTGAATAGGCATCACTGGGTGAAAATAAGAAAGGTGCATCATCGATCTCCAGCTCTGCATCCAGCATTGACTAAGGGACTTCCAAATTAAAGAAGGAAGCTAGAAGGAAAACTATTACTGTCCTAAGAAGGAGGCAACATGATCCCTGGGTGTGTTGGAATTTATTCATTTCACGAACCTGAGATACCATTTACTAGAATAGCTTAAAATGTCCATGTAAAATGCCAATAGCAGTTAGTGGAGGCAGACAGGATTCCAAGGCTTGGGGAACTTGAGGTCATACAAAATCTTTGCCATATGGGACTCTGGTGCTACGGCTGTCTCGGTTCATACACTCGACCCCTCCCAACCACGAAGAAAGGTCTTATATAATTCAGGCGTATTAATAGAATTGGGAAGGCCAAGAAGGTGAGGCCCCTGGCAACCATGTGGGAATTGAATTGTTAGCCAGCAAATTTTGTACTTCGCTAATGCATTTTTCGCCCCTGCCTGCAGCATCCAGCCTTCTGAGTGTTTCTCTGACGTAACTGGATGCCTCTCTCCCCAGTTCCCATCTTTGTGGAAGAGTGCCCATTATTATAGTTCAACTACTTTCTCTTTCCTCTTTCCTTTTTCTTTTGCAATCTGACTCAGGGTTTGCTTCTTCTTCTACTTCTTTTCAGCAACATGAACTTAAGTCTGCTTCCAGACAGATTCAGCAGGAGATTTCCGCCTCATTTTAGCACTGCAGTCTTGTGCTTCATCAGATTTGGGAAGCAAGGCTGCCCACTTCAGTGTTGCTGATCAAATACGTAGTGGTGCAGTATCAAATATCAATATTATTTTATCATATTTGATTCCTGAACTCTATGGATATGAATATGGATATGGACTCAGTATCACTTCATTTCAAAAGTACCAGGTCCATGTAGATTTAGGAGCTGATATACTTTAAGTGTTTTGTAGACTGCATATAGCAGGAGATGAATGACTCGGCAAATCTGCCACTGACTGCATGCTGAATGTTAGAAACCAAAGCTTCATGTTTCACATCCTCTTAGCTATCAGGGTGCAGCCAGAAATGAAGCTTTCAACAAGCTGAGACTGCCCCCACCCCAAGCATCCCTCTCCATCTTCCTTAAAGGTGTGCCATTGCCACACAAGAACCTCTAGTAGGCTATAGGATTCACAGGTGTAAAACATGGAAATGAGTCCTATCAAACTACAGTGGACGCTTGGGTTGCGAACGTGATCCGTGCGATTCGGCGCTTCTGCACATGCGCAAAGTGCGATTTAGTGCTTTTGCACATGTGTGCGCGCCGAATCCCGGAAGTAACCCATTCCAGTACTTCCGGCTTTCAGCGGTCCGTAACCCAAAAAAAACGCAACCTGAAGCATCTGTAACCCGAGGTATGACTGTCATTGGTTTGACTTTCTGAGAAAATGACCTGCATAGGATCAGATTGTGAGGAAGATAGGATGGAAAAGCATTTAAAGTTCTCTATTTTGTTAAAATAATAAAAAAATTACTTCATGGAAGAAGATGACCTTTTGAGGCAGAGTCCCATGGCATCTGGCAGGCTCATGATGGGGTGGGTGAGGGCAAAGGAGTGAGTTTGGCTAAATGCCTTTTAAAATTGTATTTCCAGCTGCTTTGTTTAAAGTAGGTCATTCCACTCCTCTTACATATTTTGCAACAAGTCTCATGCCCAGAACTTGAAAAGTGTTTCCTGTAGTTTGCTGGAGGCAGGGAAGGTATAAATATTGGTAGGCCTTTTCATTTCAGCCCAATTCCTATGAACACTTGGAAAGCTTGCTTTGTCATATTTAGAATTCTTTACTGCATCTATGGATAATTTAAACTTAGGTTATGTAGGGGTTGCAGGTGCTTCCAGACTGTTGTTATTTTTGAGGGAGACTCTGCCACAAATTCAGGTTGCCACAAATATTTGAATGGGAGGTCTCATGCAACAAACCCGCTTCCCTAAAAGTTTGGACTTTTTGCAATAAGGAAAGTGAGGGATAACACGTGCTTCGAGGCAACGTCATCTAACCTCCCTGCAGACAAATCAGAACGAATGCATATTAAATAGCGAACATTGTCTAATCAGAATAAATGCTCAATAAATCAGGATGAACGCTCACTAAACAGGTCATGTGGAAGGACCCACAGAGATTAAATGAAGAAGCTCTCACAGAAGAAGTAAAAACTAGAGAAATAAGAATTAAGTTGCAAGCATGGATAGTTGACCATCGACTTTGTTCAGTAAACTTTCATTATTGTTTGAAGCAACTGCAGCAGCTTTAGCGCAGATTGATCACTCTGAAAGTGTTTTATTTTTCATTTTTGTTCTGAAATGACATGGTATGTTGATGGTCACTCATCATCTACCATCTGAATGTCAGAGCATCAGGACTCGCCCCCCAGTCCTATCCTCTTCCATTTGTGTCTGGGCAGCTAGATCTAGCTGCATCCTATCCAGCTTCATCCTACCCTCCCAACAGCATTAGAGCAGGGGTGGAGGAATCTGCGGCTGCGGCTGACAGAAGTCCAACGTCGTCGGGAGAAGCAAAAGTTCCCCATCCCTGCACTACAGACAGGAGCCTTCCATGCATGCAGTTGAGGGGAAGCCATTTGCCTCAGGTGGCAGATCCCTCCCCCTCTCTGCCCCCGCACCTGCCATTGTGCCACTGTCAGTCCTGCTGGGGCTTCAGCTGTGCCACCAACCCAACGACTGTGCCGCTGCGCCCACTGCCCCTGTATTGCGGTGGCAGCACAGGTACAGCTGCAGATGAGGGTACAGTTGCAGTAATGCAGCTGGCAGCAGTGTGGAGGCTGTGGCCGAGGCAGGGAGGGGACGAGGATCTGTGGGTGGGGGCGCCATTGTGCAGATGGGGACAGCGTCGTCGTATTTTGCCTGCAGTGGCAACATGTCTCAGGCCGGCCCTGACTATGGAAAGAAGTGGAAGAAAGAGGTCCTTGGTAGATTCACCAGCTATTATAGTGTGCCTGTTCACCTTTTTATTCAGTCAGCCAGGCTTTCCTCCAGGATGCCCCAACTCCATTCCAGTCCCCCCAAATCCAGTTTTATATCGTTGCTGTTTTGTTCCTCCATCCCCAACAGACTGTCAGCATTTTGTGGTCGATGAGCACGCTCGGTGCTATTTCTTTTTTAAAAAATTGGCCTGTATTCCGTGCACTTTTCCACTGCTGGTTTGTGGATATGTGTGCACACAACAACATCAGCCTCAATCAACAGCTCTCCTGTAGTTTCTTGAGAAATACTGAGTTTTGATGCTTTTCCTCTCAAACCAGCTTTGATCCTATTTGAAAACGTAACTGTATGAAGGCTTCCACACACACTCTCTGTCCACTGTTGTGAACTCACACGGTGGGCAACTTGGAAACACACACACACACAGCTATATACAGTGACATGCAAATGTGATTTGAAATGCAACGAGGTGGGGACGACCTGGCTGCTTTTAAAGCTGGCCTTTTTGTATTTATTGCAGTCCTTCCTCTGAGCATATACTCTCTCTTGTCCAAGCATATTCTAATTCATTACACTTTCCTTTCGGTACACCGGCACTCTCACCTGAACATCAGCAACAGAGGGAATGATTGCAAAGTGACCTTAGGTTTCTGTTACTCCTTCCACAAGAGGCAACTGAAAATATCATGGCCTCCCTGGACATTCCATTGGGAATGAAAACAAACAAAACTCTGTACTTCGGAGCTTTCTGAATATGCCGGTGGCCAGGCTAACTCTAAGTACAGAAACAACAAATCCTTTCTCCGTTCCTTATTCAATTCCTTTCATAAATCGTGGCGTTACTGCTGATTTCTCTCAATGGATGGTCTCGCTAGCATTTATCCAGGAACTCCAGGATCAGTGACCCATTAAAGCGCCTTTTCAAGCTCTCTGGTAGTGTGTGATAATTAAATGAGCTGAAGTTCTGCACACTTCCAGTCGATCAGACTTGTGTGGCTGCCATTGTCAGGGGAGACTGTTGGTTTTTCCATGAGGGGAAATGAGATTTCATGAAGCTTCACTTTCCTCAAGGCTGCTGAGCCAAGGCTTTGCTGTTCAGGGTGGTTGCTGTTGCTGAAAGTGTGTGGCGTATGGGAAGGGAGTGAATTTGCATAGTGCTGTTTTCCAGTATTTTTACTCCAATGCTGCAAGCAAACTTCATAGTTTACCTCTACCTTTTGTGGGCTGCTCTTTCTTCTCAGTCCCAGAAAATATATGCTATGGAGCTGGTTGGTATTATACCCAGTTTTCCCTCCTTGTGTCCCAGTACATACTTTAGTTATCCACAGATTGCTTCAGAAACTATAGTTTCTGAGGATGACCGATCCAAAGTAGAGGAGGGAGACTGAAGCATGGGTATGACAGAAGGGTCCAGGAATTTTTACTTCTGCATATATAGGTCTGGCAGATGGATTCCCCCCTACCTTGAGGTAAGTAGTTTTCTCAGGTGGTTTGAACTGGGGGATAGAGCAATATGGAGGGTATTAAATATAGGGGTTGAGCCAGAGAAGTGGTAGCTAAAGGGATGCCCTCGATATGTTGGACTCCAACTTCCATCAGCCCCAATCAACATGATCAGTGGTCAAGGATGATGGGAGCTGTGATCCAGCAACATCTGAAGAGCACCTGCATTGGCTATATCTGAGGCAGAGCTTTGAGCACTACTACTTTTGGGAGGTGGGGGTGAGCAACCACCTCTGTGACTCTTAACTGGTCCCACAATTGGTTAATGAATTGATTAATTGGTTGAAGCAGAAATTTAATTCCTGCCCTTTTACCTGACACCATCAGAATTCCATACGGTTGGCTCAGCACGGGGCCTTTCTCTTTGGCAGTTGGGCTCATACTATCACCTAAAGCCACTGGGGGTGGGGGGTTGGCGCAAGGCAGCCTAGGTGGCTCTGAGGGAAACCCTGGGGCGCTTCCTCCCCATCTGTTCCCGACCCCTCGCCAAAGACAAGCACCACTCGGAGCAGTAATACAAACAGCATGACAATTCCTCGTGAAGATGTATCGCTGGAGATGCGCAAAGCGCTGTTTGGCTCTTTCCAAATGAGATGCAAATTGCCGACAGCATGTCATTATGCTGATGGCATGACATTAGCATATACAAATGAAGCAGCGGCCCTTCAGCTCCTGATGAGTTGCCTCTCGTAATGGCTGCATAGCCTGGTTTACAACAATACCCTCCTCCCTGCAGTTAGAAATAAAGCTCTAAGAATAGACAGTGTCCCCCTGCTCCTCGCACATGGAGAACAACCTGTGCCCCACTGGAGAGTCCCAACAATGAGTCAGCATTGCTCCATCGTCTGCCTGGTGCAGAGTTTATTTAAATGCAACCTTTTATGTATGCACGCTTAAAAGAAAAGAAACTGACAGGCACAGGTGCCTCCCCCTTGCCTTGGGGCCTCTAATTGACTTCCAGGCCTATCGTTTACTGAGGCTCTTGTTGGAAGGTAACCCGGAACTGCGGTTTAAAACATAAACAAAGAGCTCTAGCAAAAACCTGCTTTGAATAGATAAACCTCGGGTCTTTGCCTACTACAGTGGTACCTCAGGTTAAGTACTTAATTCGTTCCAGAGGTTTGTACTTAACCTGAACCTGTTCTTAACCTGAAGCACCACTTTAGCTAATGGGGCCTCCTGCTGCCGCCGCGCTGCCGGAGCACGATTTCTGTTCTCATCCTGAAGCAAAGTTCTTAACCCGAGGTACTATTTCTGGGTTAGCGGAGCCTGTAACCTGAAGCGTATGTAACCTGAAGCGTATGTAACCCGAGGTACCACTGTAGTTATAGCTTTAATTATGTCTACAGGATTCCAAAGAAATAAAGCATCATTCATTGCTGTAAAGAAAGGCAGCAAACCCAATCTACAACTTAGGAATCCTCTTGTGTTTTCAGTATTTTGTTGGGAGCCGCCCAGAATGGCTGGGGCAACCCAGTCAGATGGGTGGCAAATAAATAAAACCATCATCACCATCAGGTGGTAACAAAGAAAACCTCTGCCCCATAAAATCTTGGGCTGTGCGCACACATTTGAGTCATATATGCAACATGCTTAATGGGTACACAATTCAACACAGAATTTGACATGCTAGAGCCCTGCTGTGTGAGGAGACACCGGGCAGAACAACACGCAGAGATGTGACCGTAGGGGGAGGTTAGGGAATGGTGATAAAAGTGAGAATAAAGTGATTGCCTTGTGATCTACTCAGGACAACTTATCTGCCATTCTCTGAAATATGCATAGGAAACATTTCCTGCACCTATAAGAGATGGCCAGATATGACCAGCTCGCACCTTTAATTTTTTTTAAAAAAATGTTTCTTCTGATTTTCACATTTCAGAACTGAAAAATCTGAAGTGGAATTATTTTCAAGATGCAACTAGATTTCTGTGTGATGAGCATTTTTGGCCCAGCTCACTTTTCTTTCTGTGTGATTATAGATTGCATGCAAAACTAAAGCATTAAACAGCTCACAAGGGAAACAGATAAATCTCTGGCTAGAAGGAAGGCAAAATCAGAATAACGTAGGGTAATCAAAATAGCATTTGCTTCTTCCTAATATGGAAGTGAACGCTTAATTCAAGGAGAAAGGAATATTCTTCAGAGAACAATAGCTTGATCTTTTGCATTTTGCTTGGGAATAAGCCTCACTGTTATGTAGTCTTTCCTCCTATGTCAGCATAAAATTGTGGACCTAGCTCTTTCTTTGTTCTGACTTTCTCTCTCTCTTCTGTAGCAGATGAACAGTTCTCCTTTAAATATAGTCCTGGGAAACTGAGAGGAAACCAGTATAAAACCATGATGACCAAAGAAGAACTTGAAGAAGAACAAAGGTAAGCTGAGCATCCTTTTAAATTCAGCAGATCAGCCAGCGATTGGAACCCCTCTTCTTCTGGTTACAAGTTGTAACTCAGAATTATTTGGCTGCTGCATTTTATCCATTCTCAAAAGACTAAGACATTTGGATCTATTTGCACCTGCTGCTTCCCTGGGAATTAAAGTCCGACTAACGGCTATGTGGTATTCCCATTTTGAGAGATGCTGCCCACTTCCTTGGAAACAGCTCTGCTGGCAAGGAATGGCTCTAGCCTCCTATTTCAAGGAGGGATCTTGAGGTTGTCCAAGCAATGAATAGCCAGCATTTCTCAGAGGAACAAGATATACTGTGGGCATCCTGTTGTGGTTGCCCTCAGGCTCAGACAAGTTCAGTTTAAATCACTTTCCAAAGAGGTTTTCTTTTCTTTTTAGTTCTTTGAGTTTAGCCACCCAGTATGGTAGGGATCATGTAAATAGACGCCATTTCTGGCCTTCCATTACTTTCTCATTCTGTGCATTAAGACCTCTTGTCAACCAGGGAGCAGATGGCCAGTGGAATTAACTATACATATTTCCACTAATACCCCTGGGAATGGTGCTTTACCAGACTTCCACAACCTGGTGCCCTCCAGATGCAACTCCCACCAGCAGCTGCATCAGTGGGGTTGACAGAATTTGTAGCCCAAAGGCTGTACTGCATCAAAATATAGCATTGTTCCTATTAAGTAGTGGGTTGACAAAGCAGATGACAGAGAGATTTCTCCAAGTGGTTCTTTATAGTAAGCTGGAACTGAACTGAACTGAACAGCTCAGCCGGCCTGCTTTTATAGGCAGCCAGCTGTCAACATTGTAACAACACCCCAGGTTTTCCCACCTAAATTAACTGACGTGGACCTGAGTGAAAACTATATACACAATACCCCTGGTGGCCAGGGTGAGGATTTCAATACATAGCAGTTCCCATTCAGGAAGGCTGAGCTGCCACTGCTCATTACATGTCTGCCACCACTTGATACCTTCTGCCATCTCATATCTAGCATGATAAGCTACCGCCACCCCCACAAAAAATGTAAGTTCCCCCCAGTACTGAAGATTATAAAATCAAGTGCCAAAAAGGGTCTTGGCTGAATACTTCATCCAACCCTAGCACTGGAAGATGTCCAGCATGAGCCAAAGCACGTTTACTCAGAAGTATGCTCCACTGACTATAGTGGAGCTTACTCTCTTGTATGTGCATTTAGGATTGCAGCTACACAGGAACAGCTGCCTAGGTCCAGTTGGGAGATGGCATCACCAGCATCGTTATTATGTTTTACATGTCAAAGCAGGTGGTGGAGAAGAACCTTTAGCCCTCCAGATGCTTCTGAACTACATCTCCCATCATCCCAGGCCATTGGCCATGCTTGTTGGGGCTGATGGGAGTTGTGGTTCAACAACATGGGGGGTGGCGGGGGCAAGAGTTCCCCACACCTGTGCCAAAGAGTTCTTGTGATACTGCCTTTTTTGTTAAAATAAAAATAAAAAGGCAGTTTTAACCTAAATAAAATAAGTAAGAAAATAATGGAATATAGAAAAAAAAAAAAAAAGCTTTCCTTCTTGTGCTAATGGCTTAGTGATTCCCTCTCGTGTTGTTGCTTTATGACGTGGTCAGCAAAGTTTGCTTTGCCTTTTCCTCCCTTTTTGTGTCTGTTTGGTCAGAGCTGTGTAAAAAACGAGTTTACTAATGGAGACCTGAAGTCTGACTAGGAATGGGTCGCATGCTCGCAAGCCTAAATATTTAATTGGCAATTCCATAAATCCTGGACCTGTCTTTATATACATACTCAAACACACATACAGATAATAATTCATTATTTTTGAGCTCTTACTTTGCTCTGCAGTCACACTTAGTTCCAATAAAAACAGGGACTATAGACTGCTATTATTTAAAATAGCAGAATGACCCTGCTTCTTCAGTTGGAGCTCAGTTCAGAATTCCCTTATGGTTCCACAAGGGTCTGCAAAGAACATTGTGATGGAGAAAGGAAGCCAGTTCTAGAACTGAAATTTATGTTTGTAAAGATGTTAACCTGCAATCCTAGACATGTTTACTCAGAAGCAGATCTCATTGTTTTCAGCTGAGCTTAATCCTGGGTAAGTGTGTATAGGGCTGCAGCTTAAACAGTCCAGATCTGCTTTCTCCAGTGGAAATCCACTTGTGAGGAAATCACTGCATATAGGCTAATTGGAGCTGCTGATTCCAGCTGAACGCAAGTCACTCCAGTAGAAGTGCTTCTGCTTGCTTTGGTTGTAGATTGCAACCACCACATAGGGTGACCAAATGCAACAGGACAGGAGTCATTTATGTAGAATAACTGTGTAGCAGAAGGAATTTCAGCATGCACAGCTTTTCATGCAATGGTAGTTAGCACAGCAAGGTGCCTATATTTGGCCTATGTATCAATTCAATTCATAGAGGGACGCGGGTGGCGCTGTGGTCTAAACCACTAAGCCTCTTGGGCTTACCGATCAGAAGGTCGGCAGTTTGAATCCCTGTGACGGGGTGAGCTCCCGTTGCTCGGTCCCAGCTCCTGCCAACCTAGCAGTTTGAAAGCATGCCAAAAAGTGCAAGTACATAAATACGTACCGCTCCGACTGGAAGGTAAATGGTGTTTCTGTGCGCTGCTCTGGTTTTGCCAGAAGAGGCTCAGTCATGCTGGCCACATGACCCAGGAAAACTGTCTGCGGACAAACACTGGCTCCCTTGGCCTGTAAAGCAAGATGAGCACCACAACCCCAGAGTCGTCTGTGACTGAACTTAACTGTCAGGGGTCCTTTACCTTTACCTTTATTAATCAATTCATAACAGACGAGAGCTTTATCGTCTAGTAGTTCATGCACCTATCCCGGCCCCAAAAGCTGATCCGAATGGTGTAAATGAGCAAGCAAAATAAATTAATTACCAGGCTAATACAGATGTGAACTGTTGAGAGGGTTGTAGGATGCCTTGCGGCATTGTTTGCCAGGTGAGTAATGCGGTCAGGAAGCCAAATGCTCAAAGGAACTGAATATGAATTTAAAGCTTTCAGAATGTGTGCACCAGGCACAAATATCTAGCTTCTTTTGGTAAGAGATGGCGTTCACCTAACAGCAACATTTCATGCTCATCAGGCATATCGCTGGAAGAAGACAATTCTTTACAGCCCTCAGTGAAGTAGCATTGAATGTACCCATTAGCTGGGTAGGGTGCTATAGAAGTGCTACCTGTTACATTCATACATATTGCTGTGGGTACAGAAAGGCCCTGGAGTTGTTCTACCCTTAGAAATGGCCTCCTATATCAATGTCCTTCAGAGAAGCCTCTATTCATTGGTGCGGTTTGATGCTTTTAACTGGATGTAGTTAGAAATGAGTTTCTTTGGAAAGAAGATCTTTATGTAATCTGGGCAGTTAAGTTAAA
Organism: Podarcis liolepis; assembly: GCF_965112155.1. Taxonomy (NCBI): domain Eukaryota; kingdom Metazoa; phylum Chordata; class Lepidosauria; order Squamata; family Lacertidae; genus Podarcis; species Podarcis liolepis. The sequence goes on along the minus strand of NC_139555.1, from coordinate 36,504,536 downwards.
ATCAAGCCACAAAAGAATCAAACTTGTGGTCTCCAGTAGCTGCGATCCATCCTTGAGAAGTCCCAACTCATTTTGATGCAAGCTTTGCTGTAAGGTTATCTTCTGCCTCAGTCCTAAACATATTTTTCTTTGGAAGAAATTATTTAAGCCATTTTGGAGCAGTCTTTCATTTATTTATTTATTTATTTATTTGAACTATTTATATCCTGCCCTTCCACTGTAAGTCTCAGAGCTCAGAGCTGCTTGCATTTTTATATTCATGACATGCAGAAATACAGAAAGTGCAAGTCAGAGGCACCTCTGTCCTCATGCATATCTTTAACAGACAAAATGTAGACTTGCACATTTCCAGGGAATCAAACTTGCTGTGCTTACATGTAGGAACATAATGTCCTTTCCTTCCTCTGTTGGTAATAATTCAAGTACCTGTTAGGCTCTCATTCGTACCAGGCTTTCTCTACCTCTTCCATTAATACAAAAATGAAAGATCCAACTGTTTAGCTAGCTTTTCAATGATGCATCAGCAGGTAAAAGAGGCTCCAGGTGGCTAATGTATTGCTCTACTGACTTTGTAATCCCATTGCTCTATTGACCTTGCATTGCTGACTGAAATTTTGCTGGGGAGAGATAGAGAAATAATTTAAATAGAAATACAATACTTCTCACCATAGTCTGGGATGGCCCTTGATGGGCAACTTCAAAGTTACTGCACTCCCTTGTTTTGGTTCTTTACCTTTAAACCAGATTTGGACCAGCCAGCCACTTTCAAATGGAGGAGCATCCTCTGTGAAGTAGGACACATGGCCACCCCATATACCACATATGATCCAAAGCCTGTATGATGTGCAGATCTGAATTATAGACCACAATCATTCACTGGGTAGATCATGGATGGAGAACCTATGACCCTTCCAGTCCTGTTGGATTCCCAACCCCAGTCATCGCTGGTCCTGCTGTCTGGGGCTGATGGGTCTGACAACCTCTGGAGGGCCATAATCTCCCCATCCCTGCAGGTGCTAATTTAACCAAAAATGCAAGAGGACTGATGTAAGAACAACCAGGTGAGATTCTCTTGCCTCCGTCATGGAGGTGGTTCGGTGACTGTTCCTCCGACCTTCCATTTAACAGGAAGGCAAGCCGTTCTACGGGACAACTTTTTCATAAGGGCTGAGCATGTGCTCTGACACCTCCCCCTGTCCTGGATTGCCATGTCGGTGTTACAAGCGGTGGTTTGCTTCCTGGCTGACAGCATTTTCTCCTGTGCCATGCATTTCCGTTCCAGAATTCACCTGGGCTGGGATCCTTGATGCTTGCTGCCTCTGTGCAGAGCCCTTCGCAAACCCCTCTCCAGCCTCCTGCACTAATTGGCGTTGGCAGATTGTCGCATTTCTTCTAACGGATTCTCTGTTTCTTGTCAATGTGCCATATTTTTGTGTGTCTGTGTTTTTTGTTTCCCCCAAGCTCTGGTTTTGTTTCTTTTCTTCTTCCCCCCCGTCCTCGCCCCACCTCTGAGTGCTGGCTGTGGCATCAGCAATTTCTCATTTCAGGCTTCTTCAAACAATCCTTCTTTCTAGCTGCTTTGTTGGGGCAGGGCTGCCCTCAGGTAAGGAGATGCACTGAATCAGATGAGGGAAGCCATGCCACCTGCCACCCAGTCCTCCCCCCCCACCCCCAAATCCCTTGCGTGCAAACACAACTGCCTTACCCCTCAGCCCCACCCCAGTCAGGGACTGCCTGACAGTGCTGCCATGTTGATGTGACCCAGGTTTGCTGCGTTTATATTACAGGATTGAGCTGACCTCTGACCTCACATCCCTGTAGCAAGTACCTTAGGTCCTCGGCCACAAACATTCTTACAAATCTTTTTGGTAAGGAGACGATGCTTCTTAGAATTAGTGGTACCACCTATAACCTCTGCTAATGTGATCTGAAACTAAAGTTGACCATGTTCCCCCTCCCGTCCCCGCACCTTCCACTTCCCCCCTCCCTCCTCATAACTAATGAATTAGTCTCCTTCCCCTATGTGCCCCATTTCATTTACCATGAGCACCACAAATCAATATGGTGGAACAGGATACACTGGCTTTTCCCTAATGGGACATTCACTGGCCTTTATTTTCCATTCTGCAAATTACTCCTCCTAGGCAGCAGCCAGAATTAAAAATAACAAGATCGGGCTGCAGGGGTTCCACGTAGGATTCTTCTGTCAGATCTCCGAATCCACATTCTGACTTCATCCAAGTCCAGCAAAGTTGCCTCCCAAATTTGAAAATGAACATTTACATCAAATTGCTATAGGCTAGACAGAACTTATTTCCATTCAGGTTGAGTTTCTGATTGTAGTAATATTGCCATCTTTTCTGCCCAAAGGAACTGTCAAACGTTTTGGCTCCCGAACGCCGCAAACCCGAAAGTCAGTGTTCCGGTTTGCAAACATTCTTTGGAACCCGAACATCTGACGTGGTTTGCACGGCTTCTGATTGGCTGCAGGAGGTTTCCAAACATTTTAGAAGTCAAACAGACTTCCAGAATGGATTCCATTTGACTTCTGAGGTGCGACTGTATCAGTTAGGGGCTGAGATACAGTCATTTGCCTAAGGCCATTTTCTAGTCCAGAACTTGTGCTCTTTAACTACTATAGCACCCTCAAAGCTATGCACATGCTGAAATCTCTCCCATTGACATTAGTGGGGTTTTACGGTGCTTACTGGATTGGACCCTGGGTTTTCAATATAGAACACACTGATCCCAGTCCACTAATATCCTTTGCCACGGTTTTGCTGTGTTGTTTACAATCTAATGCTTGCAATTTTGGCTTAAATCATCCATTCCCAACTTGGTTCCCTCTAGGTGTTTTGGACTACAACTCCCATCAGCCTGAATCAGCAAAGCCAGTGGTCAAGGATCATAGGAAGTGTAGTCTAGAACCTCTGGAGGGCACCATGTTGGGGACGGCTGCCTTATGTAGACACTATGCAACAGCTACATATGGGGCTTAGCTTGCTGTGCAGTCATGAAAATAAGAGGGCAGTTATTAAAGGGACCGTTTGCCCAACAGCTCCAGAAATTCTCATACTGAAGAACAAGCTTTTCTGAAAATCATTATTGTTTAGCATTCATACAGTGCTTCCCAAGTGTTCAGAAACATGCATTATCTCAACAATCCTTGAAAAAGCCCAGTAAGGAAGATCAATAGTATTCCTGAGATGGAGAGTGGAGATGAGAGAATGGTTTGCCTTTTGAGTCTATGGTAGAAATGAGACTTGAACCTAGCCACTCAGCTACAGTAGCTCTGGCTTGCTTCTCTGCCTTTTACGTAGGTCTGACATCAGCAAGTGAAGCTTTTCATGTCATGGAGCTAATCATTATCCACTGCTAATTGCTCTACATAAAACTGCTGTTCAAGGGGCAACTATCTGGGCCAATTCAAAATCTGGTAACAGGGAGAAAATTCAAGGGGCGTCCTGGTCATGTCGGCTTTCTGATGCAAACAACTTTAATCACTAAAGCACAAATGGAAAATTCAACACTTCACACGTAAGGGATGCATTCGGAACTCATTCAAGTCAGAGGCCAAGGAAATTGGCAGGAACAGCAAAGCTTGAATGTAGCTGAAGACGATGGATTATGATCATGCCAAGGTTTAGTCAGCCAGGACATCAAGGCAAGGTTAAAACTTCCAGGATTGCAGCGCAAACAGGGAAAGATACAGCCCCAGGAGCAGAGAGTAAGAACTGAAGCTATGATATAGGGTCCAGCAGGGGTCAAGAGCAGTGACAAGTCAAATAGTAGGATTACTGAAGAAGCAAACAATAGAGGTCTGCAAGGAATCCAGCTGCACTGCATAGGCTCTGCCTACTTTTTGTCCTCTTGGCTTAGCTCCATTTCATAACTTGTCTTGGTAGCTGAGGATCAGCAGTGTCCAGTGCCAATCCAAGGGCCCCTTGGGGGCAAGATTCTCTCCGTGGGCTCCCTTCCCTAAGCGCACCCATCCCTTTCTCCCTCGCCATTGTTGCCACAATCCATCTTTCCTTTGGGGCCCAACAGGCAACCCTGCCCAAGAGAATGAGTGCAAGGCGTTGCTGCCCCTTCTCCTTGCTCACTCCAAGAGGGCAGGTGAACAGGCAGCAAGAAGAGGCAGCAGCTGGGGCATGGGCTTCAGCAAGCGCCCTTGATGCCAGCCTTTTCAGTGTTGCAGATACCCCAGTGAAAATCTATGAAGATGCCCTGCAGTAAGTGACTAGGTTCTGGGTCGTGGCCAAAACCTACAGTCCCGAAGCCGCTTCAAGTGGCAAACTTGCACTTCCACTTCGTTAGTAGCCCCTTTGGCGTCAAGGGAACAAACCAGCCTGGAAATGCTCATGATTTCAAATGGGTTCCACATTCTATATTTACGTATAAAGCATTACCTTTCCTCCTCTTATGCACTTCCACCCATCTGCCTATCTGGAAGTCTAAAGGATGCATTTTAGAAACAGGCTCAGTAAGTGATTTGTGAATTATACTTTATGCATCTCTGGTCATATTAGGATTTAATCCTGAAGGATGCAACAATTCAAAGCAGGATATGATTCTGGATTCTGTCCTTTCCAGTCTTCTAGTTATTACGCTTCATTTTTACTGTTTCCCCGGGAAGACAATCTGAGATTCCTGGTGTTAGGGCGCCCTCTGTAGATCTTGAGAAGCCTCTCTGCAAAACCCCTTCTCCTATTTTGTATTATAGCAGCATATCCACACCAGATTTGAACTGGTTTCTCAAGCAGTCCCTCTTCCCAGGGAAACCTTGGCATTGTAGCTTGAGGGTGGTGGTGATGGTAGATGTGGTGGGGACCTTTCATAGAATTCTCCTCACCATGTCTTCATACTACAATTCCAAGAATTCTTTGAGGAAGCCTAGGCAGTTAACAAGGTATAAACCAATGTAAGTTGTTCAGTGCAGTTAAGCAAGGGTCTAGAAACACAGGTTTTCTTGGTCACCAGAGCAGACTTGTTGAAATTAATGACCATGACTTACTAAGTTCCACTAATTTCAGCGGGTCTGCTCTGGGCAGGACCTGGGCTGATACAACCCACAATATCTTCTTGTCATTCCGTAGATGAGAGAAACGGAGAGTGTGGCCACCTTTCACTAAGGGTATAAGCCTAAGCCTAAGGACAAGAAGGTCTGCAGATGGCCCCTGTGAAATTTCCATTTTGAGGAGAATGTCTGTGCACATTCTTGACACAGTTTTAGGGTTAGCCAGAGGCAAAGGGCAACATTCAAGAGTCCCGTGAGTTTTGAAAGAGCAATAAAGGTCAGGATGCTTTCCGAATGTCACCCCTCCTGGGAAATATCAACAAAGTGCCATTCTGAGGTAACCACCATTTGATAGCATCAGGTGCTGTTGTTTCCAGGTACAAACAACCCCAAAGCAGTTTTCTGACAGCCAGACTTAGACATCATGGAAAACGTGCACTGCCAATGAAAGCAGCAGCTCTGCATCTAGCTCCACTTCTCTTTCTCTAATGTGTAGTAGAACGTACTTTGTGTTGTGACATCATGATCTCATGTTTTCCTACCTCCCAATTCTGCAGCTTGGAGAATGAATATGATTTTGGCATTGCGGATTGCAGCCAGTATACGTTCTACTAGACATTATGGCAGTGGGCAGTGGGGAGCTGGATGCATGGTGGCTGTGTTTACTATCACCAATAGCTGTGTGCTTGCCCTGGTTTAATTCCAAGTGAAGAAGAGGAGAATGGAGGGGATACAGCCCTCCTGCTTGACCTGCCCTTCATTTAAGATACAGTGGCCAAAGCTTGCAGCAGATTTGTGCACAACACTCTGAAACTCACAATTCATACAATAGGAAGAACTCTCAACTTTGGATCTAAATGTTAGTGCACCACAACTTCTTGGTGAAATCCCACAGGATAGGGCAAGAATTTCCCATTTGGGGTCTGCTTGTGTCCTGTTTTTTAAGGACAACATACAAGTTTGTCTTTCTAGTCACAGAGCATCACTGTTGCATCACTGCAGAGTGCACAAACACGTCATCATAAGACAGTTCCTCCGAATATGCCAAAAGAAAGAAGCGATTGCAGAGAATCAATCAAAGCAGCTAAGGCGCTTTTGCCAACTCCCCCTTCCGCAAACACAGCTAGGCCTTCCGAGGGGTAGGGAATACATTGGAGCAGGTGCCTTTTTGGCCTCTGCCAATCCTGCTCCCCAGTGCATGCTTCCCCCCTCTGCTTGCTCCTCCTGTGATATCTGCTTGCTGATTCCTTGTGTGTGTAGCCTTGGGATGGTAAATACCTTCTCTTCCTGTTGTCATTTGCCCTTTTGCTGCTTGCCTTGTCCTTCTCCTCCCACTCCTTGATCAGCAGCTTTGCTTTCCTGTCCAGCATGGTGCTTCTTTGGGATAAGAGAGGCTGGTAAGTTTCTGTTCCTTTTTTTGCTTTTCATCTTTTGCAGCACGGTAAGAGCACTCACCGGTGGGGAAGAAGAAGCAGGAATCTTGAGACCCAAGGCGGTGGGGGCTTACTGCAGTCAGCATAGCTGTTTCTCTAGAAACTATAATTAGCCTGCATGCAAATTTTCAAACAAAACCATTCATATAAGGGGAAATCATGAGAGTACACATACTGAAATTAACGTAGGTGCTTCAATTTCAATGGATCTCCTCTGAGTATAATTTAATTGGAATACAACCCATGGTGTTTTTTAGCTAGTGGGCCAAAATTTCTCTTCTTTCTGAATGTGTTAGGAAGGCATAGAGAAAACGGAGGGGCAGTGGGAATGCTGCTTTGAGCTTCTGAAATTTTCCATTTCTGCTCAGCTTCTAGTTCTCCCCAGGTCTTTTTGTTCTTTATCTGTGCCCCACCTGGCAATCTTTCACAAAATTTCCTTCTCATATCTTCCGTGTTGTACTGATCCTTTTCCAGGCAGTTGATGCCATTCCCTACCTGCTAACTTATGAGTGTTTTGCTGTGTCAACAAGCGATAGGGAAGGGGGTGAATGGATTAGGAAGCTGCAGAAAAATACTGAATGGGAGAACTGGGAGCCATCAAGGGACTATGATCTCATATTCCTCTCCCTACTTGTACAGTATTTTGGATCTATGCCATGCAAAGTTAGCTAACATTACATCAGATGAATTGCTTGCATAGCGACACATTAGCTAATGCAGTTCCTGATGTTTGTTGTAAAATCTAAGTATATTGGCTTGAATGGGTAGATTGGGCTGTTAGTGAATTGTCAAGAAATGTGCATTTTGGGGTGATCATGGTCAAAATAAGATAGTTTTCTGCATTCCCTAAAAGTGTGGTATGTGGGTACCCTCCTTTCCCTACACATGGAGAAGATGCATCAAGAATTTCATAGAACAACTGAATGCCATTTTGTTTCCCTAAAACACTAAAGTCAGTGACTGTCCACAAAGCTGAAATCAGAAAGCATGTGGAACTCTCTTTTGCATGATGCTGCTTATATTGCTAAGCCAGCTGATGCTGACATTAATGTTTGTCTTAAGATTGGGATGAACTGTTTCAGTTGACACGACAATAATAATAATAATAATTTATTATTTATACCCCGCCCATCTGGCTGGGTTTCCCTAGCCACTCTGGGCGGCTTCCAACAAAACAAAATAAACAAAATAAAACGCCTTATATAAATGTATATGGCATCAAGAGAACTGTTGTGTGGTCCAACAGCTCAAAAAGACTTGACATAACACACCGAGGCCATTAAGTCTGTTGATCCCAAAGCTACTTTGGGAAAAGGACCATTTCTGAAGAGTGTAATGGCATTCAAATGCTGTTTGCCTGTCTCTTAAGCCATTAAGCTCCTTTGACCCAAATGAGGTAAAAGTGGTTTAAGGGCAGGCACACCAGTTCTTTAATCATGTTGACTGCAACCTAGTGGAGCTATTACACGATCATTTCCATTGCTTTAGCCTCATTAACTTCAGTAAGTCAACATCAGTATAAATGATATTGGATTCATACACTTTGCTTCTTTTTCTTTTATTCAATCTATAAAAGGGGAACAATAAACAACTGAGTGTGACTGAACTATGCTGCCCTTTGTAAATTATTAAGATATTATTTCCAGCTTAAAGAAGATTATAGCCTGTATCTTTTTATACTGGACAATTGGGTGTAAACTCATTTTGTCTGATATATAAGACATGGGTGAGTATACATCTTGCCCACTGCTGTCTATGATAAATGGTTACCAGTACCCATATTGTCTCAACAGCAAACCTTAACAAGCACGTGCTCTCAAAATGTTTATGAACCGAGTCAGTCTTTGATTTTTATGAAAACTGTATGCGGTTGGGTGGGGGGATAAGGAAATGATGCTGGGATGTGGATATTTTTAGGAAAGGGTTGCCAGCGGAAATGAGATTGGTTAAAGCTATGCACTGCAGTAATTCCCTCTGTTGCAAGCTCCAGTTTCCTGGGTCAGTAAAAACTGCTTCTGTCAACCATGGAAAGGCTAACACAAATCTGTAATGTGTGAGAAGTGCCAGCATCAGCGATGTATGGCCTGCCTGATTCTGTTTGTAGACCTATATTATGAAACATGCTATTTGGTCACTTTTCTTGGGATATCCAAAGGGGAAAATGTTTGAGGTGGGACAGTGAGACATATTAATTTGGTTTTACATGGATCCTTGCATGTTTTCAGTTTGCAGGGCTAGAACTTGGAATGTGCCTGGCACAAAATAAGAGGTTTCTAGGTACAGTGCTCACTTTCTTGGGCATAGACTACCCTGCTGCAAATGATGAAGCAAATGTGTTAAACCTTGAGGCACCCCTTCTGCTAATCACTGTGTGTGTGTGTGCCTGGGTGGTTCAGAAACTTTCCTTCAAGCTCCCTCCCTAAACTCGGTTCTTTTCCTCCACTTATCTCAGAAAGTAGTAGTAAGAAAGCAACCCACAGAAGGCGGCATGACTGAAATGTATCCTCTTTATTTTTCTTCTTGTTTCCCTTGCAGAACTGAAGACTATATGAAGTTATCCCTAAACTCTTCCTAAGGCTTTCCCTTTGGCATCTTTAAAGGCTTGAGAAACAAACCAACCCCAAACCAACCTGATACACATACATAACCGAAAAATAAATAACCCCTCAAAATACGGGACTTTCTCATTGGCTGAACGAAGCTGAGTTCCTCAGAATAAATCTTTGTAATATCGAGACTGTAAAGGATCTGTGTGGCTTGATCCCAAGAATTATGCGGGCTAGAGAAAGTTATGGAAGTTACATTTTGAGGGTGCCGTTCTTGGATGTCAAAGTAAAACTCATGAATGCACTTTGTTGTGACAACCACACCATATCTGCTGTATCCAAAAGAAAAACCTGAGATATTCCGTTTAGATAGCATGGACAAAGGTTACCCATTGCATCAGCCAGTCCAGAGATACAATATCAAACTATTTGGTCCCTTTTCACCCCTCCATCTGGGACCAAAAGCTTCCTTTATATCCTTGAAGACAATGCATTGAGATATAAAGCATTGTGATGGTTTGTGGATGGTAGAAGGATGTAGACTTTAGTGTAGCCTATCTTGCTTCATAGCCTTTTGAAGACGAAGCAGTCCTCCATCTTAGGTAGAATGAATCCTGAGAGATAAGAATGCACTCCTAGGCCTGTGTACTCAGAAGTAAGTGCCACTGAGTTCAATGGGGCTTACTCCCAGCAAAATGGATATACAGGATTGCCGCCTTAGTGTAATAGTTCATGACTGATTTTCATCCTGAGGTCTGAGCATCATTAACGCTCGATAGCCAACGCTTCTGTTTACTTAGCGGTTGCTTCCTGTCCCCAATAACAGAGTTAGAAAACATAATCCATGAAATGTAAGGCAACTCTTGAAATATTAATTATAAACTTCCCGAGTAACCTCAAAGATCCTTGTTTTCTTTTCTCCCTGACACCACACTGTTACATCTTTTTTTAACTTCTCTGTTCTTTGCTTCCCTGAAAGATTTATCAGATCGTTAATCCATACAGAAAATAACGTCTGATGGGCCTTAGTGGCTAGAAACCATCAATTACTGTAAGCCCACACTGGTTTTATAAGTCTTTTCCTCCACAAAGGTAGTATTTCAGGACAATACTGATGTCACTTCCTGTTTTGTAGAATTACCATTTTAGGCTGGAATTTCCTCCCAATACCCCTGTTTTTTCTTCATGTTTTGAGGGCAGACTGATTCGATGCTTAATAATATATCAAACCCAAGCTGCTTTTAAAAATGATAACTTATGCAGACAATACTTGAAATTGTTTAGTCAATCATTATTTGGGGCACCTAGGTTTGGGGCAGATGTTCCCCCCCCCCCCAGCATAACTTTTTCAAGGGCTTATTTAGGAAACAGTGGGAAGTTTGGCTTTTCTTTTCTTTTTTTAAGTCTAAGCTTCTGCTTCTGTATGTTTTCACTAGCAATACAGTTTGCAATTGAATCCTATTTATATATACCAATATGTATAAGGACACTCGGCTTTGAAAAACCTGTTAGCAACCATTCTGCCTCCAACTCACATTGACAGATGCAGTGTTCCAAACAGCATTAACTATGCAAAGAATGCCTTATATACAATATAATGTCTCAGTATACAGCAATACGTCTATTGTACAAGGAATATTACTAGTGGCAGCGAGCAAAGCTATCTCCTCAATAGTGACAAAACTGGCTGTCTGGGTATTTTTTACATTTTTTTTTCTAAATGTGAAGGTGGATCTTATATACATAGGACTGTAATTTCTAGTGGCTTAAAATGTATATTGCCATTATTCAGTCCAATAAACCTTTAAATAGTTTATATGAATGGTCATTGTGTTTGTTAATGTGCATGGTGTCCATGCCTTTCCACCCTCGAACTACTTGGTTTGTGTCAAATATTACCCTGGGGGTGGGGGATGGGAGGAATACTTCAAAGAGCATTAGTTATATCCTCCTTGGGAAACAATACCATAATTACTGCCCAAGATTAACAACTAGAAGACAGTATCATCTTTGAAGGAATGGTATGAGAAGTAGGTATTCTAAAAGAGCAAATTCAAACTATCAGTTTATGTTGGGTTAAAAGTAGCCAGGACACAAAGTTACAGGCATCGCTCCCCACCACCACCCTTCTGCCCTCAAAAACTTCCTTTCATGCTTTTGCATGTCATGTGCTGTCTGGGTCCATTCATATTTCACATAGGTAAGCAGTATAACAGTGGGCTGAATATGGGCACATGTGGATGGGTCGTCCGCTGGGCAGCTGAAAAGTGGTTGAGGGGAAGTTGAGACAGCACCAAGCCAAACAAAGTTGGAAATAGAGAATAAGGCTGCATCTGGACGGCATCTCTGCTCAGTGAACATAGGGTTGAACCAGAAAGATGGAGGAGACAAGACCTTCCCTCAGTTACAGATAACCCTAGTGTCAATGATCAATACATCAATACAAAGATCAATCTATACAACTTTGCATAAAGCAATTTAGATTAACTAACACAACATCTTAAAAATAAATAAAGTCTGAAAGGAAAAATAGTGGCATGCATGGCCAAATGTTTCTGGAACATCTGTTCCCATTGCACAGCTACTCTGGCCTATATAGGCTGGGTGTGGTCTGATGAAGTGGTGCTTTGGTCATTTCTTTCGCTATGATTTCTCCCTTTAGGAATCTCCCTAGGTTCTTGTGGGAAGAACGGTAGCTCAGTGGAAGAGCACATGTTTTGCATGCAAGAGGTTCTAGGTTCATCCTCTGGCATCTTCAGATAAGGCTGGGAAAGCATCAACTGGAAATCCTGGAAAGAGCTGCTAGTCAATATTGAGTTAGATGGCTTCAGTGGTAGGCAGAAGTCCTTACCTGATCTCTGTGCAGGTGAGTTGTTGCTGCTGCTGCTTACCAAGAGAGAGAGGGAAGGGCAAGGCTGTAGGGAGGTTGATTCTGCACAAATGCACCAGTGGAGTTAATACAGTGCTCACGCCAGTGTGTTTGCACAGTGCTGACCTCCCCATTGTCTCTTCTTCTGGGTAAGCTGCAGGGACCCACCTGATGGCATCAGCTACTGGATAGACCAGTGGCTTCACTTCATATAAGGCAGCTTCCTTGTTCCTACTCAAGACTACCATTTTAACCCTTCTTTTTCCAAATAGTACTACCTTTTTATCTGCTTTTCTTCCACCACCACCACACACAGCTGCAGCAAGGGTGGGGGCAATCATGACTGGGAGTGCAGCAAGAGGCAGAGAGAGTGGAAGTCCTTTTCCTCCACTCCAAGGTCCCAATAAAAATTATCTCTCTACACCCAATATTTGGAGCTGAGTAAAGGAGGAAGGATCACTTAGTTATAGAATGTTATTTGGATTCCAAAAATCTGGACACCAAGCTGGCATTCTAGTGGAGCAGCAGTGACTGATAGATGCTAAATCTTCTGCATCCGGATGTAAAAATGCTGAATCAGCACACAAAGGATGCTATTCAGTTAAGTCATCCTCAGAGCAGACCCACTAAAATCCATAGACTTAAGCTTTTGGGCCAAAAAGCAGCATCTAAATAAATCATAACAAACAGATTTCATTAGATCTTCTCTGATTGTAAGTAGCATTGAGTAGCACACAAAATATGAAGACCAGAACCTGAAGTTGCAGTACAAGAGATGTAGATTGTTCCTGTCGTCTTCTTTTTAATGAGACCCCCAGATCCACAAATATTATTGAAAAGCATTGAAAGTATTCAATTGTTGTTTAGTTGTTTAGTCGTGTCCAACTCTTTGTGACCCCATGGACCAGAGCACGCCAGGCATTCCTGTCTTCCACTGTTAGTAGCATCCAATTACCTGAGTCCAAATCATCTGTCCGGAGAGCTGTTCCCAGCAAGGATGCCAGCCTGGCCAGGCCAGGACGGCTTTCCTTTTATGCCTTCTGGGCTTGACGACACATGTGTCCCTCACCTGTCCTAAACCTACTCCAGCTGAGGAATCACCTCCTCCCCGAGTAGTGAGCCCCACCTGGACTGTGGGTTCTTGCCTGCCTTCCCTCAAAACTGACAGCTGTATGTTCTGGAATCCTGAGGTCATGGGTGGTACGTCCCATTTTTCCACTTGAGGCGAAACAGGAAGTGCCACCCTGCTCTGCCACACCACCACCAGTGGGACGCTCACCACCAGCTGTGTCTCCTCCGCCTCTTGTGGAGAAGCAGTGCTGGCATTGGTGCCGATTCCCTGAAAGAACTTGCAAGATCTCACCCAGATCTCATGAGGACTTCTGCTCTCCTTGACATCTTGCAAGACTTTGATGATGTCTCGCAAGATCTTGCCGGAAACCAGCAGGAGATCAGCAGCTCTACTGGCATAGCTTCTTCGGCAGAGGTGGGGGAGTGGCAGGAGGTGCCCATGAGGCTGCTGCCTTGGGGGCTTCTGCTGCCTGAGGCAACTACTTCACGCCACTTCATGGGTGGGCTGGCCTTCCCTGAGGTCACTATGGGCATGCACACTGGTATTTGTTTACCTGTAAGCACACAACTTTCTTATTATTTTTCCTCAATCTACCAAATTTGCACAAAACAGCAGCCGTGTGTGTGTGTGTGTTGCTCCAAGCCAGGAAACCTGAGATCCAATGATATTTGTTTATATGTGCACATATACCTTTTGTGATCTACCATGCTTGCACAAAAGAGCAGTCCAAAATTGGAAAGAAGCGATGCAGGTATTTTTACCTGTGATTTCCCAAGAAAAGTTCAACAATTTTTATTTCCTTGAAGAAGAAAAAAAAGCCCAACAACTTTTGCTGCCCCTCCCCAAACAAAAGTCCTGACTACACCCATGGTAGCTAATCAGGAATGTATAATAGTGTCTGTCACCATGAATCAGCACTGGAGCCTTGGTTATAATAGAGAAGTCTTCTGAATGATCAGGGCAATGAACTTTTAAACCCAAGTCACAAGTATAATGAAATCTATGCAATGGGTTGCTGTGAACAGAGTGTTCCACCACCGTGTGTTCTCCTCAGCAGGGACAGTTACTAAACTCATTTTAAAAATGGTAACCATTTCTCTCAGACAGTAATGGCTATGGGCCAAGCTACGTGATACTCAGTCACATTATGTTTTCAGGTGATTTTTTTAAAAAAAAAACCACACACACACCAATATGTCTGCTGCTGAAGTTGAGCATGACAGGAGATATGCTTTTCTGTTTTCCCACAGTAAAACCCTTCATCCCAAGCTACTTTTGCCTCATGACACACTGCAATCCACCTGCACACATCTTTCTCTCTGCTTTTGCAACTTCTGCCGCTCATTCTGTAGAAGAAAATGTCAAGGGAAAAACCACATGGCTGAGCATTTTGTATAGGCTGGTCCACAGGCTTCTGCTTGTAGCCTAGGCTGCTCTTCCACTAGCACAGAATACTTCGGCCTCCAAATCGATACTTCCTCTCCTCAACCGCCCCGCCCCCCCCCCGTACAGCTGGAAAATTTGCTCCTGAGGATTGCAGAATACCCCATAATAAATTTTGAAGGCATACAAGGAGAGGAAGGGTAAGTCCCATTGCACGAGTATAACTCTGCACTCGCAACATTGGATACAACACATACAGTCCTGTTCTACCTCCTCTTTTTGATGAAGAAGAAAAATAACAAGAAAACTTACATTTCTTTTGAAACATAACCATGGAAAATCCATTTTTAAGCCAGAAGTCTTAATCATCATCATCATCATCATCATCATCATCATCTAATTCATTGCTATTAATTATAGAAGTTCCTCTTAGTTCCAAATCCAGTCTTTCTGAATTTACCAATATTTCTTCTTTTGCCACATCAAGAAACCGACATTCAACTGAACTGCAGATTCAAGAATGTGCGTGTTCTTACACCAGTACAGTTGCCATGTGTAAGCCATGAATTTTTCAAGGTTCCTGCCCATAGAAGTTCATATCACAATAGACTTTAAAACATTCCAAAGAAGTCTGTTGCTTTATCCATTCAGATGTGCCTTAAGATTGACTTGTTCCATAAGGGGGGACGGGGCAGAACTAGTTTCTCTCTTTATATGGGAGGGTGGGAAAGATGACTGAACTGGGATTTCGAATGGGCAGGACTTATTATTAGTATTCCCTCCCCTTTGCTAAAATATGTTTGGAATGAGAGTTCCACATTAAAGATCTCACCCCTGCTGTTAGACATCTATGATTTTCTGAAATAAAATATGCAATCAGCGCTTAAGCATTAGTTTGTGCAGACATAATGTCCTCTCACCCCTGAAGGTTCATTTAAACTGAACTTGCTTCTGTACCACACATATCCTTTTGGGACCACTGCTCAACTCCTCATGGCAAGCTCACTGACTCCTGAGTAGCCAATGATTAATCCCCAGTTGTCCCTAATTTAAATGAAGAATAAGTGCTAGATCCCTTCCTCAAGGTATCAGAGTGATGGAGACCATCAGAAAAGTATGTTTTGGAACTATAGTCATTTTTAAGGGTGACACACTTCAGAGATGCTTGTTTCTACAAAGTGAAGTTCAAGTTGGACATATAAAAATGTCACAAGTCACAGAGCATGTCCATCGTCTAAGGGATGGGAGAAGTAACCTGAAGTTACAGGTGTTTTTAGACATCCCATCACTTCCCTCTAAATTACGTACATTAAACTGAAACCCTGCTTTAAACAACTGCTCTGTTGTGCCTTCTTAAAGAAGCTATCTATTTATGTAAAACACCTTCATACGTAACATAGCACCTTACTGGTCTTACCTTCCATGATTTCTGGGACTAAAAGATAAACAACATGTTTTTGGAACTGGTGGGATTAAGGGAAATAGGCTCTTGTATCTGAAAAGACCATTTCCATTTAATAAATGAACACACTCAAAGTGGGGATTAGAAACCAAGGTCCCCCACAACCAGAGGTGCATGCTATTTTCCATTCTGAATGTTAGGGAAAGGTTTCATTCAAATGTCCTACCATAAATCAGACTTTAGGTCTGGGATGGGAAATATGGTACCATCCAGATGTTGTTAGCAGGCTAGGGCTGATGAGTCCAACACCTGGAGGGCCACAGGTCTCCATTCCTACTTTTAATTCTGGATGGGGAATATCCCAGGGCTATCGTACTCATACCACAGAGACACCAGATATAACTGCAGAAGAAGTATCGGAAAGCATTGTGACAGACTCCATTAATCTTGCTCAGAGGCATTATAAGTTTATGATGCAATGGTTTTTCCATTTTCTCTTTCTGTTATTGTTCTTCTCTTCTTGGCAGGGTCCAAAGAGAACAACTGACTGCCATCTTCACCCTCTTAAAGGAAAAAACAGAAACATTTGGGGAGATGTCTGAAACTGACATCAAAGAACAGCTTAAGCTTTATGACATGTAGACTGCTGCAGAACTTTCAGCAAAAATATGTAGAACAAGATAATGTTTGCATTTTGGCCTATTTAAAATATTTAGTACTAGCTTTAATTCTGATTTTAGGAACTGATTTTTCCTAGAAGAAAAATGTCCTCTGGTTTTTTGTTTGAATATACCAACTGCTATCCCAATCAACGCTCCATACATTAATGTTACACTCGCATTGAAGGAAGATAACCTTAGTGCTGCATGAAGATTCAATGTTTCCAAACCCAGCTGAAACAAGATAATTGTTTGAAATGATCTGTTTTGAGATAATGTAACCAATTAGGTAGAGTAATAAATGGTTGTTAGAAACATATTGTTGCTGGCAGCAAAGTAAATAATGTCAGCTACTTTCTCAACATATTATCTCCCATTTATTTCCCAATAAATCATTTTCTTAATTGGCATTGCATTTATCAGATTTCACACACTTGTTGACAAAACTTTCTCATGGATGCTGTGGAAGGCTAAAACCCTAATATTTTTTTTTTTTAAAGCTGATGATAAACATTAACTTAAAACTTTCACAAATAAAGATCTATGCTCATTCATATTTAATATGGGATAAATGGATATACTGCCTTTACCTTTTACCTTACTGCTAAAAGCACATTAGGAAATTTTATGAAAAGTTTGTTTTTGTGTTATCTTTTCTTAAATAAATAAATGTATTCTTGATATCTTTAATAAATGCATTCTTGTTTAACATACAAAAGGGGGGGAGACACTGAGTGTGCATGTGCTGTTGATTAGAAGGACCATCTGGGCTTTGCATTTGTTCTTCTGCTATTCAATATAAGGCCAGGAGAAAGTGGGGCGGGGAGATTGCCCCAAAATCTCAGGCTAGGATTAAAATAACACTTTATTCCAGTTTTCAATTCAAATTTCACATGCTCTCCCCTCGTAGGAATAAGCCATACAGCCTTTTAACTAAATACTCCACGACACATATAAGAACTCTCAGAATATAGTTATGTATTCATACTGTATTCTCCAGTAAGATGGAGACTTTTATTTATTTTAAATGTCTACATTGTAATTCTCCACCCTCCAGTCCAGTATGGCTCTTCAGAAGGAGCAGCATCACAAGCTTTCAACAAATAAAATCAAAAAATAAAAAATCTGAGCCCCTGGATCATAAAATGAGTAATAATATCCGCTTAGAATTTAAGGCAGAGATAAAATTAACACATAACATTTACATGAACGTGGAAATGAATCCATAGCTTGTTAAGCAGTGGGAGAGAAATGCATCTTGTCCAAAGGGACTTTGTGGGTGTAAGAACACATGCTGGGATATCTTCATTAAATAATAGTCAATTCATGTATTATAACAGTGTGATCTTACTGAGGGTTGCTCGCTGAAAGCTTCATTGATTTCATAAGACTTCCTCCTAAGCAAGTGAGCATAAGATTGCCACCTGTAGTTTGGTGAAGAGCATAGGCAAAATGTTTTTTCCTCGGTATTCTATGCCATTTCGTTCCAACTCACTTTCATCAATAGAAAAGAAATCTTTTCGAAGACAAGTGTTTCAGTGGTGGCTGCTTGCACCGTTAGGCAGCATTGTCCCCATTCCCCACAAAACAACTTTTGCTTATAATTTGCCAGCCTCAAGTCAACTTGAACATTTAAGACAAGCCAGAAAGGTTCTACAATTGCAGACTCCATGAATTACGGTAACTGGATTGCACTCCAGCCACAAAAGCTGAGGCTGCTGAACAGACTCTTGGCCCCAGGGTCTTGTTTAATAACTATTACAGATATTAACTTCTTGTATCAGATGTAAGTTCTATTGAATTCAGGGAAGCAGGGTTAGGGTTAAGCACACGTGGGCAGTCCACTGTGTTTATGGCGCAGTAACTATTTTTAAATGTGCACCTACACATATAAATCAGCCCAGGCACATTTGTTCCCTATAAAAACACATGCAGATTTTAGGTATACAGTATCTTGGCCATCTTCGTTCCTCCCTCCGCACTGCGCATGCGTGATATGCTGTCCTGCGCAGCTCTCACCTCCGCCAGGAGGAGAGGGAAGCGAGGGATAAACTGAACCACGAACTGAAGCCTCCAGGCGACTCTCTACAAGTTGCGAGTCTAGGATATAGTAGCGAGCCGCGCCGCGCCAGGTGCGCACGCGCACTTCCCTCCTCAGACCGGAAGAAGGGTCATTGGCTACGGCGGCTGCGTGGGTCCTTTTCCCGCTCGATGTTAAATGGGAAGCTGCTCCCTGCTCGGGGTCACACGCCGCTGTCGCCGTTTGTCCGGCGCTCGCGGTGACGGGGAGACGACGACGACGACGAGCGTTTCCAGGGCAACGGCCCGTTGCCTCTTCGCTCTTCTCCAGCGAGGAAGCGCCCGGGGCCTAGCGGAGTTCGCGGGAGGGGGGCGCCTCAGAAACCCCCGCGCCTCTCTCGGGAGCTGAGACCCGTGGAGGGTGGCGAGGGGGTAGAGAAGGGCGCCTGGGCTGGACCCCTCCGCTCTCGCGCTTCTTCCGGCTGCAGAGTAACCGCCCACTCTGCCTTCCACCCCGAAGGGCCCTACATTTCGCCTCCCGTTTTAAAAGGTCGCTTGCTTGTGCTGCCAGGTGCGGCTCCCGCCGCCCCCACCTCAGTGCTGGACCTGAAGCACCTCAGTGCTGAGCCTGCAAAGCACCTGCCCCAAGTGACAGACAGCGCCCTATATTTATAGTTTATTTTGGGGCCTGGAGTTCCCCTTATACCTGCAATAAAATTTGGTCCTTTTGAGCACCCCATAGCTTCCCTGCCATCTCCCCGTTGTTTCTGCCATGGAGCCAGTCAAGAGGCCCAGTGACGACAGCCTCGTCGTCCCCGGGACGCCAGAAAACAAGTGTACCAAGGGACCCAATCCTAAGGACAGTCCCCCCAACCCGTCCCTCATGAAAGCCTTGGAAGCGGTTTTAATTGCTGGCCGGCGTGGCTTGCTTGGCCCGGAAGCCATGGCAGCAGCGGGAGGCACCCCGGAATTGAATCCGGGAGGCAGCAACGGAGTGGCCCCTCCGGCAATAGACCCTCCGGGAGGCCTGAATCCTATTCCCTGCTTGGCAGGAGGGGGGAAGAAGAAGAAGGTTGTCAATGAGATGCGTACGTCTGTGATAACTGCCGTGCAACCGGTAACAGGTAAGTCAAGGCGCCCTCCAATATGATGGGGCTGCAACCCCAAGCGAGATGCTCCGAAACACAAACCTGCAGGGATTGCCATTTCCATGCCACTGTATCTTGTCCCACACCTGTTTGGAAAAAATGGCAGCAAGTGAGTGAGGATGGAAAAGCTTCCAAACCACAGCTGCCTAGTGTAGCATGACTGTGGTAATTGTTCCAACTATATATATAGCTGCAACTCACTGAGAGCAAGGGTAGATTTTTCTTTATTTAGCAGGAAACGGAAAGTTTTGTCTCTGTGTCCCATGGCCTTTGACAAGGCCAGAAAGGATAGAATTAATTGTGGAATATTAGAAAATGCAGAAAACACATGTTGTGGTATAAATTGATTGTGCACCGCACACCATAAACGTCTGAATTAATAATGTAGATTTTTAGTGACTGCATTAAAGTGGGCAAGTGGAACAATTAAGGCAATGGAATACCCATTATGAAACCAGAAAGTAGTAAATAAAGAGTTGAAAAAAAATATGGGCACAAATGCAATGGTACATAAAATCCTGAAATATTTAGAAAAAGCAATTGCTGAATCAGTATAGGTACCATACTATATGTGATAAGCTTTAACGTTACTGTGTCATACAGCAAGTCAGACTGCATGATCAGGAGGTCCTTATACTTCTGAACAATAGATGTAAGTACTATAGAAGAAGACGATCTTTATTGTCTTGTGCTTTTGGCCTCTCTTTGTCTAGCATTTGGTTCTGCCTATAGCTGTTCCAAAGATACTGTATTAACAAAGCAGTCATATGTTTGCCTTACACTGAGACCAACAATATGTTGCTGCTTTGCCAGGAAAAAGGCTACCATATCCAGTGCATACTCAGACTGGGAGTGGGGAAACACACTACTTGGAAAATACACAAAAAGGGAAACAGTGCCACTGTCCATCAATCTGGTGCTATGCGGAACATGCTGCGTATAATGCAGACATGAAGGGGGCCAGTAAGCCAAGCTGGGGGCATTTTGGGCATGCCATTGTGCCCCTAACATGTACGAAGTGCAGACAACTGGGCAGCAGTCACATTCAAGGGGCCCTTCTGGTGCTGTCTGCTAAAGTGGTAGCAAACATACTTAGGTGATTACTGGCTCGAAGGCAAAACATTTTACCCCTCTAGCAAACCCCAATGGAAGAAAGACATAGAATCAAGTGGTAGCAACAAACAAGAGAATGCAATAGTGCTGTCTCCAAGCAAGTGTGAGCAAACTCAGGAGGTTGCTGGCTCAAATCCATACCAGCCATTGTTCCTTGATCAAGTACACTTGTGGAAATACTTGAGTGAATGCATATATGTTTCCAGGGGTAGTGGTCCAAATACTATCAAGTGAAAAATACATTGTAGCTCACATAAAATATTGCCTAGGAACAGCTGGGACAGTATGCTCTCAAGGTTGCACTGATCGCTTGGAAGGATCCAGCAGTGCACCAGGAGCAGGATTCATACAGCATCAAAATCCAGGCATGCATCACCAGACACTTCTCCAGGACTGAGGGTAAGCATGTGGCAGAGGCAGGTGCCCTTGGATATCAAGTTGCTGGACCAAAGAAAGTGAGGAGATTGCCTGCCTGCCTGGGGGCATATTGACAGCAAGAAGATCGTAGTCCTTCCACCCTGAAACCAGCTCTGCTAGGGGCAGGGAGCACCCTGCAGACATGTTGCTGGATAAATCTTGCAAAAACGGCAGCCTAAAGTTTTGTACTGCTGAGCAGTGCTCATAACACTGTGGGCATGCCTTAAAGATGGGAACAGTCACTGTGACCAGCATAAGAGAGGCTCATCACTCATAAGACAGCAACCTTACCTAGTTGGCCATTAAATAAATTCAGCTGGAAATTAAAAGGTTTTTCAACTACAGAAATTTCGAATGCTGCATTTGGGTGCCCAGAATTTCTGTGGCACCAAAGAATCTCATTGGCTTTAAGAAATTTCTGAAGTATATATTTTTATTTTGCATCTCCATACGTGGTTCATGTGCTTTGCTATAGCTTATCCAGCAAAAAACTAGACAGCCTGCTGCAGACATATGTTTCCAGAAATGTTCTGCGTGCATGCATAGGTGCTATGCACATAATTCCTTCCCTCAGCTACCCCAGGTCAAATAATCAATGATAGCACTGGGAGCAGAGAGCTAGATTTGGTCTCCCTTATTAATGCCATAATTGGTGAAGGTGTGACTGGCAACATTAGACTGGAAGCAGTGACTTTTAGTTATCAAATCCACTTTACTTTTAAGACCAATA
The DNA here is from genome assembly GCF_965112155.1 of Podarcis liolepis. Lineage (NCBI taxonomy): Eukaryota > Metazoa > Chordata > Lepidosauria > Squamata > Lacertidae > Podarcis > Podarcis liolepis. Next base: position 36,482,728 of record NC_139555.1, on the reverse strand, counting down.
TATGTCTCATCTCCTTTGTTTAAACACCTGGATCTATTTGTACATCATGCACATTTCTGAGTTCCACTTAGTTACTAGTTGGGCACTCTGCTCTGGATTGCACGGGCTAATAATCTGTGGGAAGCTGGGGGGTGGGTGACCAGCTTCATAGTAGAGTATTATACTTGCTCATCTTCTCTTCCAGCAGTATGATTCTGTGTTCTTGACACAAAACAAGGTTCAGATAATTTTTTATACCCTAGTTTTTCAAGTTATGTGTGACTTTGTTAAGATGTAGTTTTGTTTTGTTTTGTGGGTTTTTAAAACCTTGTTTGTTGCCATATATTGTTTATATTTATCTTAAGTATTAATCCATCTAATAAAAAGAAACCAGCTAATTACAGTCAGATGCTCTTTTTGGAAGTGTTCTTTTTCCTCTCTGGTGCTTTTATTCAAAACTTCTATGGAACTGAGTTACAGGTGGTAGGTATAATTCACATTCCACAGATGTCAAAGTGTAATGATTGCGACTTGTGCCCCTTATTTTTCTCTGTGTGCGGATTTTGAAGCTAACAGAGCCAAAAAGAATCTACTGCATTATGTCACTGCAGTTTTGATACTTTAAAAAAACTCTCAAGCCTGGTTCTTAGCACCACCTGCCATTCAAATGGCCATCTCCGTGCTCTTGACTATTTTCACCACTCACTGAATTTTGCTATCTTCCTACTCTTACTGCTGTGGTTGATTATATCCTCCTCCTTCATTCTAAATGACACTAGTCTCATCACAGAGGTCAGTAGACTAATCTTGCTGGTTCCCCTCTTACCTAATAAAACTCTTCGTATTAATCGTACGGAAAAATGCAGTAAATCACCTGCAGTTGTCAATACCTGCAGTATTTGTTTGCTGATGGAGGAGACGCAGGTTTGAGTGCAGGGTTTGACTCTTAAAAAAAATAAAGAGAGAGGTGCATCTTTTCTGTTTGCCTGAATTTTGGTTCATACAGATATGTTTGTGAAAACAGCAGTGGCGAGATCTGTTAAAACTGCACAGAGTTCACTGAACTGGGCAAACAGAATACTGTACAGATGCACTTTCTCTTTCTCCTTTCTCTGCCATTTATATATGTAAAATGTAGTTTAACAACACAAAATTAAGCATGTTAACTCCAAAGTCAGTTCCATATGCCCAGTGGCCATTACTCCTTACCATGTATGCTAAGGATTGCAGCATAAGATTACCATGTTTTGGCCATGCTAAAATTCTGGGGTGGCAAGAAGATGAGGCATGCCAAATTGCCTCTACTTGCTGGTTTCTGCTGTGGCCTTTCCTCGTGGGGGAAATTGCCCCAGAATGCTTATTCCTGTGAAAGCAGCTTAATGGTCTTTCTTGGTCAGAAAAAACTCTTTATTGCACCTTCTTCAATTCAGGTCAAATTAATAATAATAATAATAATAATAATAATAATAATAATAATAAATTTTATTTATATCCCGCCCTCCCCAGCCGAAGCCGGGCTCAGGGCGGCTAACAACACTAAAATAGTGCAACATTATAAAAACATCAAAGAATTAATTAAAATCAAAATTGATGGCAACCATAAACTAAAGTATTGTAAAGATTGCCAAAGGAGGGAGTCAGGCTGCGCCCTGACCAAAGGCCTGGTGGAACAGCTCTGTCTTGCAGGCCCTGCGGAAAGATGTCAAGTCCTGGAGGGCCCTTGTCTCTTGTGACAGAGCGTTCCACCAGGTTGGAGCCGCAGCCGAAAAAGCCCTGGCTCTAGTTGAGGCCAGCCTAACCTCTCTGAGGCCTGGGACCTTCAAGATGTTTTTATTTGAAGACCGTAAGTTCCTCTGTGGGGCATACCAGGAGAGGCGGTCGTCGTAGATACGAGGGTCCTAGGCCGTATAGGGCTTTGAAGGTTAAAACCAGCACCTTAAACCTGATCCTGTACTCCACCGGGAGCCAGTGCAGCTGGTAAAGCACCGGATGAATGTGATCCCGCAGCGAAGACCCCGTAAGGAATCTTGCTGCGGCATTCTGCACCCGCTGGAGTTTCTGGGTCAGTCTCAGGGGCAGCCCCACGTAGAGCGAGTTACTATAATCCAGTCTGGAGGTGACCGTCGTGTGGATCACAGTGGCTAGGTCAGGGCGAGAGAGGTAAGGAGCCAACTGCTTAGCTTGGCGGAGATGAAAAAATGCCGCCTTTGTTATAGCTGCAATCTGCGCCTCCATGGAGAGGGAGGTATCGAAGATTACACCCAAACTCTTAACGGACGGTGCTGGCACTAATTGCACCCCCGCAAGAGATGGGAGTTGCCCCCTCAATCCCATATCGTCCCGTCCCAGCCAGAGGACCTCTGTCTTCGAAGGATTTAACTTCAACCGGCTCCCACGTAACCATCCAGCCACAGCTTCCAAGCATCTGATCAGTGTGTCTGGGGCCGAGTCAGGATGGCCATCCATCAACAGATAGAGTTGGGTGTCATCAGCATACTGATGGCAGCCCAGCCCAAAACTCCGGACAAGCTGGGCGAGGGGGCGCATAAAGATGTTAAAAAGCATCGGGGAGAGTATCGCACCCTGGGGCACTCCACACACCAAGGAGTGGCGGGATGACAGTTCCCCCCCAAGCGCCACCCTCTGTCCCCGACCAGAGAGAAACGAGCGCAGCCATTGAAGGACTGTGCCCTGGATCCCCACGTCGGCAAGGCGGTGGTCCAGGAGTTCGTGATCGACCATGTCGAAGGCTGCTGACAGGTCTAGAAGAATCAGCAGCCCCGACCCGCCTCGATCCAGCTGCCTGCGGAGATCATCTGTTAGGGCGACCAGAGCCGTCTCAGTCCCATGACCAGCGCGGAAGCCGGACTGGAATGGATCCAGAGCCGATGTTTCATCCAGAAACCTACCAAGCTGTTCAGCAACCGCTCTCTCAATCACCTTACCCAGGAATGGAAGATTTGAAACTGGGCGGTAATTGGATAGATCTAAGGGATCTAATGATATTTTCTTTGAGCGGACGCACCACTGCCTCCTTCAGTTCCCCTGGGAATGTCCCGGTGCCAAGGGACAGATTGATGATATCCCCCAGGGGGGCCCGCACCTCATCTGGACACGCTCTAATCAGCCAAGACGGGCACGGGTCGAGAGGACAAGTGGTGGGCTTTCCAGCTCGGAGGAGTCTGTCCACATCGGCTGGGGATATCCGGTCAAAGTGGTCCAATACTGGACCCGAGGACAGTCGAGGGGCCTCCAGTTCCTTTATTGTATCCAAATTGGCAGGGAGGTCATGGCGGAGCGACAGGACCTTCTCCGCAAAAAAGCTCGCAAATGCCTCACAGCTGTGTGTCAAATTATTATTTAAATTTGGCTGTCCTTCGAGGGACGTTAAAGACCGAATTACTCTAAATAATTGTGCCGGGCGAGAGCTAGCGGGTGCAATGGAGGCCGAGAAGTAGGACTTCTTAGCGGCCTTCACTGCCATCTCGTAGGTTTTCATAAAAACTCTATAAGATGTTCTTGAGGCTCCGTCACGGGCACCCCGCCATACTCGCTCTAGCCATCTGAGGTCCCGCTTCATTTTCCGGAGCTCCTCAGTAAACCAGGGAGCCCGGTTTCTGCGGGGTCGCAGAGGGCGCTTAGGTGCGATCTCATTGATGGCTGCCAGGAGCTGGGTATTCCAGCCCTCAACAAGCTCAGTCAATGAGTCGCCAGGGGGAAAAAGGTCCCGCAAGGCTTGACGGAACCTATCAGGGTCCATCAGCCTCCGCGGGCGAGCCCAAATCGGCTCGCCACCTAAGCAGGGTGGGGGTGGAACATCAATCCTGGCTTTCAGAGCATAGTGATCAGACCATGGCACCTTGATCGAAGGAAACATGATCACATCTATACCGACACCAAAGATCAAATCCAGCGTGTGGCCTGCTTGATGTGTGGGGCCCGAAACAAACTGGGAGAGCCCTAGTGTCACCATGGAAGACACCAGGTCCAGAGCCTGTGAGGAGCGAGTGGCATCGGCATGGATGTTGAAGTCCCCCAATACCAATAGGTTAGGGAACTCCAAGGCCCAGCCAGCCACCGCCTCCAGCAGGCCTGACAGGGTGGCTGCTGGTGCGCTAAGTGGCCGGTACACCAGCCAGACAGCCAAGCTCACCTCGGAGCCCCACACTAGGCCAACACATTCAATGCCGGGGATCGATGGCGGTGGTAGAGCCCTGAAAGAACAATCTTCCCGGATTAATAATGCCACCCCTCCCCCCCGGCCCACAGTCCGTGACTGGTGGAGGACGGAAAAACCCGGGGGTGCCATCTCTCGTAAGGTAACAGTATCCCCTTCGCGCACCCAGGTCTCCGTCACACAAGCCAGGTCGACCCCCTGCGAGATGATGAAATCTCGCAGGGTGGCGGTTTTGTTGCCTATAGACCTGGCATTGCACAACACCAGTGACGGAGCTGAGTAATCCTTGCTGACCCTACCCTCGTCTCTTGGGATGGGGCGCAGATTGGAACGGGTACGAGCATATCCGTATCTCGATCCCCTTCGCCTATGACATCTGCCCCCACCGCCATACCTCCCTCGCCCCTCCACAGTAGGAAAACCAAGCCTCATACTCGCCTCCATTTACAAAATATAAAAGCAAACAAACAAACAAAAAACAATTACACCAAAACAAAACCAGTCCCCACCCCACTCAACAACCATCCCACCCCAACCCAAAATAAAAGAAAACAAAATAAAAATACATGGATAAAAACCACCATTTATGGTGGTACAACAAAGTAAAAAGTAAAAACACTTTTAAAACACTTTAAAATATATAAAACGTTTAAACATTTGCTGCTGCAGCACCAGTGTCCTTAAACTTGTGGCGGTGGTGAGTATGGGGCCCGCCCCCAGGCCCAAGGTGGAGAATGGGCTTGCAGGGGGAGCGGTCCTCCCTAAGACTCACCGGCAAAGCGGCAGCAGCAATGTCCCGAGGCCTCCTTGGAGCCTTATATGCTGAGGTGGAGTATGGGGGCCACCCCCAGGCCCAAGATGGAAAATGGGCTTGCAGGGCGAGTGGTCCTCCCCAAGACTCACTGGCAAAGCGGCAGCAGCAATGTCCCGAGGCCTCCTTGGAGCCTTATATGCTGAGGTGGAGTATGGGGCCCGCCCCCAGGCCCAAGATGGAAAATGGGCTTGCAGGGCGAGTGGTCCTCCCCAAGACTCACCGGCAAAGCGGCAGCAGCAATGTCAATTGGAGCAAATTGAGCTGCATTTGCTACAGCTAGGTACACTATAGCCTCAGGTTGATAAGTGGGTGAGTGCAGATGTCAGGATCACTCAGCAACTGTTGTCTTCCCTGTCTGCGTATCATCTGGGCTGCTGCTCATAGTGGAAGGATTAGTGGTGCTGAGACTGGTTCTGCAGCCAGCTCTTTTCATGACCCGTGGCAGTGATAGTCCTGTCACCTGTTCCTGAAAATGAGTGCTTACAGCTGAATGAGGGGGATATCCTTTTTTGTGTGTTTCCTCGTGTGCTGAGCTCAGCTGCACTGTTCACCCTACCCCATCCTTGATTCTCTTAGTGGGTTCTCCTCAGTCAGTTGTCTTAACAGGCCTCTGTGAATGTTTTAATTCTGCTGCATATTAGTGGACTTCTGTCTTCTCAAAAGTGCAGCTAGTTTGGTCTCTTGATTTTGGTCTTGAGAGAATGCTGGTCAAATTTTCTAGCATATTAACATGTTTATAGATTTTAAATTTCAGTCTTTAACCTTTTAGTACTAGCGTTTTCAGGATGGAGGAACAGTAAGCTAGTGCAGGGGTCAATCTGAAGCAGTTGAACTAATGTGGCATTTTACTTTTAGGTGCTGGAAGACAGCAACCTCCCCCAAAGGAAATCTGGATATGTGGCAATTCTGTGATCTTGGCATCAAAGAAGAGAGCTAAAAGTCTACCACATGGATTGCAGTTGGGCATCTCTGTTTCAAGGGCATATGTGTATTGGCATGGGATACAGGCAATGAAGTGGGAACAGCTCATGCCTCTTCTGCATGAAATTTATCATCTCCGTTCTTCTCCATCCCTTATAATAATTCATATTGGAGAAGATGATCTACTTCCCAACGATAACTTGTCTCTCATTATATCCATGAAAAATGACTTGGGCATTCTTAAAAGAGCGTTCCCAAACGCTACTATAGTTTGGTCTTCACTGTTGCCAAGACGTGCTTGCAAGATGGACCAAAATCCTGAACAGATGGCAAAAGCTCAAAAGCATGTTAACAAGAAAATGGTAGGCTTTTGTAATGAAATTGGTGTACACTTTTTGTCGCATAACTTGATTACGCCTGATAAAGCAAACCTGTTCTTGCCTGATGTCAATGACCTATCTGATGCAGGAGCTGATTTATTCTTGGCAGACCTGAAGAAAGTCCTGCGGTTCTATCAGGTTTTGGGATAGTTGGAAAGATGCTAGTAATATATGTTTGTTTTTGTCAGAAAGAATGGGTTTGTTGCTGCTTGACCATCATATAGTGTCTTACAAATTGTACACTTGGATGAATACGAGTGGATATGGGCTTCCTGTTCCTAGGTAGCTTTAAACTGCATTTTACATATATAGATGACACAGGTTGATAGATATGTTCCTCTGACTAATCTCTGCAACGATAGGACTGTCTAATAACAGATGAAAGAAGCTGTTCCCTTTTAACATTGTGAAGATTTTCAATGTATACTCTCATTGTTAATGAAACTGTACATTTTGATTTCTTTGAGGGAAACTTGTAAGATGGTATAATGAAAAATGCTGTGGACCAGGTATCTGCTTACTCCTCTGTCTGCAAGGCATTATCCAGAGAGGCACATGTATGTAACTAGTCATTATAAAGAACCCAAGCAAAAACAGGTGAAACAGTTTTTCAGATGTTAACAAATTGTATGTGCAAGTGTATTGGGTAGACAGGGGAAATGAGACCACACAAAGTAAGCATATACATGTTTTTCAGCATTGGATATTTGCATTTGCATTGATTCTCTCTTGCAGTCAGCAAATTGCTTACTTCAGCTGGTCATTGAATGCTATGTGCTATTCCAGAATAAGCCATCTGAGGGCTGTGTTTCTGCCGCAGACTAGTTCCATTGTCTAGAAGAGGTCATTTGGAGCAATAATTGGCTGTGATTCCCAACCATCATTCCCTAGTGTGGTGGCACTTAGGAAGTATTCATTGTCTATTGCCATTTGTACCAGTTTATATCCCCCCCCCCATCTTACTATTTGTAATTCTGATATACGTTTTCCCACTTTGACTACCTTAAGGACATGGAATTACATCTGGTGGGAAAGACTTCCTTAATACAAGTACAGGGAAACTCCATATTACCTCTTCGGTATCCATAATTAATTATAATTACAGTCAACCCTATTGGACCATGAGAGGAAATCCAGACAACCCCAGCATCATAATACTGTTATTAGGACTGCAGAGTAGTGAACTAACCCTCTTGTTTCACAGAACTCTTTATTGGGATGAATATGGAATGCACACACAAAAAAGGAAGACGACAGGGAGAGAAGAGAAAAAGGTGTTGCTAGTAAGAGCGCAGTGGAAGTCCCATGTGCCATATGTGATTGCCTTAGCACAGTGATTCAGGAAAACGTTTGCCAAATGATTAGGTCTGTTTATGCCATGTGCAAATGATTTGAACAAAGAATCAGTGACCACGCTCACTTTGGAAATTGCAAAGCCAGCACTTGAACCTGTCTCTGATTTGGTTTTGAATCACTACTCAGGTATTTTCAAAGGGGGGATGGCCATTGATTCTTTGTCCCAATGTTCTTTGGTGCAGCCTGAACCATCTGTACTTGGCATAAACTAACCTAATCAATCTGCAAGGGGCTTGTCCTTTACTGGTGATAGGGCTTCTGCCATGCCCTCTACCAGCAACAGATCTCTTCTCTCCATGACACCTTGTTTTGTTTAACAACCTGTCTGACAAAGAGGATTGTGAAATTTGAAAAACTAGCCACTTATTTTGTGACATCTAGTTACTCCTAATTAAGTTTTGTAAAGTGGCTGCCATTTCCATAATTAATAGAAATTGCTATTACAATTTTCTGTGCTTTTTTGTCAGAATGATGATAAATGATTTGTTGGGGGGCCGGTTATGTTATCTCTCCCCCTCACTATTTTGTATTGAATTCACAAGCTATCATTTAGTATAGGGAGGTCAGGATAATGTTGTAAACTGTATTATGACCAAAGAACGTATTCATCAGTTTGTTGGGGTCTTGTCTAAGCTTGAGGATGAGCTTATCTATGCAGGTCAGATATAGGTGCAGAAGTAAGAAGTTCCATATGTGGTTTTTAATAAAAACTTAAGAAACCGTAAGGTGCAAATAATCAAATGGAATTAGCAGCAGAGGCCAATACTCTTCCAGATAATTCTTTGGCAGTCATGGAATCATCCAAGACAGAAGGAGAAATGGGTTTATGTTTGGCTACCTGAATTTTTATTATCTATTTTTGCAACATGAATCTCAGTGTAAATATTGCAATAGAACCATAACTTTGACTTTGTGTAGTAGTGCCTTGCAGTGCTTTTGGTACATCAGAATAGTTACTGTTAACTGATGCAACAGAGTTAGAGGTAAGTTGCTAGAAAAACTGCTCCATCTGGAATGAAGATGGAGGCAAATGTTTCCTATGGCTCGTGCTGTTGGATATAGTCACATCACTGCAGGAACTTAAGTGGACATGGACATCTGTGAATAAAAGGTGAGCAGAAACGGAAAAATGGAGATGCCTGCAAAACCAAGGAACTGCTATTTTTGTGATTTTTTTATATATACACTTGAGTTACACACTTAGTCTGTATTTTGTTTTGCTTCGAGTAGGATGAGGCTTTGCCTAAACTATCTACAGAATTGGATCTTTGCAAAATGTGATAGTATATGCCAGAAGCAAAGGCCACAGGAGCAAGCAAAAGGATCTCTAAACCAAGATGTCCAGAGAGAATTGCAACTTGTGAAGACATTTGAAGAATCAAAATTGTACTGCGATGGAAATGCAAACATGTCTTGACTGTATATTACTTCGTAACATACGAATGTAAAAACTTGTATGCAGGCAAAGGTTGTGTCCTGTAGACCTGCTACTGTTGTGTTTCTTCATGTTATGTTACGGCAGTTGCCTTGCTTTGGAACTAAATCTGTTCTTGTACATTATATTGAGTTGCTATCCACAGCACTGTTGCTTAATCTTGTTAAGATTCTCAGCCTGTTTCTGTCATGCATCACCACAGTGTTTAAATTGCACGATAATGAAAATAACAAAGAGTCTGGTGGCACCTACCAAGGATGGGGTGTTTATGCTTTTGTCAATGCAGCCTTGTTAATTGTTACAATACTTATTTTGCTTTTACGTTATTATCACTGTCCTTTTGCATTTCTCTTGGACTAACTCCTGTCAACCCCCCGCCCCAATGTATGTACACATCCATGCCAATTGGGGATTGCACTTCAGCAGGGGTGGGGAACCAGTGGGCTGCAACTCCCATCAGCCCCAACCAACATGCCCTGTGATTGGGCAGGATGGGAAATGCAGATCAGCAGCAGATTCCCCACTCTTCCACTTCATGTATCCGCTTAAGTGGATTCTGGTCCATGAAAGCTGACCCTATAATGAATTTGTTAGTCCTTGTGCTGCCACAAGACTCTTTATTGGTTTTGGTGCACCAGCCTAACACCTGTCCCTCTGGGAATTGTAACAAAATAAATAATTCTTCATTAAATGGCAGCTGCAAACTGATTTTGGAAACAGTTCCTTTATCAACAGGCAATGATGACATTACTTTATACTATGAGGATTCTTCTCTAGAAGGAAGGGTTTTATCTAAATCATGAACAGGGAACCTTTGGCCCCCACAGAGGTTGCTGAACTACAGCTCCCTTCAGCCCTAGTAAGCATGTCCAATGGACAGGGGTAATGGAAGTTGTAGATAAATAACATCTGGAGGACGAAAGGTTCTCCACACCTGATCTAAATCATCTTTTTGCAGACATGCTGCTGTCAACTTTGAGGCCCTATACATGTATTACTGACATATGGGGCAATATTGGGGAGTAGGGCTGTGCTTTCTGTCCTGCCCCCAATGTTAGATGTACTTCCTTCAGCAACCATACCCAGTTGTCTTTAGAGCAAGAATTCTCAAAAGGAAATCCACTGATGTCATCAAAAGGCATACCATGTGCACCAGAACAAAAAGCAAGTATTTTGGGGGACTGTTAACGATGAGAACTGTGGCACATCTTGTCTATTCTGAATCTTGCATACCCTTTCAATTGTAATATTCTGAATGTGTTTCAGGGTGGAATTCTTACTCAATGTTGATAGACATGACAAAGATGTTGGTATCAGTATTCCTGGAATAACACACAGTGAACTTTGTGTAATAGAGTAAAGTGACTGAATTCTTTAGACAGATGTGAAATTAATTTTCAGGTTCAGTTATTACTTTCATCGTGGACACAGGCATTCATGTCTCAAGTTAATTCTTCCCTGTTAAGAGTCTTTAATTTATGAAGATAATGTTTTGACCAGTTATCTGACAAATGCATTTTCCCCCTGGAAATAAAGCATCTTTCTTTATTGCACATAGAAAAACCAAAATGTGTTTCACTGTTGATGTTTATAAAAGATAATATTTTTTCTTAGTCATGTTTAGCACAAACATGTACATAGGGTTCAAGTTAAACTAAGGAAATATTCACTCAGTGCCACATCTTACAGCAGTATAACACTTCTATTTTTGACTTGATTTATTAAGTCAGGGACGTGGGTGGCACTGTGATCTAAACCACAGAGCCTAGCGCTTGCCGATCAGAAGGCCGGCGGTTCACATCCCTGCGACAGGGTGAGCTCCCATTGTTCGGTCCCAGCTCCTGCCCACCTAGCAGTTCGAAAGCACGTCAAAGTGCAAGTAGATAAAATAGGTACTGCTCCGGCGGGAAGGTAAACAGTGTTTCCGTGCGCTGTTCTGGTTCGCCAGAAGCGGCTTAGTCATGCTGGCCACATGACCCGAAAGCTGTCTGCGGACAAACGCTGGCTCCTTCGGCCTATAGAGCGAGATGAGCGTGCAACCCCAGAGTTATCCACGACTGGATGCAGGTGGCGCTGTGGGTAAAACCTCAGCACCTAGGACTTGCCGATCGCATGGTCGGCGGTTCGAATCCCCACGGCGGGGTGTGCTCCCGTTGCTCGGTCCCAGCACCTGCCAACCTAGCAGTTTGAAAGCACCCCTGCGTGCAAGTAGATAAATAGCGGGAAGGTAAACAGCGTTTCCGTGTGCTGCACTGGCTCACCAGAGCAGCTTCGTCACGCTGGCCACGTGACCCAGAAGTGTCTGCGGACAGCGCTGGCTCCCAGCCTCTAGAGTGAGATGAGCGCACAACCCTATAGTCTGTCAAGACTGGCCCGTACGGGCAGGGGTACCTTTACCTTTACCTTGGACCTAACAGTCAGGGGTACCTTTACCTTTACCTATTAAGTCAGCACAGGGGGTTCACACTTCGAATTTGTTAAATATTCCAGTTGTTAAACCTTGGAGAGAGAGGGAAAGCAATGGGACAAATGAGTCATTTATACAGTTAAATGAGACATAGGTTACATTCTATACACCTATACCCATTTACCTGGGCGTAAACTCAATGGAACTTATTTCTGTTTACATGCATGTCAGGCTGTCTTGTAACGCTATCTGAGAAACAAAATTAACTCAAAACCAGTATTTAAATCATGGAGAACATGAGCATCACTCATGTTATCTGTAACTTATTTACATGCTGGTTTTAGGTTTATTACTATGGTAATTTCATTTCTGTAAGAGCAGAATTGTTTTTATACAGTATTACAGTATATTATGAGATACTCCCAGTGATAACTTTGTATTCCACTAGATGGTGCTATGACCAAACCAACGTTTTAAAGTTTGTGGTTGTCTCATTTTGCCAGTTGTTGATAATGTAGAAGTTCCAGTTTGTAGGACTCCCATGAAGCAGTTCAGGAATATTTTCACTATATCCCAGTTACTGCATATGTGAGTTCTACATAGTATTTGGCAGTCTTTCCTATTTAGCAAATGGTAGTGACAGCTCACCTTTTTGAGCCATCTGGATGTACCGCATTTTTCGCTCTATAAGATGCACCAGACCACAAGACGCACCTAGTTTTTGGAGGAGGAAAACAAGAAAAAAAATATTCTGAATCTCAGAAGCCAGAACAGCAAGAGGGATCGCAGTGAAAGCAGCAATCCCTCTTGCTGTTCTGGCTTCTGTAATAGCTGCGCAGCCTGCATTCGCTCCATAAGACACACACACATTTCCCCTTACTTTTTAGGAGGGAAAAAGTGAGTCTTATAGAGCAAAAAATACGGTACTTCTTTTTTGCTTGGTTCTGCTGATAGTTTGGAGCTCACTGTAATATCACTGGATGTACTATATTGACTACTTGTCAGGAATAAGTAGTATGGAGAATTATTTTTTTAAAAAAAGAGATTAGAATAAGTAACATTGGATTATTCTTTAACAGAATCTGGAAACTCACTTTATAGATTCCATAGCAGAAGCTTTTATACATTTTGTTAATCTCAAATTAAAGTTCTCAAACATGCAGTTTTATGAACTTTTGTGATCTCCCTGGTGCCCTTAGTACTGTCTTGATTCCCAAACAAACGTTTATTTTAAATTAATAGGTTGTCACACAGCTGACCTTCCCCTCCTGCTATTTTTAAAGGTTTTCCACTACTGTCCACGACACCATGGATGCACTTTGAGTGGCTGTGGCCTATTACAAAAAGAATGTGGATATTCTCAAGCCACTGACGGGCCATTCCACAATGTTGGAGAACAATAAGCCCTTGATCCAGTCCCCTGAGACAGGCTGCTTCCATCTCAGGCACCTGGCTGTGGGTTGCTTTCTTGCCCAGCAAAGGCAGTGGGAGCAAGGGGTCAGGGCTGCAGCCAAGTGCTGCCCTCTCCATTCAGTTTCCTGAGCCTCCTGCTGCTTCCACTGCCTCTACCATATAATACTGCTGGGAAAGAAAGTCAAGTGGGATGGAACAGTCCATTGCCTAACTCTCAGGAAAGAGAAAAAATCCACAAAAGTTAACATAAAGTCCGTAATAAGGGATGAAAATAGGCCAGTCACCATAGCCTAATGTTATCCTATTGACTCTGATATTGTAATTTGTTTTTGTCATGTTGGGCAATGCTGCCTCTTGCTGTCCCATTCCTTTGCTTTTGACTGGTTAAATCCCTGCTCACAAATGCACCATTTTATGTCTTTTCCACTGGTATTGTTGTCAACGGTCCTATCTCTCAGTAAATACTGTTCATGTCACTAAAGCTGAAGCCCTATGTTCACTTACTTGGAAATAAGCCCCACTGAACTCAGTGAGACTTCCTTCTAAATAACGATGTGTAAGACCAGACTGCAACATTCTCTGTCTTGGTCTCAACCTGGAATCCCTCAGGCTGCAAAGCCCTATATTATAACTTACCGGGTAATCTGCGTCCTACCGTGATAGCTTGCTAAGTATAGAAGTTATTAGTCTTGTTTGAAAAATGCTTCTAATAACAATTGGTCTCTGCAGTCAAAGAACATGGAAGGTTTCCTTAAGCCATTTTGCTTTACTTGCCACTGTACTAGAACATCTGCTCCAAAACTCTCTCTTGCTTTTTCTGTCTTGAATCGGGGATGGTCCCTGCTCAATTATTTGGGTCCAGCATGATGGCAAACTGGCAAGCTCATTAGAAAAGCTGGAGCGAACTCTGCCTCTTTATTAGCTGCAGCACATGCCTTGGAGCAGAGCTTGGATTATAACAGTAATTGCAATTGCTTGGCGTTCATAATTACAAGCTTCTGGGAGCTTTAACGAAACATTAACAATACAGTTGTTGCTGCAAATGGCCGGGTGCCCTGAGCAGTTTGACAAAACAGAAACTGGGAATGGAGCGAATAAATGAAACTCCTTGTGCATGACACACACTGCTGTACAATCAGCAGCAGGGAACTGATTCACATCATCACTGAAAGTAAGAATTATATAAACTTTTGCTTTTAATGGCAGTTGTAATCACCACCTGCTGTTTTCTACCTTTTAATTCCTCCAGCATCACAACTGAAAAGTGTTGCCCCAAGAATGGTTGTGCTGACCAGGGTGATAGTCTTAATATGTGGACAGTAAAGCTACTTCTCAGTGGGCATTCACTAATATAGACAGATAATCTCACATCTCCTGCTATCCAGAAGTGTGAGGATAAACCTAAATCAAGAAATAAAACCTTTATTTATTTCTTGAGCTCCACTTGCTGCTGGCCTATTGCTCTTTCAAGGTAGGGTGACTGTTGGTTATTGTTCTTGTTTTCCTTTGTTGCTTCTGTGTTCTCCACACATTTCTCCGTGCTGGGAAGGAAGGACTGAAAGAAAACGCACCCCATCTATCCCTACTCCCAGTATTTTGCTAATTCTGTTTGTATGCATTTATAGCCCAACTCTTAACCATGTCCCAGGGTGGGATACATGCAACTCAGTACAAGTAGACATGACGAGACCATAAATTCAACCAAATTAATGAGCAGAAATAGTAACGCCACTCCAATGAGAGGGGTATTTTGATCTCATCTCTCTTCAAAGAGAGGTCCACAAAAATCCACAAAAGTTAACATGAAGTCCGTAATAAGGGACTAATGCTGAAATGTTTACAACGGTAAGGCCAGACATACCTCAATTGGGGGGGTCACCACAGAAAAGGTCCTGTTCATGCACGACCAACCTGTGAACATCACAGGGAGACACAACTGTCAGCAGGGCCTCCCCTGCAGATCTCAACACATGGGCAGGCCTAAAAGGAGGAGGATCCTCCAGGTATTTAGTGGCCAAGTTGTATGGGGCCCCAAATACCTGAAGCACCTGGAATTGTGCTTATACAAACACAGGCAACCAGTGCAGGTCTTAAGAACTGGTGCAACACGTGCCTAGCCTGTGGTACCCACCAGCACCTTAGCTGCTTCTGCATTCTGGAAGGGCCATCAGTTGGCAAACCAACTGTCATCCGCAGACATTGAAGCCCCCTGGGCCTTTTGATTTTACTGCGCCATCATCTTCCCCCTGCCTTAATTGGGTATAGCTGTAGGCCATTTCCCTGCAACTTAGTGTTTCTGGTCCAGGGGTGAATAAAATATGGGTCCAACTTGAATAAAATATGGGGGGGGGCTGAGGTAACCCCTGCCCCACATAATCAAAAGTTGAAGTGCATGCACACCTTTTGAATGGCAATGCCTATTAAGTGGGGGAGGGTAGCCCCTCAAATATTTTATTGGGGGGACTGAAGGGACCTGAGCCCCTAGGAGTTGGCTCCTGTTTTCTGGTCACTGTTTCAAAAATCAGCTAATATGGGTGCTGTGGCCTGCTTCCTTTTGCCCTTCACTGGAAGGGCTCACTTAACGTACACATTCTAGCAGTATGAAGATGTGCTTCCAAAGTTCAGTGATGTATGTCAGAGTCAACACAGTCGTGTAATGCTTCATACTCTTTAGAACAGGCTTCCTCAACCTTGGCCCTCCAGGTGTTTTTGGCCTACAACTCCCATGATCCCTAGCTAGCAGGACCAGTGGTCAGGGATGATGGGAACTGTAGTCTCAAAAACATCTGGAGGGCCGAGGTTGAGGAAGCCTGCTTTAGAACTATGATGGGCACAGAAAGAATGTGTTAGCTAATGGAACTTCCTCCCTGAACCAGGTAAGGACTTGAACATCCAGATTTTTTCAATCCTTTCACATTGGATGCAAAATCAACATCTTTCTATCACCTTGTTTATTTTGAGAAGAACAACAAAAAAAGGCTTTTTCAATGTATACTTAAAAGTATGATTAAAGGGATTTGCTTACAAAAGACACTAAGGGCGTGCAAGGCAATCTCTTTAAGGGGAGGCATATAGGGCATTTTCACATGAAGCTTACATTAGCGTTTCTTCACAGTCTAGGTGTAAGCTATTTGTTGATGGCATCTTTTCTCAGGAGGCAATAGAAGCGTGCACCTTTGGGGTGAAGTCAAAGCATAGGAGAGTTACAGCACCTGCTGTGGCTGCAGAGACCGACATGTTTGGTTGCATCTGGAGCAGATGAAGGCATCCAGTTGTGCTGATGCAGATGTGCTATGCGTTTCTGTGCTCCCAGGGGTCATTCCTCTTCCGATCACTGCTGCGGATACACAACCTGCCTGTCTCGAGGTGCTGCGGTCATCTGCAAGGGATTCCACGTGGCACGGTTAATGCAGCCTGGCTCCACGGCACGTTTGCAGACATCTTTGTAATACAGAGTTGGTCTGCCAACAAGCCTGGTGCCTGAAGACAGCTCCCCATAGATGATCCTGCCATCTTCCATTCTCTGGACGTGACCAAGCCATTGCAAAGGTTGCTGAGACATCATTGTGAACATGCTTGGAATGTGGGCTTGGGAGAGCACATCTTTGTTTGAGACTCTGTCCTGCCATGTGACGCCCAAAATCTTCCTGATGCAGCACATGTGGAAGGCATTGAGGCATCGTTTCTGTAAGTTGCCTGTGGCCAGTCGTGGAGGTAGGGGCTTTGGTACCCAGGGTGGCAGGGGCATGGCATGTCGCAGGTGGGGGCATCCCAAGGGGGAGGTGCCTGCCCGTGCGAGCTGTCATCCCAATTGGGTAGGCGCCTGCCCATGCGAGCGTCATCCCAATGGGGTGGCATCTGCCCAGGCATCCCAAGGGGGATGTGCCCACCCACAGCGATGTTACCCCCCAGGCTGGTACCCGGGGCAGACCGCCCCCTTCCTCCGCCACTGCCCGTGACTCACTTCCATAAAGCAGTGTCCTCAACATGCAAGCCTGGTAGACCTTCATCTTGCTATTGGTCATTAGCACCACATTCTCCCGTACTCCTGGAGAGAGGAGCCGTTGCCGTAGCTGTCTTACCAATATGCTTGTCCAGCTCAGCGTCGATGAGAGGTTGCTGGTTACTGTGGAGCCCAGGTAGACAACAGCATCTACCATCTCAAGCATGTGGTTGCCAGTGCTGATGCATGGAGTGCTGGCGATGTTCTGACCCAGGAAATTGGTCTTTGTCAGGGTGGTGGTAAGGTCAAACTCCCTGCAGACTTGGGCAAAACGGTTGATGGATCTCTGTTCAGCTTCCTCACAGTGCGCTATGAAGACTGCATCATCATAAAGAACCACTGCAGTTTTCTCTTGATGTGGAGAATGCAAGGTTGAACAGACCGTTGAATGGATGTACACCCAGTCTTCAGTCAAGCTGAAGGCATATGAGAGCAACCCATAGAAGGGAATTAGGGTAAGAACACAGCCCTTTGCCACACTGTGCTTTGAATTGCTTGCTGGACTACTGGCAGCTCTTCTCTGCATACACTTGGAGGGTATTGCAGGGATTCATGCAGGTCTTGCAGGAGTTGCTCTACCCTCTTGGATGAGTAGCACAGGATCTCCTTGAGACCTTTTAAGCTATTTGTTGCACAGGTCAGCCATTATAAGAGCACTTCCTCGAGAGAAAAATGTGTTAAAATTCCAGAGTGAAAACAAAAAGAGAGTCAGTATCAGATGCTGTCCGTCTGATGCTGTTAAATTGCTCCTGCCAGACACATGATAAAAATAATTCTGAAGGGCAAATATTCTTCTGGAATGGATTTGATCAAGCAAACATTGACAGACACTTTGGTATGTTCAGAATACAATGCCCAAGGCAAGACAACTTCCTACCACAAAGAGCATAGTATCCTATTCACTATAACACTGAAACTTCCAAGTAACCATTTCTAGGATCCTGACTTGACAATAAGGTTGCCAATATCAGTCCCACCCACAACCAGCCTCCAAGGTAAAGACTCATTTAATGTATGTTAATTCACTTTAAATTATTAGTGTTCTGGAATTGAAACTGAATTTGAAAAGGAATGAGCAGGGGGAAAGGCCAACAGAAGCAGAAACAGCAACTCTGACAAGAAGGCCATGTAATGTAAAAAATAATTATTTTCTAACCAGCCCCAGGCCCCTTATTTAAAGTTTTGCACCTCATTTAAACCAGCTCCACTGGCCTTTTGCAGTGATGTGGATACAACGTATGTCAATAACGGTGGCTAGCATCCATCTATCTTGAGAGACAATGGAGTGTGCCTCCAAGGGTGAATTCAAACTGCTGTGTTAGCAGCACTGAAGTGACCTCCCCAGGGCACAAGCCTGGGCAGTGTGTGGATGGAGGTCCTGGGCTGCCCAGATGACATGGTTCCCCTCTCAGCCTTGCTGATGTGGTACAAAGGAAAGCAGAGCAATACATTTGGCACCAGCTTGGCTGCAGGAGTTGCTGGAAGGAGGCATACAAGGCGCCATCCATCCACATTAGGGACTGGATTTGTGTAGGGTTTACTCCTTAGCCTTTCCTTCTCCTGAAGATAAACTGCAAGACAGCAGAGGTTTAGTGTCAGAGTTTTCCTTCTCCTAGATAGGCTACTATTTCCCTAGGCTGATGAGCCCCATCTGTCCCTTGCTTCCCTCTACAGCACATGCAGAAACCACCTTCTTGACCATTTCTTGGTTTCATCCACTCAATCTGCTTCAGCCTGTCTTCGCCTGGAGGGTCCTTAAACTCACCAAGGGTTTGAGACCCATCAGCTAGCCTCACTCAGTTTAGCTGGCCAATCAAAGCCATTCCCAGAGTCTGGCTGCTGTAGCATGTTGACAGCTTCTAGGATAAGGTTACCAGCTTTTTTCAATGAATCCAGGGACACTTTTCATCTTCAATAGATTTTGTATGGAGCCTGATGTTTAGATCTGGGGACTGTCCCCGGGAAACGGGGACGTCTGGTAACCTTATTCTAGGAGCATCAGGTGAGAGCTGAGTGCAGGGTGGGGACCAAGATGGACTAACTCCCCCAGAAGGAGCACAACTTATCTCTCACCAGAAATACTACCCCTCCCCTTACACCCCTGTCAATAATACAATGAAAATAAACCCCCATCTAATACCTAAAAGCAGTGGTAGCCAATATGGTGCCCTCCAGAAGTTGCTGAGCTCCCATCATCCCCAGCCAGCATGGCCAGTCATCAGGGGCTATAGGAGCTATAGGGCAGCAACACATTGACTATCCCTGCTAAAGTCTGTATTCAGTCCCCCCCCCCCCCATTCATGTGAGTGTCTGTGGTCTCTCTTAAGCTAGGCACTGCAGCTTCCAATCAGGAAGAAAAGTGTAACAGCTTCCTTCTAACCTATGTATTGAGTAATCTTCCACACACTTACTAGAGAGTAAATCTCACTGAGTTCAGTGCTACTTCTGAATAAACATGTTTAGGATTGGACTGAATAAGAGGTTGGCAAGGAAGGCCAATGTCCTGTGCTGCTTCTTGGGAGTCTAGTGCTTCCTCCATTATCTCTATTCGTAGGAACACAGCCTAAATCTTCACCCTGCCAGTATTTTTAGATTTCACAGTGTTATTTTCTTACAGCATCTAATATGATACCTTTTTGGTGGTCATGCCCTGGTTATGGAACCAGGGGCTAGGGGTACTTGCCTGGCACCCACATTGTGGTCCTTTTTTATTTCCCCATGGATTTTAAATCCTCAGGATACTCTAGTAAATAGATACTTTTATATGCTATCTTTTTTTTTTTTTTGCATAAATATTTTTATTAATTTACAACAAAACAAAACATACATAAAATTTTTCACATCCAATTTTCACAAATTGCTTCTTTTCTGGACTTCCTTCAGCTTCTCCGTAAATCATCCATAGTCATTATTTTAAATACGCATTTCATTATTTATATTGTCATTATTTATACCCTTAATTTCCTTTCTCTTTAGACAATACTTCTTAGTTTTTCACAGTGCTTTTTTAAACCCCTCTAGCGTTATCTGCCCCTCACTTATACTTTCCAGATATTCCACAAATTTCCCCCAGTCCTCGATGAACTTTTGGTCTCTTAGGTATCGAATTTTCCCAGTCAATTTATCCAACTCAGCATAGTCTAACAGCTTCATTCTCCATTCTTCCACTGTCGGTATTTCCTGTTGTTTCAATTTCTGAGCCAGTAACACTCTTGCTGCAGTCACTGCATATTGGAAAAATTTACAGTCCTTTCTCTTTATCTCATTTCCTAGTATTCCTAACAGAAAGGCTTCAGGTTTCTTTGTAAATGTATATTTTAGAATCTTCTTCAATTCATTGTATATCCTTTCCCAGAAGCCTTTCACTTTCTTACACTCCCACCACATATGATAAAAGAGCCTTCTTTATCTTTACATTTCCGACACTTATTACATGTCTTATACATTTTTGCTAATTTCACCGGTGTTATATACCATCTATAAAACATTTTCATAACATTCTCTTTTAACGTCATGCATGCTGTAAATTTTAGATTTTGTTTCCATAGTTTTTCCCAATCCTCAAATTGTATATTATATCCAACATCTCTGGCCCAGTGTATCATTACCGACTTAACTTCCTCATCTTTCAGATTCCATTCTAACAACAGCTTGTACATTTTGGATAGAATTTTGTAATCATTATTTATTATTTCAGTCTGAAATTTTGAATCTTTATCAGCATAACCGCCATCTTTGATATCTTTCCTAAACATTTCATTTATTTGAAAATAATGCAACCAATCATATACATATTGTTTAACTTGTTCGTAT
The DNA here is from genome assembly GCF_965112155.1 of Podarcis liolepis. Classification (NCBI taxonomy): domain Eukaryota; kingdom Metazoa; phylum Chordata; class Lepidosauria; order Squamata; family Lacertidae; genus Podarcis; species Podarcis liolepis. Next base: position 36,462,030 of record NC_139555.1, on the reverse strand, counting down.
GGTTTCATTTTCCATTTACCCCCTTCTCTAAATAGCAGTTGACCATATGTGATCCAATTGCCTCTCATATTAATTTTCTTTACACTCATAATTTCTAACGGAGATAACCAGTGCGGTACTTTGGGTTCTAATAGGTTTTTGTACCTATCCCATACTTCAATCAAAGGACCTCTGAAGATGTGGCTCTCAAAACCTTTATGGATTTTCTTTTTCTCATACCATAAATAAGCGTGCCACCCAAATCTGTTATCAAACCCCTCTAAATCTAACAATTCCTTATTTTCTAATTTTATCCAGTGTTTCAACCAGCAAAGGCAAGATGCCTCATAATATAATTTCAAGTCCGGCAGGGCAAAGTCTCGTCTTTCTTTTGCATCTGATAATAACTTAAACTATATGCTATCTTTAAAAAAATAATAAAAAAAAATAGATTTTTAACAATAAGGAGAAACATCACATTTCCAAACTAGAGGCTATAAAACACCAAAGTTGGAATTTCCACAATATTAGCATACATACTACTGTAACTGTTTAGGTGTTAAGCCAATATAACATACAAAATCATAAAAGAATGCAGCAAGCTAAACAAACTACAAAAAATATATACTACGTCATGAAACAAAAAGGAAGAAACAAAACCCAACTATGGTGCAAAATATTAAATAATGCTTTGAGATGGATTGAATTAATAAAAATAATTAAACTTTAATTCAAAGAGACGTTATGACAAAAGGATGATATAAAATAAAACTTGCCCTTTTTTCCATAGGTGAGCCACCAAAGAAGGGGGGTTAGGAGAGTTACATCAACTATACAATATAAGGAGCTGGTGCCAGAAGATTGCAATGTTCAGCTGTACTCATAAATCAACACAGGTTGCAGTGAAATTTCCTTTTTAAATTTATTCTCATGCAAGTCTCAATTTATTTGTCAAGATTTCCAATAGTCCAATCTGCCATTTTTATGCTATTTTACATGGTTTGCTGTTGATGGTTTTATCAGTTAATGTTTTATTGCTTGTTTTGTTGCTTTTTAAAAATACTTATGCATTTTAAACTTTATTATTCACATGTATATTAGCTGTTGGGTAATATACATACATTGTTAATAAATAAATAAATGAGTGCATTAAATCTTTTAAAACATAATCATACTATCTGAAGTAAAACAAAGACAAAAATGAATAAAAACACTGGTCACACATAAATAACAATTGGGGGAAATGGCTGCCTTGAAAATGATAGTATTGTCAAAAATACTATTGTATTTTTTAAATTTACCATTAGTTCACCCGAAATTTTTGATAATTGGATATTTATAGTTTTTATCTGGCAAAAGAAAAGACCCAGAGTAACTTTGAAGACTCTACATAACAATGAAGGAGAAAGGACTAGCTCTCCCATAAATTAGAAAACACTTTGAAGCAGCTATGCTGGCCTATTTAAAAATCAGATTTTACCCAAAAAGATTTTAAATACTGGACCAAATTAATGTTTTGACAAGTCTAAACAATACACTCTGGCATTGCTCACATTTTGATAAGGCTATAAGCCATGCATATCAGCCATGTTTAACACTTTGTATAATAAATACAAGCAAAAAAATAGCCCCAGGTTTAATCACCTCTAACTGCACTGTTTTATAATGCAAACATGGAGGAGGAAGAATTATTAGGAAATCTGTATTTATGGAAATCATGGTTTCACAGAACTAAGAAAATAATTTAAGGATGATAATTTATGACATATAATGAAATAATTGTTGAACTGCAAGAACATCCTTAATCCTTTCAATGTCTGCAGCTTAGAACTACTGCTCAAACTTTCAACCACAAACTATAGTTTTCTAAAAGGACTTGCTAATTTTAATATCCTGGTGTTGAAAGAATATCCAACACAGATCCTAAGTAAAATCTGTGACACCATCACAAACCTAATGTATTTACCCATCCAAATGAGAAAGAAGAATTAGGTCAGTAAATATGGATAAACTTAGTGCCACATAATAGTGTTAGTACAGTGGTACCTCTGGGTGCGAATGGGATCCGTTCCGGAGCCCTGTTCACATCCTGAAGCGAATCCAACCCACGTCTGCACGTGTTGCGATTCACCACTTCTGCGCATGTGCGTGACGTCATTTTGAGCGCCTGTGCATGTGTGAGCGGCAAAACCCGGAAGTAACGTGTTCCATTACTTCCAGTTCGCCGCGGAGCGCAACCCGAAAATGCTCAACCTGAAGCATATTTAACTCGAGGTATGACTGTACAGTGGTACCTTGGGTTACATATGCTTCAGGTTACATACGCTTCAGGTTACAGACTCCGCTAACCCAGAAATAGTACCTCAGGTTAAGAACATTGCTTCAGGATGAGAACATAAATCATGCAGTGGCGGCGCAGCAGCAGCAGGAGGCCCCATTAGCTAAAGTGGTGCTTCAGGTTAAGAACAGTTTCAGGTTAAGAACGGACCTCCGGAACGAATTAAGTTCTTAACCTGAGGTACCACTGTATAATAAAGATTCTGTGTGAGTGGACATCTGCATTGATAATTCCCCTTCCTCTCATCTCCACTGCAGCCTCCCCATCCACAATCTGCTGTAGAGGGTCACCCTGTCCATCTGGTCCCCCTCTCCCTAAATGAATGAAATTCCTTAATGGAAATGCACATTTCTTTACAAATCCTCCAGAAGTGTTACATCTTAGATCTGATGCAGCCTAAACCTATGCATGTTGATTAGAGAAGGAAGTCCCACTGAGTTCAGTGGGGCTTACTGCCAAGTAACTTCAGTACAGGATTATAGCCTTACTGTAGTTCTCCTTCCTTGTGAACACAGCCACTTCTTTCTACACAGAGACAGAGAGAGAAACTAACAGGAAAAGAAGGCAGAATGCCTGTGTTGTCTTCAGGTAGCTGTTTCAGAGAGGAAATTTCGGCAGGTGCAGCTTGTTTTGCAGGAATAAAGATAAAGCCACACCTGCCTAAATGTCCTCTCTTTAATTTTTTAAAGGGAACAGAGCCCTGTTCCTTTCGCCACCTGCTCACATTTTATCTGTTCAGGTAATATTTACCTGCAGCAAACAAGCCTTTTTCAAGATGGTAATCAAAGAGCACTGTTTATGGGGCTAAGGAAATGTGTGAAACCCACCTGTTTGACTTGCGGGTGTTTCTCTGCTTGCAAATTCTGCCCACAAGAGCACTAAGCCAGACATGAGGAAGTAACCCTTCTCTGCCCTTTTGGCAGAAGAATGAGGCTGAGCTGCCCTTGAGCACCTGAATGGAGTGTGTGCCTTGCCTTCAAGGGATATCAGAGGAGCAGATTTGGAACTTTCGTCAGTCTGCAAAGTACCTGTGGCAAAGAAGGCAGATACTTCCTAGGATGTCTAGTGTGAAACCATGAGATCAATCAGGAGGTGGTGTCCTAGGGGAACCAGGCTGCTTCTCATAGGCTTCTTGTTCCTTGTTCTCTCTTTTGCTGCCTACATTGGCTTTACTGAAAAATATCCATACAGGTAAGAGGAGATCCATCTCCTTTTCAAATGAACCTCATGTGTTGCTTCCTCTGATAAGCTTAGCTGGTCTTTCCTTATACTGAAATGCATAGTGTGTCATACTTACCCATGTAATCTCTCTTATGGACACGTAAAACTATTGCATAATATAAGTTAAGATAATATTTTCTCTGTCAGTGGCTCACTTTTATCTGCAGGGCCATAGCCAGCCATCCTTGCAAAGTCTTGACTGCTATGTTTCCAGGTAGGGCTTCAAATGAATTAAATCAGAAGTGTTGGCTTCATTATAACCAACAGCAGCTTTGATACGCCTTTCACATAATCTGTGTCTGTATCTATAAAAGGCTCACCTATCATCACACACAGGTTGAATGAGAACAGCTATTTGTAAACTGAAATACATCAACTCACTTATAATGACTACATTCCTGAAATAATGTCCAAAAGGGGGAGATTTATAGTGAGTTTATGCAGATATAAGAGCTCCACATATAATGGAAAATGAACTACTAATTCATTGAGTTAAATGACAAGAAGTCCCTCCCGCCCCCCAGATAAGAATTAAGGATATGCAGTGAACATGAGGTATCTAAAAATTTAAAGCAAACTACTTCTGCTGTAACTAATAGTAATTGGGGGTGGGGGAAATAGCTGTGCACCTTAATTTTTTCAGACTCTCAGGATTAAACTTATGTTGCATACCAATGCTTTAAAAAAACTGGCTGAGAAATACAAAAAAGGGTACATACCGGCTGCAGTAAAGCTCTTTTAGTTCTCACTTGGAAACACCCTTTAGCTCTCCCATAGTTAACCCATTTGTGAAGGGTGGCTGAAGAGAATTTTCTGTCCTATGTGGGAGAAGCCTCCTGCTGCTATGAGCACATGAAGACAAATAATGCTTGCTGCCTGGTGGTGGTTGTAGCCCTCAATGCTGCCAAGAAGTGCATGCTACTATTTGAGGTGTGCAGTTTTTCTGTTCCGTTTCCTAGGGTTCCTTCCTCTCCGTTCCCCTTGATTGAAGGGATAGCAAGGAAGCAGCACAATATTCTAGAGCACTGCTGACACTTCTTGCGTCTGTCTATAATGAAAGGACAGAACTAGGGATGTAAGAAGGCAGCAGTTTCCATTCCAATCCATATTCATCGCAGTCAGCACTGTTTCCATTCCACTGCAGCTCAGTTTCTACCAAATACGCCATTAGTGGTTTCACTGTCCTCTTTTTAACATAAATTAGATAGCTCTATTTTTATTGTAATTATATATGTATGTTTTTAATCAATATATTTTTATATTGTTTTAATTCTACTTGTTTTTTAATGGTTGCTTTTTCTTCTATGTTTTTAGCTGTTCTTATCTTATTGGTAAGCTGCCTTAAGTCCCTGTCAAGGGAAAAGGCGTGATATAAATAAATATTGAATAGTAATGATAAATTATATATCTATTTACATAACACAGAGCTGGATTCAACTATATGACTTTTAGGAGACATCTGAAGGCAGCCCTTTAGAGGGGAGTGTTCAATGTTTGAGGTTTTATTGTGCTTTGAATATCTTGTTGGGAGCTGCCAAGAGTGGCTGGGGCAACCCAGTCAGATGGGCTGCGTATAAATAATAAAATTATTCTTCTTATTATAAGTGCCTTTTTCTTTTAAAAAAAATATTTAGAGGTATTCTCACTTTGACTCAAGAAAATCACCATTTTTTAGTTCAAATCGGGGGAAATAAATACAGTAAATGGACAAAAGTACAAAGATTCACAAAATGTTTAGGGGTATATGTACCCCTGCGTCCCCCCAGAAAAAAGCACTGGTTATTATTAACTATTAACTAACCTTGTCTGCTAGCGGAAGCCAGCTTAAGGGCTCCTGTCAGTGCAATGGGGCTTTCCCCCTCTCTCCTCCCCCAAGTCTGCTCTGGAAGGTTAGGAGAACCTGAAGGACATTGTGCAGGGAGAGAAAAGGGGAAATCATTCCACCTGGAAAGAGGAAATGCTTGCGCTGTTGAAACAATTGCCTAGGCATCATTTGCAGATCACATTATTTAACAGTTTATTGAAAGAATGAAACTGAATTCTAAAATACGTTTTGACCTGGGTGTGGATTAAACAGCTCGATGACAAGGAGGGGGTAGCCTCTGTTTTTGCTGCAAGCAAAATAGTATGGGCAGTCTTAGGCCCATACTGGGGCTCTCCAGCTCTCCAGATGCTTGGGAGTACAAATCCCATCATTTGTGACCATGGGTCATGCTGGCCTTGATTATTGCATTTATTTACACCCTGCCTTTTTCCCTGATGGGACTCATGGTGGCTTACAGATAAAAAATAGAACCACTAAATACATAGGGGGAAACCCATCATTTTTTAAAAAAATGAACACTGATAGATTAAAACTATATACATATATAAAATCTTATGAAAAACCGCACAAATAATCACAATAAAATCAGAACAGCACCATCCCTTTCATTAAAAGCAGCCGGTTCCCCAAAGCCTGTTGGAAGAGGAAAGATGTATTCACCTGCCAGCAGATGGGCAACGAGGGCAAACATGCGCCAACCTTCACCTACCACAGATGCACAGTAACTAATTTAGAAGAAAATCCACAGCTATTGCCAATAATTGGCAGCCATCTTGTGACTTCTGACAACTCAGAATTGTGAATGCAAACATGAACAAAGGAAACAGCCTTGAAAGGGAGAAGAGCAATAAAACTTTAAAAATGAAGGGAGGAAGGTGTTTAGGTTGGTCAATGTAAATAAGTGATCAAAGTGTTTGGAGGGGCCCACCTCTGTCCCACCCCCTGCTGCCCTCTTGCCTCTTAGTGCCCCCTGGGTAATCCCATTGCCCCCCAGGCCACCTTGGGAACCACTGAGCTAAAGGGTAAGTACTGCAATTCTCACATGCTTTTGCTAACAAGTGGCCCCAATGTGGGGCATGGGGTTGAAAAACTTCCACTTGCGTGGTTTCATGGGATAGTTGGGTGTGAGCAAGTGAGAGGTGATCAACTGATAATTAACTGACTGGCCTGGCAACCCTATTGTTGTTTCAAAACTGTACTTTCAACCTAAAGCTTTAATCATTACCAGATGTCCAGCACAGTTTAAATCAATAAATCATTCTTTGTGGAGAGGGTTCAAGCCTGTCACTTTTGGAGTACAAGCCATTCCTCCTTTTAATTGCATACCTACAATTATTTACAATGGTATCCCGACTTTCAGGCTGCTGGACTTGGCAGCCATCTGGTGCTCGATCTGTTTGCAGAAGGGCTGTGCATACAATTGCATTTACTCAGGCGTGTCCGAGATTTAATTTAGGGTCAGAGTTGTGCATGAGCTTAGACCTTGTGCTGCACATATCAAAAGACAGAGTAACCTTTAAAGTTTATTGAAAAGAGGCGGAAGATAACGCAGAAATGCAAGGCCTCTATATAAATCAAGGGTTGCTCAAGCAGTACATCTGTGGTGGGTAAAGTTACCATGGGGCATGATAATAGTTCTCTCTTCTGTGCTGGTCCTTGTAGTCTAGAAGTTATTAGAACAGTGTGTTCTAAAGTTCTAAAGTTCCCTTTAGAAGGGATCCTAGTTCCGACTTAGAACTCCAGTCTCCTCCGAAAGTTCGTGTGGAAGGAAGCTTAATGGTCACTTCCCTAGAAAGGGTTATTCAGAGCCAGGTGGCATGTTGCAGCCCCATGAAGAAACCATAACAAGCGCCACCACTTGCCATTTATATACAGTGGTACCTCGGGTTAAGTACTTAATTCGTGCCAGTGGTCCGTTTCTTAACCTGAAACTGTTCTTCACCTGAAGCACCACTTTAGCTAATGGGGCCTCCCAGTGAAGGGAGAGGGAAGGGTTGCTTTCTATATGCTTTCTATACCTTGTACCTTGTACCTAAGAAGGATCTTCTATATTTTCTGTCTAAGTCAATTTCTTAGCTAGAAATAATTTCACCTGCAAAAAGAAGGCCCCTCGAAGGAATGCAAGATAAGACAGAGGCTCGAAATAGCCAGAATAGCCTCGCTTTCTTACCTTAGGAATGCAAGATAAAAAAGGACACATACGGGGAGACGGGAGGAGGAGACGGGAGGATGCAGGACGCTTAGAAAGACACTATAGGGAACAATAGGGAGGGCTGTTTAGAGGGCTATAGACATGCTAAAAATAAGTTGAAAACTTTCCAGTTGATTGGGGAGGAGGGAGAGAGCCCACTGAAGGTATAAGAAAATCTGCAGAGGGGTATTTTGGGGGCAGTCAGTTTTTCCAGAATTTATTCTGCTGGCTGTCTCCTGTGCACAGAAAATAAAACTGCTTTCCTCCAAAGAAGGATCTTTCCTGGAGTTTTCTTTTACTCTCTCTCTGGATCTGAGGACGCGGGCCAACGATTCCCTGGCATGGACTAGGCTCAGCCTACATCTTGGTTCCCTGACCGGGAATCTGCCCCACCTCAGAGGGCTGGAGAGAGCCAGGCTCGACCTGGTGGGCAGCTCGGATCGGTGATTGCAGGCTCCACGCGCGCACCTGCCAATTTGTGGGGGGAACCAGCCACACCGCTCCGGAGCAAGGACCCAGGTCGAGGGAGGAAAGAGGACGGCGCCGAGGGGACAGGTCCGCAGCGGAAAAGGTAAGCTCCACAGGGTATAGGTGGGAGCAAGCTCCACAAGGATAGGTGTGAGCAAAAAGAGAGCCTGATCAGCTCCGCCAGCAGGGTAGAAGAAGTGCCACTGGTTGTTGGTTTTGTGCCCAGAAAAAGCAGCAAAGGGTGCTGCTAGGGCCCCGGTCGAAGTCTAAGCGCTGCCGGTTATGGTTGGTTGTTGGTTTTGTGCCCAGAAAAAGCAGCAAAGGGTGCTGCTAGGGCCCCGGTCGAAGTCTAAGCGCTGCCGGTTATGGTTGGTTGTTGGTTTTGTGCCCAGAAGAAGCAGTAAAAAAAGGTGCTCTTGGGCCCCGGTCGAAGTTGTGAAGCACTGCCGGTTGTGATTTTGGTTTTGGGGGGAAAAAAGGGGTTGGGGGAGGTGCATGGGTTTTTCTGAATGTGCGTGTGGGGACACTCCAGTGAATGTTTTGAGTGTGTGAGACGTTGAAAGCAACGTCTGGCCTGTGACTGAGTGAAAAAATAACGTTAGGAGGAGGGAGTGTCCCAGTATCCCAAGTGTCCAAGTGTTCCAGGGTCATGGAGAAAAAGCAGTAAAACAACTCCCATGACCCCCCTGCAATGCTTTCCTGAACAAATTTGCTGGAATTTGCTGCCAAGGAGTGTGGTGGAGTCTCCTACTTTGGAGGTCTTTAAGCAGAGGCTTGACAACCATATGTCAGGAGTGCTCTGATGGTGTTTCCTGCTTGGCAGGGGGTTGGACTCGATGACCCTTGTGGTCTCTTCCAACTCTATGATTCTATGATTCTATAAAATTGAAAAGATGCCACGAAGGGAGAAGATTGGGGATTTTAAAAACCTGATGAAAAAAATAGACTCCAACACTTATGTGGAGTTCCTGACCGTCTCCCATGGCTCAAGAAAAGTAGAACTGTGATTACCTGTGCTATGCCAAACTGTGCCCAGTATGGCAGCAAGTACAAGTTAAAAAGCCAGCAGTTTTGCCAGTCCCAGAAGAGAAGTCCCAGAAGAAAAGGAGGAAGGAATAATTAGCCCCCCTCCACCCTATGCAGCAACTGCACCAGGGCTAAATGAGGTTTCCCCTACCCAACCCCCAAGAAAAGAGACTGAGGGAGAAAAGAAAGAGAAGAGGAAAGTGAAGAAGAAGGTGGTATAGAGAATGAAGAATTCAGAAGGTGAAGTGGACAAGCAGTCCAAAAGAGTGTTTCAGTATGTAGAACCATGTGGCTTCTTGAGTTCTAGAAGCAGCACAATGCAAGGATGTGAACTGGCAGAAAGAAACAGAAGGGAAGGCTTTGAGAGCCGCATAGGACAGAACTGTTAAAAAAAAAAAAAAAAAAAAAAGGACAATTAAACCCGAGGGATCAAAGAACCCTGGGATTACAATACTGACCATTGAGAAAATCTGCAAGATAAATGCCCTCAGGGCAGCAGACAATACTAATAGTTGCAATTGAGGCAGCTAAAACTCCACTTTGATGGCCCCACTCCACTGAGTGTATGACCCCCTGGAGTCATCCGATGCCCAGGACCACAGACCTCCAAGCACCTTAAATCAGAATCCTTCTTTCGAAGAGGACCTGGCCAAAATAATTAGGGGTTTGTCTTCAAACAGCCAAAAAGCCAAAAATGCAATCTCAGAGTGAGCGAGGGTGTCCACGGGAGGGGCAGAGAATGCCTAGGGAAAAAGCCAGTGCGCCATCTGCAGGCAAGAGGGTCACTGGAAAATGGAATGCCCAAAGGCCCCACGCCCGACACACCCCACTCCCCACAGGGTGGGAACAGTAACCAAAGTTCCGATGCCTATGTACCCAGCCATGAGCCTCAGCGCTACAGCCACAAGCCCAGCTCTGAACTCCAGAAAAAATCAAGGCAGAGGGCAAGAACAGGGATCTGTGCAGGGATACCCCATGGCCTGAACCCCACCTCTCCAGTCCTGAGAGACGAAAAAAAAAAAAAAAAAAACTTACTAGGATAAACCAGGCCCAACAAACGCAGGTTCCCAGAAGCTGCCTGGCCCTGGTCCAACAATGGTTGCTCGGCACACAGAATGAGGTTTCTGAAAATGATTTGCTCAAAGACTGTTGCAGAAGCAAGTGAACTAACTGTTTCTCATTCATGCAAGTAACAGGACATCAGCTTTTTTTTTTTTTTTTTTTTCTCCTTGTGCCAGGCGCTTGGAGGCAGCTTCAGAGCGTTATCTCTTGGCAGCTATTCCAAGAAGGACACTGCTGCATTCAGCCAACTACCCTGAACCTCACACTTTCTGGATTTACAGTTCAGCCACATAAACCCAGAAGGCCAAGAGTTAACCACCCCCCTGCCCCAAAGTACTAACCTGGAAAAGTGACTTTCTTAAAAAGCAAGTGAATACTTTTTGTAAACTTTGTCAAGTTTTTCTTTTAAGGTGCAATTTTACTCTGAAAGGAGCTGCGGCATAGGAATTGATACTTTGAGGAATTTGAAACTTTGCCAGAAAGCAAGGAGTGCATTGCTCTTTCTACAGACACTGGCAAATGAACTGCAATTTGCAACATGGCTTAGAGTTCTGAAGCCCGAACACACATGAGAATGCAAGGAACAGAGGAGGCCCCTGAAGCCTACTTAAAGAGGCTGAAGGAAGCCTACCACCAGTATATCCCTGTGGACCCAGATGAGGCTGCCAATGCCCCTATCATAAAAACTGCCTTTGTAGCCCAAGCGGCGCCCGATATCCACCAAAAAAATTGAAGGTTTTTTTTTTTATGGGCCACACCCTTGAATGGATGCTGGAATTAGCCCAGACCATTTATAATTAGAGGGAAAAAGAGACCCAGAAGAAAAAGAAGACGTACCAGGCAAAGAAGTTGATGGCCCTGAAGACGGGAAGTCCACCGTTAGGAGAAGAAGAGGAGGGCGAGGCCACTTAGGAAAGAATCAGTGTGCCATCTGCCGAAAGGCACCTATTTCTTCCCCCAGGCTAAAATGAGGAAATGTCAGATGCTGCGTTAGAAATTCCAAGTCACCACAGCCCTCAACCCAGCTACCCTATTACCGGTAGGAGAAGGTGAGGAGCCCACGCATGACTGCATTGAAGTAATGGACGAAGTATATTCCAGCAGGCCTGATCTCAAAGACGAGGCAAACGAGGCTGGGCAGCGGAAGGCAGGCTATGCAGTGGTAGCCCTGGAAGACCAGGTGATCGAAGCAAAGTCACTCCCACCTGGAACATCGGCCCAGCTGGCAGAGCTAACTGCGCTTACCAGAGCCCTGAGCCTGGCAAAGGGACAGAAGATAAACATTTATACAGATTCTAAGTATGCATTCCTGACTTTACATGCCCATGGAGCCTTATGGAAAGAAAGAGGTTTGCTTACCTCCAGAGGAAACCAGGTGACCCACCCACGAGCTTTATTGAACCTTCTGGATGCTGTATGGGAACCCGAGGCAGTGGCAGTTGTCCATTGTTATGGACACAAAATTGGACCAGGGGAAGTGGCCAGAGGAAGCCGATTGGCAGACAGAGTAGCCAAGGAAGCAGCCCGAGAACTGGCCCCAGCCCCGATCATTGGAGCACTAATCCCAGAAGAGATTTTAAGCACCGTTGACAAGCCGGCCTACACAAAGCAGGAAAGGGACACTGCAGATGCCCAGGAGTTGACATTGTCCAAAGAAGGATGGTACCTCACCCCTGATGACAGGATATGGATTCCAGAGTCCCTGCCCCGGCAGATAACTCAGAGATACCATGAGTCAACCCACATGGGGCCAGATGCCACAACCAAGCAGCTGAAGAAGTATGTCTATATAGCCAACCTTTATCAACTGGCAGCCCAGATTTCCAGGAAATGCCTGCTATGCCAAAAGAATAATCCCAGAACTCACTCCAGACGATGTGGAACCACGTTACACCCTTGATGAACAGCAGTGGACCAGCCAAGAAGGAGCAACGCTCCAGGAAGGACCAGACAGCCGTGTTTTTGTGCCCCAACATCTGGCCAGCACAATTGTAAAGAATTACCACGAGTCCACCCATTTGGGAGGCCCAGCTGCTAAAGCACACCTTGGGAGAATATTCTATATCCCAAAATGTGCCCTATGCGCCAACCAAGAGACTGAGAACTATCACCCTTTGAACTTCTATATGGCAGGCCAACCCCTTTCGTCCGAGACATCCCCGCCAGTTTGGGGCAGATGGGAGATCACATCACCCAAGAACAAGTGCAATCCCTCTGTTTGTTGTGTGTGTTTGCTTCCTTTCCAGGTGTTCCCTCGAGCGTACGCCTGCAGTCCCGCGGCAGTCTCGCTGAGCCGGTTCACCAGTTCCTCTGGGTGACAGCGTCTGGCGACCCCCTCATCCCCAACTGCGGTGAAAGTAGTCGAGGTGATCCCCTGGGTACATCACACGCATCTAAAGAAGGGTGTCTGGACTTGCAAGAGAAATCCTGCTGACCCTCTCAAGTTGATCATCACCTTGTGTCTGACGCTACCAGGGAAAAAGCGTTAGGCCACGGGCAACGAGATCCTGCGACTAATCATCACATGGACAGTTACAAAGACTTTCTCTTTTCTCTCTTATTTTCTTTATTGACTTGCTCTATGTCTTATTGCCCTGACCCTACCGAACCATACCAACCCTATTGGCCTGCTGACCTCTGCTACGACTGGTTCGTTTTGCCGGTGGTAAGAGATGGCGTGCTCTTTGGCTATTGGAAACTGGGGTTTGATGAGATTGCCGTATTGAGACACCCCACTGCCCCGTTGTGGCTCCTCCCCCACACCACTGTCCAGCACGCGTGGATAGTGCTCATACGGGAAGTTGCAGAGACGATCGAAATCTATCAAGTTCTGGACCGCTCTTGCTGTTGTGGGAGGGTAGTCAACTGTTATCTGGGAGGTAGAGCACTGTACCAACCTCATTTGATAGACCAGGTCCTATTCTTAATCCAGGTGATAGATGGGACGGAACCTATCTTAATGCAAGTATTGCAGGGGTGGGAGCCTTAACCAGGTGTGCATTGAAATTGCTAAACAAGTGCCAGTAAGAATTGCCACCCCAGGATTTCAGCTTCCATTTGCTCTGGTCACTAGGGAGGCAGCACGAGAGTTCAATCCACCCAACAGGGTTAGTAGAAAAATTGACCCACATAGTGGGAGCATCAGCTCACCGGTAGGCTCTCACCCTTGAGGAAGTTCACCACAATGTTAAATCTCTCCAATTGTTGGCTGTGTATGCACATACCACCTTATGCTAAACGGCCAGGTTTGATGCTACATAGAATTCCCATTGGTAACATCTTCAACATAGAGAGGAGTTTGTGCATTAGTTCATTACCACATGGAAACAATGATAGCTGAAAACCCGCTAAAAACTACAGAAGGTGTTCCATGGAATTGGTTATATTCTTGGTTGCCCGATGGTGGATGGATGGGGAGAATATTTACTATGGTGATAGGCCCAATAATGCTTCTATTGCTTTTCTGCTTCTGTATGCCCTGCTTGATGCAATGTATGCAAAATATGATGGAGAACATGATGTCTCGCATGATGGGACCTCGCGTGCTTGCTTTCATAAGAGATTATAGACCCCTACCCCAGAACGAACCTAAGTATTAGGTTGTTCATAAGAAGAGGAGGGAGTGAAGGGAGAGGGAAGGGTTGCTTTCTATATGCTTTCTATACCTTGTACCTTGTACCTAAGAAGGATCTTCTATATTTTCTGTCTAAGTCAATTTCTTAGCTAGAAATAATTTCACCTGCAAAAAGAAGGCCCCTCGAAGGAATGCAAGATAAGACAGAGGCTCGAAATAGCCAGAATAGCCTCGCTTTCTTACCTTAGGAATGCAAGATAAAAAAGGACACATACGGGGAGACGGGAGGAGGAGACGGGAGGATGCAGGACGCTTAGAAAGACACTATAGGGAACAATAGGGAGGGCTGTTTAGAGGGCTATAGACATGCTAAAAATAAGTTGAAAACTTTCCAGTTGATTGGGGAGGAGGGAGAGAGCCCACTGAAGGTATAAGAAAATCTGCAGAGGGGTATTTTGGGGGCAGTCAGTTTTTCCAGAATTTATTCTGCTGGCTGTCTCCTGTGCACAGAAAATAAAACTGCTTTCCTCCAAAGAAGGATCTTTCCTGGAGTTTTCTTTTACTCTCTCTCTGGATCTGAGGACGCGGGCCAACGATTCCCTGGCATGGACTAGGCTCAGCCTACACCGCTGCCGCCGCGCCGCCGAAGCACAATTTCTGTTCTTATCCTGAAGCAAAGTTCTTAACCTGAGGTAATATTTCTGGGTTAGCAGAGTCTGTAACCTGAAGCGTATGTAACCCGAGGTACTACTGTACTCCAAATTGTGCCACCGGGTAGAGAAAGTTATTGGGGTGAACGGTGTTCGCACTGAATGGAGCCACTGAGAGGCAGGAGCATTCTTCAATTGCTTACATAATTTTTTGGGAAGGAAGGGGGCGTGATTTAACATTAAGAACACTTTATACTCTCAACAAAATGAAATAAATAACAAAAACGAATTCTTGAGCTTCAAGAGGCATACTGTATTGCCAAGAGGGAAGGGACAACTGAAGCGAGGGATCCGGCAGTCAGTCTCAAAACTGTCTTCCTTGTAGCTGTAGGTGGGCAAGGTGACATGGTGGAGGGTGCCTGTTCTCAGCATCAGAGAGTTCTATCAAACAGTTCTGTTAAATCTCTGCTTCTCTTTCTCCCAACCTTCTCAAACAAAAAGCAAAAACTGCCATGAGATATCATCAAGGCCTCATTCTTACAGAAATGTCATGGAGATACAGATATGTGACAAATGCCCGTGTGATTGTGGTTCAGAGGGAGTTCAGTAATTCTCAGTGACAGAAAGTTTCCCAAGAATAGCCAGCACCACAGCCCCATTAACCAAAGACCAGCAGTATTTTACTTGTGCTTTGCTGAATGACGTGGGCACATTGTGTGCCCTGGCTCTTTTTCAGAGCCCCAGCAATTGGGAGATGATTGATGCACAGAAGCATTATTTTGTTTGGGGATGGAATTTTACTTACTTATTTTTTAAACATCCCTCTGGCAATGTGCTATGATGGATTATCTTCTGGCTAGCTGCCGCTCTGCAGATTTGTGCCAGCACAACAAACAGTTCCAGCCGCATGTAACCTGTGCGATTGCATGCAGTAAAGGCAGTGGGGACTGTCTTACAAACATTCAGGACTCCAGCAGATAAGTGCTTGCACCCTTTTTTTTGGTGGGGGGATCTCCTCACCTTGTGCTAGTACACGCCTCACACTCCCCAAGAATTGCACATATGTGTGAATACAGCCACACCTGGGTAAATGAATTTATCTCGCCTTCAGCACCAGCAGAGATACTGGTGCAAGGTGAAAGCATCTTTATTGGCTTGGCTAAGAGATGCAGTTACCAGTCCATTAGATGATATTCCCAGCTGTTTCAAGACATTAGCACAGAGCTTTCCAAACTCTGCGTTGTGACACGTTAGTGTGTTGGCTGCAGTGCGTAGGTGTGTTGCACAAACACTCCCTACACTCCTCCTGGGGCTGGAAAGGGGCTAGTTTAATCTCTGGTTTGCTAGTAGAATGGAATTACTGTGTTGTGAAATGATGCATGTCCAAAAAGTGTGTCACCAACATGGAAAGTTTGGAAAGCGCTGCATTAGCAGGACACAAAGAGCCGAGAGCAGTGATATTATTACTTTGCAGCAAGTCCTTTCCCGAAAGGATTATTCCTTTAACCCCATACTCTTAATGCATTAAACAAGTTGTGCTGCAGCCATGTTGCTTCCATACACAGAATATGGGTTGTTGTTTTCTCAGGAAGCCTGGTAAATAACCGCGTATTGTCAAGGTTGCATTCCTGCCATGGGTTGTATTCGGAACTGCCTTTGAAAACACTTCAGAAGCTTCCGTTAGGGCAGGATACATTTGCCAAAATGTTGGTGTCTCCCAGCTTGTTCAGATCACTTCTTGTTGCATAGGTTAAAAAGATCTGTGCTGGTCGCCCGGTTGTTTCTGAGCAGAGTCCAAGTGCTGTTACTTACCTAGAACCTTTAAACTAGGCATAAACAACTTTTTCTTCTTCTCAAGGGCTGTATTCCCTTGGGATTGATCTGTTAAGGGCCACACATGCTATGTGTGTGTGTTGTGGGGAAAGGTAGACTAATTTCATGGGAGCCAGACTCCCAGCTCCCACCATGCTGCCTAATAATAATAATAATTTATTATTTATACCCCACCCATCTGGCTGGGTTTCCCCTGCTGCTCTGGGCAGCTTCCAGCAGAATATTAAAATACAATGATTCTAGATCCTTATTTCAACATCTGGCTGCAATTGTGGATGGCATGAGAGAAAACCAGCTGATAAGAAGAAGAAAATATAAAAATGCAATGTCATTTGAAATGGGAATGTTTAAATGGCTAGATGTGATTCCCAGAGAGGAAAAATGCTCAGTAGAGAAGGGAATGGCTAGAACAATCTACACAAGCCCTACGAAGCCAGAATTGCTGTGTCACATGGGTCATCCTATTTGGGGAAACTGTGCGGCTGTTCCGCTGTGGCGTGGGTTTTTTGTGTGTGGTTATTTTTAAGATTACATTTCTGAGCTCTGAAAAAAGAAAGAAGATGAACACAGACAACATGGGAGGAGCTTGATTTGTTCGCAATGACATGCAGGTGGCTCATTGCTATTCCACAGTAAATGCCCAGTTTGGAAGCAGTCTACATGGAAAGAGGGGGGGAATACAGTACTGTTAAAAGCCAAGGGGAGGGGGGATAAGGAAGAAACAGAACAGGAAGGAAGGGAACCTGATGGCATGGAAGATTGGGACAGCTGCAAGGCCTGGTGGGGGCTGCAGGTTGCTCATCTGTGCCCTACATGGATTGAGACCCAAGTATTCCTGTGTCTGCCTACTCTCATATTCATCTTGCTGTGATATAAAGTTATGCCTTCTTCTAGTGCAAACTCCTTCAGGCTGCCAACTAGGGAGAGGGTGTTCTCCCCAAAAAGACTCCTTTGGCTGGCACCCACGTCACAGTCATCATGGTGCCAGGCAAAGGTTCATTTATTTACCCAGGCATTTTGTGGTTTATCTGTGCACTCTTGGCTTTATGTCTGCGTTTATAGTTTTATTGGAGCTGTATTTCATTTCTGAAACAAAAATGTATTTCATTGGCTTTCAACAGTAACAAAAGAAACATAACATGAAAAAACAACACCCCATGAAGTACATATTATTGGGATGCTAGTTACAAAAGGAACAGTAAGGAGCAGGTATAATAGGTTCACGGATTGCTCTCCATAGAGATGTGTGTGTTGTAGCAAGTTGCAATAACTGCCGAATTATGAACTTTTAACATGTTTATCTGGAATCTTGTTTTTTATGAAGGGTGATATATAAATCTTTTAAATTTAAATCACTATCATGACCAATATAGCCGCCTTGCATGTTATCAGCCTTCCACAAAACCAAACCTATAATGCTATGTTAACAAGGCTATGCACCCACTACTGTTTATCTTGACTCCAGTGTGCTTCCACTGCTGGTGTTTGAAGATGAGTACACACAACGTTGGGGATGCAGGTGGCGCTGTGGGTTAAACCACAGAGCCTAGGACTTACCAATCAGAAGGTCGGCGGTTCAAATCCGCGCAATGGGGTGAGCTCCCATTGCTCAGTCCCTGCTCCTGCCAACCTAGCAGTTCGAAAGCACGTCAAGTGCAAATAGATAAATAGGTACCGCTCCGGTGTTTCGGTGTGCTGCTCTGGTTCACCAGAAGCGGCTTAGTCATGCTGGCTACATGACCCAGAAGTTGTACACCGGCTCCCTTGGCCAATAAAACGAGATAAGCTGCGCAACCCCAGAGTTGGTCACGACTGGACCTAATGGTCAGGGGTCCCTTTACCTTTACCTTACACAAAATGTTAGTCACAATCCATCTGTATCCTATAGTTTCTTGAGAAACACTCCAGTTGGATGTGTTTTCCCTCAAAGCAGTTTTTGTCTGATTTGAAAATGCAAATCTGAGGTGTGTACAGTCTTTGCACATGCACATGCACTGATGACAGCACATTCGCAGGCGAAAGTTTCTTTGAACAAAAGTTTGGCAGGGGGCGCTACAGGGTGGGGAAACAAATCTGGTATTGCATATTTGGAGAAAACATCCCTACTCGCGCAGTTGTGTAGAACAATGTATAAATGTGATTTGAAATGATCTCACTGCGGTTTATGCCGCCAATGTGTACATAGCCCAAGTGTATTTATTCACTTGGCTTTTTTGTCTGAATGTGTTAAAACCCAGCCTCAGGGAGGGCTTACTTGTTATTTGTTTAAATCCATAGAATCTTCCTGTCACCTTTCTACAAATCCAAATATCGGCAGTCCGCTCCTTGGCATCACAGGTGCCTTGGGGGAGAATTAATTATAATGGCTTATTAAAGGTTGTAAACAAAGGGTAGAGAGTTCAAATGTTGCTGGGGTCTCCATAACACTGCTTCCATGATATTGCCAAGTGTAAGCAACTGTCTAGTACACTTCATACAAGTGGAACACAGTGTATAATTTGTATAGTTATCTATTGCAGTAACTATCTCTTTTTAAAACTAACTTTCAGCCAGTTTCCTTACTTCCGCCGTGCTGGAAGCATGCCGCAAATAGACACCCGGCCCGCTACCCCAGAAGTGATGACTGCCAACAGGGAGACACCAAGGCCTCTCAGTATAATACTTGGCCCAAGTAGCTCCCCATTGGAGCAAGATGCTGTTAAGAGATTGGCAAATGGTGGCAACACTGTGGACATCCGAGAGAAGCATGTGGAGGCCACCAGCCCATCAGATTCGACTGAGAAGCAAGCCAAGGAGAGAGGTGCGATAGCAGCCAATCCAAAACAAGTTGTGGAGAAACTAAGGCCCACAGCCAATGAGAATCAAGCTAAACACAAGACTGTGACAACTGCAGCTGGTCAAAACCGTGCTGGAGGTCTGAATGCAACCCCCACGGTGTATAAGAAAAAAAGTGAGAAGCATGTGACATCAACATCCAGTCCAAAGGAAGAGAAAAGTAAGTCAGAACACAAAGGAAATGAACAAGCTGAGGCTAAATATGAAGCGCCAGCATCCAATCGAAAGCTGGATGAGGAAAGAGGTGCAAAAACAGCATCCAATCAAAATGCCACACCACGACCCACTGCAAGCCACACCAAGGGGAAAGTTTCCAGAGAAATGGACATAGCTAAAAAGAACCAGAGTTTAGTTGATTCTCTTTCTGTTGTCGCAGATCACAACGTCTCTATCCCTAGGCCAGGGGCTCAACAAGTCACACATCCAGTACCTGCACCGACCCCCAAGAAAAGGCTTAAAGCATCTGACTTCAAATCTGAGCCCCATTGGGACTTTGATGACCAGTATCTCCTGGACAATTCAACACCAGCATCATCAGTGAGTTGATATAGCGTGACCTGGCCCTAAATGTCCTACAGATACCTTCATTTCATTGTTACACATACAGAATAATACAGAAGTATAGACCTGGCCTGGGCCATTTCAGTTCTCTATAGTCTGGGGCGTAATCAAACAAAAGAGTAGAAGCTGACTCTGCTAGGTGACATTCTCACCTGTTCTCTTCCCACTCTTCTAATCTTGGCTGTAAACTTTTTTGGCATGAGGGTTCCTCCTAGGTTCCTACAGTGTTTTAAACACCTGTTCTGGTTTGAGTTGATGAATATAAATTAATGCACTTTAGACTGCTTATGGTGGCTTGGATTATTGTTCCTACAAAATAAGGTAAATAAATAAATCCATGGGCACAGAGAATTGGCATGAGAAGGGAACGGAAAGTCAAGGTTCCTTCTCTAGTCTAGTTTTCTATACGAAGGAAGGGTATTTTTTTAGTACAGAGGACCACTTAACATCAGCCTGTATCTGCAATCTCTGACAGGTTTAGCAGCCCAGTGAGATGGTCTAAAACTCATGTTGACTGTATACACACCACTCATTTGCAACATATTTATTTTCCCCCTTGCCCAATAATCCTGGGAGTTGTAGTATAGCCCTCACCGAGCTACAGTTCCTAAGATTCGGGGTGTGGATGTGTGCATGCACTCAATGCATGGTGTGTACACAAAAATCATGGTGTGTACACAAAAATCAGATAATAGCAGCTCCCTTTGACTGAGACTGTCCAACAGGATTTTGCTAACGTAACTAACAGGATGTGGTTACCGTTATCAGTGTCAGTTAATATGGTTCTCTAAATATAGTCTCTCAAATAAACACCTCCTGACTTCATTCACCCTTTTTTGTGTATTTTGAGAGCTGCCCTGATTCTCTGCGGGTCAAGGCTGCCAAGTCTGATTGGCTGAAGGATCTCTTCCTGCCCAACCTCACTCTTTTCATGGACAAGACTCACTTCAGTGACAGTGAATGGGAGCGTCTAGACCATTTTGGCCCACCCTATGGCTTCATGGAGCTGAATTACTCATGTGAGTAACTCTTTGAAGGGGATGACAGAAAGAACCAAGGGTCAAGGGTTCTTCTCTCTGGGACAAGTGCTCACAGGTCTTTCATTGAGAAGGCCAACCCTCTTTCTAATTCCCCAGATGAGAACCTGCTCCATGTCCCCCTGTCATGTGATCTAGGAACAGTCACCATTTCGAGAATTGTGAGGACTTTTGCAGAAACCCAGGTTTAGGGCAAACCTGTTCACTCAGATTTACTGTAAGTCTTACTGTAAAGAACGCAGCAAAACAACATGGGAGGCAGCAGTTATGGGTTACCGGTCTCTGCAGCCACAGCAGGCGCTGTGATTCTCCAGTGGTTAAACTTCACCCCTGGACGCACACTCCATTGTCTATCGAGACAGATGTAAAGAAGCAGGGATTATTTTGCTACAAGGTAGATAGTATCCTCAAATAGAAGCATTTCCCACCTTCAGGACGCTGGTAGCTTGTAAGTTATTTAGATGATGATGATGAACCAAGAGAGGACATTATTGGATTTTTCACTTCAAGTGCCAAAATGCCTTGAGGTAGCCTTAACAGAAATTGATTGACCAAATGCGAAAGGAAGCATGGTTCCTGCGTCTTCGATGTTTGGGTAGAGGAGGGGAAGTGTAAGTGCACCATGCTGGAATTCCCTCTTGTGCCGAGCTCTTAAAGATGCAGGAGACTCGACTTCCGGTTGGCTCGCCCGATTATGGCGGACAGGAGTTCTTTCGCGGAAAGGGCACCGGCGCTTTGAAAACAGGGGAGAGCCGCTAGAGTGCAGCGGCACCCTGAAAAACCCTCAGATCGAGTATTCTGAGGACCTGGAGTTCCTGCGGGTGCCGGGAACAACTCCCCCGCTCCCCGGTAAGCTCTAAAAAGAGCGCCGAGTGCGAGCGGGGTTGGAGACGGTGGCACTGGGGAATCAATTCGCATCCTTAAAGATGTAGGAGACTCCCCCCCCCGCCATGTCCTCTTTGGGTCTGGCCTCCCTTAGCAGAAGGTGCCTATGCACTCCAGGTGTGCTTGCGCATTTGGTAAATGAGTGTGGTGAGGAGCATCTTGAGCATCAGTGCAAATGCATCCTTAAAGTAGAAGGCTGTAGAACAGGGTTTCCCAAACTTGGGTCTCCAGCTGCTGTTAGAGTACAACTCCCATAATCCCTAGTGAGCCAGTCCAGTGGTCAAGGGTGATGGGAATTGTAGTCAAAAACAGCTGGAAACCCAAGTTTGGAAAGCACTGTTATAAAAGGAGACTCCTTCATTGGAAGGGGCTTTTCAGCAGGGCTGGAGGACCTCTGGGCTGCAGAACTAATTAGGCCTGGCACAGGCCCCAATTTGGCCACCGGGCTGCGTCCTCCCAAAAGTCATGCTCACCTGCTGTCATATGTGATGACAGCATAGAGAGAGCAAACCAGCTGGGATCAGCTGCACTTCTGGATTCCCTGTGGGGGACTCCAGCAGAAAGCAGAGAAGAAAGTGAAGCTTTAAGTTAGCACCCAGCTGCTGACAGACACTGACGTCAAGCCAGGGGAAGTCCTTTGCCAGGCAATCCCAGCTCCAAGTCAGTGCCTGTCAGCTGACAGGCATAGGGGTGTCAGGTGGTTGACGGGTGAGCAGACACCTGCTGAAATTGCCTCCTGAGGGTGGGAGAACCCAATATATTTACTTAAAAGTATTAAGATTGTCAGGAAGTCTTTCAGGAAGCATTCCAGATAAAGACCAGGGTGAAGAAAGCTTATAATAGGGATCTCCTTTTAGATAAAATTTATGCCAACGTTTACCCAACTGCGGTAAAAAAACGTAGAAAAAGTTCGGTTTGGCACACACTATTACTCAGCTATATTAAATGGAACCAAAAACAGAGATGCTTCAGAAGTTTGAAAGCTATGTGAACCTCCGTTTGTAAACTGAGCCTGCACAGTTTGTGCTATTGCACATTGGGTATATCAAAAAGCTTGCAGGATTTTTTATTGTTTGAAAAGGAGTGTAGTGGGCATTGAAATGGGGGGGGGGGAGAGAGAGAGAGCAAGGAATCTAAATGTGCACTAGGCACGCCCTCCCTGCATACAGATAGCAACAATTCAGCAACTGCCCCGCTGTCTTCTGCAGGTATGGACTTCTTACAAAGCGATGACTACAAAAGTGAAAATGGCAGCGTTTCAGAGGCCAAGCCTAAGACAACCTGGCAGACTTTAAAGTGCTCTGATTCTGTTCTGTTCCTGTGCCTTACTTCCATCCTACGCCCCAACCAGTTCAGAGATGTGCATGTTTACTGCCTGCCCTTCATACTAAATAAGGACGCCTTTTGTCTTTCAGTGGTAAAACAAGTCATCACCATGCTTCCCCCTAAACCGTACCACCAAATTCTCTTTGCACGCAACAGCAGCCAGACTTCCAGGTGTATCAGATGTGCGGTGGTAGGGAATGGGGGGATACTGAACAACTCCAAAATGGGCCAGGAGATTGACTCCCATGATTATGTGTTCCGGTAAGAGGAACTGCTTTTTCCTGTGTTCTTCTTCTGCCTATCTATCTATTTAGATGTTTAAAGGTAAAGGGACCCCTGACCGTTAGGTCCAGTTGTGGCCGACTCTGGGGTTGTGGCGCTCATCTCGCTTTATTGGCCTAGGGAGCTGGTGTACAGCTTCTGGGTCATGTGGCCAGCATGACTAAGCCGCTTCTGGCGAACCAGAGCAGCACACGGAAACGCCATTTACCTTCCCGCCAGAGCGGTACCTATTTATCTACTTGCACTTTGACGTGCTTTCGAACTGCTAGGTTGGCAGGAGCTGGGACCGAGCAACGGGAGCTAACCCCTCGCGGGGATTCGAACCGCCAACCTTCTGATCGGCAAGTCCTAGGCTCTGTGGTTTAACCCACAGCGCCACCCGCGTCCCAATTTAGAAGTTTAGTCCTTCCTAAACAAGCAAACGGAAACAGTCTAAGGTAGCTTAACAGTATTGTTAAAACAGTGATGTGTGCGCGCGTATTTATGTGTGCATATGTGTGTTTGTGTATATCAGAAGTCAACGAAAGCATAATCCATGAAAGTGCCAGAAGGATAAAGCCAGAATTAAAACTGGCATCTCCTCTCAGTACTGAAGGATCGAGATTATCTCCCCTCAGCAGTCTGGAGATTGGCAGAAAAGTGCTGTGTAAAGCCAATCTATGACAGAAAGTCAGTCACAAGGAATGAGCTAACGGATGTCTGTGTCTGTTTTTAAACCTGCACATGCTTGCAGTTTGGGGCAGACAGGATTGGGGGGGGGGAGCTAAAAAAGTTCTGTTTCTCTTGCCTGCTTGAGTAAGCTTCCTCTTTTTTTGCCTGTATGGGTAATCCTGCAGAAATTGTTTACTGGTCACTATAAAAGGAAGCCTCAGAGAACAAGGAGGGGCTCAGCCTTTGGGAGAGATCCCGGTGCAGCCCCTGCGCAGCTGTATAAATTCTGTCCTTCCTCAGAAAGAACCCGTGTCTGTCATTATTGACTGGGAGAAATCCTGCAACAGTACCACAAAGCCTTTTTGGTCATCTACTAAAAACCAATGCTATAAGCCAAAATGACACACACACACGTGTGTGTGTGTGTGTGTGTGTGTGTGTGTGTGGCGAGGTGAACTTCCATCAAGAATTCTTTGAGAGAAAGAATGTCTTTGAAAGTGCTTTCAATGTATAATGTAGGGATAGTTGGGGCATCTAAAGATAGGGAATCTTCTGGTAGTGATGAGAGGGATGCTTCACACAGGAGAAGGTAGTCCTAGGGACAGGGCTGATTCACCAACACTGCTGTTTCTTTTCCAGGTAGTTTGAAAAATATGAAACTGATGGTCCTAAACCAAATATTATGCACACAAAATGACCTTTTCTCTCTCTTCGGAGCCAACATCGTTGACAACCTTTTTTAAAATTAAAAGTTATGGGGGATTCCCACACCTTATAATAATAATAATTTATTATTTATACCCCGCCCATCTGGCTGGGCTTCCCCAGCCACTCTGGGCGGTTTCCAAAAGAATATTAAAATACTGTGATACATCAAACATTAAAAGCTTCCCTAAACAGGGCTGCCTTCAGATGTCTTCTAAAAGTCTGGTAGTTGTTGTTCTCTTTGACATGTGGTGGGAGGGTATTCCACAGGGAGGGCGCCACTACCGAGAAGGCCCTCTGCCTGGTTCCCTGTAACTTGGCTTCTCGCAGTGAGGGAACCACCAGAAGGCCCTCGGTGCTGGGCCTCAGTGTCCAGGTAGAACGATGGGTGTGGAGACGCTCCTTCAGGTATACTGGACCAAGGCCGTTTATATTATACACCTTATATACTGTATAATTTATTGCTTTTGTCTACATATAAATTCCATGCCAGGGTATTTGGAGTCTTCTACAAATGTCAGGATGTTAACAGCTATCCATTATACACCAACCTTGTATATATGTGTAAAGATCATGGTTCCGATTAAGTTTCATTGTTCTGGCTTATAGAAAATTGAAATCACTTAAATATCTTTAACCTTTGGAGCTCCCTTCATCTAGAAACTTGCCCAAGCCACTTATTTTGTATCACATATTGAAAACTACCCACCCCAGCAGCACGTTGTGAAATCCAGTAATGAGAAGCTGCTACAAGGCTAACTTTGCAATGTTATATGGTCACTTTTGGCCAGGGTGAGTGGGGCCGTGGTCAAAGGTTTTGAGGAAGACGTGGGAACAAGAACGTCCTTCTACGGATTCACAGCCTACTCCTTAGTGTCTTCTGTCTCAATTCTGGGAAATCGTGGATTCAAGAAGATCCCCATGGGAAAGGTAACGCAGATTATGGCATATTGGATGTTTTCTCCCATGTGGGACAGCTAGTGGGGTTTTTAGAGAGGGGTCATTTAGATGAGAAAAATGGTGAAGGGGGAAAGGTTTATTCCCCACCCTCCAAGCTCCACATTAATATTCAAGCACTGGTTCCTCAGTCTGTGACCACTTAGTATCTATTAACATTAGGCTTGACAATAGATGAGCCTTTAACCCTAGTCCCAGCGTGTGTTTTATGTTGCAGAACAGCAGACCAGACACTAAAGTGTCCAGCTCAGTTCTCCACAGAGGTAGCGCTAGCTGCTCCTGCACCCAGAGTGGCACACATGCTGTGCACCCAGGGGCGGGGCTAGCCACGGGGGGGGGAGTGTCCTGGGGGGGGCGGCACAGCAATGTCACCTCCCTCAGGGATGATACCCGGGGTGGGCCGCACCCACTGCACCCCTCTTCCTCCGCCGGTGGAACTTCTTGGGAGAGCCACACAGTACCTAGTTTATGCTGACCCTGAATAATCTGGGTTGTCTCTGGATTTTTAAATCAGCACTCCAAATTTTGCAGAGCATTCTATTTTCTGTCCTTTTGCCTCTCTTGTTCCACTGAGCTTGGCCGTGCCTCATTTACATAAATTATTCAGAATGAGGTCTGGATCAGAATTTGGATTTTGTTTGGCCAGCACAGAATGCCTACCCATTCATTAGTTGTGCTCTGGCAGCGCTTATGCTCCATCTGCTGCAACCCCTACCAGCGTATGTGTGGCTTGTTTCCTAGGAGATCAAGTACCTTCATTTCCTGGAAGGGCCAAGAGATTACGAATGGCTGAAAGCTCTTCTGCTGAACACGAGAGTCAGGAAGGGATTTTTGGATGGCTATGGGTAAGAGAAGCCTATTTCCCCCTTTTTTGTTTTTCAGTCCATTTCAGGACAATGTTCCTTAAGAGGTTGGCCATTTTAGTTTGCATTTGCAGAAGACCATGGGCAGAGCCACACCATTCATTTAAAGTACATTCAAATTTCCATGTGGCAGTCAACAAATAAGGTATCACTCCCTTCTGTTTAATACTACAGTTGACTTCTTCAAATATGGATAGTGAAAACAATTCCAGAGTTAAAGCACTGGATTCTCCTGCTATTTTAACAAGTACAGTGGAACCTCGGTTATCAAATGTAATCCGTTCCAGAAGACTGTTCGACTTCCGAAACGTTCAACAACCAAGGCGCAATTGCTGGTCGGCAAAATCCATTGAAAAAATGGAGAAACATGCCTTGGAAGCCATTCAATTTCTGAGGCGTGTTCGAAAACGGAAGCATTCTCTTCTGGGTTGTTGGCATTCAAAAGCCGAAATTTTGACTTCCAAAGCGTTTGACAACCAAGGTTCCACTGTAGTTGGTGAATCTTCAACCAGAACTCCTGTGTATGTGGGAATGCCCACCAAAGATTGCAGTATGTGCTCTTGCAGGTACAGCCATGTCAACATAAAGGCTTGATTGAGGACATCATATGTCACATGATCCCTCCAGGAAGACCTGATGGGCTGGAATATTGTCAGCAAAGAGTCCCATGCTACTGTGAATGAGCACAGGGCTTTTCTTTAGCAGCATTTGAACTCAGTGAGAAGAGAGCCTTTGGTCTCCTCATTCAATTTCTGTGGTAAACGCAACATCCTTTCCCCATCCCTTGATGACGCTTCATTTCTCCCCCTTACCCTTTTAGAAGCCATGTCCTCCTCGCCTCCTTTCCTTTTTTTGGCAGCACTTTTGCTTTGTTTCAAACAGCCGAAATAAAGATCATTTGAAAGTTCATTTCCCATAAGGTTCTTAGGCACACCCTGAAAAATGGTGGCTGCCAACCACATCACCTAACTCATAGGAGAAGTGGCCAAACTAGTTCTTGCTTGAATGGCACATGCTTGGCCTGAAAGGTTTTTTCTGTTTCCTTTCCCAGGCCATACCCTCGGGATAAATTTGGTAGCAATTTCACCCTGGATAACTACTTTGTCATTCATCCCGATTTTCTCAGATACATGAAAAACAGGTATGTGGTATGTAAAGTTAACTTGAATGATAAGGGATGCTCTGGGCTAGGTAAAGGTAAAGGGACCCCTGACCATTAGGTCCAGTCGTGGCGGACTCTGGGGTTGCGGCGCTCATCTCGCTTTACTGGCCGAGGGAGCCGGCGTACAGCTTCTGGGTCATGTGGCCAGCATGACTAAGCCGCTTCTGGCGAACCAGAGCAGTGCACGGAAACGCCGTTTATCTACTTGCACTTTGACGTGCTTTCAAACTGCTAGGTTGGCAGGAGCAGGGACCGAGAAATGGGAACTCACCCCGTCGCGGGGATTCAAACCCCCGACCTTCTGATCAGCAAGCCCTAGGCTCTGTGACTAGCAGGGTCCAAATAAACAGGCTTGTCAGGTCCAGTAAGGGGATAGGGCTCCTTGTCCTGGCATGATTATGTCATCATTTAAGAACAAGAACAGCTGCCACTGCCTTCAGTGGTAGTTAGAAGCTATACCCACTGACAGTCGGGGCTTTTTTCAGCCAGAACTCACTGGTACTGAGTCCCGGCACCTCTTGGGGAGGCGTTCATGGTGAGTTCCGGCACCTCTTTTTCTAGAAACATAGCACTGGATTTCTTCTGCACAGTTCTTAAAAACACAGGGCCCTTTGACCGAACGGAAGATGGCAACTTTTACAAATGAGGAGCATCCATTGTTAGGTTGGCTTTACAGTGGTACCTCAGGTTATATACGCTTCAGGTTACAAACGCTTCAGGTTACATACACTTCAGGTTACATACGCTTCAGATTACAGACTCCACTAGCCCAGAAATAGTACCTCAGGTTAAGAACTTTGCTTCAGGATGAGAACAGAAATCGTGCTCCAGCGGCGTGGCGGCAGCAGGAGGCTCCATTAGCTAAAGTGGTGCTTCAGGTTAAGAGCAGTTTCAGGTTAAGAACGGACCTGCGGAACGAATTAAGTACTTAACCCAAGGTACCACTGTATTGCTAAATTTTTTAAAATGCCACTTCTTTTACCTGCCTAAGCGGCCATCAGAAATTACAGGATGTGCTCCCACAATCAAATAAGGATGTAAGACAAGCCCTCTGTGCCCACAAAGCACCTCCAGCTAGCTTATTTACCTTTGTATCCTGTTGATAAAACTCAAAAAGAAACATTTTTTTTTAAAAAAAATTAATATCTCATACTTCAGGTTTCTAAGATCCAAAAGTCTAGACAAATCCTACTGGCGGATCTATAGACCCACCACAGGTGCCTTCCTCCTTCTAACCGCACTCCATCTGTGTGACCAGGTAAGAACTCAAAGGCGCCTCAAAGGTTGCTTCCAGACAATCTGTCTGTTGAATCTTCCTCCTGATTTGTTTGCACAAAGTTTACAGGGCGGTTAGATCACGCCGGCTATTTGCTGAGCATTAGTTCTGATTTGTTTGCTTAGACAATGTGGCATTCAACAAAGAAGTTTAGTTTGCGGAGCGGGAGAGCGAGTTTGTTGCACAAGAGCTAGAAATTAATTTCGGAACTTGACTGTGGCTGAATCCCACCCTCAAAAATCAGTGGCGGTCTAGAAGTGCCCCGAGGTGATAATCTGAGCTGCAAGGGCTGCAGACACAAGGCGGGCAGGATTCAACTAATAATTCCCATCAGCAGAAGCCGTCAACAAGGAATTCTGCTTGCGCTGTGGGGCTTCCTCCCCTTTTCATCTTCCATGCCCCCTCCCAATTGGCTAGGGGTGGTCTGGAGAACCCCAGGGACAACATGTGGGGCACGGAAGCAAGGCAAGTGGGGATTGTTCTCTCTAGCACGCTGATGGAACAATCACATTGGTGTGACATTTAATTCCTCCCCATACCTTGGGGATGTTAGGGATGCTGTCAATGGACAGGGTTGTATCAGCTGAGGGTGGTGAGGCTGAACCCCTTTCTCCCTTACTTCTCCCCAGTCTAAATCCTGCCCTGCCAAAACCTCTCTCTCACACACACACACTTCAGTGACGAATAACAGCTTTGGATGGAGATTGCTTTAGGTTAAGGAAAGGGCAAGGGAAGAAAAGGTTTGAGCATCCTCTCGGCCCATGCATTATTTCCCCAGCCTTCAAAACTGCCCCCTGGGGCTGCTAATAATTTTGCAGGAGACCCTAGTCACCATGGATCTTCCACAGCACGTCTCTGTGTGGGCCACATTATTTATTATTATTATTATTATTATTATTATTATTATTATTATTATTACTATTATTATTATATAGCCCTCCTTTATCCTGTAGCTCCCCAATCATGGCTCTTGGCTTTCCACAGGTAAGCGCTTACGGATACATCACCGAAGGCTACCAAAAGTATTCAGATCATTATTATGACCAGAAATGGCACCGCTTAGTCTTCTATAGCAACCATGACTTTGATTTGGAACGGAGGACATGGAAGAAACTTCACGACTCAGGCATCATGAAGCTGTACCAGCGATCCTGAGCGAGATGAAAAGGGAGCCCTGGCTGATGGCAAATTTTGGAAGCTGAGATGGATCTGAGCCATATTTTCTATTATCATTTTGGTAGAGCGGGTCCTTGCCAACTAAATACTTGGTTCTTGCAACAACAAATATCCGTTCCGCTGCACATGCAGTTTTGTTGGTTGCAGGACAAAACAAAAGACAAAAAGGATATTACTGCTTGAAAACATTTTGATGGGGTTAATTATTCCCTGAGAATCCACTGTGAGTATAATGAGCCGAGTTGGCCACTGCTACCTGTGTTGGCTGGAAGGAGTCTCACACAGCATTTCCGCTGTACTCTCTGGTCCGTTTTACTCCTTCCTGGTTTCAGTTCTCCACCAGTCAGTCTCTACTACAGTAGCTGAAACATTTGATTTACATCAGTGAAGAGCAAAGCTCAACAATCAGCCCTTGCTTTTTCCTCTGTGTGTGTGTTGTCAACATGTCTTGATGCATTTGCCATCGCTTTGGTGAAGCCTATTTTCTCATTAGATGTTTTCCCATTAGATGTGCTCTGTCTCTGCTCTGGGAGACGATCCTGGGGCTTTAAGTTCTCAGTAGGGTCGCAAGGACTCATTGTTTCTCCGGCTCTGGAATCCAAGCTGTGCCACATTGCTCCAGGTTGCTAGGTGACCATCTCCATGCTGGCATTCTTCAAAGCTGAATAGGACCCTTCTCAATTCCCAAGACGTTTTTGAAGTTTCTCTCTCCAGAGGCCCTTTCCCCCTTGCACTTCTCTGTTGTGGAAAAGGGATTACCTTCCAACTCCTTCATATCAGCAGGAGGTGATGGAAAATTCTCCCTTAACAACAAAGTCAGCTGCAAATCCAAGAAAAATCAAGGGCATAGAGACATGGACAAAGATCAACTGTCTGCATGACCGGAGCTGATTGCACCCCTGTCTTGCTTTTTTCCTACAAGACCATAGAACTGGTTTGGGATTAATCATTGTAGCCTCACTGGAAGAAAAATCCTGATCTCTTAGGATCCAGAAAACAGAAGGTTAAGATGCTGAATTTCCTTTAAGTTCAGGCTGGAGGGTGGATCCATTCTGCCTCTTTAGATAGTAGCCTATAGATATTGACACTGTTTTTTATTTTATTTTTACAAAGCAGCTGTTTGGTTTAACAGAGTTGTTAAAAATATAGTGCAAAGATACTAGCAAATATTTTTTTCTGATTTATGAAAGGCCAGAGTAGATGTGATGCTTGTGATAAGAGGGAGAAAAGCAAGGAAAGAAAATAAAAGTGAAGAAAGTGAAGTACTTTTTTATTGCTGGGTTGTCCAGTTGTACTGGAAATCTACTTGTACAGGTATGCATTCCTATGCCCACTCCATTGCTCTTGGCGTCTGTTGCTACGTAGTTTGCTCTTATCCGAAACCATGTACTTGTTTCTTGAGTGATATTTCTTAATCAGTGTTATAAGAAGTTAAAGTTGCATTTCTCACCTGGCAGTAAGCCTCAATGAAGTCAATAGAACTTTCTTCCGAACACTCCTGCATAGGATTGCAGTGCAAGGTAAGAATTACAAGACAAACTTTTCAGGACATGGCAGAGTCAGTTAATATCTCAATATAAAAATAGTGCAGAGTTTTTTAAAAACAGACCTATGTTTACACTTACACCTTATTAAATGCAATACTCAGAAAAAGTCCTACTGAGCTTACTTCTTAGCATTGCAGCCTGAATGCTTCTGCCTATACAAGAACGTGATCAGAATGGATGTAAATATAAAAAATCCTGAGGTTAGCTAGCACAGGAATGGGCGTCTTGACGAGGAGAGGGCAGGAAAGCGTTCTTTTTGCATTTGCAGATCTTTGCAAAGGGTTTCGTCTTCTATCTGCTATCATTCCTCTAAAACATCTCCTTTCCAAAGGCAGGGTACTGGCTTGTTCTGACTTTTCACTTATTCCACTATGACCCTTACAATGAGCAAGTCATTAGTGAAATGCCCATCATCAATATGGCAGGAAGTTGGTTTGTCAAAGAAGGTTATATATTCCACAAAACCTACCATCCGGAGAATGCATACACTGCATGCCCTCAGACACGCATGTGAGGCGAACCATAGTGATAGAGGAAAGAGTTTTCCCCATTCAAGTGGGGGGACTAAACTTTCTTCCACCTCTCTGGTGCGGACGCCAATGTATGGGCTGAAGGTGTCCCAAGAACATGCGCAAGAATGTCCATCTTCTCCTTGCATAATTGTAATGCTGCTTTGGTCCATCAGGTGGCAGCATCTCTTTAGGTTGCCATATGATTTATTGACAGCAAAGCCCAAAGTAATGTGTTCTGTGTGAGGCTGCCCTTAGGGACCAGTCTGAAAGCCGCAGCAGCTCCAGAAGACAGGGGCTAAGGTACTGAGCCAGGCATCCTATCATGTAGCTGTTATACCACTCTTAAACCTGGCCAGGTTTAAGGTTTTGGTTTTGCACTGCAAAGCCCTGAACTAGTGACCAGCTTACTCAAAGGAGTGCCTTTGTCAGTCTGCCCAGTCACTAAGATCATTGGATGAATCCCTCCTGGCTATGCTGTGTCCTACAAATGCTTTTTTAGAGGTGACAAGAGGAAAGGCCTTATTAGTGGTGGCACCCGCTCTGTAGAATCACCTCCCCTCTGAATTGCAGCAATTGCCTACACCGTTGCAATTTTGGCATGTGCTGCAAACCCCTCTGTTGTCTGAGGTCCTTGTTGGCTACCAATACCAACTAGTTTCTTTTAAACTTAACTTTCTGTTTGCCTAGCGGCTACATTTTATTCTCAATTGTACTTTTGTTGTACTTCTTGGTTTTGTACACTTCTGGCTGTTGTTTATGAAAAGCAATGTAGAAATGTGTTCATAGATTATTATTTTTCATGCACTCTTTCCACAAAATAGCACTGCAATATGTGATGTTGCAAACGTGCCACAATCTGAGATACAGTGTAGCATCTTTCATACAGCTGTCAGTCACACTGTAAGTGTGGGAGTGTGTGTGTGATCCAATCTGACTTGTGCTGCAATGGAAAGCAGAATACCCAGGTGCTGTTCATATGCAAATATTTTCTCCGGAGTGCATTAGGGAATCAGGAAGGAAGGAGAACAGGAAGAGGAAGCCCTGTGCCACTCAGCCAATGCTCTGGTCTTCTGCTCCTTGAACCAGAAAGGTTGGTGATCCCTAATTTAGCACATCCAGTCTGCTTTCAATATCATTACAATAACAAAACAAGACAAAGGGGGGTGGTTTGTGCTCTCTCTCTCTCATTGAGTCCCTTGCTGTTTTCCCCATGCCACATAATAAAAGAAGAGGAAACTAGTGTAGCCATTTGAAAGCGCATATGAAAGTGAGTGCCTGAAGTAAGGTACAGTGGTGCCTCGCAAGACTAAATTCGTTCCGCAAGTTTTGCCGTCTAGCGAATTTTTCGTCTTGCGAAGCACGGTTTTAACGGTTTAACAAAGTCGCGAGACGTTTTCGTCTTGCGAAGCAAGCCCATAGGGAAATTCGTCTTGCGAGGCAAATCGCGAACGGAAAAACCTTTCGTCTAGCGAGTTTTTTGTCTTGCGAGGCATTCGTCTTGCGAGGTACCACTGTAAAGGTAAAGGGACCCCTGACCTTTAGGTCCAGCCATGACCGACTCTGGGGTTGTGGCGCTCATCTCGCTTCATTGGCCGAGGGAGCTGGCGTACAGCTCATGTGGCCAGCATGACTAAGCGACTTCTGGCAAACCAGAGCAGTGCCCAGAAACGCTGTTTACCTTCCTACTGGAGTGGTACCTATTTATCTACTTACACTTTGACGTGCTTTCGAACTGCTAGGTTGGCATGAGCAGGGACCGAGCAACAGGAGCTCACCCCATTGCAGGGATTCGAACTGCCGACCTTCTGATCGGCAAGTCCTAGGCTCTGTGGTTTAGCCCCTTAGTGCCTGAGGTAGATTGACTCAAATATGGCCTCTCTGAGGGTTGGAGAGATTCTTCCATCACCAAGGAGCTGTTAGGAATTGTTCCTCAGTCATTGCGCCTGAATGCACTTGAAGCTACTTGAGCTCCCCAACTGTCTTTGACTCCAGCCTTCCAGCAGCTCCTATGAAAAGAAGTGATCGCTGAAAGACTTCTGTCTCAAACCCTAGAGAGATGCTGCCAGTGGCTGAGTTTCAGGGCAACTTTCCATGTTCCTATGTTTCTGAATTCTGCTTTGAATCGCACATCAGGATTGCTTCTTCCTTCCCATAAGCTCACCCCCAAGTTTGCTCTTTCCTGGTCCTCCTCCTAAATCCATGGGCATCGAAAGTTTGACATGTACCACAGCAGAGATATGCACATTTGCTTTTGTTCCTAAGCATATTGTGCTCACGGTGGAAGGATTTTGTGAAGTCTCCTGAGACATATGCTATCTACTCTGCCCATATGCTGCAGATTCCCAGAATGCCATATGCTCTATGTTCTTTGGCAGGGTTGATGGATGACAGACTTTGTAGACCATCTTGAGGATCTTTATGGGGAGATGTATACTTCTCATGCTTGGATTTTCTGCACTGGGTGCAAACGAAGATCCAGCCTTTGATGAAAAGCTATACTAAGTGTTAACAGCCTCAGTAAAGCTGTGGATGTGGCAACTGGTTGACACAGGTGTGGGTGTGCACCTTCCTAATAAAAATATGCCTGAAAGCCAGGTCAATGGGCTTGTATGAGCATTGCAATTATCAGGGCTAAGTGAGCCACAGGCAACACTGAGAGAAGTTGGTTGCCAACGACCCAGAAATACTCCAGAGGCAGGAAGACGATTGCACAGGCAAAGCCTATACAGAAAGTCTCTTATAGGTAAAGGTAAAGGGACCCCTGACCATTAGGTTCAGTCGCGGACAACTCTGGAGTTGCGGTGCTCATCTCACTTTATTGGCCGAGGGAGCCGGCGTACAGCTTCTGGATCATGTTGCCAGCATGACTAAGCCGCTTCTGGCGAACCAGAGCAGGGCACAGAAACGCCGTTTACCTTCCCGCTGGAGCGGTACCTATTTATCTACTTGCACTTGATGTGCTTTCGAACTGCTAGGTTGGCAGGAGCAGGGACTGAGCAACGGGAGCTCACCCTGTCGCGGGGATTCGAACCGCCAACCTTCTGATTGGCAAGTCCTAGGCTCTGTGGTTTAACCCAGAGCGCCACCCGCGTCCCTTATAGTCTCTCCTATAAGGCCCCAATGGTTAATTTAGGTGGGTGGGGCAGTTCAGTGTCTGAGAAGACTCCCCTTCCCCAGAACAGGACAGATGTCAGCACGCAGCATAGTATGCCTCAAAGGGCATACTGGGGCTGCTCCAGGATTGATTGGTTTTCAGACATAAACTGAAAGGAGAAGTATCAGGCGGGGAACCATCCTGTGGGATATCCAGCCTCATATAACAAGCATGCTTAACTCTAATGAATCATCACCACCATCATCATAATTTAATTATGTATACCCTGCCCATCTGGCTGGGTTTCCCCAGCCACTCTGGGCAGCTTCCAGCAAAATATAAAAACATAATAAAATGCATGAAGGGGTTAAGACCATAGAGTAAGCAGTCCTGCCAGGCTTAGCTAGGTCACTCCCCATCATCTTGGAAGGAAGGGTTACCAAACTCTCTTGTTCTTCTTTCACCATGTGAACCCTTCCCGTAAGGAGGACATAGCTGCATGCTCCAAGCAAGCAATCTTTGTGTTCCTAGACAAATAATTTAGAAACATTTGCCATTTTGGGAGCTTAAGTTATACTGCCTATCTTTTCTTGCTGCCGTGTGGAAAAGCACATGAATCTGACTTTGGAAGAGTTTGTAAGTAAACCATTTTTAACTTACAAAATGTTTGGTCTCTTTCTATGGTCTAAAAGTGGGGAGCTTTGGAAGAAACTTAGAAGGGGATATTGTAAAGGTCCAGCAGTCTAGATTTCCACACTTTGTTTTGCTGCATTTTTGTGATTTTAAATCTTTGTTGGAGTTCTGTCTCACCAAAGATTATTTTCTCCAGACCTCCATCTAAGCATCCAGGGAGTTCTTCTTTTATTTTACCTAGTGGTTTTTTTTCCCTATACCCAAATTACAAAAACCAACACATCACACCTAGCCACCCAAAGCTTCTGGGGCCCCCAAGGCATTGTGGGGGAGCAAAGATGGTCATCATTGCAGCTGCCTGACCTGGAACTCCTTTTTCGGAGCTGAATCCTTAAAAGGAAAAAAAGAGGCTATGCCAGAGCCTGTGCCTGCCTCCCAAAAACATGTCCCCCACCCCTGTAAGCTTAGCAGGGATGAGTATAATGATTACAACCCCTGCCAGCGTATGGTGTGTGTTTTTTATTTCCTTTCAAGGGCTCAATGCTGGGCTGGGCAGCTATGGCAGTCTCTCTCAGCCATTTGTTCCTGCAGCTGCCCACTCTCAGCACCGGGTAGCTGGGGTGCCCGTTCTGGGGGTGGTGGCCCACGCTTGCTTGGCAAAGGTGCCAGGGTGGTGCTTTGGCAGAGGGCTCCGAGGTGCTGGACTTGGCCCCAGGATGTGCTGCAAGTTGCAGCTTATAAGGGGGCAGCTGCAAACTGAGCTGAGGGTATTATTTATATATAAAAGTTGTTGCCCGCTTTTCATTAGGAAATAACCCGGAAGCAGGATATGGTACCCACAAAACACAGTATATAAAAAAGCACGTTCTAGCAGTAAACATTGAAACA
This sequence comes from Podarcis liolepis, assembly GCF_965112155.1. NCBI lineage: Eukaryota > Metazoa > Chordata > Lepidosauria > Squamata > Lacertidae > Podarcis > Podarcis liolepis. The sequence goes on along the minus strand of NC_139555.1, from coordinate 36,425,473 downwards.
GGACGACAGGAGAGAGCACATACCCCCTTCAAATAACAAAGGACAGTGACACAGATTCCGTCAAAAGGCTGGGTGTACAAGTAGGCCGCCCGGTGAGGCTGTAAGCTTATAAGACTCCATTGTGGCCTCAATATTGGCAGGGATGTCAGGCATCCAGATAAAAACCCCATCAATTTTTTAAAGTCAGTTTTCATTGCTATTTTTAACAAATATTTTATACTATTTAATGCAAACGTCAGGACATTGTTTTCAGATGAAGCTGCACATAGATCCTACTAATTTAATAAAGTATCAGCAACGTGTGCAGAAGGCTACTTGCAAACATGCAGCAGATCCACTTCTTGAACTTAAAGCACTTCTAATGCACACTTAAAGCATATGAGTTTCCCGCTCAAAGAATCATGGACCTGTAGTTTTCCCTCTCACAGAGCTACAGTTCCCAGGAGAACCCTTCAAACTACAGGGGAGGGGGAGAGGAAAGCCACGTGCTTTAAATGTGTGCTGGGTGTGCTATAAACGTATACTGTGGACCTTTCTTGCTAGACTATTGAAGTCGGTCTCTTAAGGATCACCTTCAGGCACACATTGTACGAGACCTTAACTCCTTACCAGAGCAGCTTGTCATCCACAGCCAAGCGATATTGAATTTTTGCTTGCTTGCTTGCTTTATCAATCCCTGGGCGCCGATTCCAAAAATATATTTATATATTTATTTAAAGGATGCTCCCTGTTGGCTGTCTTAATCTCACCTTCCTTCGAGACTGTAATCGACAAATTCCCTCTTACAAGCCAGGGCTTCTGGATTTTACCTTTGCATGTGCCTCATTGACACGCATCATCTTAGCCTAGATGTATTAACAAAGAGGAGACTTGTCTGATCATCCATTGTACCCAAGGGTTAGTTACTTCCTGAGGCCATGTCCAAAGCCAAGGGCGGAGAGTTGATAGCCATGAAATGCTGGAAACCACTGCACTCCTCTTTTAAAAAAACACACCAAACCAGCCTCCTAGGACCAATTTCAGGATGTTTGATCAAGTCAGCACAGCAGGCGTGTGGTTAAATCCACCCCCCCGGCTTCTAGCAGAACAAATTTAATTACCTGCCTCCATCATCTCATTACTGCCTCTTGCCTTCATGTTTCCTGACGCAATGTCATCTCACATGGACAATCTAATTTCAAGCAGAAATATGGCAGCATGGAAGGACACGGTCAGCGTGCTCCACTATATTGGCAAGTGCTGGAGGGTTCTCCTGCCAGGACTACATTGCTAGAGATGGAGAAGAAATGTGTCCTGCTTTAAAAATGTCCATAAATGTGTCTGGAGGCTTTTTACAGCTAGAGAGGGAAACCTAGGGTCCTCCAGATGTTGGTGAACTGCAGCTCTCACCATCCCTGACCATGCTGTCTAAGGCAGTGGCCAGTACAGAGTGCAGGAGAGGGAACTGCAATAACAATAATAATATCCTCCCATTCTCAGGGCCCACTGTGATGATGTAAGCTTCTCCAGAGACTTGAGATGGTAGGTGTCAAGACTTCAGGGAATCTTATCGCTCCCACAGTGGGATGTCAAGAAGCAGAAAAACAAGAAGAGTTCTTACCAAGTAGTTTATTCAATATTCACAGAGAGAGACGAAGGGATGCGGTCTCTCTTAGATAATGGCATTGCTCCATGTAAAGTTCCACCCTCTCAGGCCCTGGATCCTCAGGATTTTTGCATTGGGTCGCCCCAAATTCACCATCAGATCACATAGCATGTCCATGCAGTAATAGTCATGCTGCATCATGCACCCCAGTACACAAGCGGTAAGAGACTTGAGCAGTTCCAGTACTTACCCAGGGTTTGGTTTCCTTGAAATTAAGAGACTGTGGTGTCTTTAGGTTATACAGTTTTCTGTACTCATATATACAACCTGAGTTAAAGATGAAGGGGATCGCAGCATTAACACTAGGTTTCCTGAGGAGCCCCAAACTTTGGATCCAGTATAGAGCAAGACAAGCCTGTGTCTCCAGCTTCCAGCATCAGCCCAAACTTACTCATGCACAGACCCCTTGGCCTATTGTTCTGCATCCTAGGATGATGTGCCAGCCAGCCAGGTAAGCAGGGGAAAGGCCACCCATTTGTCTCTATGGCAACAGGGCAACCTCTTTGGATATGTAAATGGCTAGCTCAAGCTGTTACCCAAACAAAGGAACTGGTTTGGCTGGTTTCCCCTTAAATAGATACAGGGTCACAGGTTTGGGAGGGATTCAGAATGACCCCTCAAACCTCAAACAGGAATCACAATGTGTTTTATTTCTTTGTGGAACCTGAACTGCCATTACTGCTCTTGAAGATCCTTTTACAGTGGTGCCCCGCAAGACGAATGCCTCGCAAGACGGAAAACTCGCTAGACGAAAGGGTTTTCCGTTTTTGAGCTGCTTCGCAAGACGAAAACGTCTTGCAAGTTTGTTTCCTTTTTCTTAACACTGTTTATACAGTTGCGACTTGACTTTGAGGAGCAACTCATAGAACGCAGTGTACATAGTGGCCTTTTTTGAGGTTTTTAAAGACTTTGGTGATTTTTGAAGTTTCCCCAAAACTTCTTTTGCAGCCATTTGGTAAATTAAGCTTTTAAAACTTTTTTTTTGGGGGGGGGGTGGATTTTGGGTTGGGGTGTTTGGAATTCAAGGACTTGGTGTTGGGAAGGGGTTTGCAAGAATCTGGAAGCTTGTGTGGTTTTTTTCTGCATTTTTATGATTTTCTGTGACCATTGGGCCACTCTGCTGTTTTTTTTTAAAAAAAACTGGATTTGAATTTCTGTGTGCTGGGTGGCTGGGGGAACAGTTGGGGAGGGGTTTGCAAGAATCTGGAAGCTTGTGGGGGTTTTTCTGCATTTTTATGATTTTCTGTGACCATTGGGCCACTCTGCTGTTTTTTTAAAAAAATATTCTGGGTTTGAATTTTGAAATGCTCTTTACAGTATGTGTGACTTTAAAGAGCACTTAATAAACTCTTGTTGTACCAAATCTGGCTTTCTTTGGACTTTTTTCGACCATAGGAACGCATTAATTGATTTTCAATGCATTCCTATGGGAAACCGTGCTTCGCAAGACGAAAAATTCGCTAGACCAGTGTTTCCCAACCACTGTTCCGCGGCACACTTGTGTGCCGCGAGATGTTGCCTGGTGTGCCGCGGGAAAAATTAAAAAATTCGAAAGATTTTTTTTTTAAGTCAAATTTTCGATTGGGGCGCCGTCACTAGATGACCCCTGGGGTTCCCTCCCTCCCTCCCGCTCTGCGCCTCCCTCCTCCTCCTCCTCTGGGGAGGCCCTTCCTGGCTCTCGGCCAAGGCTTGGCGGCTGCCACTCACTCACTCGCTCGCCCACCCGTCCCTCCATCCCTGCACCCGGCCTCTCCCCCTCCGTCCCCGGCGCAGGGGCTGCCGGGATCCGTAGTCCCCTCGCCCTTGGGCTCCGCGCCCGCGCGGGGTGCACGAACTACGTTTCCCAGCGTGGCCTGGCGGGCCGGGCGTTTTGTTTGAAGCGCTCTTCTCCCGGCCATGGAATGAGCGCAGCGGCGGCGGCCGGGCGGGCAGGGGCTCTTCCCCGCGCAGCCTGCCTGCGCCCCCGCGGAGATCGGGCGGCAGGATGGAGCCCGGGGATCCCCGCGGAGGCGGAGCGGCGGAGGCTGCCCCCCAGGTAGGGCTGCGTCGGGGTTTTTTTATTTTTGCAATGCTGCATCCGCGCCGGGGGGGACGCATCGGACCGCAGGGAGACCCCTTGGCGGGCGTGCAAGGCAATGCATGCGTGCAGGCGTTGCATGGAGTGCAGTGCAATGCAATGGCAACGCGGCGCCCTGCATGCATGCATGCAACTTCCACCGGTGCTCCGGACTTGGCAGGTGAGGGGGGTCCCCAGTGGGCGGCAGAGAGAGCCGGGAGGGCAAAGGGGAGCCGGGGGGAGCAGCGCTGCTCCCCGAGCTGAGCCCGGGGGGAAACTTCGGCGTCGTTGCGCCGGGTGTTGGAAGCGGAGGCTGGCGGGGGCCCCTCACCTGCAAAACCTGGTCGCCTCTCATATATTTCGTGCATTGCATTCATCGCCCGCTTTCTCCTCCAAGGAGCTCCCGGGGGCGTGCCTGGTTCTCCCCGTGTTATCCTCGCAACAACAGCCCTGCGAGGTGGGTCAGGCGAGTGGCCCAAGGGAGCACCCAGGGATTGTCCTGGCCAGGTGGGGTGATTTGAACCCTGCTCTCTGCCCGGTCTTCGTCCTCATTTAGCCCCCACATGTGCATGACTGTGCATGACTGAGGTTTTCCCCCCTCGTCTTGGCTATGGTGTGAGTCTGTGCTGTTAATTTATGGGGTTCTGCCTTCGGAGAAGATGAGCCAGCCCTCAAGGAGGTGATTATGTAATTTGCTAGCAATTCATGTCCCTCCCGGCGTGACGCTGCACGCTGACGTCACGGGGCTGTAATGGTGGTGTGCCTTGAGATTTTTTTCATGAAACAAGTGTGCCTTTGCCCAAAAAAGGTTGGGAAACACTGCGCTAGACGAATAAATTCGCGGAATGAATTAATTTCGTCTTGCGAGGCACCACTGTATGAGCTTACAAGGAAACGCAGGTATCCAGCTTGAAAATCCCTGTCTTTCTTAAGCTATCTGCCCAGTTAAACAGCTTTCTGCAGTGCACCTCCTATGCTAATAATAATAATAATAATAATAATAATAATAATAATTTTATTATTTGTACCCCACCCATCTGACTGGGTTGCCCCAGCCACTCTGGACAGCTTCCAACACACATAAAAACATAATAAAACATCAAATATTAAAAGCTTCCCTATACAGGGCTGCCTTCCGAAGTCTTCTAAAAGTTATAGAGTTATTTATCGCCTTGACATCTGATGTGAGGGCGTTCCACAGGACAGGCGCCACTAGCAGGAAATGGACTGTTGTAGTCAGGATCATGGACAAGTCAATGCCTGGTTGAAGAACATTCTTGCCATATGCAAGAAATTGGATTAGATGTAGTGGGAGAAAGCAGCATTTGTTGAGTTTCTGTCCTTCATACAAAGTGTTCCTTCTGTATGGAAGAATGCTAATGGTGCTAAACTGGGACACTGTGCCACTGGCAGACAGTGGCATTCATGAAGGCCCAAAAATGGGATTTCAGTTACCGGTAGGTTTGGAACCTGAACACGTCCTGTCACATGCAAGCACTTTCTTTTACATCCCAGTAGTGTTGGTAGTTCATACAACACCAGTGGATGGTCTGGATTCAGATCCTGCTCTGCTGTATTATTTTCGGTGCCTGCTAAAAACATTATGGTTTAGACAAGCCTACCCAGATGTTTGGAAAGCTGATTTGAATTTTCTTTAGTTTCAGTCTATTGTTGTAACTTTTTTATGTTTTAAATTAATGCTGTAAAAAATGTTAAGTGATAATTTTGTTGTTTTATCCTTTTTTTGGAAAAGCACTTTGAGGGGTTTTTCTACAATAAAGCGACATATAATTTTTATGAAATAAACAAACGAACAATGCCTCTTTTTTTCTCTCTCTCTCTCTCACACGCGCATACACACCTCCTACACAACAGCATCATTTAGTTTGATGGCTAATCCAGTCCTTTGTATTTTCAGAACAAGTTTGTGTGACAACATCAATGTGGTAAGAAACACGATTCTGCATCATGTCTGCAAACCTCTCCATTTTGACATAAGTGGGAGTAAACGTGAATGAAGCTATTGGGAAGTTGAATACAGTGGTACCTCGGTTTAAGAACAGCCCCGTTTACGAACTATTGGGTTACAAACTCCACAAAACCAGAAGTAGTGTCCCGGTTTGCGAACTATACCTCGGTCTATTTTTTTTTTTTATAATAAATATTTATTAGGAATTTTCCATTTTAAAAAGCCAAAAGAAAAAACAAAAAGAACAGTTAAAAAACACAAACAATTTGCAATCCTTATTTTCTATAACATCTTTCCCTGACTTCCCCACACCTCCCCTTCTTATATTCCCATTCAAACTGTAAATTCAACAAGTTCTTAACCCCAGTTTTTAACCTTTTTATATTTAATTCATTTTAAAAAACCAATTTTACCTTATAAACCTCAAAATTTATACCTCAGTACTCATTCTTAAATCCTTTTTTCTAAAGTAGACCCAAATTCCTTTCCACAAATTCTCCACTTTTCATATTAATATCAAAACAAAGTAAAAGAAAAAGACAGATTATATTTATACACCCTTTGGATCCCCAAACCCCACCCCGTCCCCTTTCCCGGTTTCAATCCCCAACAAATGTCCATCAGTCTTAGTCTGCTATCAGCCTGGAGATCTCACATCCGAGGCCCTTAATTGTCTCTCAGTTCCTCTCTGCCGGATTTTTTGATAGTCCTTAATAATAAACACCAGATCTCGGAGATGCTCTAATCCAATAGGAACAATGCTTCCTCCAGCCAGACCACCATACTTAAAAGTGGAGCCCAAATCTTGTTTCTTACTCCTTTCAAATCCAGATGTCCCTGAAGCTCCAGCTTTCACCTTGACCAAATTTATAATCCTTGGATCTTCAGATCTCCACATATAGAGATCTTTCCATTCTTCAGTCTCCGATTTGGACCAAGTTTTCATCATCCAATTCTTGTTTTCCTTTGTAGCCATCATGTCAGGACTCTGGCTCTCCTTTGTCATCTGCAACACCACATCTCCTCCTTCCCTTTCCTCAGAAGCAACATATGTCTCTTTCTCCACACTAACAAAGTTCTCAACTTTCTCCTCTTGTTCAGCTGCGTGAACTTCCTGGATTAAGTCCTTATCAAATTCAATGCAGTTGTTTACTGTTAAGTCCAGGGTTGCAACATTAGTAGCCAAAACATCAATTTGGCCTTGTAACTTTCCCAAGAGAAAGAAAATTCTGTCCAATTTAGCTTGAGTTTTCCCTCCTTCAGCCATTCTTGTAATGTCCCAAAACCCCCTCTAGAGGGATTTTGGTTACTTAGTATTCCATTCCGTTCAAATCCAAAAATCAAGTTAGTTTGTATCGGTTCTTCCTTGTTTTCAACAAAATATAACCAAATTGTAGCAAATATATCCAGCAGAGGCAGAAAACAAAGATCGCTTTTTCCGTCTTGACAGCTAGTTTGACAGCTGTCAAGCTCTTCAATATCTCTCCAACAGGCTTTCTCGCGGATCACTCCCAGGTCCGGGGGGGGGTGACACTTCAGCTCCAAAAATTAACTCTTGTCCTCCAGTAAAAATTATTTAAACTGCCAAATCGTGAAATTAATATCTTTTACTCAATAAGAAGGAAAAAATCCTCTCGACCTTAGTTAGTTAGTCCTTGCTTTAGATTATTTATAAGACGGGGAGACTGACTTCCTGTTTACGCCTTCCCCGATCGTGCCTAATTCACCAAAAAAAATTCCTTTGAAAGTCCAATTTCCGTACTACTCACGGGTTACTGCTTTAGAGTCCAATTGTTCACAAGAAGAAGTCAGCGCTCTCCGACCATGGCATGCGGCTTCACTCCGTAGGAGAAGCAGTCGACTCACAGCACCGCGCCGCTCACCCCGTCTCCCATTCCGAAGCCTTTAAAAAGGCTCCTTCACGGCTCAGGGGGGCGCAAATGGTGCCCGCCGAGTCACCAGGTTCACAGGCTTCCCCGCCTGTGATTTTTAAGGGTCCCTGCGTCGCCGCAGCAGCAATACCCGATCCTACGGAGCCGATTCCCTCCGGAGCTCAGAGGGAATCCGCCATTAGTCGATCGCGCTAACCCGGAAGTCCCGAACTTTACCTCGGTCTAAGAATGGAAGCCGAACGGTGGAAGGGCACCAGTGGCGGGAGGCCTCATAAGGGAAAGCACGCCTCAGTTTAAGAATGGTTTCAGTTTAAGAACGGACTTCCAGAACGGATTAATTTCGTAAACCGAGGTACTACTCTATGGGAGGCTATTTTTGCTAACCTAACTCCACTGACAGGGATTTAGGAAGCTGCCAGGGTTTTCATTTGCAATTCCACAAGTAGGTTTTTAGGTGTGAATGTGTGTAAGACAAAGCGTCATGTTGATTGTGAGCACATGAATAGGATGGCTGCACAGAGGCAGATTCCGACCTTGGCTACACCATCATTGCATTAACTGCAAGTCATTTCTTAATATTTATTTAGAGTTCAGCCAGTGATTATTTAGTGCATTGCTAGGACTCAAGCTTACCAGAAAGCAAATACTGTATTTTTTGCTCTATAAGACTCACTTTTTCCCTCCTAAAAAGTAAGGGCAAATGTGTGTGCTAGGTTGGCAGGAGCAGGGACTGAGCAACGGGAGCTCACTCTGTTGTGGGGATTCGAACTGCCGACCTTCTGATCGGCAAGCCCTAGGCTCTGACTTCCCCCAAAGAATCCTGGGACATCCTAGTTTCCCCTCACAGAGCTACAATACCCAGTACCCTTAGCAAACTACAGTTCTCAGGATGAGGAATGAGATTTAAATGTGCACTGAGTGTGCTTTGAAGGTACAGTGTGGACTCAGTGGCCGTAGGTAGAGAAAGAGAAAGAAAACAAGTCCCTTGCCTTTGTCTTGTTCAGTGAACTCAGGGACGAAGCTTCTGTATTATATTATGGAGAAGACACGCAAATTCTCACGCATGCAAATTCATCAGGCATTCATGGATTTGGGCCCCTCCTCAGGTACAGCGCCCCATGGAGAAGGCAAGACATACAAACTGCCCAAGACACACAAACTTTGCCCATTCTCTGTGCAAAGTTGGTCTTGGGGCCTTGGAAAATGCCCAACCTGGTCACCCTCTGGAGCTGGCCTTTGCCCAGTGAAGTTGCAAGGGGTGGGGGACAGGGGTCTGATTTCTTCAGGGCAAGGCAGAGGAGAGACAAATCTCCATGGAAATTCTGTGAGGAGTACCTGCAATGGTTGGAGGGGAGGGGACCGGACGTGGGTCTTTTCCCTACATTCTTCAGCGAGGGTGGGCGGGTCTTTACTTAGCCCAGCAGCACAGCCGCTCTTCCAGGGCTCTTCTGTTTACCCAACAACACAGCAGGAGTAACTCCGGATTTAGATCAGCGCTAACAACCCCTCCCCACCCCGCCAACCACGCCCGAAACCTCTCACATATCTGCTGCGAGGTTTTCGAAATGGGGGTGCGCACGCGCGATTCCGTGGGTGCGTAAAAGCTCCTGTTTCATCTGAAATAAGCGTTTATGAATTCCACCACCCTCTCCCTGCTCCCCCCAAAAGAGAAAGAAAACAAAATAAACCACGTTCGCGGGTCAAGGCTAAAGAACGATCAGCTTTCAAGCATGCTCCTTTCCTGCCCGAGTAAATGTTTAATCTCCAGCTGAAAATTAGTAGCTGTTTTAGGAGTAGGAACTCGCGCCTGCCGTCGCCCCCTCCACCAGCGAGCGAGTCTAAACCAGTTAGGGAAGAAGTACCCTGTCTCTCCCCCCCCCGCCCCCCATTTTACACAGCCTCTCTCCCTCTGCTTAAGTTAGCTATCCTGGGAAGGTGCATTGGCAGATATCAACAGATGGAAGGGCAGGGAGAGGGAGGAGACGCGAGCGAGAGAGAGAAGGAGGTCTTTATTACGCGCCGCACAATACCCAAAGCCCTGGGGGACCTCTTCCAGCTGGGCTCAAGAGGACAAAGTCAGGCAGGAGAGCAACTCGGGAACTTTTCAAAAGAGCTTGAAAGAGCCACTGTGGAGTTCCCCACTCCCCACTCCCCTTTTGCTTTTTGAAAGGGAGGGCGGCATCGCTTGGGAAGCGAAGGTGGCTCTGATTTCATTTGGCAGCGCCTAGGATAGCGCGCATCGGGAGGCCAGCCTTTTTTGGAGGAAGGCTTCTTCCTCCTCCTCCTCCTCCTGCTACTGCTAGCGTGCTCCAAACTTGCCTGGATGGGGTCTGCCCGGTGGAAGAGGCTCTGCCTTTTGTTCCTGATAGGGATAACATTCTCGGTCATCTTTTACGGGCACTACTACACCACGACGGATTCATCCAGGTAAGTCAGGAGGGCGGGGCGCGGTGGGGGGGGGGGAGAGAAATGTTCCCAAAAGCAGCGTCGCGGGAGAAAAACACAGCCCTGCCTAGCATGCTTAGGGGGCAGCTGGCTGCTCAGAAATGAGGGGGCATCCCTTGTGTGTTGTGCGAGGGTGTTTGGGGCAAAGGCGCAATCCCCCAAAAAATCAAAACCAGGGGAACCTGGCAATCGTGTTGGAAACAGAACAGGAAAGAGCGGTGTGCGCACCGCACTTTTTAAGCACATCCCAAGCGCGTTTTCGTTGCTCCCGGAAAAAAAAGAATAATGGGAACTGTAGTTTACATCTCGCAGGGCGATAGTTCCCAATACCCTTAAACAAGCTACAGTTCCCATTCTTTTTTGGGTTGGGGTGGGGGGAGAAATGTGCTTTTAGGGTATGGTGTGTGTGTGCCCAGCCTCGGAATCGAAGACTCTTGCTTAATATTCTTTTGTTCGCGTGTGCTTTATTTTGCTCCGATGGGGTTGCGACCCAAACCGCAGCTGTATCTAAAAACATCGTGCAAGTTCGTTTATTTTTAAAGCGAGGGGGAGTTTTAAACCTGGAAGAACCTCAAAGCTTGCTTTCGGAGATGTGACTGCACATGTTGCTTTACAATGGAACACACGCCCTCCGAGGCGCGGGCAGATATGTGTGCAGAAACAAAGCACAGAGCGACAACGCTACCTCTCTCCTGGAGAGCGAGGAAGGGCAGGCAAGTGTTGGGAGAGAAGAAGGGTATTGTACTCCCAGCTCCCAAAAGGCTAGGAATAAAAAGCAGGCCAGGCATGCTAATTAAGTTCAGCGGAGTGAGTAATGCATGGGAAGCAGAGAGTTGAGGCTTCCAGACGCCTGTGCCTTCAAGAGTTCCTAGCCATGAGCGCACATTCCCACACAGTGGGGCCAGGAAGACCAAGCAGGCGAATGCAGGGTTCTTAAGAGGGTGCCACTAGGTGGCTTCAAGTTTGAAGATGGGGTGCTGTGCATGGTTGCAGCGTGTCCTGTCTTGTTTGTTGACATGCAGGGTGCTGTTGTCCACACACACACACACACACGGACAAGAGAGCAAAGTGCAGCTCAGATTGTGCGTTCATTTCATGTCCCGTGATGAGTTGCAGATCCCAGGGAACATGTTCTGCCCTTACCTTTGCTTAGGAGCCTTCCTACTATGCTCCTGGCAGACTAAAGCCCTGAATTTGTAAGCCGGTGAAGCTGTGTAATCTATGCTATGAGCAGTGATGTGAAAGTTGGAATAGACAAGTACAGAGAGCTGGAAAGATGTTACGGCAGCCTTTGTCACACTGGCGCCCTGCAGATGTTTTGGACTATAACTCCCCTCAGGCCCAGCCAGCTGGTGGGAGTTGTAGTTCAGAATGTCTGCCGGGCGCCAGCTTGATGAAGTCTATGTTGTGAAGTGCCTGCAAGACGGTTCACCCACATTAAGCTCACTAAGCTTAAAGGACTTGCCCTACAGCTCATGGGCTCCTAGATACAGATGTCATCTGCTTTCATTACTGCTTAAGAGATGGATGAGGGGCTCAGAAGGGATGATTCTCTCGGAATGGGTTGGGACCCAAAACTCAGATACCAGATAGCCAAAACCATTCGGCAAGCATCAAAAGAAAACTTGCTTTAGGCTCCACACTTCATTTCATCCTGAAGTTCAGCTTTTACTTTATACTGTCCACCCATTCATGTTTGAAAGGAGAAGGGTGAAGTTTCACAGGGCACTCGCAACTACCCATAGATCTGAGTGTGAGACCCTCCCTCCTTTTTGTATTTTCACTTTGCATTCAATAGTTTTGAATGTAGCAGTATGTTCTATGAATTTCAGGTCTAGTTGTGTATCTTTTGGTTAGAATGACCATATGAAACACTTTATGGACTACCTGTGGTGTGGGGAATCTTTGGGCGTCTGGATGTTGCTGAACTACAACTCCCATCATTATTGCCATACTTTCTGGGGCTGATGGGAGTTGTAGTTCAGCTACATCCCGAGAGCCAAAAGTTCCCCATACCAAATGTAGTCCATAAAGTGTTTTGTATACATCAATATATATTTAAAGCTCTACGGGGGTTGGCCAGGACTATCTCCATATTATACTTGCAGGAGGTGAGACATAGTGAATTCCTTAACTTCACCCAGTAGGGTCATAGTTTAGCTTTGAGTTAGGGGTGGCCAGCGCATAGGGGTTGTTTTGAACAAATGTTTTCTCGGAATAAACTCATCAAGATAACTTTTTTAAAAATAAAAGAATGGAAATGGTTTATTGAATATTTACAGATACAGTGATACCTCAGGTTACGAACTTAATTGGTTCCAGAGGTCCGTTCTTAACCCGAAACCATTCTTAACCTGAGGCGTGCTTTCGCTAATGGGGCTCCCACTGCCGCTGCGCCACTGGTGCGCGATTTCTGTTCTCATCCTGGGGCAAAGTTCACAAAGTTCACAACCTGAGGTACTAGCAGAGTTTCTAACCCGAAGTGTTTGTAACCTGAGGTACCACTGTTCGGTGGAACCTCGTGTTACGGACGGAATCTGTTCCAGAGGCCCGTCCGTAACACGGAACTGACGCGAGGCGAAGCGCTGCATCTACGCACGCACGCACGTGGCACGATTTAGCGCTTCTGCATATGTGCACAGTGCGATTTAGCGCTTCTGCGCATGAGCAAGTGGCAAAACCCGGAAGTAACCCGTTCCCGTACTCAACACGAAAACACGTAACCTGAAGTGGACGCAACATGAGTTTGACTGTAAATTGTAAACGGATAAGAACATTGGCAGGATTATTGTAATAACCTGCAGCTTCATAAGAGTATATATTTAAAGAAGATGAATAAATGAGCAAATTAAGTTAATTTGGATATGTAGAAGATATTTAAATTAAGGAACCACAGAAGGAGGGGGAAGGAAGTCAAGCTTTGAAATATCAAAATGATTGTAAAATTAGTGAACTGTACAAGCTTGAAAAATATAAATTAAAAATTAAAAAAAGAAAAAAAGACTCAGTAAAATTAATCACTATGACTAACTTAAAAAGGTAAAGGTAAAGGTACCCCTGACTGTTAGGTCCAGTTGCAAACAACTCTGGGGTTGCGCGCTCATCTTGCTCTATAGGCCGAGAGAGCTGGTGGTTTGTCCGCAGACAGCTTCCGGATCATGTGGCCAGCATGACTAAGCCACTTCTGGTGAACCTGAGCAGCGTATGGAAATGCTGTTTACCTTCCTGCCGAAGCAGTATCTATTTATCTACTTGCACTTGACGTGCTTTCGAACTGCTAGGTGGGCAGGAGCTGGGACCGAAAGACGGGAGCTCACCCCGCCGCGGGGATTTGAACAGCCAACCTTCCAATCAGCAAGCCCTAGGCTCTGTGGTTTAGACCACAGCACCACCAGTGTCCCTTATGACTAACTTAGATCCCTTAAATTCATTGGGTCCATTATGAGTTACTTTATAAGTTAGTTGAGTGTAACCCACTAACTAAGGGTTACTCTTACTTGAGTGGGACTCAACTAAGTTGTTGTGTGCATGGAACGAGATTCACTCATGCAACAGGGCTTTCCCCTTGCACCTCTAAATCTGTGGTGGCAGGTTGGGGAAATCCCCAGAGCAGGTCTAGAGCACTCCTGGGGGAAGGAGACAGTGGAAAGGTCTTGTTGTATGAGCAGACCTTGTTCCATACACAGATAGCCCACTTGGCTTTATGTTGAATGCCACCCACAGTTTGTGGTTTTAACTACAAAACAACCCTGACTCTGTCCTTCCCTGACCCCAATAGGTGGGTGGAAGTTACCGCTGGTAGTCGCTGGAGCCCCCAAAAGACAGCATCTTGCACGCTGGACAGGTGGCTGAGCTAGGCCAGCAAAGGACCCACTGGCTCCTGAGCTGGCCCTCTGGAACTGGCCCTGCTGGGGCTCTTTGCTGAGCAAGTCTGGGACATGGCGTAGTGAAAATGGGAATGTCTGTAAAAAAAGCACCCCTTTTCTTGCAGAGCAATCCAAACCTCTGATCACCTGTGCCAGAGCTGGGATTTGGATGGGGGTGGAGATGTCCCCTCCACGCAGCCTTAGCCACCTCTGCTGGCCTCTGCTGATGGAGGAGCCTTTCCCCCCCCCCCAATGTTTCAAGGCATACAATAGGAGGGGCATTCCTGAACTGAACGGGTCATGTTCAACGTACTGCTAAGTCGCAGAACAACTTTTGCTTGCACAGTGGCCAGGCGTGATAGCTCAGTTGACAGAGCACGAGACTCTTAATTTCAGGATCATGGGTTTGAGCCACATGTTGGGTGAGATAACTGCACTGCAGGGGGTTGGCCTAGATGACCCTTGTGGTCCCTTCCAACTCTATGAGTCTATGGACTGGGTACCCCCCTCCCCCCTCCAGTTCCATCTAAATATGTTCTGGGGTTTCCTCCAATCCTCCAGAGCAGATTGGGAGATGGCATGGTGTGCACAGGGGGGGGGGGGAGGGAAACTCCCATCCTCCAATGAGGAAGTCATTCTGCTCACAAACTTGTTTAGTTGAATGCTGCCCATTATCTCAAGAACTTGAAAGGCATTCCATATCCAAGCTACGTATGATTTAAGAGCTCTCTCCTCCTCCTCCTCCGTTTTTCTGCTATGGTCCAACCTTCTCAGCATGACTAAGTTCACAGTGAAATGGACACATTTGCCTTTGTTGTAAAACAGAAAAGTTCTAAGTTATAGGATCCAGATTTGGCCGGATATATCCAGAATACTGCAGTCAGCAGTATTGTCAAGGCGGAAATCGGCACTGACGTCCTGGAAAATCCGGACGTACGGTAGCCGATGTCGGCAGTGCCTTTTAAAAATAAAAATAGCTCAAAAACGGCATTCTTTTCTTTAGCAGTTTTGCCCCGAAAGCTCAACCATCAACCACTTTGGGCAAAACTAAAAAAAGCTCAACAACTGTCTTGATTTTTACGGTTTGAAATATGGCAACCCTAAAGTTAGAATTTGTGGGCAATTCTTTACTGTTCATGTCCTTCAGGGCAGCTCCTTGGAGTTTAGGAGACATAATGGCCCACCCTGTTTTCCAACCTCTTCCTTTCAATTGAGCCAACAACACATTTTGTCAGTTCTGTGAGGGTCAAATTTCTGATATCTCTTATCCAACCTCCCCTCCCCACCACCTCACAACAATTCCAAGTGAAAGATGGATGACAATTGCCCCAGCATTTTTCAAATTGATAGGAGGTAATACCGTGTCCTATCTTTATTGAGATGGAAAGTTCAGTTTTTCATCTCAACTCTATCAGAACTTTCCATTTGCCACACCATTGTCCTGCTGGTATGCATATACTCTAGGTGCAAAATAAACATTTGGGTCTCATTCCTTCTTTTCCCCTCTCTTTCTTTTTATACATCAAAGTGACTTCCTCCTCACTGCAGGTTTTCAGAGGGGCAGGATCTGGTAAATCTGCACCAGAGTTTTTCCTTACGAAGAAAGCAAATGGCAAGGAGCACTGTTGCATCACAATTGACCCCCATTTCTAGGCCAACTAAGGGTGAGCTAAATGCTCCTAATGAAAACTAGAGCGTTTCATCAGGGAAACACAGCCTTCGGAGGCTGGGATTTGTTTCAGATGAGCTGTGGAGGGGAAGGTCCCTTTCTCTGCTCCAGCCTCTAGCTGGTGTTCACCTGTAGAGTTAATAATAATAATGAAATTTATTTATAGCCCGCCCTCCCCAGCCATAGCTGTCAACTTACAGATTTGAAAATAAGGGACCAGCAGCCTTGAAAATAAGGGATCAGCAGCCAAAAGAAGGGATCAACAATTACTTTGATAAAATACATATTTTGTTGCATGCAAATGGCTTTAGATACCTATTAGGTCCATAAATTACCATATAGCATATATTCAACGCACAAAAACATCAACAATTTGTTGTTGACAAAGCACAGCTGGACATAGAAAGGGCCCCATTACCTTCAGTAGCTTATTTAAGGGACATCATCAATAAGGGACAGCAGCGGGACATGGCCCTGGGATAAGGGACTGTCCCACCAAATAAGGGACGCTTGACAGCTATGTCTCCAGCCAAGACCGGGCTCAGGGCGACTAACACCAAATATAAAAACAATTGATTGAAATACAGCTTAAAAACAAGATTAAAATACTGTACAACATTAAAACATTAAAATGCAGCTTCATCGAATTACATGCCCATTTGCCTGTATATGGAACCCCACAGGGGTCTCTTCTCTCCTAAAATTATATGAGTCCATGAGAAAGAAGCTGGTGAGTGGGGTGAGAGGGAGAATGTTCAGCATGGAAATGGCTGGTGGGGAAAGGATTAAGCAGCCTCCCCCCCACCCCCAGTTATTTGTCAGATAGAAAGATTTATTACACGCATTTGTATGTAACGTCTACTGTGCCCCTAATAGCAATAAATTGTAGGTGGAAGCTCCTTTCTCTGGATGAAGCAATGCCTTCAGAGGCACAAGGCCTTAGGGGAGAAGACAGGAGGAAATAAAGACTTCCTTTGAGGATGCTTGGTAGCAGCCATCTTGCTCTCTTGTAGACCTAGCTAACATTCTACTTAACCCAAAATAGCACTTGCTGTGCTTTTGGACAATAATAATTTTCACCAGACACTGGGTCATATTTGAGGAACTGTGTAAGAGCTGCACCAGATTTAGGGCAGTGTAGGTGTCTCCCCTGCACAAGGTACTGAACCAAAGGGGAGCATAATAATAATAATAATAATAATAATAATAATAATATACCTATATTAATACGGGCACCTACTGAGAAGATCCATAAAAATACAACTGTACCAAAAAGAATTATTGTGAAAATAAGAAATATTAAAGTAGGGGGCAAATGTTGTCCTCGCTCAGGGCACCATGTTATCAAAAGTCCACCCCTGGCGACAGCTGCCCTCATCACTCAGCCATTCCTGGGACTATGCTCCAGAAGCTGAAATCAGGTCAGATCCTTTGAATATCTGCTAAATAAGACCACTATTTTTTGCTATGTTTCCTGATGCTGACTGTCCAGTACCTTGGACAAACTTAGTTCACAAACTTGGTTCCCAGTCTTGGGTCGCCAGCTGTTTTTGGACTACAACTCCCATCATCCCTAACTGGCAGGACCTCTGGTCAGGGATGATGGAAATTGTAGTCCAAAAGCGGCTGGAGACCCAAGTTTGGGGAACCTTGGTCTAAATAGAGCACCACAACATTTGGCAAGGAGCCTATCTGTGGCTGCTCCCCAAAAGATCTCAAAGCACAGCTCAAAACCTACTGATTTAGATGCCTCTAGCTTCCACTTCTTCCTTTTATTTGATGTCTGATTCCAGTCCTTGCAGGATTCCCTGCTCTGCATACAGATCACCCAGTATCTCCACAGGCAGTGCCTAGAAATCAGGATGTAATTTCTAGGGTCCTTGCCTGATACATTTAATTAGACTACTATTCCTAACCCTCCCTATGCAGCTACTAATCCTTTTTTCTTCTGTCATACAAAAAAATTGACTGTTGTTGGCACAAGTCTTTCACACAAATGACCTGGGCCGAGACCTGCCCTTATCGCTTTGTAATTCAAGGAACTATGGTAACGGTGAACCGCCACTGAGGTAACCACAACAAAACTTCAATTGCCCTACACACTAGCCACTTATTCAGAGTTTTGCAATTGAGTCAATTGCGTGCTTTTAACAAGTTTACTGATTAAAACGGAATTACATGGTGTCATAATAAAAGTAGAATGTGGAGGGTAACTGAGGCAATAGTTTTAACGCAAATAATTTATTTTTGGTAAAGCCAATGTCGAATCTGACCTCAAGGCAATGCACTTGGTCAGGGAAGATTTATATCAAATTGGATGGCGATGCCAGAAGGCTGCGAGCTTTTAGCATATGGTGATTAATATGCTTAAAGATGCATTTCAGATGGACACTTTGCTTTGTTCATTTAATTATGTAAAACATAGCATCCTAACGATCTACCAAGTGTGGGTATTATGCATTCCTATGATGGTCATGATAGGATATGCTAAAAACTAAGGGGAAAGTGCAAGACCAAGTAAAACAGACCTGATAAGAAAGTTATAGGAGCAGGTTGGGATTATAAAATGAACAACCATGTTGAAAAAGCAAGAAAACTAAGGAATGTTTAAGTTGTTGGAGTCCAATGTGTGTGTGTAGTTACAGATTAAGGACCATGGGGTTGATTTGATGATTTAGCTGCTCCATAAGAATTTAAGAAATTAATTAAATCAATTTAATTAATCCATAATCTGGAAGTCAAGCAATATAACAGCTTTTACCTTTCTTACCCTTTTAAAAATAAATGCATTAATGCAGTGGATTTGTATCTCATTTTCTAAATGTGAAAATGCTGTTGCTGTTTTTAATTTTAAGAAAACAGATGTATGTTAGCTATAACAATACCCACACCAGTAGACATTCTTTCCTGGTGATGGCTCGAGGGAAAATCTGATTGATGCTTTGGCTCTCGTTGGATTTGACGTCCGAAAGAAGCTTGCAGAGGAGATGATGGGGAAGAAAGACATGTCTGAGTGAGACAGATTTGTTAGAAGTCACTTTCGCAAGGCTAAATCCAAATACATGTTTTCATAAGTTGTATAGACTTCTGCTGCCGGTCCCTTTAGATCAGGGGTGAACAGCTCTGAGAACCACATTGGCAACATACGATATCCAGGTGCCGGCATCTAATTTGTATATTTGAGCTAATTGTAATTAACAGGTTTTGCACATCATTTGCATAAAGCTGGTGCCTGCCAAGTTGTAACAGATGGACATATTGCGTTTATTTTTGTGATATCTGAAATCATTAACTCCAAATGTGAACGTCTCCTCCGCTTAGTGCCGGAGACAATTCTGGGTGGCATCTCCCTTGTAGCCTTGTCACTGCTTTGGGTGACCTTTCACATTCATAAACTAGAACAGGCAAACCATAAGTTCAAACTGGAACACTCAAGATAGATGTTTCCAGGCTCAGTGTAGCAGACCCTCCAAGTTTCCCTATTTTCCAGAGACAGTCCCAGATTTACAGACGTCATCCTGGTTTCTGATTTGATCCCGGAATGTCCCTCTTTTCCTTTGGATGTCCCTATTTCCATCGGAGAAATGTTGGCGGTTATGGAGTTATCTGACCCCTGACCCATCTGAAGGCAGTCCTGTATGGAGAAGTTCTTTAATGTTTAATGTTTTATTATGTTTTTATATATGTTGGAAGCCGCCCAGAGTGGCTGGGGCAACCGAGTCAGATGGGCTGTGTATAATAATAATAATAATAATAATAATAATAATAATAATAATAGAATAGTAAAGGTAAAGGGACCCCTGACCATTAGGTCCAGTCACGGACGACTCTGGGGTTGCTCTCATCTCGCTTTACTGGCCGAGGGAGCCAGCGTACAGCTTCCGGGTCATAATAATAATAATAATAATAATAATAATAATAATAATAATAAATTATATTTATGTCCCGCCCTCCCCAGCCGAAGCCGGGCTCAGGGCGGCTAACAACAATAAAACAGTACAAAAGTACAACACAACACAACACTCTAAAATCATTCATTATAAAATTAATTCAAATCAAGCCACTGGCAACCATTGGGCCAGAGCTCTGCGAAGATTGCCGAGGGAGGGGGTCAGGCTGTGCCCTGGCCAAAGGCCTGGTGGAACAGCTCTGTCTTGCAGGCCCTGTGGAAAGATGTCAAGTCCCGCAGGGCCCTAGTCTCTTGTGACAGAGTGTTCCACCAGATCGGAACACTCTGTCATCAATAAGGGACAGCAGTGGGACATGGCGCTGGAATAAGGGACTGTCCCTTCAAATAAGGGACACTTGACAGCTATGCCGCCGACCTTCTGATCGGCAAGCCCTAGGCTCTGTAGTTTAGACCACAGCGCCCCCTGCGTCCCTTAAATAATAGAATAGGATGTCCCTATTTTCATCGGAGAAACGTTGGACGGTATGGGGTAGCTGTTACCTCTCAACCCCTTTATCTGGTAGTTGTTGAAATGGGCTTCCTGAAGTCCCACGGTAGTCATAATAAGAGTCTGGGGAATGTCTAGACCAGGGATGGCTAACCTGTGACCCTCCAGATGTTGTAGGACTCCAACTCCCATCAGCCCCAGCCAGCAATGGCCATTGATCAGGTATGACAGGAGGTGTCCAACAACATCTGGAGGGCCACACAGGTTGGCCACCCCTGGTCTAGGCATGTAAGAAAGATGTCCAAAAGAACTGCCTACCATGCAGCGGTGAAAGACATGGGAGTCCTAGAAGAAAAGGTTGCGTACGTACGAAGCCACTGTTTTTAGAAATCATTGGGTAAACCACTCAGAATATCCTACTCCTCCAGGCTTCATAAGCAAACTCTTATGCTGATGTTTCTGCCTCCTGCATGAGGTTCCCTTCTTAATGTTTCTCCTTTCTGGCCCCACCAGTAGCTTAGGCAGAGCCTCACATTTGCCCCTGTTGCCATTGTTTGCACTGGCTGTATGAATAATCCTTTCACAAGCAGAACAGTAGCAGAACAAAAACCAGACACTCATAGAAATACATACAGTGGTGCCTCGCAAGACGAAAAGAATCCGTTCTGTGATTCTCTTCGTCTAGCGGTTTTTTCGTCTTGCGAAGCAAGCCCATTGACGGATTAGAGGATTAGCGCTATTAGCAGCTTTTAGTGGCTTATCTGCTGATCGGATCAGCTGATAAGCGGCTTAGCGGCTTAGAAAAAGGGGGGGAGGGAAAAAAACCCGCAGGAACTCGCAAGACATTTTCGTCTTGCGAAGCAAGCCCATAGGAGATTCGTTTTGCGAAGCACCTCCAAAACGGAAAACTCTTTCGTCTAGAGAGTTTTCCGTCTTGCGAGGCATTTGTCTTGCGGGGCACCACTGTATGTTGCAAAACACATAAGTGTGTGGGTTGAGAAGGGTTGTGCATACTGGTTATTGAGGATTCAAATGTTCATCCGAAGAGCTCGAGGTAGCATATAAGTTGCTCCCCTTCCTCATTTTATCCCCACAACAGCCCTGTGAGGTGGGTTAGGCCAAGAGAAAGCTACTGGCTCAAGGTCACTTTAGTGAGCTTTAGGGCTGAGTGGAGATTTGAACCTGGATCTCTGGACTTGTACACCAGAGCAAAAACAAACAGGGCTGCTCCAGTTCACAGATAAGTTTTAACCACCCCTTTTGCTTTGAAAAAGTCTCCGGTCTATATTTCTGAGCATGTGGAGACTGATTCCTCTGAGGGGGGATGTTTTGGAATCCATTCCAATAGTTGCGGTTCAAGGGCTTGACCTTCTGGCCAGGGCCAGTCTGAAGGAGCAGAAAGAGAGACAAGGAAACCTTTATGACACCCAAATGGTGATTTTCACACAGAGGAGTGAGCAGATTGTGTTTCTTCAGTTCTGCATGTGCGTAGCCTGTGGCAGACATCCCTCTGAAGCCATGCCCCAGAGGCCTGAAATTCAAGCGAAGCAAGGTCTGGTGAACTAGATGTGGAATTATGCTCATACAGAAGTGATTTCTGTTGTGAGAAAGGTTCCTGGTGGCCTTCCTGGAAAGGCTTGTTGTGCAAAGGGCAGGAGTCCTTTCATTAAGGCCAAGCCACAGACCTGTCCATCTAGATGGACGGGGTTGTAAATCCATCAAGTCCCGTTGACTTCAGTTGTGGGGGGAAATGGCTTGAATTCTTAATGCCTGTGCACCCAGGTCATCAGAGGAAGTCTATTTCATTTGCAGGAAAAGTACATTTGATGTACAGTGGTACCCCGGGTTAAATACTTAATTTGTTCCGGAGGTCCGTTCTTAACCTGAAACTGTTCTTAACCTGAAGCACCACTTTAGCTAATGGGGCCTCCTGCTGCCGCCACGCCACCGGAGCACGATTTCTGTTCTTATCCTGAAGCAAAGTTCTTAACCTGAGGTAATATTTCTGGGTTAGCGGCGTCTGTATCCTGAAGCATATTTAACCTGAAGCGTATGTAACCCGAGGTACCACTGTATGCCCAAAAGAAATGACCTTCACTGGGTTGGCACTTCAATGCCAACAGTTTATACTTTTCGGTGCCAGGTTGCAACTTTATTATTTACCCAAAACACACACACACACGCAGGTTGGATAGTTTTATTCCTCTTCATTTTATTGAATTATTTATTTTCGTAATTCTACGTTTCTTTTTATATACAGCCCTAAAATCCATTTTTGGAGAAGGGGCAGCTGAGGGATAGCTCAATTGGCAAAACACAAGACTGTTAATCTTAGGGTCGTGGGTTTGAGTCCCGCGCCGGGTGGAAGATTTCTGTATTGCAGGGGGTTGGACTAGATGATCGTTGTGGTCCCTCAAAATTATTTTGCCATGCTCCTCAATGCCTGATGGTTGTGGGAGCTCTGGTCTACACAAACACCTACACAAAGAGAGCCAATCTATTCATTTTTCTGGAGGGAGAAAATCTGTGCTTCCATTCTTTGTACATGTAGGTTGGCTGTCTCTGTTGCAATGAACAAGGCAGTCTGTGCTTGGAGCTTCATTTGCACATTGCAGTGAATGTGGCAGCTCCAGATTACTGCAAGGAAGTACACGCCTATCTTCCAGTTGTGCCCATGTTTAGTTTCAGTGGGCTCTGTTAAACAGGAAGCAGATGGTAACTAGGCAGAGGCGCATTAAAACTCAACCCTAAAGCCAGTTCAGGTCTGGGGCGATGCCTTGCAGAAAGTTCAAGCCAGGATGGCGAGTATACTCTCATCAAGAGCTCATATTTCAGTAAATGCCTCTTCAACAACATATGCCTTGTCTAATCCACAATAAAGCATTTTTCACAGATACACGATGGTGATATTGATTTCCCCACCCACCCAAACTTGGGCAGGCTGCTGTGAGAGTTGCTTTGAAGTCAACCTTCTGTTTCCCAATGAATGGGCCTCTTTCTTCTTCTTCCAAGATGACCCATCTAGCATGTAGGGAGGTGGAGCTGTTGACTGAGAAGGGCTTAGCCAAGTTGCCTGACCTCAGGTTTACCAGTGGCTGGGTAAGATCCAAGACAAAACAGGCATCTGGAAAAGAAGAAGTAGGAACAAAGTAGGAACAAAAAGAAGAAGCTAGGGGTTGTGTGGCTACAATCCCAAGTTTATTTGTGAATTAGCCCAGTTGAATACAGTAGGATTTACTTCTGAGTAGGGATGGGGGCGAAGTTGATACGAATGTCCCAATTCACACTTCCTGTACTAATAAGATACCCTTCAGAATTCTCATTTCCCCAAATTTTGTGCTGCAGTTATCCAATGAAAAAGTGAGCACAACTATATGGAAATAGTATGCAAAGCAACATAGTTGGGGAAATTGCTAGCAAAAACGATATTGGACAAAATTGCACACAAAGATCGAAAGAAATGTGTGTGAACTGTGAATCTTCATGTGGACTTTTTCAAGGGAAAATGGCAAATGGATGTGAAAATGAACTGAACTGAAGTTTGGGGGAAATGAGAATCTGAAACTGACAGATTTGTCTGTCCTTGTGAATAAGAAGTGACAGTTGTTAATGTCTATGTTTGTACAGTACTTTAACTGAGTTAGACTGGGAGACCCATGTCTCAGAAATAATTTTATAATAATATTTATGTAGAGTTTCAGGTTGTATACACACCATACATTTAAAGCACAGTCCCTGCCCCTAAAAAAAAATGTACTGGGAACTGTAGTTTATTTCTCACAGTGCTGCATTTTCCAGTAACCTTTAAATCGATGGTGTGTATGCAGGCTCAAAGTGCTTCCTGTTCGGACTTCCGGGTTAGCGCCTCCGGCAATGGGGGATTTCCTCTGATCGGGAGGAATCCGCTCCGTGGAAATCAGGGTCTGGACCGCCACGGCGAGGCGGAGACCCACTAAAAACCACAGGCGGGAGAAGCCTGTGGATGTGGGATTCGGCTGGCACCTTTTGTGCCTCCCCTATGCGCGGGGAAACCCGGTTTCGGGGATCCGGAGCGACGTGGGGTGAGCGGTGCGGTGCTTCGAATCAACTGCTTCTTTCACGGAGTGAAGCCGCATTGCTGTTGCCGGAGAGCGCTGACTTTTTCCTGTGGACAATTGGACTCTAAACAACTACCCGTGAGTAGAACGGAAAATTGGATCTCTAAACTTCTTAATTTGGCATCAAAATGGGAAGGTTTCAAACAGGAAGTCCGCCTTCCTCTTTTGTAAATAGATTGAAGCAAAGACGTTGCAAGCTAAAGCCTGGAAAGTCTTTTGTAAAGGATTAAATCTCCATCGGTTAAAATTACTAAACCCCCCTTGGAAGCAGGAGAAGAGGGGGGAAATTCTAGATTGTTTAAGCCTGCAGGAGAGAGAGTGAAGAAAGATAAATCACCACCGTTTCGAACCTGGGAACGGGCTGCCAGTAAGATTGACGTTTTGGGAAAGTTCATTGACTGTGAATAAAACGTATGTTGACAGATAGTTAAATAAGAGAAATATATTGTTTCCATTGCTTTCTTTTGCACTTAAAAAGGAGCAAAAAAAGTAACTGAAAATCGAAACTAACTCTGTCGCTGGATCTGCGTTTAAAAGGATGGATACAAATAGAAATTGTTTCCCCTAGAGGGAGCTTTTGAAACTGTTGCAGGAGTGGAGCTGGGGAATTTTCCAGCTGCAGAGATTAAAGAGCGTGAGAATCAGAGTCTGACCTTGGACAAGAATGTTGACAGAAGAAGCCTTAGTGATTGCATTTTGCAAGACAAGTGCTTTATTGGAACAGCTTCATGAGAAGACGGATGTGGTGATTATTAAAATTGACAATTTGGGACAAAAAATGACTGAGTTGGGACAAAAAGGGAATACCTATACAGAAATCACTCAGGAATTGACCCAGGAATCTGTTTTGACATGGCAAGCTGTGGAGAAGACGGAGGAGAAAGTTGTTGCTGAACCTCAAGTAATTCAAGTGGAGAGAGCCCCGGCCTCACAGATGCAATTTGATGAGCATAAGCTGTTGCCCTTTATGATTGAATCTAGAGAAAGCCAGATTTGGTGGGATGGAGCCTTGCTTGGATTGGAGAAGGAAAGTTGGATAGATCCTCCTATGCAGGGAGGCTCTGGCCTTTGGGATCTGGATTTGGGTCAGGGGGAGATTGGCGCTCTGAAATATCTTTTGGACTTTAGTTCTGACTATGGAGAATGGGTTGACCTGTCAAGAAGGAATAAAGACATTGTTAGGTTGGAGTTTCCCCGAGATCTACTCCTCAGTGCCAAAGGAAGGAAATTAAGAACAAGATCAGCAGAAGATAAAGTAAAGTGCATGTATAAATATGAAGAAGATCTGCAGAAGGGACATGGAAGAGAGTTAAGAGCCTCGGACGGAAGGTCACCAGGTTGATGGACCATATAGTATTGATAGAAAGGACTGACAGAATCCGAGACCAGGGAGAAGAGACGGTGGAAGAAGATTGGGAAAAAAGTTTTTAAAAAATTATTTAGAGAAATGTTGCAAAATTAATGAGTGTTAGAAAAATGTTGGAATGAAATTATATGGCTTTAGTAGAAATGTTATAAGGAGTTAAGTATAAATAAGTTTTAGGGTTTTAATGGTAAGATAAGGGTAAAATAAATTAAGATAATTAAATGACAGAAAACAGTGAAAGATGGAAAGGATTTGCTGAAATAATTAATAACTAGAACACAAAAAGGGAGGTGTGAGGAGGTCGATGAAACAAGTTAATGAAAGATAAAGATATGGAAATATTGGATGTGTTTTTAACTGTTTTTGCTTTTGTTTTTGTTTTGATGTATTGTGTCTTTTGCTTTTTTATGTATTGATTTGTATTGTTTATTTTTTCTCTTTCTTTTTTACTTTTTTCTTTAATTCTTAAACTTTTAATAAATATTATTAAAACAAACAAACAAAGTGCTTCCTGTTCATTCATTGTACTTTTTACAATAACTCTGTAACTACTTGCTCCTTTAACAAATAAGCAGGAACTTGTGTGGACTAGAGGCCACATCATCAGATTCAGGAATGGTAATATTAATCTTCAATTGCAGGTATGTATACACATACAAGGGGATGTGGGTGGCGCTGTGGTCTAAACCACTGAGCCTCTTGGGCTTGCCGATCAGAAGGTCGGCAGTTCGAATCCCCACGACAGGGTGAGCTCCAGTTGCTCAGTCCCAGCTCCTGCCAACCTAGCAGTTCGAAAGCATGTCAAAGTGCAAGTAGATAAATAGGTACTGCTCCGGCGGGAAGGTAAACAGCGTTTCCGTGCTCTGCTCTGGTTTTGCCAGAAGCAGCTTAGTCATGCTGCCCACATGACCCGGAAGCTGTCTGCGGACAAACGTCGGCTCTTCGACCAGTAAAGCGAGATGAGCTCCACAACTGGACTTAACTGGAAGC
The DNA here is from genome assembly GCF_965112155.1 of Podarcis liolepis. Lineage (NCBI taxonomy): Eukaryota > Metazoa > Chordata > Lepidosauria > Squamata > Lacertidae > Podarcis > Podarcis liolepis. The sequence continues at coordinate 36,399,081 of NC_139555.1, read as the reverse complement.
AATGAGATGCAACAAGTACAGATAACTCCCAAGAGACTGTGATCTACTCCCGGTATAAAAAAAGACAGTGATCTACCCATTGTCATTGCCTAGAGTTGTTGAGCTTTTTTTAGAGGGGAGTGCTCAGAGTTGTCATTGCCCAATTTATGCCTGAATTACAGTTGCTCAAAACAAGCTCAAGTGCTTCTTAACAGGAAGCCGTGACAGGTACAATCAACTTGGCAAAACTGAGTTATGCTGTTGTAGGAAATGAAGCCATTGTCTTTTTTCCGGCCAAGATTCCTTGCTCAGTAAGTAAAACAGCATCTCATACTGGTGCCTCCATTTGAAATCATTCAAGTAGAATTCCTTTGAAATTATTTTCTTCATGGACACCTCTAGATCTGTAGCATGCTTGCTTTAAATAATAATGATAATGATAATGATAATAATCCTTCAACTGACCACTATCATTTGGAGGAAAAACCAGTTTCAGGGCCTCAGTGTGGAACGCACTGCAGGTTTGATTGGGGTCAGTCCTGCACTGATTTCTACTGCAAATTGTTCATCTTATGGCTGCTACTTCAGCAACCCAAAGGGATGTTTACTGCCAACAGCACCTTCGGGAACAAATAGCAGCCAGGGAAGGGGCATTTTCCAGCAGAAAACAGGAACCTGATCCAGAAGCATGTTCCAGATTGGGACCTGTGAGTGATTTTATTTCAGAATAAAGTTAGTCAGATTAATAGTCAGGATCTTCCTGCATGGGGCAGGGAGATCCTAAATGGGATCCTGAAGCTGTTTTCTTATCCACAATAAATTTAACTGGGCTCTTTGGCTGGATCAACCCTTTGGATTTTAAAGATTCCCAAATATACTTTGTGCTTCTTGTTTCCCCGATAGTGGAAGACGTTCACAGCCACTGCTTTTAACGGGGTCTCCTTGCTTTCCAAGGAGAGAGGGCTGGAGAGTTGTTCCATTTGCTTTCCAAAGAACGTGGAATGGAAAACTACTTGCGTCTTTTGTAATAACCCCTTTATGTAAAAATGTACTGGTTGAGCAATTATTGCAAGGCAAAGAAGCAACACACGGTCAGGCTGTGTTAGGTTTGCAGCAACAATAGTCCTTAAATAGTAACAAACAGTAACGTTCAGAAATGCAAATATGGTTTCTCTAGAGATCTCTGAGGAAACCATAGCAGATTTAAAATAAACAGCGGGGGCTGATGCCCATTGAGAGTGGCAGGGAGACCAATAGTGGGCATGCAACCACAGCCTTTGAGAGACAGGCGGAGACAGGTAATTCTAGTTTTGTCCCCATCCTCAAGGGCAACACTGAGACTAAGACTGTGTACACACGACACTCTTAAAGCACGTTCTTCCCCTCAAAGAATTATGGGTAGTGTAGTTTACCCCTCACAGAATTACAATTCATAGCAATCCTTAACAAACCACAGTGCCCATAATTCTTTGAAGGAAAGAATGCGCTTTGAATGTATGTATACAACCTACAACCTAAGGAAGAGAAGGGTTACAAGCAATGCCACCAGGGGTATGGGTTGAGGGGCTGACTGAGGGGAGACAGGTTGGTGGGGTAGTCTCCACGGCAAAACAAAACAAAAGCCATTTCTTGCAGCAGCTCTCCCTGCCTCCTCATCCCAGTCAACCTGCTCCTATCCTGCAGGTTGATACAAGCTGACAATCCAAGTCAGCGTCGGTTTGGGGGGGGGGGCATGTCTTCCTCACTGCTGCCTCCATTTGCTTGCCCTCTTTCTCTGGGCTGCAGCCTCACAACCACCCCAAGGGACAGCATGCTGCTCTGTCTCTTCACTTGAGTCTCCTCACTTGAGTCACCACTTGCATTGTCAAAGGGGTTAGGCAGGTGAACAGGGAAGTGGGGCCAAGGGGCTCCAAAGATTGGAAGTGGGGGCCCTGCAGAAGAGTGCTGGCCCCTGGCACCAACACTGATAAGATCAGTGCCAGTAGCCCTGCTAGTAGCCCTGAACAGACATCCTCCATGATCCAAATGGCTGAGGTGATCTGCTGCACTGATGTGAGCCATTAATTCGCACCTGTTGTTAGTGGCCCAGAGCCACAAAGGAGGCTTTGAATACTTAATACCAATATTAAGCAGCTGGACATAAAAATTCACACTCCTTGGAGTTTGGTATTCTACTGAAGGCAAAGTATGGGAACTCAGATCCAGAGGAGCGGATCTGCATGCAAAATCCCTAGATCCAGCACCTGGCCAGGCATTGTGCAGGTGTTGTGTTCCTTTGCCACAGATGCAATGCCAGGCAGAGGATGAGAGTTGCCAGCTCACATCTCCCATGCGCGGATTGTGTGTGGCGAAGTCTAAGGGCTGTTCCAATCTAAGCTGACAGCGTTAATCATCTCTTTGATGGGGAGAAGGAGGGGGATCATCCTGCACAGCCTCCGGCAGGCAGCCTGCTGTTGTGCAGGAATGTCCCTGAATCAGGGCCAGCATGTCTCATTTGTCTCTGGCCCGCTAAGCCTTGTAGGAACAGGAAGAAGTCTGGCTTGCCATTCAAGTCAACAACGTTCCTGCCTTGCCTAATAATATGAGGCAGTTGGGCAGCGCAGAGAAGTTTGATTAGATGTAGGTTTGCCACGCATCTTTCTTATAACATTTGTTTATTCATTGGTTCATTCGTTACACAGATATTCTGCCTTCCTACCAGGGAGTTCAAGGCAGCATTTCTGATTCTCTCCCCATTTTATCCTCATCCCTTCCTTTTTTATTCTCTCAAAAGCCCAGTGTGCTTCATTGCTGGAGCCATAGACAGGCACTCTAACCACCTCACCTCTGCAAAAGGCATGGTTGAGAAACAGCCTTGAGCCAAGCAAGAGATTGCCAAATCACACCGGTTCAAGCTAAGAAAATGTGGATGGGCCGGTTTCAGTTTTACCACAAGACTCTGTCATTGCAAGTTGCTGCATCTTGTTGGAACGTGTCCTTATGCCCTTGCTCCCCCCGCCCCGCCCCCCAAATGCCTTTTGCTCCTCCTTTCTGGATTCCTTTACCAACTCAGGCCAAGTTTGAACAAACTGGGATCCCTACAAGCCCCGGGAAGTCCAGGAGAGAAGGTTGCGTTTTGTTTTTTTAATGTGCCTATACTTGAACTCCACATTCTCCATGCTTGTTTCTACTTCACCTGCAATGTAAAAACAAGGAAACCAGCACTGGTGTTCTAAGATCTAAATTCATTGTATAGTTAAGGTGTTGTGCAAAGACTGGGGGGGAAATTGCTTCATGCTGCCATGCTTTATGGTGGAACACGTTATTCCTCAGTATCTAAATTATGAGTTAATTCAGGAGTTTTGCTCAACACTGACAGCTACATACCTCAGAGCTAAAGTCACACAAAGTTTGCAAGATCTAAGAGCTGAGCTATGTGGCAGCTCAGATTGAGGGCCTCTCCAGACTGGAGTTTTTGCAGGCACACTTTGCAGTGCGTCCTTGACACAATAATAAGTGCGTTAGTGGTGGATTTATCCTGCTTGAGTTTGTTCTGCAATGCTTCCCCAGTGCTATCATAGAATTCGAAGGGACCCTGAGGGTCATCTAGCCCAACCCCTGCTATTCAGCAATCTCTACACATGGTCCCCCATCCAATGTGAAACCCATACTGGACCCTGCTTAGCTTTGCAAATGTGCTAGAAGTTTTATTGCTGCGCCACTAGGAGGTGGTCATTGCTGTCTATAGGGGCTACTGTACAGCAAACCTAGGACAAAAATAATCCAGAACATTTGTGGGATAAAAGTTTATGGGATTTCAGCAGGAGATTATGGGATATGCATGGACTATTTCATGCAAACCATCCCAAAACATTTAGAAATGCAAACTGTATTGATAGTGGGATTGTGTGTGACTGATCCAGTAGCGTCACGGGCACAAATAAGCACGAATGCGGAATAAAATGGATGTCTCTGGAGGTGGAACCTATAGGAACGCTGGCATGAAATGAGAACTCCATGCATAACTTCTCCACCTGCTTCTGTTTCTGTATTCCAGACTGCTGCAGCAGGAGACACTGGGGCCAGCGCAAGCAGAAATTCCCCAAGATGTCAGGAACCACAGTCTGCCCAGAGAAAGCATCACAAAGAGGTGAGTGAGGCTGGAGTGAACCCTTCCTCACAGAAATGTTGCCAGACAATTGGGTGGTTACTTAAAATCAATGCATTTGATTCAGTCACCCACTTCTTCTGGGTCCTTCTTGCCCCCAGAGGGATGTCAGGGCCGAGATAAGTCACAGCTAGCAGATTTGCGCTGTCAGGATTTAGGCTGGAGCTTCTGGGGGTTGTAGCCCAGAGGGTTCTGAGGGCACCATGTTGGCTAATGACCCTCTTGATTCCTTGACCCACAGTTCCCCAGTGTCCTAGGCTTGCCCACTTCCCTTCTGACAATAGTTTGCAGCCCTAGCCCCCTCTTCCTAGTTTTGTCTTTCATATTCCATGGTTTACCCTGCACCTTTCCTTCCTTCATCTTTCTTGTCTTTGGACTCCCTGGCCCTTGATTTCCCAACATCCAGGTTTCCTTCCCAATTCCTAACCTGCCACATGCAACCTTTTAATTCCAGCCATGCTGACAACTTCCCCTTTCCTCATAGAATTATAACTACCAAGTGTTTAGTTCCTTGAGCAACTGAACATTCTGATTGTCACACCAGGCAAACAGTACCACAGGTTTCATCTTCATAAGTGCACTTCAATGCTGATATATGCTCTTTAATGCTTCCTGTGGGCTAGATGGCAATGGGACAGACCCAGTACAACAGGTTCATCAATCTGTAACTATCCCATGGCTATAAAAGGATCTAAAGTAAAGGTAAAGGTACCCCTGCCCATATGGGCCAGTCTTGCCAGACTCTAGGGTTGTGGGCTCATCTCACTCTATAGGCCGGGAGCCAGCGCTGTCCGCAGACACTTCCAGGTTACGTGGCCAGCGTGACAAGTTGCATCTGGCGAGCCAGCGCAGCACACGGAACACCGTTTACCTTCCCACTGGTAAGCGGTCCCTATTTATCTACTTGCACCCGGAGGTGCTTTCGAACTGCTAGGTTGGCAGGCGCTGGGACCGAATGACGGGAGCGCACCCGGAGCGCGGGGATTCGAACCGCCAACCATGTGATCAGCAAGTCCTAGGCGCTGAGGTTTTACCCACAGCGCCACCCACGTCCCCTCAAAGGGTCTAGATTTCATATCTAAATCACTGGACATTGATCAAACCCTTAGAAAGGGTTGTTGGATAGTGAAGGCATCTCAGTATACAGTGAACAAATGTTTGTGTGTGAAAGTCAGTCTCCTTTTCCTGCTGTTTTCGTTCTAGGGGGAACCCAACCAAAAATTCATCTGAGAGAGGAATTCTTAATCATCCCAAGGAGAAGGTAACAAGTCCATCCTTCATTCTAAGGACTTCCTTGCCCTTTGTCCCATTCCCAAAAGCGGTTCAGCACCCAGACATCATCATCATAATGTGCTTACAGCACATATAAAACATAGCAAAACATCAAACATTAAAAACTAAATAAAGACAAAACTATTTACTCTCTGCTATTCAAGGCTCACATCGTAAGAGTTAATCTTCCACAACACTTGTTTCTAATTTAGAGTTAGAGAGGTTGACCACATATCTCTAGAACAGGCATGGCACAAATACAGGTATATCCCCCACTTTCTTGCTTGCTAGTTTACAACCAAGAGGAACAACCTCTGAAAAGGAAATTCTGGACTTCTAAGCCACAGAGTGCCCTAGCGTCAGGTGTGCTTAGTGAAAAATGGTTGCATGCTGTGAAAATTTATCAGTTGATGGTCTCACTCAATTAACACTTAGAGCAGACCCACTGAAATCCACAGGATTTGAATACCTCATACCTGGCAATCTTTGGGGTTTCTAAGGAGCAACAGCAACAACAAATCACCACAGGTTTCCAATCATTGGTTAAAATCAGTGAAGCTTTGAAAGGCTCAGTCTGCCAGCTCAATTCAAAATGGCATTCTGATGTCCCCAGATGAAAACCTTTTCCTTGATCTTGGGAACCATCATGCAGAATTTGGTTACGATATCTTAAGACTAAACAGAGAAATGAATAGCATATTCATATAATGCATGTGTGTGTGTGTAATAGTTTAGAATTTATAATGATAAAATACATTTATATCATTTATAATGATAAAATACAGAGCTAGTCTTAGTTGTGACTAATTTAAATCCCATTGAATTCAATGGATCTACTCTGAATAAGACTTAAGTCTGAATTCAACATAATAAACAAAATACTTTAGGATGCTTTGCTCAGTTTCTCTCTCTCTCTCTCTCTCTCTCTCTCTCTCTCTCTCTCTCACACACACACACACACTCACACACACACACACAGAGAGAGAGAGAGAGAGAGAGAGAGAAGAAAGGGTTACTGCAAGGCATCAGTGACATGCCCCAAATCTCCTAGTATGCTTTAAGTAGATTTTGAACCTAGATATTACGTTTTCCTGGTCAATTTAGCATTATACAGTAATTTGCAAGGAAAAGGCAATTGCCGAGAACTGATGCAAAATCTGCAGGGATGTCTATCTCATGTATCTTATTTACATTCTGCCTTTCAAGGCAAAGGCCCTTCATGCTTTTAAAAAAAATAGATTTATGAAACAAACCAGTGAAAGAACTAAATACACACAACAGCTGTTTAAAAGCCCAGCACAACACTGCTTGGTAAACACAGTCTGCAACCTTTTTCTTCTTCTTCTTCTTTTTTGAAAAGGTATATTGCAAAGGTAACAAAGGTGGGGCCATGTGTGCTTCCTTGGGGAGAGGGCTCTAGAAACATGGAGCCTTGAAATGCGCACAGTAAATGGAGAACAACTGTATTATCCAGTTACTTTGTCTGAAAAGAACCCATTCCTCCATCCGTAGGATCCTTTCCTAAGGGGATATCACTTTCCCTGGTTAATGCTTTTTTCACTCTGACCGACAGCCAGCAGTATCCTTATCCTCACGCCATCCCTTGCGATCACAGAAATTATCAGAGAATTTGGCTGCTGCTTCACTTTATTTTTATTGTAGGCCACTTTGAGGGTCATTGTGCAAGAGTGGCATCTGAAACGGTATCCCGTAAAAATAAATAAAATCAGAATTTCTGCAAATGTTTCTGGCTATGAGTTGAATATTTTTTTTAATTAAAAAAAAAACCCCAGCCACGAGTGTGCTTAGGTTGACTCTGCTGCACAATATTTGGATTCTGATGCTTGCCTTGGACGTTCTCATCAGAACTCAAATACCACCCATATTTGACTTTAAAAATTGGTATTTGGCCCCCAAAATTGGAATTCAAATTTTGACATTCAAATCATCCGTCTAGCAGCAGATGTCATCCGTGCAGCCCGTGTGAATCTGCCTTTGATGTGAATGGCAGGCTTTTAATCATGGGCAGCGTATTTACATAGCCAGTGCAAATGCATCAAACAGTGGGAGCGAGGAATACGATTCTTCACTGCTGTTTAACATCTGACTTTAAGCTCAGGTGGATCCATAGAAGTAAATTTGAAATGCTTCGTTTAGTGCACTAAATTATCTGACTTGTACAACAGCATGGAATGCTATTTTACAGAGTTGCCGAGAAGTGGGAAAGCACTGATCTCCAATCCCACATCCCAGAATATGTACCCTATAAGATGCACCAGACCACAAGACACACCTAGTTTTTGGAGGAGGAAAACAAGGAAAAAAATATTCTGAATCTCAGAAGCCAGAACAGCAAGAGGGATTGCTACTCAGTGAAAGCAGCAATCCCTCTTGCTGTTCTGGCTTCTGGGATAGCTGCGCAGCCTGCATTCGCTCCATAAGACACACACACATTTCCCCTTACTTTTTAGGAGGGAAAAAGTGAGTCTTATAGAGCAAAAAATACGGTATTTTTTTCCTCTCATGAGTCACAACAAAGGAGGAAGAACCATAAATCTTAGGCTTTCTCCTCTACCCACAAGGAGGAGAGAAAAACGGTTCCCTAAACCCTGATTCTTGCCCCCACCCCGCTCTGGTGTTTGCAATACTCTTCCACCATTTCTTTGTTCAATATTCAGTGCAGCTTGAAAATAAGTCATACGGTCCCTTCCTTCCTGTACCATCAAGTGTTATGGGATGCAGGAAAGAGCTGACCCCAAAGAAAGGGCAAAGCAAAGCAAAACTGCTACACAAGTGGGTTGTGTCTGTGTGGGCGGAACATTTGTTTAGTCCTGAGCAGCATCGACCCTTAACAGTCAACTAATTAAACAATGTACCTTCAGTACAGGCGTAATTCCCTGGACTAGTGACCTGATAGCTGCTGCCCACTGGAAGTTTTAACAGACAACAGAAATCCAGCAACCCCTTCTCAGGACACAGAAAAACTGTTAAGAGATCAGATGCACTGATTCAGCACACCTGACTTCCCATCTGTCCCACCGGGGCTGTTCCAGTCGCCTGCATGGCTTCATCCCACACTACGTTTAGCACAGCTGATCAGGCTAAGCAAGCCCACAGGGTGTAGCCCAAACCCCTGTACAACGTTGCTCCAACTACCGTTTCTTCCCCTTTGGGTTCAGTGGTCTGTTGTGGTTCTGTCACTGCCATTGGGCAAGAACCAAAGATGTCAACAGGCTCTTTCAAGTTCTGCTTCTTTGCTTGATTTGGTAAAATCGCCCCTGATCTCAGCATTTGAGTTTTCTGAGTGCAGGAATGTTTGCAGCAATGCAACATTTTCATCAATGAACATGTGTTTATAGTGTTGTAACCGAAAACTCCTGCATAAAATTTGGGGCTTTGTTCTTTGCCAGTCTTCCCTGTGACCTACCTAAGTAAATATTCCAAAGAAATATTGATTGGTGTTAACTTCTACCGCTTTAGGATTTGCTCACGCCAAGCCTTTCTCAGTCCGGTTTGTGTGCCCACTCACTGAAGTCCAAAGTAAAAGTGGACCCAACGATGAGGAAGCAGTTTGATTTTGGCATCCCGGTGCTGATGGAGAAGCAGCACTTCACCCCGGAGACCTGGGAGAAGCTAAAAGAACACAAAGTCCCCTACGGCTGGCGTGGCTTGTCATATTCAGGTAATGGGCTGGGGACATAGCTCTAGAGGGCTACTCTGTTGTATGCTACATTGGATGCATGCACTGTGATCTAATTACCCTAGCTCTAAACTGGGCTCACACTGCTCTGCTCCAGGAGGTGTCGGTGGCATAAATACACATGAGCCAATCTTGGTGTGAACAAGTGATTGCCCATGGCAATTTTTTGTAATGCCCAGGGAACTTCATACCATTCAGTGCCTACCAGATGGTAATAGAACACATGAAGCAGGAATACATCCTTTCTTGGGGCCTTGTGCTTGGCACACTCCATTAATTGATGCTGGTACTCATAACCTCAGCAGCCATGTTTGGACAACATGGTAAGCCATAAAAGCTTGCTGCCAAATTGCTCCCGCTTCACTCATCCCCTGGCATGAGCAACACATCATGACCTTTGCCTTGCTGGGACCTCTAAGCCAGGTGTTTGTCTCCAAACAAAGCAGTATCTGAAGCCAATGTTTTGTTCTTTTGCTTCCCCGTCATGGTTTGTTTGAGAGAAATAAACCACGAGCGTTAAGTTTGCATGGCATAGTAAGGTCGTGGCTCATGATTCCTCGCTCCACTTGCGCTAGGGGAGGAGTGATAAGGCAGGGCGTGCCGCTCACATGTGCTCCTCATTCGCGATCAGCCATGGCTTGTGCCTTAACCCGGTGTGCACATCCCGTTTCTGCCTAATCATACATTTTTATATTTTGATCTGTGTTTATTTCCGTGGATCACAGCCAGAGATAATGCTGAGAATTTCCATGTGCTGAATGATTTGATAATATAGGTGGGCTTCTAAAAAAAACCCCCACATTCCTGCCCCAAAAGAAAACAGTCCCCTCTCTTCAACCCAGGTGTCAAAGTTGGCCCTGAGAAATAAAGATCTGGTCCATTGGGGTGAAATGGTCCCCTATCCCTGATTTCTCATGTAACCCAGTAACGGACAGCGGGGCAGGTTGGCAGTGTTTCCCTGGCTTCCTGACAGCTGAATCACTGTTATTGACTTGGAGAGAGAGGGCACCTAAAGGCTCTAGAGCCCAGGATCAGTGTTGTTGCCTGTAGTTTCCGCACATCTTATCTGCAGCTGCACCCAGAATCTCTTTTCCTCTTTATGCCCACATGCCACTGCTACTTCTTGGTGCTTCCCACATGGGAGTTGCCCCACAGCCAGTGGAGTACATCACATATCCAGGTTGCCTGATCCAGATTGAGGTGATGGGGAAGGGGGTGACTGATCCTTATCAGGAATGATATACCTCCCCTCATCAGATGTTGAGGAGTGATGTTGTTCACAATTTATGTGACCCAAAAGAAGCATCCTTCCTCTCTGCTCGTTCTGCATGTATTCAGTGAGCTTCCTATATAAAAAAAGGTGCCTTCTCTGAATCAGCAACAACTGAAGGACATGGGGAAATAGGTAGCAGAAGAAAAGGAAAAGCAAGTCTTTCTTCATCTATCAGCTGCTCAAACCCAAATGAATTTTCAACGTTCTACTTTCATCAATGTCCCAATGTTTGCAAGTGTCGTCATTTTGACGGCGGGCTCCACACAGGCTCTGGCATCTCTTTAAAGACTTAGATCTGAAGGGAGGGGAAGCCTTTGAAAACGCTGGTATCAACGCCTTGTGACATTTGCCTGAATAAAAGGTCCCAGTGTCTTTGTGATGATTAACTTGAACCAAAAGCATTTGGCACAACCTACTCCATTGTTGTCGCTGCTGCCGCCGCTGCTGCTCATGGCCATTGGCTTTTGGGCATTATCTCACTTCCTACCACATTGCCCACTCTTCCTTTTCTTGCCAGGCATGCTGTCTGCCTGGCCAGCTGATGTCCTGAATCTCTTAACTGAAAGTGAATGTGGGACATGCTTCAAATCAAAGAAGCAGTGTAGGGGGGAAACTGGCTGCAGAGTGTTTTTGGAAGTGTGAAAGCTTCTGCCTTGAGATGAATTCAGCACAGAAGCCACGTTGGCAAAGGACCTTTCTCGGGGTTCCCCAGCTCCCTGCACCCCACTCTGTAACCGGTAGCATGGGGAACTGTAGTGCATTTAAGCAATTTTGGACTCTGGGTGGAGCTATTGAGAGTTGGAGTGCAACAACATCTGGAGGGTTGCATCTGTTCAATGGATGTTATCCAATTTAAGTCATGCTCAGAGTCGACGCACCAAAATCAGTCAACTTAAGTTCATTTAGTTCAGTGGGTCCACTCTGTGTATATTATTATTATTATTATTATTATTATTATTATTATTATTATTATTACCCCACCCATCTGACTGGGCTTCCCCAGCCACTCTGGGCGGCTCCCAATAGAATATTAAAAACACGACAGAACATCAAACATTAAAAACTTCCCTAAACTGGGCTGCCTTCAGATGTCTTTTAAAAGTCGTTTATTTCCTTGACATCTGATGGGAGGGCATTCCACAGGGTGGGCGCCACTAGTGAGAAGGCCCTCTGCCTGGTTCCCTGTAACCTCGCTTCTCGCAGTGAGGGAACCACCAGAAGGCCCTCGGAGCTGGACCTCAGTGTCCGGGCTCTAGGGTGAGACCCAGTTTATGTCCTACTTGCGTGTTTCATGTTGGTGGGACAGATGGGAGTGAGAGGAACCCACATAAAAATGCCTTAGATGGTGGCCTTGCCTTAGATGGTGGTGTGTATTACTTCAAAATGAACACCCACTCTGCTGCATTTGAAGGCTTCTCCTGCTAAGTGGGGGCCCTGTGCCTTCTGCCCACATAGTCCTGCCCTGACGGTATCACTGAGAGGAAAAAGTGGGGAGCTCCATCTGGAAGAAGGGGTAAGAGAAGGAACTAAGGCACCTCAAACAAACGCTTCATCTCTATTATCTGCAGGAGTTTGAGCTACCACAAAATGAGTTATTCAAAACAATGACTCAAAGCCATTAGTCAAACTTGCTTCAGTTCTCAATTGATTCATCATGAACTGTTACTCATCAATTTTGAACAAAAGAACCCCCCACCCCAAAAGCTGCTTTATGCTGGGGAAATAAGTAAGCATTGTTTTATTTGGTGGAGATAACGTTAAGACATCCTCATCATACTATGTATATCAAGCTGTTCTAAAATTCAATTCATGGATGTTTCATGGGTCTGTGGAAGTCAAACAGATCAGAAGCTCATCATGTTCAATTCCCTGATGTAGTGCACCCTAAACAAACTAGCTCGTATCATTTGTTTTGAACTAGTCAGTTTCTGAGATTCATAGTTCCTTCTGTATCCACTTTGCCCAAAGTGGTTGGCAGCAAAGAATGACACAAGCAATCACTGGGGTGGCAGAGAGGGAACACATCCACCAGCCTTTTGTGCTTGGTACCGCCCTCCTCCTGATGTGCATCTATGTGCTCTGATTGGCAGCAATTGCGTCCACTGTGCAGCTCCTCAATGACTCTGCCAGCGGCAGGCTCTTCAGCAAGACCGGGCTCCCTGGTGCCTGCAGCCGCTGTGCTGTGGTTGGGAATGGTGGGATTCTGAACGGCTCTCGTCAAGGCAAGGAGATAGATGCTCATGACTTCGTCTTCAGGTACAATGGGGTCGGCATCCCTTCCTCTTAAGGAGGGACCCAAATCCAATTTGCGGATGGGTATAGGTGTAAAATGCTCCCCCAAAACCCCTGTCAGAGAGCTTGCCAAACAAAAAAAAAATCTTGAATCTGTTGTTTCTTCTGGTTAACACCTATGTATGTCTGAAAATACCCCTTACAGGCTTAATGGGGCAGTGATCAAAGGCTTCGAGGAAGATGTTGGGACGAAAATCTCCTTCTATGGTTTCACAGTAAATACCATGAAGAATTCCCTCATTGCTTATGCAGAATATGGCTTCACGCAGATACCACAGGGCAAGGTACGTACATCAATAATCTTATCTATTCTTCAAAGGTGAGTGGGAATGGAAAACCAGGAGCCAGGAATGGAGTATCTGGAAAAGAGTCTATATATGGCTGGCTGACACCCTGGAACCCATACAGCAACATTTTGTTGTGGGTGCCATGTGCAATTCTTAAATTTCTATTCTGTGTTTTGCATTCCTCCCCTATTTTTGCTTCAGGACATCCGCTACATTTTCATCCCCTCAGATCTACGAGATTATATCATGCTGAGATCCGCCATATTGGGCACCCCGGTCCCAGACGGGTATGACAAGGGCGATGAGTAAGTAGGTGCTCCTTGTCTGCTTCTCTGTCCTTGCATTCAGTCCTCCTGGAAACATCCAGAGCAGATTCAGCTGGGAACATCAGCCGCTGTTAGTTCTTAGTGTTGACATCCCTTTGCACTCTGCTTTCTGTTCAGCCTTAATGTCTCTGTGCTTCCAGTTCCTACTGAGGCAGCTCAGAGAGCAACCTTTCAGGCTGGCAAGCTAACCCTGCAGTAAATAGGTTTTTAAGCAGCCAGACCCCATTGCTAAAAATGATTGTGTTATCTTGTTCTCACAAAATCACACTTCTGGGGATTGTAGTGCAGTTGTAGCGCATGTCTCTACAACTATAGATGTGCTTCCTCCAGTCCTTCAGTCCTCAGTGATGCCAGCCCTATTTTTCAGGCATTCCACTCACGGTTGAAGGGAATTTGCAAGCCGGAAGCAAGGCTGCACTGAATTAGGTATCTTCACATCCAGCACAAATGTCTGAAGTGGGGAGGGAGTTGTTGTAGGTACAGGATTCTACAGGATGTAGAACCTCAGTTGCTCATGGTTCCTGATTGTGTGAGTGGGGGGGGGGGGTTCTAGGTCACATGGAAGCCTGTAGACACATGATAGCTCCCTCCTTTCAGATGTTTGCACAATATGTGCAGATGACAGTGGGAGGTGCAACATAGCCTCACTTCCAGAACACCCAACCAGAGCTATTGTATCATGAGATTGTATTCCATGTCATGTGGAAGTCCTAAGATTGAACTCCCATGTCAGTGGTATGACACTGGTCTTGCAGAGTTTCTCATAAGCACCGAAGAATCTTTTAAACTTTCATGGAAACTGTTGGGAGGAAGCTCAACTGATCTCATGCTTTCTCTTTTGATGCTTTGTAGGAGTCATGGGTATAGGGTGCAAGGACACATGGTGAGATGCTTGAGTCCAAACGAGAAGCACGAGGTCTTCCTTTGCGCAAGCATGGATGCAAGCCTGTGGCTGGAGCTTACCTTTTTATTTTACCTTTCCAGTTCCTTTTCTACTATTTCCTGCAATTCTCTGACCTCTTCTCTCTCTTTCTCTGTGTTTCTCACCAAAAAATCCCTTGATTGCTTTAAAAGCTCTGACTGGCAGTACTGCAAGCTCAATCCCACCCACGTTCCATGAACTCTTCATACATTAGTGATCTAAGAGGGCCAAGCACAGGGTAGAAGAAGAGGAGTTTGGATTTGATATCCCGCTTTATCACTACCCAAAGGAGTCTCAAAGCGGCTAACATTCTCCTTTCCCTTCCTCCCCCACAACAAACACTCTGTGAGGTGAGTGAGGCTGAGAGACTTCAGAGAAGTGTGACTAGCCCAAGGTCACCCAGTGGCTGCATGTGGAGGAGCAGGGAAGCGAACCCAGTTCACCACATTACAAGTCTACCGCTCTTAACCACTACACCACACTGGTAGGCTGGAAGCTTTGAGGCATGCAGGGAGATGTAAGGTTTTCAGCACCATTTCAGTAGCTCAGCCTCTGGACAGCAGGTGGGAAGGAGGAATAAGCAGAAATCCCTTCTCCTGGACCTCATCCAGCGGCAGGTGCAGATGGGTTCCATTTCCCTCTGCAAATCCCATTTGGATTTCCTCTTCCAGATTTCTGGAGAGTTATTTAATTTTTACGCCATCCATTTTTAGTATTTTTATCGGGCATCGTGGCGCTTGACAAATGGTACAATTTTTCTGCTTTATGCATTGTTTTTCTCTCCCAGTCACAGGATCAGTTCAGCGCTGTCTAATTGTTGTCATGCAACAAAACTATTTTTATTTGTTCTATTTCCACAGGCCACAACAATATTTTGGATCTGAGGCATCTGCCGGAAAGTTCAAGTTGCTGCACCCTGAATTTGTGCATTACCTAACAGAGAGGTAATGTTTTGAGACTTTGAACACCACAGCAAGGCCTGCTTTTTAGCGGGACACAACCACTGTTGGTGGAGTACAACTCCCTTTATCCTTGTGCATTGGCCATGTTGGAGCTGGGGTTGATGAGAGCTGGAGTCCAGCAACATCTGGAGATTTATGGCTTTCCCAGCCTTCATATATTCAGTGGGTGATATCCAACTTAAGTCATGCTAAGAGTAGCTCCATTGAAATCAGTAGACATAAGCACATTGATTTCAGCGGGTCCACTCTGAGTATTACTTAACTGGACACCACCCAATAGCAATATATGTACTACTTGTATCATGTCAGTGGGCGTGAGGGGAACCCACATATTATCACATGAAACACATCCGGGGTGGGAACATTTTCAGCTCAGTGGGCTAGATCCTGAGCTGTCTGCAAGCCCCACTTTCAGCAGGGATTGGCCCCATTCCAGAGATCCTGATTGGAAACTCGAGAATGTAGCCAATTCTAGCTTGGCTTGAAGTCACCATCAGTCAGCTAATCACTACCAACTTCATGCCTGCATTTGGCAGGGATTGGCTTCACTCTGGAGTGCAGATTGGGAGTTTGAGTGGAAAGAATCCCAGTGGGGCTTGTGTTTGGAGCCCGATTTAAAAGACATGGGTACAATCCCCACTTATCAGGGAGCAATTGAGCATGCACTCGAAGGCCCCTGAATCATTTCCTTTGCAGTCGTTTCTTTACTGGCCCAGCAGCTGACGTCATCTGTGGGTGGGTGCAGCTTTGGGGAAATTAGGCCAAATTAGGACTCTGCCAGGTCTAACTAGGCCAGCAGGTCAGAGATTCCTCACCACTGACCATTTGTTTGTTTGTTTGTTTTCATTATTCAATATATATACCTCAAAAGATCTCAGGGCGGTGTACGACATTAAAAACCAAACATCAATGATAAAATATATAATAAATTACCAAACATCAATGATAAAATATATAATAAATTACCAAACATCAATGATAAAATATATAATAAAAACATAGTAAAAAGCATACTGACAGACAGCCTAATAGAAAAATAATCATAATAATAACCACAGTCCTCTTCCCCTACACTTTTACATACATGTGTAGTAGAATTCTGATTGCCCTTCTTTGTTGATGGTGTTTGAATCTCTGGATGGAAGGGACAGAGGGAACCATGAGTCAACTGAGTAATTTGAGTGGAAGACTGATACACAATTTCTTGGGATTTGTGCAGGAATCTTGCCTAAAATTCTATTCTATTTTGAGAGCCAATACCAATGGGCAAAAATTCCTTGTATGTGGAATGCTAGCATGTCAGGGAGAAGAACAGGCTGGACGTTTGAAATCTTTCTGATTGCCAGATTCTTATATGGCCCATTGTTCGCACCTGACACAGCCAATTGGTTAAAAACTTCTTTTTTTGTTAATAACCCATAAACTTCCCTCCTGTGCTCCTCTTCTATTTACAGGTTTTTAAGGTCAGAAATAATAAACAGTCAGTATGGACATCTCTACATGCCCAGCACTGGAGCCCTGATGCTTCTAACAGCTCTTCATACCTGTGATCAGGTAAGAGTCTTTATACCATTAACTTTTCCAGCAGCTGATAAACTCAGCACCAGGGGGTGGAGACCTAAGACTAGTTGTGACGGTGACTGCGTGGAAAGGGGAGAAGATGACTCTCACACACCTAGCACCAACGGGGAACATAATCAATTTCCTCCCAACACCTGCAGCTAGAACCTCTGTGTCTCTGCGTGGAGAAAAGGGGCAACTTTCATGGGTCATCTGAAAGCGCAAGCACACCGTTAGGTGCCAAGTAATAATAGTAATAATAATTTTATTATTTGTACCCCGCCCATTTGACTGGTTTGCCCCAGCGACTCTGGGCGGCTTCCAGCAGAATATAAAAACATAATAAAATGCCAAACATTAAAAACTTCCTGATACAGGGTTGCCTTCAGAAGTTGTATAGTTCTTTATCTCCTTGACATCTGATGGGAGAGCGACTACCGAGAAGGCCCTATGCTTGGCTCCCTGTCACCTCACTTCTCGCAGTGAGGGAACCGCCAGAAGGCCCTCGGAACTAGATTTCAGGTGGCTTGGCACTGTGCGTGGCAAGGGTGGGGTGGCAGACAAAGCCTGGGAGGTTGGGCCTCAGGTCCATGCCCATCCCTAAGTCATCCTCCTCCTCCGCTTCTTCCCCTCCCGCAGGTCAGTGCCTATGGTTTCATCACCGACAACTACAGGGCATTCTCCGACCACTACTTTGAGCAGGAGAAGAAGCCGTTGGTCTTCTATGCCAACCACGATATGCTGCTGGAAGCTGAGCTGTGGAAGAGCTTGCACCGGACTGGTATCATGGAGCTGTATCAACGGTGAAGGCAGCTTGGGCACACGGGCATGGAAATGGAGAGGGTAGCTCCACCTGATTTCCATCCTTCAGGTGGATCCTGGGCAGCCCTTCCTTTATTTTAAGTCAGCAGTGAAACTGAAAAGCGGCAGCTTCCAAATGTGCCAAAGGAAGTCCTGCATCAGCCAGCCTGTGGAGAAATCATCTCCATAGGCTACGGTAAAGAGCAAATTGCACCGTACTAATCCATGCTAGAAGGAAGGCCCAGCAAAGTTGAGAGCTGCAATGGCAGTCCTGCTGTGACAAAGTGGCAACAGTCCCAGCTCTGCAAGCGTCTCTCACACTTCCGGTGATGTTTTTGTCCGGCATTCTGCTACAGCTTCTGCTCAGAGGCAAGGCGCGGCTTGGTCTTCCTGGAACTTTGGCCCCTTGAAGTCGCCCCACTCTTCACCTCTTCCTGTTAGGAGCTGCCCAGCAAAACTCGTTGTGAAATGGGGCACAAGGGCTGGGGCACGCTTGTGTTTGCCGTGGCCTCGATGCAGCCACAAAACTTTGCTCCGTAATGCAATGGGAGCCCGTGGCACTCAGAACAGCTCTCCTGTTCAGAAAAAAGCCCTACACAACAAGCATTCAGCTCATGCAATGTTATTGGCCCACATTAACGGACAGTACTGTGAAATAGGAACCTACAAGGGGATTTTTTAAGCAGCAGTAATTGTTGCGGGCAAGAATGATTGGGTCTTCCACCTTTCACACAAGTTCGTGTTCTTGCACTGCTCAGGCTACCAGCTACTTTCTTCATGTGGGCGCTGAGCATACACACTCCACTCGCCAGTGTCTTATTTTATGATAATCACTCTTTTCCTCAGTGACACAGCTCAACTCCCTTTCCTAAAGCCTGCTTCCAGATTTCCTCCTCCAGTCTGGCTGTTTATTATTTTAAGTTCCGAACGGATCACGCAAAAATATCTCCTCTGCTAGTTGAAGAGATGGGAAATGCTGTCACTGGTAATTTCGTCCCACAGTCAGCACTGGACAAAAGAGCCAGGCAGAACTTTTGTGTTTACAGGAAGATCTCCATCACGGTGAGAAACTACAGCTCCACCATCCACACTCCTGAGCACCAACTCTGACTCTTGGACCTCTTTCAAGTGGGCCAGGGCTGGCCTAGGTAGCTGCCTCACAAGAGTTCCCCCTGGTTTTGTGCGGAAGCAGGGATAAGCAGTGAAATTATAGCATTGATATGGAGCCGTCCCTGCCCTGTGGGTAAGGTGCAAGGTTGCGTGTCTAACTCTCTGGTTAAAATAAATAAATAATGCTGTGCCAAGAAAAGTTTAATTCAGTGCATTTGGGACTGTTTCTGTAAGCTGGGTTTCTCTCAGGGTAAACTCAGGGACTGGCAGCAAAGACGACTGTTAAGGCAACACTACACGCAAAATGCCTAACAGAGTAGAGACTGCTTATTAACATGTTGTATTTAAATGTAAATACGAAGGTGTGCACATACGATGACAGAGGCAAGAAGATCCTCTCAATAAAGCCACAATCCATTGATATTTCTGTGTCCATGTGGTGTAAAATTCCTTACGTGGGGTGAAGAAGTCCAAGCAAGGAAGTAGTTGCAATGCTGTCAATCAAGGAAAATCCGGCCACAAAGATAACAGGTCTGACGGCAACACTGCATAACTACCAACAATCTGTCTTTTACTTTACTGCTGACCTGAATCAAGTTGTTCGGGCCCTATTAAAGTGTCAAAGAAAACCTCTTTGTGGCTGCAGCTTGGCTCAGAAAACGTTGCAGGTGGTGGGAAAGTTCTGGGCATATTCTGCTCCAGTGCTCTTCCCCTTCTTTGAAGCTTAAGGAACAATACTATATTGTTAATTTGTTTTGGCATAGGGTCACGTCTGCTAATTTATTTATTTTTTTAAATTGTGTAATTCGCGAATTGCTAACTTTTGCATAAATCATACTTCTTGTCAAGGAGCTTCCATTATGCTCCACCTTTGGCTTCTGAAATTCATCAGAGCCACGTTTACAGTAGCATTGGCAAGAAACACATTTTCGGAAGGAAGAAGGCCTGTCTTAGAACCGTTCCCCCTAATTTTCTGCAGATAGGGAGGCTTTTATACAAGTTAAATAAATAAATATATAACGGTGCAAGAGATCATTCAAAAAGAGCACCTCCTACCTGCACTATGAAGCTGGTGGAGTCCAGGAAGTGAAGAGCAGGACAGATGATCAAGATAGGGAATGCTAAATTTCTAACCTGTAAATCAGGTGTCAGGAACCTTTTGGTCCGCCACATGTTGCTGAAACACAACTTCCATCAGGAGAGGGGTTGGGACTTGTAGTTCAGCAGCATGTGGAGAGCTATGGGTTAGCCACCCTTGCTGTAATGTAGGGTTTTGCAATGTAGGGTCTCCAGCTGTTGTTGGACTACAACTCCCATCAGTTCCCAGCTAGCAGGACCAGTGGTCAGGGATGATGGGAACTGTAGTCCAAAAACAGCTGGAGACCCCAATTTTGAGAAATGGTAAAAAGCCAACAGTGCTTCTAAGGCAGGGGTCCGCAAACTTTTTCAGCAGGGGGCCAGTCCACTGTCGCTCAGACCTTGTGGGGGACCAGACTACATTTTGAAAAAGAAGAATGAATTCCTATACCCCACAAATAACCCAGAGATGCATTTCAAATAAAAGGACACATTCTACTCATGTCAAAACACACCGATTCCTGGACCATCCGTGGGCCGGATTTAGAAGGCGATTGGGCCTGATCCGGCCCCTGGGCCTTAGTTTGCCTACCCATGTTCTAAGGTGTTCCATTAATTTCATACGCAGAGCCACACACTTGCCTTTGGTATACATGTGTTAACAGGGAATGCTCAAATCTTCTCATGGGAATGCCCCCCGATGAATTTTGTAAGTGAAAACGTGCATTTCCTCGTTTTTTCAATACATATACCTTCTTGTTGATGACAAGTCACATTCAGGCAACTGGCAACACACCAGCAACACACCTCTGAGTTTTCAGACACCCACAACATTTGTGTAGGACGACCTGCTGTTCTCATGCTGACATTTGCCAGCTTGGACTGTGGCCTGGCTTAGCGCTAAGGGAGGCCAATGACACCAGAGGCAGGAACTGAGGGTGCAGCCGGTGGAGAATGGGGGCACCTTGACCCTTTGACTTCCCGTTCCTCTGGCACAATGGGGTAAGATTCCCTCTCCAGCTAATTAAGCCACAATTAGCAACCAAGAAGCAAAGAAAGCGGGCTTATTGACACCAGTTAACCTTGCAGACCTCCCACTGGTGTTTGTAAGATAATTAAGTGTAAATAGCAACCAAGAGATCAGCATCGGGTCAGTTTTGTTCTGCCGGGAAAGTTACAGCGGCTAGTGACAGACGGAGGGTTGCAGGCGCACAATGGGGGGAAGGTGGAATGTAATCCGAAACATTTTCCCACTTTGTATAATTGCATAAATGTTGAATGATCTTTTCTCCTTTGTGTCTTCCTTTTGTCATGTGGGCGTGAGGTGGGGGGAAATAGCTGTAGGGGGAGAAACAGAGCAAGCAGTGCTGGTTGCGTAAAAAGCAGGACCAAGCTGGTGCAAAGAGGATTGGTGGGGATGGGAGGAGAGAACAAACTGTTTTAAACTGTGTGTTGTTTGAGGAATGAGTGGCAGCCTCTGCAGAAGAGGCGTCATGATGACATGCCACCTGTTCCATGAAATTCCATGAAAACACAGATAAACACCCCAGTGCTTTTGACAGAGTATCTCAAGTGTGCAGCAAATACTCTCCTCAAAGGTCTTATAGAGGCCCTCAAGCACTCGTGAGAGCGTAACAGCAGCTGATAAGTGACCAGAAATTTCCAGGTGCAAGTCTTGCTTCTGCTACGGACATACCATTTGCCAAAGGGAAGTCACTCCCCTGCGATGCAACTGAGCTCACTTATATGCTTGTTGTAAGGATTCTAGAGATAGATGTATGTAAAATGCCCCAATACTTCACATATATGATGGGATGTGAAGTGCTGAGTAGAAGTAGCAGCAGTAGTTATCTACAGCATCAGCAGCATAGGTAGCATCGTTTTTCTCCAAGAGGCTTGCTCCCATTTCCACTTCCTCTGTTTTATTGAATCATTAGGTGCAGCACCGCAAACTAAAACCCCAGCTAATGCTGAACATTGTGTCCCTATAGATCAGTTGCTATGTGAAGCAGGATTTCCAACATCGAGCCTATTCATTAAATTAATAAATGAAATCGGTGCCTCTGGTTAACTAAGGCAATGGTGTGTGTGTGTTTTTTAAAAAAGGTAGTAAGTTACCAATGTTCCCAAAACAAAACAAATCTTCAGAACTATTGCTTTAGTAGTCTGCAAATCTGATTAACCCCACTTATCTTGGAGTAAAGAGGTAAAGGGACCCCTGACTGTTAGGTCCAGTCGCGGACAACTCTGGAATTGCGGCACTCATCTCACTTTACTGGCCAAAGCGTACAGCTTTTGGGTCATGTGGCCAGCATGACTAAGCTGCTTCTGGCGAACCAGAGCAGCGCAAGGAAACGCCGTTTACCTTCCTGCCGGAGTGGTACCTATTTATCTATTTGCACTCTGACGTGCTTTCGAACTGCTAGGTTGGAAGGAGCAGGGACCAAGCAACGGGAGCTCACCCCGCCACGGGGATTTGAGCCGCCGACCTTCTGATCGGCAAGCCTCTAAACCACAGTGCCATATCTGGGAGTAAGCCCTGTTAAATTCAATAGGACTTCTAAGTAGTTAACTTATACATTCAGTTTCCTACCTTCAACCACCTAAGATTTCTTTAATAGGGCTGTAGTCCTAATATAAAGTAATACTTCAACAGTTTACATTGGAACTAGCCCAGTTGGCAAGACCCAAAAATCTGCTTGGAGAGTTGAAGGGCCTTTTGCACAGGATGCGACAGCAAGCCCACACTTGCCATTGAAAAGGTATACACGGAGCCACAGCCAGCTCTGCAGCACCCTTTCCAGAGGCATTCACGTGCTGCTTTTAAGTATGCTTTTGCAGCATGTTTTGTGTACACCAAACAAAATAGAACACGCAATGCAACTCTTAAGGTGAAAGTTGAGAGTGGGCATGTATTAACACAGGTTAAATGGAAGGTCGAGAAGGAAGAAATACCTGAGGGGAAATGTCAAAAGTAACCATTAAGGAAGAGGAAAAACCCCTACCTGTGCAGACTTTGTACACAGGTGACAGGAGAGGTCACCCAGGCAAGACACAAATCCAGGCTTTCAGCCAAAGCTGGAAATGCAAGCGAATACCACAGGGCAGTTTTGGTCAGCTGAAGTCAACAAATATACCTGTACCAAATTTAAGTGTTACCTTACAAAATGCAGGTGGGACCCCACCCCATCAAACTGCCGCCACAGCAAAGCAACTCTTCAAATGGATGCTGAAGAGTGTGGTCCAATTCCGCCACAATAGGAAGTCAGAACTTTTTTCCATCAGAGAAATGATTTTGGGGGGACATGTTTTGTGGAGATTTTGTAATGGGCCGTTAAGTCCCAAACTGATCCTTTGGCAGTGCTAAGGGGTCTCTGAATGTTTCCTTCATACTGTAGGAAACCTGGCTGCGTCCCAACGATCAGTGCAGCCCTGTACACCCTGATCCCAAAGCAAGTCCCTCTGTGTTCAACAGCGCTTACTCCCAAGAAGTGTACACACAGGATCACAGCACTTGGAAGCAGTTGACTGATCATAGGCATGTTTACTGAATCTTCTGTGGTTTCCAAAATCAGGTCTTTTTAAATGTAGAAATTGGTCCATCAGAGGAAAGCAGTTCTAGATTGGAGGAAACAAGTAGTCTTTATGGTTACGTGACTAACATTTATCTTTCATGCAAGGAAGGGAAACTCCACGACTAGCACACGGCTGAAGCCAAAGTTCTTTTGCCAACTACCCTCCCTCTTTACAATCAAGGAACAGCAGCAAAGCATGATGCTGGTTATGCTTCATGGCAAAACACACCATCCCGATTTAGGGTTTTCTTGTTCCATGTTGAAATCCAAATAATTTCTTGACAGGTGCGTTTGACCATTGCGTTTTAGTCAAATAAAAGCAGGCTCTGACAGCAACAAACCAGCAAGATACACAATGCTTATGACAGGCTGGGCTGGGGCTCAGTGGCAGCGCCTTGCAGGCGGAAGGTCCAGGGTTTAACCCCTTCTATCTCCAGGAAGGACTTGAGATGCCTTCATCCGAGAACCACAATATGGAGCTAGATAGACCAATGGTCTGACTCAGCAAAGGGCAGCTTCCTATGCTCCCATGTGTATTAACAGGTACTGCTAACACATGCACTTCTACAGCATCCACCTAGCACTGCCAGCACCAAAATGACAAACTGTTGCCAACAATGTACTGCAGAATTATTTGCAATATCTGAATGACCTTGTTGCAATATTAAATACCTATCTGGAAGGAACCCATGTCAGTTGTATAGTGTCCTCCTGTTGCCCATTAACAGAATCCATGCATGTTTGAGAAATAAATGGGGATGCATTCAGGCTCGCACCCTGAGCACCTCTTCAAATGCACCTCTGATTTATCGCATAGATGATACGGGTTACACTTCTTTAGGCTACAAATGTGGTAAACTGTGCAAAACTGGCTATGTTGACTCTTGTGCATTAAACAGTTTTATTAAAGTTATTTAGGAGGAAAGAAGGCTGCAACCTCCTGTCAAACTTCTGACCACTAGGACACTGGACCACACAAGCAGTGTAGCCCTAGAGGGCTTTGGTGGGGCAGCTCCGTTTGAATCTAGGAAGCAGACTGGCACTGCCTTTATGGAGTTTTATGAAAGACAGTAAACCACCAAAAAAATGTATGGAGCAATACTGACAACTTTGAGCAGTAGATGTTCACAGATATGCTTTGTACCACATCCTGGGAAACCCTTTAAAAAAATTCCAGTTTTGCAGGATGCAGTTTTGTAAAGAATGCCTACTTCCCCAATCTGCAGTATACATTTAAAGCAAGCACTGTGTAACTTTCAACAGTCATGGCTTCCCCTTGTGAAGGGTGCTCAGAACTGTTAGGAGACACCCTCTTTCCCCTCACAAAACAACTGTTATCTAATATCCTACTTCCTGCTCCCCTGCAATTAGAAATCCCTATAGCATTGGGCACGATTCCTGAATTGCAGGGGGTTTGACTAGAAGACCCTTGTGGTCCCTTCCAACTCCCTAATTCTATTATTCCAGAAAAATAGCTCTACTTTAGGCTGTCTTAGGAGGAAAGGGGTCTAGTTTGGCCTTACCACCCTAGAGTAGTGGGAAACAAGCCTTGCCTTCTGGCAAGGTGCAAGACCAAACATTTGTTCCATCTCTCATCAGTGGTTCTTGCCTGCTTCAAACTGGAAGGAACTGATCCAGAAAGAGTTGACAGCCTGAACTTCCTTCTTTGATAAAGCAACCAGATATAGCATCCTTGACAAACTGTTGGCACTGTATGAATGTTAAACCACCAGCAGCAGATGAAGACTGTAAAATGAAAGTATAAACTCTAGGAAGTGTTAACTGTTCCGCAACATCTCCTGCTATCAAAAGCAGGGGCAAATGGGTGGCTTGAGTCCGGCAAACAAATTTTGTCCACATGTAACAGGGAGTATCACTTTTCTGACCGCTCCTTGTGCCCAAATCTGTGAGTGATTTAGGGTTCAAAACAGTGATCTTCTGTGTTCCTAGGAGAGGCTATCAATGTTCTTCTATTCATTACTGTAATTAAGTGGATAAAGTTCCCTTAAGCTCACTTGTCTGCCGTTATCAATCTTCCCCGGCATTGTGCAGCCACAGGGGAGTGTGGGGTATTTTCTGGGGAACACTTTGGCTAAGGGCCTGACCCGAACAGTGGACACAGTGGAGAAGTGCCCCAGAGCCCTCTGCAATGCACAGGTTTTGATGTGGATTCCCTCTGGCGAGGAAGCCTGAAGACCACTTGCCACGTAACAGTTCTGATGACTACCTTGCTATCAGTGTTAATAATTAAAGTTGAATTCCTATGCATGCATACCTGAAAGCAAGCACTATTGAGACTAGTAGGACTTACTTTTGAGTAAACATGCAAAGCTTGCTTTAGAGGTGAAAGAACTTTAGGGCCAAAAAACAAACACTACTTTTCCCACTAGCATCACACAACATGAGGATAACTGTTTTTTTGTTGGGGAAAAGTTTTTTATTATTGTTCTTATTTTACTTCTCTTTTTCCAAGGATGTGGAAAAAGTGCACGGTTATCCCTCCCGCGTTTTATCCTCACGACATCCCTGTGAGGTAGGTTAACTTGAGAGGCAGTGACTGGCCCAAGGTCACCTGGTGAGCTTCATGGACAAGTCCAAGCTTCTAACTGCTCAGCTACACTGGATACACTACTTTAGAATCCATGGCTTCCTCCTTTAAGGCCTGGTTCACTACCAAGACAGACTGCACTTTTCCACCACTGCTGATCAAGTTTGCTTTCTTGCTCAACGCAGGGAAACCCCTTCTGGGTGGCTCGGCACTTCCAGGCCCTTCTGCTTAAAAGCCAGCACCTGTAAAAGGTATAAAACGATGGCAGAGGAGACAAATCAAAAAATGATGGCTCTGAAAGAATAAGGCTGGCAAAAGAGAACGAGGCCAGAATAGCTGTGTTGGAACTACTTGATCTCATGAGCTCCAGCAGCTTGCATAGAGGCCCATGGGCAGCAGGGCAGAAAGGATTCACCCCATATCTCTGTGGCTGGGTTCCTTCCTTCATGAGCAGCCAATGAAGCCCTTTGGTATTATGTTCAGGGCTAACAAAAAGGCAGCCTTCTTCAACACGTGGTGTACAGTGGTACCTCAGGTTACATATGCTTCAGGTTACAGACTCCACTAACCCAGAAATAGTACCTCGGGTTAAGAAGAAGAAGAGTTTGGATTTGCTATCCCGCTTTATCACTACCCGAAGGAGTCTCAAAGCGGCTAACATTCTCCTTTCCCTTCCTCCCCCACAACAAACACTCTGTGAGGTGAGTGGGGCTGAGAGACTTCAAAGAAGTGTGACTGGCCCAAGGTCACCCAGCAGCTGCATGTGGAGGAGCAGAGTTGCGAACCCGGTTCCCCAGATTGCAAGACTACTGCTCTTAACCACTACACCACACTTGCTTCAGGATGAGAACAGAAATCGCGTGGCGGCAGTGGGAGGCCCCATTAGCTAAAGTGGTACCTCAGGTTAAGAACAGTTTCAGGCTAAGAACGGACCTCCAGAATGAATTAAGTTCTTAACCCGAGGTACCACTGTACTACACTCTCTCAATGCCGACTGACTTAGGATAGTTTGATTTAGACACGTTCAAGGAGGCTAGGAATAGCAGCAGTTGTTTGCCAAGAAAACTAATTCAAACGTGAACAGCCAGCAAAGCAATATCTTGTAGAGGTCAGAGGAAGGCAACCCACATCTGGCATGAGCCTCCTGAAGCATCTCACTGGCTGCTGGTAGACTATATGGGCCCTTGGTTCTGACCCAGCAAGGTTGCTTCTTATGTTCGTACCCCAGTCCAACCTCTGCTGCTACCGCAGGTGTTTATGTTGCTGCAGCCACACTGTTCCACCTCTTCATTTGGGGGAAAGAGAAAACAGGTGGAGCAGCCAGCACCATCCTTATGGGCTGCTCATGCAAGGGCTGGAGATGCAAGCAAGTGCTTTGCTTCCAGTAAAATCCGAGTGGTGGGCCAAAGCAAAGCATCCCCACTGAAAACTGCTTAACACAACAGGCCGTTTAATTTCTACAACAAGCTACTTGAGTACAGTGTGTTACTAGCAGCACTTGGTCAAACACTACATGATTTCAGGCCGAAAAGGAAACCAGAAAGGCCCCCCAGGTAGGGGGACAGGGGACCTGCCAGAGATCAAGGACTGCTGCAAAGAAAGCTAATGGTATTTTCAGAGACCCACATAAAAGTCTAGCATTGAAATCTGAATAGGCGACACAGTCAAGGACCAAGAGCTGCAAAAAATGTTAGCTATGAAATGGAGTCCTTCAACCAGTTATTTTCGGTCATGAAAACAGAAATAGTCCAGCTTACTTACCCATAATAAAAAAAGAACTCCTCCGTCCTTGAAATGCATTCTTCTCTTACAGCTGCACCTGAAGCAAAATAAAGGTTCTTCATTTTTACCTTGCCCTTCAGGTTTTTTGTGCTCAATGTGAAAGAACACCAAAACCCAGAAGTTTCTCAACGTAGGCAGCAAAACCATAAAAAGATCACTAAACATTAACAGCAAAAGCAGAGCTAAATGGCCTCAAGGAATGTGTTGCTTTTTTTAAAATAAAAAAACCTGTTTCATCCTCAAACTATTTGCTTCTTATTTCCCTCAAACTGAGTTTATGTCATATAGCAGTGGTGTCCAAACTTTTTCAAAGAGGGCCAGATTTGATGAAATGAAGGGCCGTGGGGGGCTGACCTTTTTTTAGGATTGAAGTTGTTGAGCTTTTTTTTTATTATTTTACCCCAAAGTTGTTGAGCTTCTTTTAGGATTAAAGTTGTTGAGTTGTTGCTTTTTAAGGATTTTACCCTAGGAAATAAACTGAAACAGGGGCCGGATTAGGCTCCCGAGACTGTCTTTGGACATACCTGTCATATAGAAATGCTTCAGCATCCATGTTGACCACAGACATTCATCTGTCACTCTCTGACAGATGTTTTGTCACCCTCTCTGTGCCAACATGTGTGTGACATGCTATTGCTTTGATGCTGTAAAGAGAGATCCAAAACTCCTTTACTAACTTGACACCAGCACTTCTTACCCTTACAAAAGGCTGTCTCCACTTGTGTGGTGCATGCGGTCTATAAAGAGTTAACAGTTTTAGGCTTTATATCCCTCAACCGATTACACCCTCTAGTATAAACAGCCCTGAGACTATGCCAATAATGTGACATTTAAGACACCTACACATGGCACAACAAGAGCGATTATGTTCAGGGCATCACCGCAAGGCGTTTGCATCAGGCATGGCATTTGCTTTAACAAAACTGTCGCTCTTCCCTCTGCAAAGATGTGCATACAGTCTTCTACTCGCCCGCCTACTTGCCGGGTGAGAGTCCTAACAGAAAGCTTGGCTGTTCTGCTTTGTATCCTGGGCTGAGGGGTTTTGTTATTCCCCAGGCAAATGGTCACTGTTCCTTTTTCACATAAGCTTGGGGGGGGGGGCGCGGGAGAGAGAAAAGAAACAACCACAAACATATCCCAAGAGGGGATTTTTTTGAAAAGCAAAAAAAAAGCAGGGACACACTGCTTACCAGGGCATTTGCAGTTAATGGAGAGGCAACTTGCAGGCAAAGTTCCAAGGCAAAACAAGAGATCCCTCTACTTCTGTCCTATAATATTATGGCTGAAGGGCTTGTATGATTCCAAGGAAGCTTCAACCTCTTGCAGGAAAAGACATCATTGCATGATGGAAAAACTGGTCTATGTTCTCCCCACCATTTTTTCGCCTCTTAGCTGTACCTGTAAAAGACCAGAGGGAATTAGGTGATCAACAAGGCCTCTTCTCCAATGAGAAAGCAACAACCGCTTGCTATATGCATAACTGTGGAAAGAGTGTGCCGTACTTAAGCGTTGCGCCCACCCACCAATGCCACCCTTACCACCCTCCCCCAGCCATAGACGATGCAAACTATGTTCAGGACACCCTGTGGCACCGTGACAGCTTATCAGAAGGTTCACAGGGAGAGGATCAGTGATGGTGGAACGCCTACGCAGGAAAACAATTTGCTCATCATCATTACCGGCCTGTGCAGCCACAGGGGAATGTTGGGTGTTTGAGGGTGTTTGTGCATGTGGTTTGTTCAGGATGGCACAGAGGCCCAACAGTTAGAGCAGCACCCCACGTGAAGAGTTTATGCTCCAGAACCCCCCACAATACTCAAGGGTTTTATGGCAGACAAGCAGATGCAGAAAAGGCTCTGTGACCCTGAAGATACGACGCTGTAAAGCCGATCAACTTTGTTTACAGGACAAAAGTATTGAATATGAAGCTGTCTTATATCAAGCCCAGGGTTGTGTGCTTTGTCTGGCAACAACTCTCCAGAGTTCTCAAACACAAGGCATTACTCGTGCTGCTGAGTCAAGGCCTCTCCTTCCAGTCAACAACACAATAAAAGAGGCAGTAGAAAAATGGCATTTTCTTTTGCTCCAATGATTTTAGTGCTGCAGGGAGGCCAGGCAGGCTCCTCCATCTATGTCAAAATAATGGCACAAGGAACATTCAGTTTTGTCTATCCTGTTCCCAGTCAAGAATACATTAGCTCTTTGCCTCTGATACCAGCTTCAGATATATGAATCTCTAACAGATTCAAGAAACTTTAAAACTAGACGAAAGATTGTTCTCCCTTCGACTGGCATCTTTGGAGTTCCCTGTGGCTACTGTAATAGCCTCCAGAAGGGAATTGGCGTTGCAAAAGGCCCACTTTCAGAAACCCTTCCATCTCAAATCAATGCCAGAGAAAGAAACTACTGGAAAATGTAGCCCAACGGATGAATTTTGAATCACGATGCTGCGGGAAGGATACAGCGGTCACACCTATCTCAAAAGAAATCACTCCTACTGAAGACAACTGTGAGATGGCAAAGTGGGCAAGCCTCAGTGCATATTTATTTTCCCTCATAGCTGAGTTTTCAGACAGGGATAACATCACATCACAGGCTTTTAGGAGGAGTGTGGCAGATGAAAAAGCCAACATTAGGACTGATCCAAAAAAGCTGTTAACTTCTTCAACTGCTTTCCTGTGGTGGCTAAAATATATTCAATCTTTCCTCTAAGGCTACATACATGGCCTTTTTCTCATAACAACCCTGTGAGGGGGGAAAGAGACCAGCCCAAGGTAACCCAGGCAGTTTCGTGGCCAAGTTGAGGACCTGAACCTTGGTCTCCCCAGACCTAGTTTGGCACCTTGCCTATTACACCGCACCAGCTCTGAAATATGTAGTTTAGGGTGTGATGAGTTTTCACTTGGTTTCTCAGCAATCGCCTGTTGAGATCATGAAATTGCATCTTCTGCCTCCATTTAAGAGTTCAGGATTTTTCCATATTCTCCAAAGAATTAAAAAGGATCTTAAAGTGCAAACATTTCTTTGGTGTTGGCTGATGGATGGATTTTGCCCCCTTGAAGAGGATTTGATTGTTGTGTTTCAAAGAGATACTTTCCAGACGCTCTGGGAGTTTTTTCCTTGCCTGGTAGCATGGAGGATCCTCAATTTATGTGGCTGCCTCACACAACCAATTATACACCAGGCCAACACCCTCAAGTCCACCTCCCCCATTCTTTGCTTGGGTCACATTATTATCTGAATATGGAACAGTGTTTAAAATATGGAGGCTGCTGGCTTAATGTTGAGGCATTAAATCAGGGTAGCCTTTAAGCCCTTGCCATTTCTATCAAACAAGCAAGTTCTGCCCAGGATTTTTCAGTCATGTAATGTTGTGGACAGAATGGTGGAACTCGACTAGCAAGACCCAAGTATTATTTCCAACCACTTGCATTGCTTAAAATGTCACAAATAAGCATTTACACTTGATTTAGAGGCCAAAACCTAAACCCCATCCAGTCATAACTTCTCAGGCTTCACTGAAATGAGGGAGTCTGGTCCTTGGCAACTCACATTCCAGTGACATGAAGGGATTAGCAAATTTGTCAGAAGCCAAACAAATGAATAAGCATTACCCCGAGCTCCTTACCCTGAGCAGCTGTTTCCAAACTGACTTCTGAGTCCAGAGGCAAATGGTCTGCGTCCTGCGGAGCCAAACATATCAATTTTATTTCTTCATTTTGCTTTTAAAACTTGCACACTGCTTTCAGACAATTTTCTTGAATAACAACTGAATCACAATCCCCATGACAATTTATTATTCAAAAGGAACAAGAGTCCAGTTTGGAGAGAAAGGGCTTCAGCTTGTTATTAGATAAAAATCTTGTCTTTGAGAGTTCATCTATTCTGGGCAAAATGAGGACAATGCGGAATTAAATCAAGACCTAAATTTAATTCTAGTGAATCCAGCAGCTTCATTTCAGTCCTGGGATAAACAAGACATTTAGAAAACCAGACATTCCAGTTTGTGGCACAAAGTTATTCTGCTCAACATACGTTGGGGTGGTGTTGTACACACAATTTCAAATAACTGGGATTTCTGGCTTACTAAGGTTCACGTAACAGGATTCTAATGGGCACTTTAAGAACTTCAAATACCACCAAAGTATCATATATTTCTTATTGCAATCTACTCAACCAACAAGCCTACTTCCAGTTCTACAGCAAACATATTGCAAGGGAATGTAGTGATGCAAACAAGCCATGGCAAGTCTTCGGCTTGCACACTTCTCCCTCCCTCTTCCTTTTGCTGCTGAAAGGAGATCAGATGCATCTACTTTTAAACTAACCACAGTTCCCATTATGTTCAAAGTTGGGAAGGTGTGCCACAAAAGAATGGGGATGCGAGGGGAAGTGTGCAAACCCACAGCTCATCTTCACATGGGATAGCAGCAAGTCGTAGATTACTGCTGTGTCTGAATCAGGCCTAAAGCTTGTCTTCCAAAACATATTTGAGCAGTAGTACTTTGACAGTTAATCCACCATCTGCTTTCCCCAACTGGATTCATCACTGACACGTCTGTCCAGCTCCAGATGAAAGTAGACGTGACTTTAAGCACATTTTTGCATCATGCGCTTGCAACTGTCAACATCTTTGTTTACAAAAACAATTGCAGGGCCATGGATGGTTAATGCTTTCCTCCAATGTCATTTTCCAAGTGAAAATTCCCCCACCAACTCCCCCCCCCAAAAAAAACCCACCCTATACACAAAGCTATTATGTCACAATTTTAAAAATATTTAAAGTTGGGGAAACAGTGCAAGGTGGAAAAAGTTAAACCTCTTTCCCAATCCTCATCTGCATTCCTCTGCAACCCCTGGCTGCTTTGTCAACAAAAATTAGTAGGCTGTTGCAAAAAAAACAAACCACCCCTGAATTAAAAAAAGTGCTCTAAGTCACGTTTAGTTTGACCCTCACTCTTCCCAAGGAATGGCCCTAGATGATAATCTGCTAGCTGCAGCATACCAAACTGTTGCCATTGTGTTCATCTGCACATTAAGAGCAGTATCAAATTTCCACTATATTAGCGGAATTCATCTTTACTTGCTTCAGAGCATTCAAACAATGTGGTCCAGCAGACAAAGCACACCTTCTTTTACAGGGGGGGAAAAATCCCTTACATTTTTGTGTGTGCGCGCATACTTAACACTCTGCAAGAAACATCCAGCCCAGAAAGTATTTTACATGTCCTAGGGGTGCTTGTTGGAATCCCAACTTTGCACAACCAATGTCATGGAGATGAAGGACAACTATTTCAACATGAAGCTATCTTATATTGAATCAGATCATCAGTACATCTAGCCCAGCATTTTTTACTCCGACTGGCGTTGGGTAGATTTTAGAGACGTGCTGAATTTCTGAATGAAAGCTACTGGCCATAGGAACATACTGAATTTTTGAATGACTACAGGAATGCATCAAGTCAAGAGGGATGTGTTGCCTATGTGGGGATTTTCAGGGGCCAAAATGACCAAGCAGAAAACTACTGCCCTTCCAAATGGCCACAGCAAGGCATTGGGCAAAGGCTGTATGCTGCCCAATCACCTCCGGTCATTTCTACCCTCACCTGCAATCAAGAGAGTTGCAAAATGGTGATAGGTATGTCAAAGTCTCCCACTCATCCCTACAAACACTTGACAATGCACTTGGTATTTTATGCAACCAAGGGTAGAAGGAGATTTAACAAGATACATCCTATGCCAGTGACCATTTGGAAGGGCAATCTTTTGACATTTAAAGATGGTCACCCACCCACCCCAAAATAATAAAAAATAGTGTGTAAACAACTAATCACATTTGATTAATTCATTCCAATTGCCATTAGGAAATTCACTATAACCCTATAGGAATCTGCGCATTCTAGTAGCCTTCCTCATTTTAGCACATTGCAAGACTTTATTATTTCATTATTTATTAAACAAGGTCCTTTTAAGTGGCTTGAACGTGGGACCTTCTGTGTGCAAAAGTACTAATTTGGATTCCACAATAGCAACTGTTTACACACTCTTCTGAGGAAGTCACATGCAGGAGTAGACAGAACTCAGACAAAGTCTCATATCGGACCAGTCAGGCTCATGGTATTTTATACCTGCAACCATAAAGAAATGAATCAAGCAACCAACAAGACTGCAGGCACACGCTTACCATTGTGCATATGAATCAGATAACTACACGGTGGCTAACACAGGCTTCATTTCTTTTCAAGGGACGTGGTCTCAGGTGTTTACATCTCAACACAAAGAAACTTTGCGTCTTCTTGACTGGTTTGCTTGAAAAGTCACATGCAGCCTGAGAACAGGAGAAATGCAAGGTTAGGGACAGCGGTACAATTCAGCTATTCTGCGGCTTTCAGATTTCCCTAAAGCTGAGCTTCAGAATCGACAACTCCACAATGAGAAAGATTTCCTTTTCAGACAGGGATAACTTTATATCATCACAAGCTCAGCTCTAGACAACTCTGGCAAAATGCACATGGTAAAAGCAACTTCATTTCTCTTCCTAGTGGCGACATCTAGTGGACAACGCACAAAACCTACCTGGGGTGGGCATTTCCCCCCCCCCTTAACTTCAAGGGGTGGTAGGGATCCAGTGCTGGCCAGATACAGAGTAGACCCACAGAAAATAATACACATGACTAAGTTGGCTCCATTAATTTCAGTGTGCCTACTCTGTATCAGACCAGACTGTCTCCCCTTCTATACCCAATGGATCACTGCTCTCTGCAGGCGAGGGCCTCCTGCAGATCCCATCTTATCGGGAGATCTGCTGACATGGACATTTAGTGTGGTGGCACCTTCTCTTTGAAATTCCCTTCACTTGAATATTAGACAGCTACCCTCTCTGTGGTTTTTTCAGCACCTACTAGCTGCATCTGTTTTGACCAGTTTTATCACTTGTTGCTTTCTCACCTGAGCTCCTTTAGAAGGGAGGGCAGAATATTAATCTTGCAAATAAATCTTACAATAATTTGTTGGGGACCACATAAAGGTAAAGGGACCCCTGACCATTAGGTCCAGTCGTGACCGACTCTGGGGTTGCAGCACTCATCTCGCTTTATTGACCGAGGGAGCCAGCATTTGTCCGAAGACAGCTTCCGGGTCATGTGGCCGGCATGACTAAGCCGCTTCTGGCGAACCAGAGCAGCGCACGGAAACACCGTTTACCTTCTTGCCAGAGCGGTACCTATTTATCTACTTGCACTGGCGTGCTTTTGAACTGCTAGGTTGGCAGGAGCAGGGACCGAGCAACGGGAGCTCACCCCATCGCGGGGATTCAAACCGACAACCTTCTGATCAGCAAGTCCTTAGGCTCTGTGGTTTAACCCACAGTGCCACCCGCGTCCCTTTGGGGACCACATACTGGCAATCAAAAACAAGCAAGCTGCAGCCAAGAGATGACCACCCTCTTCTCTCTTTGCATCCTCTTTTCTACTCTCCTTGCCAACCACATGAAATTGGGGCCAGGATGGGCTCCACACCCTTCA
Organism: Podarcis liolepis; assembly: GCF_965112155.1. Taxonomy (NCBI): domain Eukaryota; kingdom Metazoa; phylum Chordata; class Lepidosauria; order Squamata; family Lacertidae; genus Podarcis; species Podarcis liolepis. The sequence continues at coordinate 36,363,945 of NC_139555.1, read as the reverse complement.
CACAAAATACATGAGGGCAGGGAGTGAAGAGGAACTTATAGGATCTGTAACTTCTTGGTACTGTACTTAAAAGAATGCTCGACAAACCTTACCTATACAAAAATACATTATGTATATTTCAAGCAGGAATGCAAACAAATCCATGGTTTTTGCAATTCCCTGCTCTTTCCCCTTAACTTTCTGCAACCAGTACAATATGCATCCCAAAATACAGACCCCTTTAAATCAACCAACTTGCTCCAATTGGGACCAGAGGCTGGTAAAGCACAGGCCGGAGTGGCTCCATACTCGCCCTCCTCTCGTGTTCTTCTCCTGCAAGGAAATAAAGGATGCGATTCAAAACGTTTAAGGCTGTGCAACTCATCAATACACTCGTCTTTCTCAACCTACAGGGGGGAGGCTCGCTTTACTGGCCTGCTACGCACCAACAACCCGTGTAGAGTCGGGATTGGGGGAGGCAGTTAAAATCACAAAAAAGCTAAGACAGAAAGGAGCCAACCAATAAATAAATGTTCCTGGCTGTGCACAAGCGCCCCCGGGACACATATCACAAGCTCACTTCTAATTAGGAGCGGCAGCCGTAGAGGATTACAAGGGATCCTACGGAGAGAGTCCGCGCTACTCACCATCACTGCACCTCTGAAGCCGGTAGCAAGGAAAGAGAAAGCAGAAGCGCCTGCGCAAACTTTGACCGAGGTTTCCCGCGGGCGGGGGAAGAGCTCCTCTCGCGAGACCGAAAGCTCTTTCGGGAAATGTAGTTTTTTAGAACTTAAATCCTCCGCTTCAGTACAGATGCAAATACAGTACTGTACTCTCGAATGCTTTTCACTGAACTGTAGTTTAATTAATGCAGCCTGCAGAAAAACTGCCTCACCGCCGTTTCAGAACTTGCCACCTCGTTGGGGCAGACCCTAAATGCACTAAAAACGAAAGAGCAAGACCTGTTATAAGAAGATCATTGAGGCTTACTTCTGAGTAAGAGCGTTTATGATCCTGCCTAAGCAAATACCGCGGTGCAACTGACAGGAACAGCATGTGTGATTCATCAGAGTCGAGCTTGCTTTTCCCTTTAGCAAAAACTAAATGTTCATAATTGTACAATTACTGTTTTGTACAATTATTATTTTGTATAATTCTTACTTTGTATAGGCACAGACGTCCTTACTACACAAATCAGCGAATCATGCTTATTCAGAGTTAGTCCCAGTGATTGCAATGTGGACTTAAATGCAATCTTTGAATATTTACTCAAAAGTAAACGCTTCTGAATATGGAGGGGGCACACTCTCTAGTGAATGGGCACTAGGTTCTGCAGTTTGGGCAGGGTAGCCTTTGTTTCATTTTCAAGTTGATGGAAAGGAACATTCACAAATAAAAAGAGTCCTACTTGATCAGACTAAAGACCCTTCAAGTCCAGCATCCTTCTAGTTCTCAAAGAGGCCAGTCAGATGCAGGTGGGAAACTCACAAGCACAAGAGGAAACTCACAAGCACAGGAGTCAGTGTGGTGTAGTGGTTAAGAGGGGTAGACTCGTAATCTGGGGAACCGGGTTTGTGTCCCCGCTCCTCCACATGCAGCTGCTGGGTGACCTTGGGCCAGTCACACTTCTCTGAAGTCTCTCAGCCCCACTCACCTCACAGAGTGTTTGCTGTGGGGGAGGAAGGGAAAGGAGAATGCATTTGCCACAAGGGTGTTGGTTAAAGCAGACACTTGAGCAGGACTGGGTGTTCCTCATCCCAGCTAGAGCATGTACCTGCATTACTTTTCCTATTGCTTGATATTATTACAGTGGTACCTTGGGTTACATACACTTCAGGTTACAATACTCTGCTAACCCAGAAATAGTACCTTGGGTTAAGAACTTTGCTTCAGGATGAGAACAGAAATCGTGCTCCTGCAGCAGCAGGAGGCCCCATTAGCTAAAGTGGTTCTTCAGGTTAAGAACAGTTTCAGGTAAAAAACGGACCTCCGGAATGAATTAAGAACGTAATCAGAGGTACCACTGTATTATTATTGCTATACAACTCCATGCCTCTAACTTTCCTGCAGCGGTGGAATTGGGATGTAGAGCTTCATAATGATTGGAGATCCAAGTGAAATAATATATTGCATCCAGGGCAGGAATCCCTTGCCATAGATAGACTGTTCCCCACTCTCCCAGCAGCATCCTCATGGGGATAGTGAGGTGTGCCTTGGCCCCATCTAAAGGTAGGTAGGGATATGGTAAGTGACTTGGTAAGTAAGGCAGAGATGGCAGTGGAAGGTGAAGCTATTTGAGGCATCCAGTTAAGAAGACCACTGACAGCATTAAATGATGAACCGGCAAGCAAATCAGGATATACAGTGCATCCATTTGGAAATGCACTTTTTCCTGATTCTGGAATATTTTGTCCAAATTCTGCTGCTTGAAGCTTGAGCACACTTTTCCACTAGGGGGTGCTCCAGCCACACACAAACTTTTAGCAGCAGACCTTGGCTAACATTTCAAGGGGAAATGAAATGAACAGTCTTACTACATCCCTGCTGAAGGACATCACAAGCAAATAAAATCTAGATTGAGCTTTTTTTATTATTAATTTAAAAAGTCACCTGTAAGCAGGACTCTTTAGCAACTCATCCATATCTGACCAAATGAGAGAAAGGCATAAACTTGGCTATTCTACATTACTGTATACAGTGGTACCTTGGGTTAAGTACTTAATTCGTTCCGGAGATCCGTACTTAACCTGAAACTGTTCTTAACCTGAAGCACCACTTTAGCTAATGGGGCCTCCTGCTGCTGCCGTGCCGCTGGAGCACTATTTCTGTTCTCATCCTGAAGCAAAGTTCTTATATGGAAATGGATTTTGCATAGCATACCCTCAAAATGTAGCAACGCTGAAGGAAAATTGGTACACAGTTACATTTTAATGGTACTTTTATGCATTATGCCTTGTAAAAGGAATCTTTCTCAGCCCCACCTGGAGATGCCAGGGATTGAACCTGCGACCTTCTGCATCTCAAGCAGGTGGTCTGCCGCTGATCTACAAACCTTCAACTTGGGGGTTGAGGGATTTGTTTCCTACAAGGTCATATGCTTGCAGCCCAGACCCATCACATTCATTCTGGAGACTGATAAAATATGCCCCCCATTCCATACTTGGACTTTGATGCTATATTTAGTAGTAGTAATAGTAATAGTAGCAGTAGCAGTAGTAGTAGTAGCCCCAGCTTAGTAGCCCCAGGTTGCCCCAGCCATTCTGGGCAGTTTCCTACAAAAATACAGAGGGAAAGGAAGGGGGGGCATTAAGCATTAAAAGCTTCCTGAAACAGAGCTGCCTTCAGATGTCTATGAAAAGTTATATGGTTGTTTAACTCTTTAACCTCTGCTGGGAGGGCATTCCATAGAGTGGGTGTGACTACCGAGAAAGCCCTTTGCCTGGTTCCCTCGAAGGTGGACCTCAGTGTCTGGGCTGGACGATGGGGGTGGAGATGCTACAGTCCAGACATTTCCTTGGTTCTCTTTATTATTGTAAAAATTGATTCTCACTTAATATTCTGAAAGTGGGGGATGTCATTGTGCAACTTGTCTGAGTACACCTTTTTTCCAATGCTTAAGAGATTGATGGGTCAAGCAAGTCTGCAGAGAAACCATTAGGTTGGGTGGGCTAACCCTGCCCTATCATCCAGGCTGTGGCTGGAGACAGATGACAAGTTTTTGCAAGACTGTTAAAGATGTTGTGTTAGATTAGAGGCATGTTCCTTCTTCCCCTCTCACCCCTAAATCTCACCAGTTCCCCCTATTCCCAGCACCTGGCGTAACAATTTCTACCCTCCCCTTAACCTCCATCTTCCTCCCTCTCCCAGCCCACAGCCTTGTTTGTTCCCTGTCCCCTGTCCCCTGCCCCCAACCTGACGCATCCTTTAACATTGCAATGCCTGTGTGTGTGTAAAATGTGTCTTTGTGGGACTGGGTGTGTGATTGTGCACATGTATTTGTGTGTTTCCCTGGCAGACTAGAAATCCATTAAATAATAACAAAACAACTACAGCTGCATCTAACACAGACGCAGCTTTGGATTTGGACCAAAAGGAGGATGTGTAAACACCTCACAAACAAATCAGGATGATTGCAGGATGGCTGCTCAATGTCATATAACCTCCCCACAAACAAACCAGCATGAATGCTCAACAAAGGCTTGATGTAATCTAAGCTCTGCATAAGCTTTGGGCAAGCAAATCAGAACGATTGCTCAATAAACAGGTCATCTGGAGGGGTGCTTATGTTTAAAACTGAAGCAAGGGTGGAAGATAACAATGTTTTGACATACAAATATTTATTCTGCTCATCATCACTTGACAGGCAGCCATTATTTTTAACAAGCAACCAAAGTCGCCTCATATCAGCCTTGAGGATGTTCCTTAAGCCTGAGAAAACACAGAAACGATTTTAGTGCCACAGAGCCCAAGATAATACTCACGGTTAGGGCTTGAATTGGCTTTTTCTCAAATAGGTCTGCAATGTGAATGTTCCACCTACAATGACATATTGGATTCCTCTTTCATGTTCAGTACCTGTACCAGGGGTATCAGAAGCAAAATATTGCATTGTGGAGTATTTTGGATGCCTGCCAGCCACACCCTTTCCTCTGGAAACGCCATTCCATTTCCTTTCCCCTAGTTTTTGCCTCGGCCCATCAGTTGGTCAACTGAAGAAGAAAATGGGCTCAATATACAGCAGCAGTGGCTCTCTAGGGTTTTGGACAGGGAATCTTTCATAGACCTATCTGGAGATGCTGGGGATTGAATTTGGGCCAGGTGGTTAAACCACAGAGCCTAGGACTTGCTGATCAGAAGGTTGGCGGTTCGAATCCCCATGACGGGGTGAGCTCCCATTGCTCGGTCCCTGCTCCTGCCAACCTAGCAGTTCGAAAGCACGTCAAAGTGCAAGTAGATGAATAGGTACTGCTCCGGTGGGAAGGTAAATGGCGTTTCCGTGTGCTGCTCTGGTTTGCCAGAAGCGGCTTAGTCATGCTGGCCATATGACCCAGAAGCTGTATGCCGGCTCCCTTGGCCAGTAAGGCGAGATGAGCGCCGCAACCCCAGAGTCGGCCACGACTGGACCTAATGGTCAGGGGCCCCCTATACTAAAGGAGAAGCTGACAGAATCGTATCACGCTTGCTCCTTCGCAGAGTGCTGCCTCTTGCAGTTTATTTATTTTTTAAAAAGAGAAGGCTTACTTGGAGCCTTGGGATTGCATTGCAGCATTTCAGGACAGCCTTCCTGCAGCGATCATCTCTTTCAACATATGGCCAAAGTGGGTAAATGGGTCGTGAAGAGCTCAGTGCCTCCACGATGACAGCTCCTTCAGGCAGCAGTCCAGAGGGGAGAATGGATTCCAGGGTCAGGAGAAACCAAACTACTGGAGCATAGTGGCTGGGTAGCCTGGAGGTTTCTAAATGGATACATCTGCTCTCAAACAGCAGGGGCATCTCTTCTTGATCTGAGGTGTCTAGCTGGAGCAGAGTGGTTCAGGTGCTTGGCCTGGAGAAAGAAGACAAAGGAAGAGGCATGCTAAGCAATGCAGCCACCCGCATTCCCCATTTCAAAGCCTTTTTCTCTGAAAACCATGCATCCATTCTTCATGCAGTCTGTTTTTCCTTCTTTCTGTGCATTATTATTATTATTATTATTATTATTATTATTATTATTATTTTACAAACATATATTTGCATATACTCTTATGGAGTTCAGCATTTGGGATTCTGGAGAGAGAGGCCACATCAAGTCTTTAAGGAGAAGCTTAACTAGTTAGGTCACTTCCAGACAACCTGTTTGTTGAGCATTCATCTCAATTTGTTTGCCATGAGGATAGACAACATTACTTCAAGAAATTGTTATCCCACACTTTCCAAGACATTTCCCCATCAGCAGAAAAAAAAGTCTAATTTGGGCAGGGGGAGGAAAGCAAGTTTGTTGCACAAGAGCTCCCAATGCACTTTAGCTGTGCAACCTGAATTTCCCAATATATGATTGAATCCCACCAGAAAATATTAACAGTCTGGAAGCACCCTTAGGTTATTTCCTCAGGGAATCCTGGGAATTACAGCTCCATCAGATAACAGTTAGAGACTTGTTTGAGATTCCTGAGTATACTCCAGAAAGAAAGTTCCCATTGGCAGGGGCGCCGACTTATAAAAAATATTGGGGGGGCCCATACCGGGGTCCATACTGGCGGCAGGATGGCAGTGGTGCTTTTGCATGCAAGAACCGGCCTGCCCTCCCCAGGCTTCGCGCTGGGAGGCGGCCACCCCCTCCTACCAACGTCACCTTAGCCGAACCCAGAAAAAAAGCCCCGCTCCGGCGGCGGGAACTCCTGTCCTCTCCATTCTCCCCTCACCCCGGTCCCTTGCCGGCGACGAATACGCCGTTCCTCGGCCCCGCGGCTCCATTCCTTTCTAAAGTCCCGCCGCTGGGGGTCTTCCTCTGACTGACCGACCTGCCCGCCCCTTCTCAGGAGCTCCCGGTCACTTTGGGAGGCGCGCGCCGGAGTCCCCTGCGCGGTTTTTGGCAAGGTGCCTAATAATTTTCTTAAATTATTGGGGGGGCAGAGCCCCCCCAAACGAATTTTTGAGGGGGCTCGGGCCCCCTCAGGCCCCATGGAGTCGGCGCCTATGCCCATTGGTCCCTTTGTGGAAAACTTGCAAGCTAAACCAGTTTAGGCCAGGGTAGCACTGTAATGGAGCCCGTGTCCCTCTCCACCATTGCTATTCCTCTCTCTCTCTCTCTCTCTCTCTCTCTCTCTCTCTCTCTCTCTCACACACACACACACACACACACACACACTTGAATAGCACCAAGGTGATGTTTGTCGGACTCCAACTCCCATCAGCCCCAGCTATTGGCCATGTTCACTGAGGCTGGTGGGAGCTGGAGCCCAACAACATCTGCAAATGGCCATGCGAGCAGTGCTGAGTCTGGGACAGAATCAGTAGCTGCAGGAGACGAGCCATTTGGGCTTGCCGGCTGGATTATTCCGGCTGGAACCCAACCACCTCCATCTCGAGCTCCTTTATCTCAGCTGCACAGAAATCCTTTTATGTGTGAGGCTGGGAAAGATTTCAAACGCACAAAACAAACAAACGAGCAAACAAACCAGTAGCTGATAGGCATGCAGGCAGTTAGATAAGTTGTCGCTCTGAAATAATGGTGCGTTTCTCCTTTCTCTCCTTGAAGGAGGAAGGGGAAACAAACGAGAAAAGAGGCTGCTTTTTTGAGGAGGGTGCTTGTGTTTTCCTTCCCCTTCCACACACTTTCCTCTGTTCTCCATTGCTCTATGTCAGGCATCCCCAAACTCGGCCCTCCAGATGTTTTGGGACTACAATTCCCATCATCCCTAGCTAACAGGACCAGTGGTCAGGGATGATGGGAACTGTAGTCCCAAAACACCTGGAGGGCTGAGTTTGGGGATGCCTGCTCTATGCTGGATGCGCAGAAAGGGTGGTGGTCTCAGATGCAGACGCTAACTAGCCTTTGAGAACGAGGGGAAGTGGTGCAAATGATGTCATCACAAAGAGACTCCTGCTCCTGCTTCATGTATGATGCTCCATATGCAATGGCACCATCAGGGCAGGACTTTCTACTCAACAGAATGAGCAGGAGGACACACACCCCCCCCCTCATGTAGCAGAGCTGATTTACCACATTTGGGAATAAGTGAAGTCACACACTTCACCATCTAAGGGGGGCAATATGTTCTTGCAGAGGGCCTTGGATCTCACTTTCTGCAAGAGCATATTCTGGTGTGGACATAAAGCCTAATAAGCAATTTCCTGAATAATTCCTCATGGGTTTGGTTGTGGATAACTGAGATCCCCGAGGCATTCTGTAATGGATGGATGAATGGATTGATGGATGAATGCACCATAACTCATCGCTAAGGAATTAGCAACTTCACGGAAACAGCCGCTTGGACTGAATGTCTAGATAACACTTCCAAAGTCCTGTCCAGTCTTGTCATACAATCTGTACAAAATATGATGTGGATTTATTTTATTTTTTTTGGAGGTGGGTCTCTATTTAACATTATTTGTTTTGTAAGGTTATACAAAGGGTCATGGAAGAGGTCTTTCCAGGACACTACTTTTGAAAGGCAGTATATTTGAAGCAATTTTTTTTCTAAGGGAAAATGACTAAATGCCACGGAGTAATCTCATGCAGACAGATCTATAATACCCCCTTAAATGGATACCAGCAAAACTGTCATGGTTTTCTCCAAAGAATCATTCAAAGTGGAATTTGTTGAGGAGGTTGGGAATCGTCTACTAAGGATTTCAGCCCCCTTAAAGAACTACAGTGGTACCTCAGGTTAAGTACTTAATTTGTTCCGGAGATCCATACTTAACCTGAAACTGTTCTTAACCTGAAGCACCACTTTAGCTAATGGGGCCTCCTGCTGCTGCCGCGCCGCCGGAGCACAATTTCTGTTCTCATCCTGAAGCAAAGTTCTTAACCTGAAGCACTATTTCTGGGTTAGCGGAGTCTGTAACCTGAAGCATATGTAACCTGAGGTACCACTGTACAGTTCCCAGGGTTCCCTGGGGAGAGAGGATTAAGCTGCTTGATAAACTGGAGTACTTAGTAGCTCCATCACAAGAAACCTA